>NW_027325363.1:36086710-36686710 GCF_036924035.1 Leuresthes tenuis
TTGAAAAGAGTTTTCCGCCAGTTTCATGCACTAAAACTTGTGATGCAATGGAAATTAGATTTTTTGTTACTTATTGTGCAGCGTAATCATTCGATCTACCTTTTTCCTTAAGGAGCACAGCAATTTTCATAGCTCAAGATAAAAGGAAGATAAAAGTGGCAATAACAGTGTAATAACAGCCCAGCTCACCAGAAGCTTAATCAGGGATGTAAAATGGCCCAAAGACAGCTTTCACTGCCTGACTGCACAAAGGCAAACACCTTTACAAAGCCACAACCTGTTTGTTGGACAGATAGTTTCAATTACTTTCCAATCAGGCTATCAATGTTACAGCATTAATGACATCATTTAAAAAGAATAGAGAAAAAGTGCTGGAAGTTTGACTTTTGTTGCTTTGCTTGTAATTACAGAAATAATTTCATGTGTCATCCAGGAGTCTAAAAATGTGTCTAAAACAACAGCAGCATATAATAATGCTACAGATGGTGTGTGCGGAGAGCAATTTTCTTTCAAGTGTGAAGTACCTAGTTAGAAAAATGCAAATAGAAGACAGTTTGACAGGTATGAACAACATCTCAGAGAGTTGGGCCCAAACATCCACGACACTGATTCCCAATTAACAGCGCAACATTCTGAAAACATTTCTGAGTTATTTAGCTGCTATCGGTTGTCTCTCCAGGGAGGAGAACGAGCCTGACTCAGTCTGGGGTTCACTTGTCTCAGTTTGCTCTCTCCCCAGAATTAATTGTCTTCAGTAATTAATCCAGAACCTCACACCTCTGTCTTGCTTAGGTCCAATTCATAAACAAGTCAAATTAATTAACTTGTTTGTAGAATAATAAAGCTCTAACTGCAGTGTCACCTGGTTAAGAACTTCTGCCTTGTGGTATGTCTGGTTGTCATCATACAGGAAGAGAGCGTTTAACTAAAACACAAATTTCCAAAAGATAGCAAATGCATAGCTGCTGTAAACTATGTCCATTTTTTACAAGAGAACCACTGGTATCTAGCTTGTAAGCAACATTTCACTTTTGGCATGTGCGTTTGTTACGGCCTCACAAAATTAAAATAACACATAGGCTCAAAGAGACCATAACATATAAGGACGCCACACAAAGTTTGCAAAAGAAAAGATTATCTATTAAAAAGTTACTGCTGGGAAGAAAAAGTTAATGGTTAACCCATAAAGTTAGGAACCAAAAAGAACAAAAGGAACAAAAAGGGGGAACACAGGGCAGCCACACAGTGGGCCGCCGCACCCTGCGTTTTCCACACTTACTGAAAAAAAAAACAACTAATAGAACCTGAAACAAAAACGACAAAACAGGACCAACGACGGTCTCCAACTCAAACCAACATAACAAACTAAAATAAGAAAAAAAAACGCCATCTAAGAAACAAGGCTTAACTGTTCAATCAAAAGAAAGCAACCCACCCATGTGGCTGCTGCCCCCACAGTGAGAGACAGCCTCCCTCTCCCTCTTTATCCTCCACCTGATTACCAATCGCCTACTGGCCTGTGGAGGAGGCCAAAGAGGAAGGAGAGGGCGGGGAAATAGCAGCACACAAAACACTGGAGGTGTGGCATTACCTGGCCACACTCCTCCTCCTTCTTGTCCTAACATACAACGCGTCCATAAGTCCGCTCACCTGCTTCTCTCGCCTTTTCATTTTGCTGCTATGTAGATGATACCCTGCTGTACCTGCCTCCTTATACCCCTGACTGCAGAGGTATAAGGACTCAAATATTTATATGTACAGTACATATATACAAACAATATATATAAAATGGATAAAAGGGCCTTTCACCCCACCCCTGCCAGCAGGCACCTGTACACCCGAGCTCACAGATCGATGATTGACTTGGAATTTTTTGATTAATTGGTGATGAGTTGCATCAGATGCCAGACAGGCTCCATGCACCCAAGTGTTCAGTGCTGGGAATGTTCAGCAGAATCCCCAGTCCAAAACACCTTGAATTCCCATCTTTGGCAGCGCTTCTCTTACATTCCAAGGAATAGAGCGTACATTGAAATTAATTGAGTTCCAGGCTTCCATTGCTGAGGCAGCTATCCAGAGCTGCAGCCATAAGGTGGCTGATGCTCTTAATAATAGGGTGACAAGATCCATTTTAAGTTCTAACAAAAATTACATGAAAACACATCAACAGTTTTTCCAAGGACCTTAATATAGTGTTACCACATAGCAATTCTAATATGCTGACAAGATAAAACCAAGTTAACGAGGACAAGTCAACTGTAAAATGGTTATTTAGTCAATTATGCAGACATTACTAATGTCTAGTATGTTATTTGGTCATTTAAGCTAATGCTGAAGTGTGTTTTTTATGTTATTAAATGGTAGTAGTATCTCTGTTCCTTACCTCTGACCTGAAATCATTTATCTCAGCCCAGTGGACTGTTCTAAAAGCAAGTTTACCGATAAAGCTTTTCTATAGTCATGTGAAGATGAAAGTATATCCTCTTTAAATTTGTTCTGCTTCAACTAATTCTAAGTGAGATTGCAACACAAACACACACACATAAAATGCTCAAACTCAAAGGGGCGATTAAGGCTACGGTCACACTGCAGGTCTTAATGCACAATTCACTTTACTGCTCAAATGCGACTTTTTGTTTGGCTGCTCACATCACCTCTTTAAATGTGGCCTGTCTACAGATTGCTGTGTGAACAGCTCCTGCTCCTGAAGTGACCCGCATGCACCGTTGATCATTGATGACATCACGCCCATAGACCACGCCACGATGGTGTTTACAGAAGCGACCATGGCAACGGCAACCGGTGCTGCAGGACTGGATGGCTTAATGCTAAAAATCAGGGCTCTCAAGTCTGACAAGATACATGCATTTCAACAAGTTCTCACGCTGAAAAAAAGTATCGCTATGGAAACGTCAGGAAACAAGCACGTCTTCCATGAGTCTGAGCCGAGCAGCACTAATAATAATCTAAATCCAATAAACAGAATTTAACTGTGTATTGTTGCTCTAGGTCCATTACACCGTGACGGCAGCTGGATGATAAATTGGACTGGACTGTTAACACAGACAGCATCCACCGTAAAGGACAGAGTCGTCTTTACTTCCAGAGAAGACTGGGGTCCTTTAACATCGGTAAAAAAACTGCTGCTGATATTTCACCAGTCTGTTGTGTCTAGTGTTCTCTTTTATGCTGGGGTTTGTTTGTGGTGGTGGTGGGGGGGCATTATAAGGAGGGATGCTGGACGTTTGGACAGACGGGTGAGGAAGGCTGGATCTGTAGAGAAGACTCACTCCACCAAACTCTGATAAGACAGAGGAGCGTGTTCAGCAGCAGGCTGCTGTCCCCGAGCTGCTCCTCAAACAGACCCCCTGACCATTCGACTGTAGAACTCTGCCCTGGGTGGCCCGGGAGGATCATGATCAAACCAAATCATCTGTTTGCACATTTTTAGATTTATTTTTCTGATACACTTACATCCTACTCAGGGGCCGCGTTAACCGAATATTTTTCCCTCGCGCCCCCCCCCCCCACACACACTCCTCTTACGTTTGCTGCTTATATCGTAGGACAGCGTGCCAAAGAGCACATTTTTCTCCTCCACTTCAGAAAGTAGCACCTCCATTTCACTTTCCATTAAGTTCTTCTTTTTCCCGTCTTACTCACTTTATTCTTTATTTTCTGATCGTGCAGAGAGGGGAATCGCAGGTGTAGGGCTCATTTAAATATGATTTGCATATTTAAGTAGGGGCGTGGACAGGGAGGAGTCGGGTACTCCAACATGTGCGCTCAATTCCACGTTGATTGAGATGTACAAAGGAAATGTGCTTGGATTCATCCGGATATTTTTGTACGTTGGAGGGCATTTTGGTTTGAGCGTACGCCATGTTTCAGTAGGAAATCCACGCAAGTCTTTGTACATGAGGCCCCTGGTTTTCTCATCTTCACTGCAGATCCTCACCGATGCCATGTCAAGTAAAGTTTGTAAGTAAGTCAAGTATCTTCAGGTTTTCATAGTCACAGTCAGGTTTTGGGTTTTTATAGTTTAGTTCTTTTTGTATTCCGGCTCAGCCGCACCTTTTGTTGTTCTGTGTTGTTTTACTTTTGAAATAAACGTAATAATAAAAGGTTTTTTTGTTGGAAATATCTGCTTCTGGGTCCTATCTCCACCACGTTACACACATCAACCACCCCAACGTGACTATTGTAAAATGAATCAGAAACCTATTTTATAAAACTTCTCAAAAACAAAACAAGTGCAGCTGGATGAAAGCCAGGGGTTCATGGGTTTGTCAGACTGGATTTTTAAAATTCCTGTCTTTCAATAGAGTCACTCATTTATGCAACAAGGAACTGCCATTAAATTCTACTCATTAATTCACAGCTATCATCATTATTACAGCAACCAAAAATGACACACACACTGAAGAATATAGTGATATGTTGTCTAGCCATGTTCAGCCAAATGTAAAAAGCCTGATTGGAGAGCTTCACTATACAGATGCTGACATTTTTAAAACCTGCAAAGTGCAAACACACAGATATTTCTGTCATTTAGTAGTGACAATAACCAGGACAGACCAGCCCTAGAAATACTATAAATATTCATGGGTCATTATATCTATATCTTCATACAGGTTGACTGACATGCAGTTGGTGCATTGAAAGCAACGTGGTAGAAGAAAAAAGAAGAAAAATTGGCTTTTATGTCACTTTAATTAAAAAAGAACATTAATTGACTATTTATCCTTTAGTAAACCTACTGTTCCAAGGATGATGCTAAAATAACAAGACAAAGCTGTTCCATGTCAAACAACTCGGGGGAACTGGTTCTGAGAATCCTGAGCTCATTAGCCAACTGTCAATTACGCCGGCACATTTACTTTTCCCTTTAACTAACGTTCATGACAAGGCAAACAACAGATCATCAACAATTTGCTCCTCGTGCTAATAAGACATTTCTCTCTGGGAGAAAAATAAAGGAAATGTCCAACAGTCCGTTCACTAATCTAGGGCAGTAATTCTATCTTATGAGAATGAAAGATTACAATCAGAGCAGAAATTTCAGCTTCAACTGTTGCCTAAGGTGGGTGATTTGATCCCAGAAAGTTCAGAGAGAGCATGTTTAATTTGGTAGGGACAAGGAAATAAAAGTTCAAAGTTTGAAATAAGGTGAAAGACAGAGACAAATCTAAGACTCTGCTGGAAGGTTTGTGATCTGAGGGCCAGCTTGCTCAGTGGTTAGAATGGGTTGTCCAGTAACTGGAAGGTTGCCAGTTTGATTCTCACCACTCAAAGGCTGGTGAAACTGACACCTCCTTGCCATGTCCGAGGTGCCCTTGAGCAAGGCACTGTACCCCCATGCTCCCCAGGTGCTGTGAATGGCTGCCCACCGCTCCAGTGTATTATGGGGGGCATTTTATGCCAGCACACTATACAAAAACACCTTAACCGCATCACCTACGCCTGCATAAAGACTGAAAAACGCATATTACCAAATTATGAGGGGTGATAAAGCGTAGTTTATGCTTCACCGTCATTTCGATGGCGTAGCTACGGCATCAACGTGAACCCCTCCGCCGTAGCCTGACGTGTGCCTCCAAAAAATTCTAACTACATGTCGCGTTGACGCGGACAGCAAGGGTTGCGATTGGTCCGCTCAGAACGTCATTTTTCCGGTCTTAATGGCAGTGTACAGCGAAGAAGCTCGTCAAATCGGCCCGTCGACATTCAAAAGTATCGAAAGTGCATTTGTTCATCCAGGTCCCTCAGAGGGTGAACCAGTGTTGTAAATTCACCCGTTCAGCCTCGGCCGGTCGTACAGACCACCTCCACAAACGTCTTCTCTGCCGCCTGCTTCAACACTTGCAATTTAAGCATTTGAGCTCCAACTGCTAATACTGCTGCTCCACCTCGGTTGCCATCATTTACTGTTGTTAACAATGACCGGAAGAAAAAGCAAGGATTCGGCTATAACCTGAAACCGCACAGCCACACGCCCCTACCGGCATGGTGAACTGCAGAGAAACGCACTCCCCCGACGCAGAACTTCGAAGGCTCAATGACGGCGTCAGGTTGACGCCACGGAGAAGCATAAAGGCTTAAGGTGTCTGAAGTGTTGGCTTTAGTACAACAGTCACACACGTGTGAACGCCTATAACGGCATGTATACCACATAGATGAAGCCCAAGCCCCATCAGAGCAGTCAGGATATTTTTATTTTTAAGTAGCTGAAATTATTCAAGTTATCACTTTCACCCTTTCAAAAAATGGAAAAAAAACAGTCTGTTTATTGTTTTTGTTCAAAAAATAATTATGTTTAACATCTAAATGCTGTTTAACCAAATTTTGGGAAAGGGCTCAGAAAGCTGAACGCCAAAGAAGAGTCTCCAGTGACCTTCTTTTAACGTCTATCACTCAGGATAAAGGCCTACTGCAACATCTTGAAGTGCGTTTGAAATTTAAATTTGAGTCGCGTAACTAATGTTGGTCAACACATGATAAATTAATTATTTAAGAGAATCATTTTCTGTTAGCCTAGTGTTTGTACGTTTACTTTGAGCATCCTCTCAAAAAATATATATTTACAGGCGATCATCGCAGGAAAAGTTTCAACCTCCTGGGGCTGCCCATCAAAGGGCAGGGTGCACATTTTATCGTTTGTACGTTGTTTATGACAGCCTCTCAGCGTGAACGTCCTTTTACTCAATGCTATTTGCCATTTCATTTAGTCTCATCAGTGAGAAAAAGCTGCTCCCCCATTTTATGTCCAAAAACATGAGCAAGGAGGCCCAACAGAAAATGGACACAACTCAGAAGAGCTCTGGACTTTAAGAGGCTGTAGAACTATAAATATGTTGAAGTGAGAATGTTTCTTTTATTTTATTGCCAATAAAAGTTGTTGCTGGCTGTTTCATTTGTCTGAACTTTTTCTGTTTTACAGTACATATTTTAAAGGTCTGTGTATGGTCATATTTATTTTACTAGTCTGTGAATTGTGAATTGTATGCTAAATCCAAAATATTTGATTTAGTTCTAAATAAATACATTTTATTTGTGTCAAAGGGCCTGCAATCTTTTCTGTTAACCCATAAGAAATCATCACACCTAAGCTTTGTGACAGTGTAGTTCTTAGAAAAACAGACAGTGGAAACAACCTATTTTAATTGAAATAACTACTACTAATTATTATTATAAATATTTTATTGAGTTTAAGATAAACTTGTGCACATACATTAGTCACTTAATAAATATACTTATTAATCTGCAGTCCTATATAATCTTTTTAGTTACAATACTTTCTATTTTTGTATAAATTTATTGTTTCAAACGCATTGTTTGCATTGGAAGACATTTAGTGTTGTGAATCAACCGTTAAAGTTGTTAAAATTGCTCCCATTATTGCTTTGTTTCTCTTTTGTTCACGTTCTAAGCGCCATGGGCCTCTACAGGTTTGTGGTGGGCGTGGTTTGTAGTGTCCCTGGCTCTACAGCCAACTGGGGGCGTGGTTTGTAGTGGGCGTGGTTTGTAGTGTCCCTGGCTCTACAGCCAGCTGGGGGCGTGGTTTGTAGTGGGCGTGGTTTGTAGTGTCCCTGGCTCTACAGCCAGCTGGGGGCGTGGTTTGTAGTGGCTGCGGCTGCAGCTGGACCTTACTCTAGGTGACGGGGGAACTACATTTCAAGTACGTGACGTGAAGACCACTCGTGACTTTAAGTAAAATTCTACACGAGTGTACAGGCACGCGCTGTGAAATCATATAGTGAAGGGTCAGTCGTGCCACGTGCGAACGCAGTGGACGCCTGTGCGCACGCTTGTCACGATGTACAAATAATTATTCCATTTATGACTTTCTGATGTTTAGGCTATTTCAGTCACATGTAATGTGTTGATTTTGTTTATTCCTGCCGGCAGTGCTCACTTTAGGGGAAACCCCACCTTGTGGCAAAAAGGAGAAACAACACTTCTCATCATGCACTTGTCATGAACCAATGGCACACTTTGTTTTGAAGTTCTGTTTTGTCTTGTCATTTCCTGTTTCATTTTGAAAGCACTAACTGTCTCCTCTCATTTCAGGTATCTTGCCCTTCCTCCTGTGTCTGATTGTCTTCCCTGATTCCCAAAGTGTTTCCACCTGTTCCCTTTGGCTCCTCTTGTGCTCAAATAGTCTGCGTCTCCCTTGTCTTGTGCCGGTGTGTTGTATTCGGTCATGAGCCACAGTATTCCCAGCCTGTTTACCCAACAGCCTGTAGTCATAGCGATCCTCCTACAGAGCATTCTTTCGTTTGTAATTTTCTCATAGTTTTCTTAGTTATCTCGAATAGTTTTCATAGCCTGGTTTGGTTCCTCCGTTTTCTGGAGTGGTTTTGAGTTGTACCCTTTTCTTAGACACCTCCGCTAGAGGAGCGTAGCGTCGTTTAAATTCTAACGTTTGACAGTTCCTCCTCTAGTGGAGTGATTTTGTGTTTGAGTTGTGAAGCCCTGTTTTTTCCGTTAAAGGAGAGCACAGTAATAACTGTAAAGTTTAACAGAGCCTCCCGTTGAGGAGCATTTTCTGTTTTGCATACTTTTGCCCAGTTATTGGGAGAGCGTCCTCTTTGGTCAATTCCGCCTCATCAGGAGAGCGTGAATTATATTTGTAATTTTTAATAACCTCTTCTGTTTACCTAGAGTGGAGAGATTTTTGTTTCTTAATTTTCCTAGCTACACTCTCCTCCACAATAATTAGTGAGGAGAGCGCTCCAGGGTTTTCACAGCCCATCGTTTCGCTCTGCTCTGGAGTATCGCCACTGGCTGTGTACAATAAACCACCTTGTTGTGCAAATTCCCTGCATCTGTGTCCTGTGTTCATCTGGTCCTGACAGCACTTCTTATTACAGAAAACTGGAGCACAGACAGTTTCTGAGCTACACCACTATATAGGCTAATGTTTAACGTACCTTTATGTAATATTGGTGTTGACGAGCTTGAGCTAGCGGCTGCCTCAGGGTCACTTTATTCTCTTGGCTTTTGTTTTGAAAGGCCCACATTAAGGCTACTTGGACTTCCGTGAAGCTCGCCTGTTTTACTTTTCTTCACCTTCTTTACGAGAGGAAAGATGAAAAGAAGCATCTACAGAAACCAAAATCAGATCATTATTTGAATCTGGTTTTCTCGTTTTTGATTCAGACGACAAAAACAAACGGAAAAACCGTTCTGTTTATTGTTTTTTGTTCAAAACGTAAGAAAGGCAAAGGGTGAAAGGGATAACTGAAATCATTTCAGCTACTTAAAGATAAAAATGTCCTGACAGCTCTGATGGGGCTTGGGGTTCATCTATATGATAGAACGTGTGGACTTGAAATAGTCTGCAGCAGCAGCACTGAAAAGAGTAGCTGTTACACAGTCTCCATCAGAGCTGGCAGGGTTTTAAGTAGCTGAAATTATTTTCCCGTTTTTTTGTTGTCTGGGTTATTTGTACATTGAGACGAGCGTGTACACATGAGGCATGACATTTCTCACCCGTATATCGATGTCAGATACGCAGCAACATGTGCGTGCACGCATAATTATTTGCTTATGCGTGCGTTGTTGCGTGCCGGCTGTATTTCTATCTCTGCGGCAGACAGACGTGCACATGCTGCTTCATACGTATGTAGCTTCCTGTCACACGTGACAGTTTGCGCGTGACAAAAATGTTCAATGATCTTCATGCGATGTTAATGCGTGCGTTTGCCAAAAAACGCAGGAATGTTACGTGTAGTCACGACGCGTCATAAGATTCCAGGCGTGCAGCAGTGATCCCGCGTGAACGTGCGAGAGAACTGGGACCATTATAAGTCAATGAGGAAACTACACGTCAGGCGTCAAAGCACGCAATATGAAACGATTCTGACAGCACAGCACGAATGAGCCCTCACTATAAGATTTCACAGCGTGCGCTCATGGAAAATTGTACTTAAAGTTACGCACGGTCTTCACGTCACGTACTTGAGGCGTAATTCTAGCGTGACGCTCGTCTGTCCATTGAAAGTGAATGGAATTTACACGTTAGACATTTGATGACATCGCATAGGCGCTGTACACACGTTTTAGGATAGTTTGCTGGCATAAAATGCCCCCGATACAGTGTATGGCATCTGTCTCCATGAGTGTGTGACCCTGTGCATGTGCATGTGCATGTGCATGTGCCAACCTGGATGGGTTAAAAGCAGAGGAGAAATGTTGTGTATGTTCCCTGTATGGCAATAAATCTGATCTTATCTTATCTCACAGCATGTGTGCCAGATTAAATGAAACATAACATTCTGACTAAAATAAGAGCAGAACTTTTCACAGCAGACATTTTTGTTTGGAAAAAACACAGCATTTATCTTTACATTTGGCAATGGATACGCTGTACTGTACCCTCAAACATACGGCTGCTAAATTGCAGGCAGGTTCCCTTATAGTGATGTGCAGTTTTGTATACAATTCTTAACAGACACGATTTGTAGCCGGACAACATATTACACTTAATTGCTCAAAGAAAAAAGTAAAGCAAGAGTTTTTAAATAAGTCAAATAATTAATGGTTTCAGGTAAAAACACTGATAGTGTCTATCAGCTAATTAAGACAAGACAAAAAGGAGATGCTTTTAAGAGTAGTACCAATAAGTTGAACACTTTTCTTAAATCCTGGAAGAAGAGGTGGGTGTGATGGATTTTCACCTAAACAACAGACTGGACTGGAAATGCAATGCAGAGGTTGTCTTCATGGAGGAATGAAGTAGACTACTTCAGGTACCTTACAGCAAAATTTGCAGCAGGATGTTGTAAATCCTCCACAAGTCTGTGGTGAAGGGGACAATTTCTCTTTGCAGCCATCTTTTGGAGCAGCATCAGAGCCAGACACTGAACAGACTGTAAAGAAAGCTGACTGTGCTACAGACTGCTCTGAACCTCTGGAAGCTGACAGTGGAAAGAAGAATGTTTCAAAAACTGCTAAAGATAATGGACAAGCGGCATACCCTCTACTCAACATACTGGCCAAACAGAGGGTCTTCAGCTGAAGGCAGCTCCACGACTCTCTGTGACCGGAGAGAGAATTCCTTTAACATCAAATAAATAAATGTACTGCATGTACTTTTCCATTTGGTTTATTCATCTATTTATTATTCAATTATAATTGAATAAACAGTTTTTTCCCCTAAGAGTACTGCAACACTACCATTTGAGCTGTATTATAATCTTAATCAGCCTTTCTTGGCCCACAGCAGCGATACAGTCAATAATGAGGACATTGTTAATGCCCTGCTGGAGCTAGATGTTGGGGGCGTGGGGGTGTGCAGTAGGGCGGAGGAGCAGTGGTGGCAGCAGACTGAAGGTCGATTTAGTGGAATCCATCCATCTTCAGCTGTCTTGAATAAACTTGTTGACCTGCTGCAGCTTTTCACACACTCATTTACAGATACTACAACTGTGAAGCTCAAACGTGTCAAATCAATCTTTCTAAACAAACTATAGAGTAAATTGTTATTTGACCTCAGAGTTAAAAGTATAAAATGGATGCCACCGCAGTTTAGAGCTGACCTGACTTTTGAAGCAACAGGCATTAAAAAGGACTGTTGCAGGAAGAGATTACTCTGTCTCAAATGAAGGTTTTTTTTCAGAGGAAAAAATACTCTGGCAAAGGAAGACGATGCAGTTTATCATCAAGTTGTATTGCAGCAATCAGGGTATCTCACTGCAGCAAACAAAATAAATGATATTAGAACAAAAGAACAGAGCAGCCAGTGTCAGCAGCTTCCAACAGTCAGATTCTAGATAACGTTTGTAACAAGGTTGCCTTAGATGAAAAATATCAGCAGACATAGGGTACATAATATGGTTGCAAATTCTAAATTCATTGGTCAAGTTACCATATTTGTCCTGCCAGCTATTTGCCAGAAAAGAATCAACCTTTACAGACGCCATTCTGCAAAGATTTCACCAGACAGCATGATCAAAAATGTCCATGTTATATGTTCAGATGCAGCTGTTACTGGAGCAACTTCTCAGTATGATAGATATACGGATTATTTGCTCTTTGTTTGGTGTCAGCAAAGCTTAGCAACACCACATCTTGCTCATCATTTACACTTACTATTATATTCCCAGTCTAGAGAACTGGAGGAGAGAATCTTACACAATATAAACCTGTCCTTTCACACTGTCATTTCATTTCTACACTGTAGATCTTTGGCTCACAAAAAGTCAGTTCTCCAGGAAAAAAGCGCTTATTTTACACCCACCTCTTTTACACCCTCAGTATTACTGACAGCTCAATTGTACTGCAGTAAAGTCAAAATGGCTGAAGCTGTTAGTTACACGTTTAAAGAAATGCTGCAACAGGGAAAAGAAAAAAGAAAACAGGACCCTTAAGGAGTGGCCTGAGCCTACCTTCAGGACTACATCATTAAACTACAATAAAAACTTGTCCCTCTTCCAAAGAACGCCTTCCAAAATAGCAGTTTTGCATTTTTGACTTTTACCACCTGAAGGCATCTTGTCTGCCCATGCAACATCAGAATATCCCTGTAATATTTCTTGAGAGCACACAGAAAACCTTTCATCCAGGCAGAAGCTGCTTCCATAACCATCCTCTGAATAGAACAGAAACAAACCACTCCAGTGATAGCAGGCCAACACAAAAACATAGATTATAAAAGAGGACACCTGGCAGGACTGCCTGACTGCTGGGATATTAATTGTCAGCTGATGCCATTTAACTTCTTAGAGAGCTGCTAAAGCTTTCAGTTGCCAAGCAATACTGAAGCAGAGAGCGCTGCTTAAATAGAAAGGGAGCTTTCAACCTAGAGCTAGTTGTTTTGGTACAAACCAATCTCTCTTAGCCCAAGCAGTTTGCTAGTATCATCACTAACCCTAACCCATCAACCGTAGGCTAATCACACCTGATTTTTGTGCTGCACATCTTAAGAATACAATAACCATCTGTTATCTGAACTAATTATGTTGCAACAACATACCAGAATAGTTCTAAGGCAACAGCAGTTTCTTCAGCATGTATATATAGTACATATGTAGTATAGAGTGCATGTAGTATACAGAGTGCATGTAGTATACAGAGTGCATGTAGTATACAGTGTGCATGTAGTATACAGTGTGCATGTAGAATAAAGAGTGCATGTAGTATATAGTGTATATGTAGTATATAGTGTGTACATAGTATATGATAAATATGTAATATATAGTATATATAGTGCATGTAGTATATGGTGAATATGTAATATATAGTATATAGAGTGCATGTAGTATATAGTCTGTATGTAGTATATAGTGTGTATATGTAGTATATAGTGTGCATGTAGTATATAGAGTACATGTAGTATATAGTGTATATGTAGTATAGAGTGCATGTAGTATATAGAGTACATGTAGTATATAGTGTATATGTAGTATAGAGTGTATATGTAGTATAGAGTGCATGTAGTATATAGTGTGTATATGTAGTATATAGAGTGCATGTAGTATATAGAGTGAATGTAGTATACAGTGTGCATGTAGTATACAGAGTGCATGCAGTATATAGACTGCATGTAGTATACAGTGTGCATGTAGTATACAGAGTGCATGCAGTATATAGTGTGCATGTAGTATATAGTGTGTATATGTAGTATATAGAGTGCATGTAGTATATAGTGTGTATATGTAGTATATAGTGTGTATGTAGTATATAGAGTGCATGTAGTATATAGTGTGCATGTAGTATACAGAGTGCATGTAGTATATAGTGTGCATGTAGTATATAGAGTGCATGTAGTATATAGTGTGTATGTAGTATATAGACTGCATGTAGTATATAGTGTATATGTAGTATACAGAGTGCATGCAGTATACAGAGTGCATGCAGTATATAGTGTGCATGCAGTATATAGTGTGCATGTAGTATATAGTGTATATGTAGTATATAGTGTGTACATAGTATATGATAAATATGTAATATATAGTATATATAGTGCATGTAGTATATGGTGAATATGTAATATATAGTATATAGAGTGCATGTAGTATATAGTGTGCATGTAGTATATAGAGTGCATGTAGTATACAGTGTGCATCTAGTATATAGAGTGCATGCAGTATATAGAGTGTATGTAGTATATAGTGTATATGTAGTATACAGAGTGGATGTAGAATAAAGAGTGCATGTAGTATATAGTGTATATGTAGTATATAGTGTGTACATAGTATATGATAAATATGTAATATATAGTATATATAGTGCATGTAGTATATGGTGAATATTTAATATATAGTATATAGAGTGCATGTAGTATATAGTCTGTATGTAGTATATAGTGTGTATATGTAGTATATAGTGTGCATGTAGTATATAGAGTACATGTAGTATATAGTGTATATATAGTATAGAGTGCATGTAGTATATAGTGTGTATATGTAGTATATAGTGCATGTAGTATATAGTGTGTATATGTAGTACATAGAGTGCATGTAGTATATAGTGTGTATATGTAGTATATAGAGTGCATGTAGTATATAGTGTGTATGTAGTATATAGAGTGCATGTAGTATATAGTGTGTATGTAGTATATAGAGTGCATGTAGTATATAGTGTGTATGTAGTATACAGAGTGCATGCAGTATATAGTGTGCATGTAGTATATAGTGTGTATGTAGTATACAGTGTGTATGTAGTATACAGTGTGCATGTAGTATACAGAGTGCATGCAGTATATAGTGTGCATGTAGTATATAGAGTGCATGTAGTATATAGAGTGCATGTAGTATATAGAGTGCATGTAGTATATAGTGTGTATGTAGTATATAGAGTGCATGTAGTATATAGTGTGTATATGTAGTATATAGAGTGCATGTAGTATATAGTGTGTATATGTAGTATATAGAGTGCATGTAGTATATAGTGTGTATGTAGTATATAGAGTGCATGTAGTATACAGAGTGCATGCAGTATATAGTGTGCATGTAGTATACAGAGTGCATGCAGTATATAGTGTGCATGTAGTATATAGAGTGCATGTAGTATATAGTGTGCATGTAGTATATAGTGTGCATGTAGTATATAGAGTGCATGTAGTATATAGTGTATATGTAGTATACAGAGTGCATGCAGTATATAGTGTGCATGCAGTATATAGTGTGCATGTAGTATATAGAGTGCATGTAGTATATAGAGTGCATGCAGTATATAGAGTGCATGTAGTATATAGTGTGTACATAGTATATGATAAATATGTAATATATAGTATATATAGTGCATGTAGTATATGGTGAATATGTAATATATAGTATATAGAGTGCATGTAGTATATAGAGTGCATGTAGTATATAGTGTATATGTAGTATACAGAGTGCATGTAGTATAGAGTGCATGTAGTATACAGTGTGCATGTAGTATACAGTGTGCATGTAGTATACAGTGTGCATGTAGAATAAAGAGTGCATGTAGTATATAGTGTATATGTAGTATATAGTGTGTACATAGTATATGATAAATATGTAATATATAGTATATATAGTTCATGTAGTATATGGTGAATATGTAATATATAGTATATAGAGTGCATGTAGTATATAGTCTGTATGTAGTATATAGTGTGTATATGTAGTATATAGTGTGCATGTAGTATATAGATTACATGTAGTATATAGTGTATATGTAGTATAGAGTGCATGTAGTATATAGAGTACATGTAGTATATAGTGTATATGTAGTATAGAGTGCATGTAGTATATAGTGTGTATATGTAGTATATAGAGTGCATGTAGTATATAGTGTGTATGTAGTATACAGAGTGCATGCAGTATATAGTGTGCATGTAGTATATAGTGTGTATGTAGTATACAGAGTGCATGTAGTATACAGAGTGCATGTAGTATATAGTGTATATGTAGTATACAGAGTGCATGCAGTATATAGTGTGTATGTAGTATATAGAGTGCATGTAGTATATAGTGTGTATGTAGTATACAGAGTGCATGTAGTATACAGAGTGCATGTAGTATATAGTGTGTATGTAGTATATAGAGTGCATGTAGTATATAGTGTGTATGTAGTATACAGAGTGCATGTAGTATACAGAGTGCATGTAGTATACAGAGTGCATGCAGTATATAGTGTGCATGTAGTATATAGAGTGCATGTAGTATATAGTGTGTATGTAGTATACAGAGTGCATGCAGTATATAGTGTGCATGTAGTATATAGTGTGCATGTAGTATATAGTGTGTATGTAGTATATAGAGTGCATGTAGTATATAGTGTATATGTAGTATACAGAGTGCATGTAGTATATAGTGTGTATGTAGTATACAGAGTGCATGCAGTATATAGTGTGCATGTAGTATATAGAGTGCATGTAGTATATAGTGTGTATGTAGTATACAGAGTGCATGCAGTATATAGTGTGCATGTAGTATATAGTGTGTATGTAGTATATAGAGTGCATGTAGTATACAGAGTGCATGCAGTATATAGTGTGCATGTAGTATATAGTGTATATGTAGTATATAGAGTGCATGTAGTATATAGTGTATATGTAGTATATAGAGTGCATGTAGTATATAGTGTGTACATAGTATATGGTGAATATGTAGTATATAGTGTATATATACGCTTTCTTCCGACACTGATCCAGTAGCTCCGTACATGTAGTGTCGTTTTAGCGTTTATTTATCTTATTTTTAACTACACCCGCTGTGCAGTACTTTATATATCCTATGGATACGATGTCTTCTTATCGGCAATACAGCGGCGGACAGCTTGTTTATTCAAGGGAGAAACAGCTTGCTTTCCAAACAATGGGACGAGCCGGCAATGTTCACCCCATACCTGAGGAGGCGACGAGAGCCGCAGAGCCGGGGCCAAGGTGAAGGCTAGACTTGCAGCTAAGTGGTGGAAATACAAGCCTCCTGTATGCCAACGCGAAGGAAGCTTACACAGCCACCCCTCTTCCCCCCCTGGGAAAGTCTGATCATAACCTGGTCCGGCTCACACCACACTACAAGCCAAAGATCCAGAGACAGTCCACAATCACACGCTCTTTCAGGAAATGGTCTCCTGAGGCAGTGGACGCTCTGAGGGACTGCTTTGAATCTGCTGACTGGAACGTCCTGCAGGACACACATGACATCGAGGGGGTCAGCCACTGCACTACTGACTACCTGAACTTCTGTATGAATATTGTGGTTCCCATTAAAACTCTACGCTGCTTCTCTAGCAACAAGCCCTGGATCACCTGTGATGTCAATGACATCCTTAACAGAAAGAAGATTCAAGGATGGAGCTGAAGCGCGTACAGAATGAAGTCGAGGTCCGGCTGAGAGAGGCAAAGGGGGAATACAGAAGGAACGTGGAACAGAAGCTGCAGCGGAACAACATGAAGGAGGTCTGGGATGGCATGAAAACCATGTGAGAATCACGTTCTTTGATTTCTCCAGAGCCTTCAACACCATCCAGCCCCTCCTGCTGAGAGACAAGCTGACAGAGATGAGGGTGGACTCCCACCTGGTGAGATGGATTACAGACCACCTCACAGAGAGACCACAGTATGTCAGCCTGAAGTGGTCGGACACTGTGGTTAGCAGCACCAGAGCGCCACATGCAGAAATATTCTGATGACACTGTGATAGTTGGCTGGGTCAAGGATGGACGGGAGGGGGACTTTGTGGGGTGGTGCAGGTCCAACCGCCTACAGCTGAACGCCTCCAAGACTAAGGAGATGGTGGCGGACTTCAGAAGGAAGAAACCACAGGTCCAACCTGTGTCCATCGAGGGGGTCGGTGTGGAGGTGGTCAGGACATACAAACATCTGCAAAAAAACTGCTGCAGATGTTTTACCAGTCGACAGATAGTGTATACGTACTATATAAAGTATATAGTGTGTATATACATAGTATAGTGTGTATATAGCATACAGTCTATAGTGTGTGTATACTGTAATGGAAAATGAATTCTTATATGCATTGTATTGAGTGTTACTGTGTATAACCTGCAAATGACCGCGCTGCAAGGTACCACCCTGCCCTGTTTTCTTAAATTCCTCTTCACAATGTTGGGCTTGTTATAATGAGATAGCTGCAGTTTAAGGGGGACAAGGGTGAGGCTGATTTTTACGACTGGGTCTGGGTAACCTCAACTGATGGTTGGGGAGGAAGGATAGAAGAACAATCAACTATACCCAAAGAGAGATGACGTGATAAGTGGGCAATATGACCAAGTGTCTTTACCTCAGTGGTCAGAGCAACTCTGTATTCTGTACTGTGTTGTTCTCTCTTGCAAGATATTATTACCAAAACATCTTATCTCCTCAGAAGAAAATTACTGACTGTGCATTACTAAAATTTCCACCACAACACTATATAGTGTGTATGTACTATATAGTGTACAGTGTATTTATCTCAGTTTTAAATCCAAATGAACAATGTAGGCTTTATCCTTATTTGATGGGTAGGAAATACTAATGAATCAATATCAGAAAAACCCGACTATAAATATGTGTGACACACAGACCATGTTTTCTATACAACAACAAGTTAAGGACAAAGCTCTCACATTGATGCCATCTTGTATCTATAAAACAATAGAAACAGATAAAGCAAGTCAAAGAAAACACCTGGTTAAATAATAGCACCAGTTATTAATGTAAAATAAATTAAATTTAAATTTAGACTTGGACCACTTATTCAGAAGATTCGATTCACTCGGGAGAAATGGGTGTGAGTAGGAAAAGACAAACAAGAGATCACTGTTGTGTTGTATTAAAAAAAGTAAAACATATCATTTATTTCGATATGAATTGACGATCTTCTTCTCGGTTTCTATACAATAATAACACATAAAACAAAATAAAAAAAACTAACTATTCCGTCTTTTCCTTTCCAAATCCACCTGTCAGGTAAGTATCTAAATTTGATGTCTAATTCTTAGTTTGGTGCTAATTTAGTTATTATTTTAATTGTCTAATTTAATTCTAATTAAGTATTTTTAATCCTATTTTAGTGCATCTTACTGACAGGTGGTTTCCTTAACTTATGCCTCTCTCAATCAAAACAATAAACAAAGATAAATAAAAATAGTTACAACAGTAAAAGTAGGCTATACAATCCCAATATATCACAAATAAAATCAGCTTGTCTGACAGTCTAGGTTCAGTGGGTTTGGCTCGCCACCTCAGTTCAGACTGTAATGTCCGACCAGCTGAACTGAAGAATATGAATGTTGTCCATAAAGAAGGAGGGGATGATGACTGACTGACACGCACACACGCACGCGCCAGGTAAATAATCCATATAAATCTAAAACACACCTCCTAAATTATGCTATGTTATCATTTGATTATTATATTATACATATATTATTGATATAGAGTAAAAACAAAACAAAGCACACCCATCTATAATTGCAACAATGCTAACGCTGTAGCCGTTAACGTTTAACATTAGCCGCTGGTAGCTTGCCAACAGTTCTTTCTTTTTCTTTTTATTTCCAGGGCTACTTTGTGACGGGATTTTTTTTTTAACTCCCCAAAGGTGTTTTATTTAAAACAGCAGGATTATTACTGTTCCAGAAGGGGTTTCTTCTTCTTCCTTTCTTTTTTTATTTTCTGTTGGTCTGTCTCTGACGCCGTCTGTCTGGGTGTCTCTCTATTAATTTAAATCATGTTACCTAAATATAAATCAAGTAATGAAAATAGAATTATTATCTATTTATTTAATATGTCCAGTAAGCAGGGGTTACACATGTCATTTCCTCTACATGCAACAACCAATAATCATACAACTGATACTCACAGAGGTTGTCATTAAATGTCAACAGCCAGAACACACTAAAATAAACGCACCCAGTAAAACACAAGTAATGATTGGAGGTGTGTTTGAATATGTAGCTTACCGCATCGACACGCAGCATCCAGTGAGCCCAGCCTGTAACACTCCACTTTATTTCCCTGAAGATCTGTATTTAGCAGAGGCAGAGCCATGCCATCTGAAGACATTGGGACAATCTAACTATTTGGAGCCCTACAGACGTTGCAGTGACTCAGGTATTTGAAGACCCAAAGTTGTGGGTGATGGATGCAGAAGTATTTCATCTACATATTCAAGCTGATTCCTTGTGGAAATTCAGGCAAGGTTTAGTACACAAAATGTGCTTAAATGAAATCCAAAAAATCCAATTGATCACCTGATATAACTCACCTGTGATTTGGAGAATAATCAATGCCAATTGGCTGCTTGCCATTTAGCATTATTTGTCAGTTATAGAGGAGGTCTGCTCACTTTGACACAATTTCCAAAGCAGAGGCGAGTTCTGTCTGCTCGGTGTCAATGGTAATGCTCTTGTATGCCCCTGGACCCCCACAGCTGGCTTTTTTTCCTCCAGCAGATGGCTGTTGCAGTCTGTTCTGGAAAGGCCTGAACATTAGACTGCTTTTTAAAGCGGGCTCTCGCTTTCAGTGGCGCCATAAACAAGTTTTTCTCTTACCGAAAACACCCGACTAACTAAGAAGTTTTAATAAATGCATCTGACATGATGAGATTCAAGACAAAACACGAAATCCTGATTAAATTAAGCAAATTCAGTGACTGAACTTAAATAAACAACATATATAATTTGGTTAGGCTTTTCAGGTCACAGCACGCTGGTTATGAAACCCTCATGTTTCCCTGAACACGACGCAGATTTCTGGCTTGATATTTTTAGCTTGACCTTTCCTTTTCATGATAGGATGTTCACTTTGACCCACTCCGCTTGAGGTGCAGTCAGTGAGCCACACCTTGTCACACTCATTATCATCTGCATCTGGTTTACAGAGTCATTCACCCGCAGAAGAATCTTGTTGTAACAGTTAGCAAAGACGGCAAGCAGATTAAAATGGGAGAGTGCCGAAGTTAAGGTTGCAATGATTTATTCTTTGCTGGAAATGTGAGGCAGTCTTCAGCAGCAGCAGAAAGCCTGGAGCTGTGATGGAGCTGTGTGATGGAGCTGTGAGATGGAGCTGTGTGATGGAGCTGTGTGATGGAGCTGTGTGATGGAGCTGTGTGATGGACCTGTGTGATGGAGCTGCGAGATGGAGCTGTGTGATGGAGCTGCGAGATGGACCTGTGTGACGGAGCTGCGAGATGGACCTGTGAGACGGACCTGTGTGACGGAGCTGTGTGACGGAGCTGTGTGATGGACCTGTGTGATGGAGCTGCGAGATGGACCTGTGTGATGGAGCTGCGAGATGGACCTGTGTGATGGAGCTGCGAGATGGACCTGTGAGACGGACCTGTGTGACGGAGCTGTGTGACGGAGCTGTGTGATGGAGCTGTGCGATGGAGCTGTGTGATGGAGCTGTGCGATGGAGCTGTGCGATGGAGCTGTGAGATGGAGCTCTGTGATGGAGCTGTGAGATGGAGCTGTGTGATGGAGCTGCGAGATGGACCTGTGTGATGGAGCTGTGTGACGGAGCTGTGTGACGGAGCTGTGTGATGGAGCTGTGAGATGGAACTGTGAGATGGAGCTGTGTGATGGAGCTGCGAGATGGACCTGTGTGATGGAGCTGCGAGATGGACCTGTGTGATGGAGCTGCGAGATGGACCTGTGAGATGGACCTGTGAGATGGAGCTGTGTGATGGAGCTGTGAGATGGACCTGTGAGATGGAGCTGTGTGATGGAGCTGCGAGATGGACCTGTGAGATGGACCTGTGTGATGGAGCTGTGAGATGGACCTGTGAGATGGACCTGTGAGATGGAGCTGTGAGATGGACCTGTGAGATGGAGCTGTGAGATGGACCTGTGAGATGGAGCTGTGAGATGGACCTGTGTGATGGAGCTGCGAGATGGACCTGTGTGATGGAGCTGCGAGATGGACCTGTGTGATGGAGCTGCGAGATGGACCTGTGTGATGGAGCTGTGTGATGGACCTGTGTGATGGACCTGTGAGATGGAGCTGTGTGATGGAGCTGCGAGATGGACCTGTGTGATGGAGCTGCGAGATGGACCTGTGTGATGGAGCTGCGAGATGGACCTGTGTGATGGAGCTGCGAGATGGACCTGTGTGATGGAGCTGCGAGATGGACCTGTGTGATGGAGCTGTGTGATGGACCTGTGTGATGGACCTGTGAGATGGACCTGTGTGATGGACCTGTGTGATGGACCTGTGAGATGGAGCTGTGTGATGGAGCTGCGAGATGGACCTGTGAGACGGACCTGTGTGATGGAGCTGTGTGATGGAGCTGTGCGATGGAGCTGTGCGATGGAGCTGTGCGATGGAGCTGTGAGATGGAGCTTTGTGATGGAGCTCTGTGATGGAGCTGTGTGATGGAGCTGTGAGATGGAGCTGCGAGATGGACCTGTGTGATGGAGCTGTGTGACGGAGCTGTGTGACGGAGCTGTGTGATGGAGCTGTGAGATGGAACTGTGAGATGGAGCTGTGAGATGGACCTGTGAGATGGAGCTGTGTGATGGAGCTGCGAGATGGACCTGCGAGATGGAGCTGCGAGATGGACCTGTGAGATGGACCTGTGAGACGGACCTGTGTGACGGAGCTGTGTGACGGAGCTGTGTGATGGAGCTGTGAGATGGACCTGTGTGATGGAGCTGTGTGACGGAGCTGTGTGACGGAGCTGTGTGATGGAGCTGTGAGATGGAACTGTGAGATGGACCTGTGAGACGGACCTGTGTGACGGAGCTGTGTGACGGAGCTGTGTGATGGAGCTGTGAGATGGAGCTGTGAGATGGACCTGTGAGATGGACCTGTGAGACGGACCTGTGTGACGGAGCTGTGTGATGGAGCTGCGAGATGGACCTGTGAGATGGAGCTGCGAGATGGACCTGTGTGATGGAGCTGCGAGATGGACCTGTGTGATGGAGCTGCGAGATGGACCTGTGTGATGGAGCTGTGAGATGGACCTGTGTGATGGAGCTGTGTGATGGAGCTGCGAGATGGACCTGTGTGATGGAGCTGCGAGATGGACCTGTGTGATGGAGCTGCGAGATGGACCTGTGTGATGGAGCTGCGAGATGGACCTGTGTGACGGAGCTGTGTGACGGAGCTGTGAGATGGAACTGTGAGATGGAACTGTGAGATGGACCTGTGAGATGGAGCTGTGTGATGGAGCTGCGAGATGGACCTGTGAGATGGACCTGTGTGATGGAGCTGTGAGATGGACCTGTGAGATGGAGCTGTGAGATGGAGCTGTGAGATGGACCTGTGAGACGGAGCTGTGTGACGGAGCTGTGTGACGGAGCTGTGAGATGGACCTGTGAGATGGAGCTGTGAGATGGAGCTGTGAGATGGACCTGTGAGATGGACCTGTGAGATGGACCTGTGAGATGGAGCTGTGAGATGGAGCTGTGAGATGGACCTGTGTGATGGACCTGTGAGATGGAGCTGTGAGATGGACCTGTGAGACGGACCTGTGTGACGGAGCTGTGTGACGGAGCTGTGTGATGGAGCTGTGTGATGGACCTGTGAGATGGAGCTGTGAGATGGACCTGTGAGACGGACCTGTGTGACGGAGCTGTGTGACGGAGCTGTGAGATGGACCTGTGTGATGGAGCTGCGAGATGGACCTGTGAGATGGACCTGTGTGATGGACCTGTGAGATGGACCTGTGAGATGGACCTGTGAGACGGACCTGTGTGACGGAGCTGTGTGACGGAGCTGTGTGACGGAGCTGTGTGACGGAGCTGTGAGATGGAGCTGTGAGATGGACCTGTGAGATGGAGCTGTGTGATGGAGCTGCGAGATGGACCTGTGAGATGGACCTGTGAGACGGACCTGTGTGACGGAGCTGTGTGACGGAGCTGTGTGACGGAGCTGTGTGACGGAGCTGTGAGATGGAGCTGTGAGATGGACCTGTGAGATGGAGCTGTGAGATGGAGCTGCGAGATGGACCTGTGTGATGGAGCTGTGTGATGGAGCTGCGAGATGGAGCTGTGAGATGGACCTGTGAGATGGACCTGTGAGATGGAGCTGCGAGATGGACCTGTGAGATGGAGCTGCGAGATGGACCTGTGTGATGGAGCTGTGTGATGGAGCTGCGAGATGGACCTGTGTGATGGAGCTGTGTGATGGAGCTGCGAGATGGAGCTGTGAGATGGACCTGTGAGATGGAGCTGCGAGATGGACCTGTGTGACGGAGCTGTGTGATGGAGCTGTGTGATGGAGCTGTGAGATGGACCTGTGTGATGGAGCTGTGAGATGGACCTGTGAGATGGACCTGTGTGACGGAGCTGTGTGACGGAGCTGGGTGATGGAGCTGTGAGATGGACCTGTGAGATGGACCTGTGAGATGGAGCTGTGTGATGGAGCTGTGTGATGGAGCTGTGTGATGGAGCTGCGAGATGGACCTGTGAGATGGACCTGTGAGATGGAGCTGTGTGATGGAGCTGTGAGATGGAGCTGTGAGATGGAGCTGTGCGATGGACCTGTGAGATGGACCTGTGAGATGGACCTGTGTGACGGAGCTGTGTGACGGAGCTGGGTGATGGAGCTGTGAGATGGACCTGTGAGATGGACCTGTGTGACGGAGCTGTGTGACGGAGCTGGGTGATGGAGCTGTGAGATGGACCTGTGAGATGGACCTGTGAGATGGAGCTGTGTGATGGAGCTGTGTGATGGAGCTGTGTGATGGAGCTGCGAGATGGACCTGTGAGATGGAGCTGTGTGATGGAGCTGTGAGATGGACCTGCGAGATGGACCTGTGTGATGGACCTGTGAGATGGACCTGTGAGATGGACCTGTGTGACGGAGCTGTGTGACGGAGCTGTGTGATGGAGCTGTGAGATGGACCTGTGAGATGGACCTGTGAGATGGAGCTGTGTGATGGAGCTGCGAGATGGACCTGTGTGATGGAGCTGCGAGATGGACCTGTGTGATGGAGCTGCGTGATGGAGCTGTGAGATGGACCTGTGTGATGGACCTGTGTGACGGAGCTGTGTGATGGAGCTGTGAGATGGACCTGTGAGATGGACCTGTGAGATGGACCTGTGTGACGGAGCTGTGTGATGGAGCTGTGTGATGGAGCTTTGTGATGGAGCTGTGAGATGGAGCTGTGAGATGGACCTGTGAGATGGAGCTGTGAGATGGAGCTGTGTGATGGAGCTGTGTGATGGAGCTGTGTGATGGAGCTGTGAGATGGACCTGTGAGATGGACCTGTGAGATGGAGCTGTGAGATGGAGCTGTGTGATGGAGCTGTGTGATGGAGCTGTGTGATGGAGCTGTGTGACGGAGCTGTGTGATGGAGCTGTGTGACGGAGCTGTGTGACGGAGCTGTGTGATGGAGCTGTGAGATGGAGCTGTGTGACGGAGCTGTGTGATGGAGCTGTGAGATGGACCTGTGAGATGGAGCTGTGAGATGGAGCTGTGTGATGGAGCTGTGTGATGGAGCTGTGAGATGGAGCTGTGTGATGGAGCTGTGTGATGGAGCTGTGTGATGGAGCTGCGAGATGGACCTGTGTGATGGAGCTGTGTGATGGAGCTGTGATGGAGCTGTGAGATGGAGCTGTGAGATGGACCTGTGAGATGGAGCTGTGAGATGGAGCTGTGTGATGGAGCTGTGTGATGGAGCTGTGAGATGGAGCTGTGTGATGGAGCTGTGTGATGGAGCTGTGTGATGGAGCTGCGAGATGGACCTGTGTGATGGAGCTGTGTGATGGAGCTGTGATGGAGCATAACCTGGGCAGAAGATTTCTTGCTTTAACTCCTTCCACAGCCTTCTGCCTGCAGGTATTTGGCTCTTAGCAAGAAGCGCAGCATCACAATCAAAGGGCTGCTTTGGGCTAAATTTCCTTCTATATTGAGCACAGTGTGATATGAATGCAGCCATCATGAGTGCCACGTTCATTTTAGAAAAATTATTTCATTTCTTTTCAACATAGTCCAATTTACATCCTGCTCATTCTCAGCCGGAGGACAAAGGATGCGGAGTTGGTGTTACAGCAATTATCTAATAAGAATGAAAATAGTCTTTTCTTTCTTTATATATATAAAACAATCAGGTAGATGATACAATACTTAAAAATGTCATTTCCGAACAAATACAGCTCACAGACATACAAAGTATAACCAGGAGCAGTTTAGCTAGCACCGCTTTTCCAACTTCAGCTGATTTAAATGTTGCAGAGTGAGTACAGAGTTGGATGCACCTGCACATCAACCATTCTGTGGCGATTTGGAAGAAATGATTCCGGATTAAACGAACTATGAGGCTCACAGGGCCGTCAAACGCCAGCGCCTACCTCTCGTTTGACGTTCCATAATAATTTCTCCTTGTATTCCTCCTCCGTGCAGCCCTCCATGTCCGTCCGTCCGTCGGTCGGTGCGTCCGCGGTGTGCTCGGCAACAGCTCAGTCGACCCGACACTCTGAGTCCGCTCTCCCCGGCCTTTCAGAACCTTTTTATTCCGTTTCCTTCTTGCCTTGCTCAGCTAGACTCTGACGCAGCCGAGCTGCTTGACGGCGACGTCAGAGGATCCGCCTTTCTCACGATACTGATCAATGGAGAAGGGAAAAAGGCTGAAATCAGTAGCGCTCACAGCCCCGCCCCGCCCCGACCTGCAGCCTCTCACCATCCAACACCTCAACCTGTTGAACGCGCCACTTATTTTTAGCACGTTCTTCTTGCTTTTCTTACCAGGAAAGTGCTGGGGCTGATCCACTATGGAAGGTGTGAAAGTGGTGGCGTATGGGTTTGTTAGCTGCTTTAGAAGAATTCCCTCAGGGGAGCATGAGAAATGCTCTGTTTTTTACAGCAGTAAAAATAAACTAAAGAAAAATCGTGTTGCACAGTGTGTGTGCTCATGTCAGGCCAGTGCAACACGCTGCAAAAGAAATGACATCACGGCACCCTGCCGCTTGTGCCTCCATGCGGGCTGAGACTGCACCTGCAACACCAGCGGCTTACTTATTCCTTATTGGAACATTTCAGATTTACTCCAAACTCTGTCTCTTTACTCCAACAGTTACTTTGATTTTGCATGTGTGGCAGGTGATGGGTTTTCCCTCCCCCTCTGTCACCCGCCAGGTGCCGTGATTGTGAGTAGCGCTAATATAGGGCGAAGCAATCAGTACCCAGGTGTGTTGGTCCTGGAGCCTGGTGGCGGCAGCCACAGCGTGGCAGAGCCCTTTGGGTGTTGCGTGCAGCAGCGGTGTGATTTTGGGACGCAGAAAACCTTCATCCAAGTCTAAGTGGCCCTCTCCGGTCTCGACCTTTGGAACTCGCCAGTACTGGCTCTGTGTGGTGCAGCCGGCTTCTCTCCCTCCTCCACCGGCTGGAGAGGCGGTCGCTCCGCATTAAGTGGTCCACTTTGGCTGATACTGGTGTAGCTGTGCCATGAACCTGAAGCGGCGGCACTGTGCCTGAGCTGCTCCGCTCCGCGCTAACTGCACAACTGTTGCACGCGCCCTGGTGAGGTATCTTCCCCATTCATTAAAGTTCATTCATTGTGGAGTCGCGCGTCATTAACGCTCGTGTATTTTCAGACACCGGCGGACCAGGCGGCCCCGCTCATCCTGCTGGGACTGCTGCTTTGTTTTGGTTCAGTTACTTTATTCTGTTTTAGTTACTTTGCTTTATTTTAGTTTAGTACTGCTTTGCACCGTTTTCTCTTGGTTCGGTTTTGTTTTTACGCGTCATTTCCTTTTCAGTCTTTGAGTTTTTGTTTAAGTGGCACCAGGTTAACTTTTGATTTAATAGATATGACGCACAACCAGTTTATTTTATCATTTTTAAAACCGAGTAGCAAAATAATAAACCATAACACAAACAGCTGGTTGTGCGTCCTCCAGCAGATGATGGTTAGACAATATAAACACCTACGACCCGGGAGATGTCCCAAATAATAGAAAAAAAAACACAATCCCTGCACCCAAAATAATACAAATACAGAGAAATCAAACCAAATGAAACGCAAATCTATTTATAAGGAAATCAACACATCCAGGTGCGCCGCACCATGCCGAGGGGTGTGTTTAATAGGAGGAAAGTAGGGGGAGCAACCAGCCAACCTAATCTATAAAATCAAAAGTTAACCTTCGCCCTATATTAGCGCTACTCGCAGTCATGCGTCGTCTTTAGCTTCGTTTTGGATCTTCTATCCAAAGCGGCTCTTGCTCACCTTGTATGTGTTTGTCTCTGCAGATGACCACATGGATGGATCTGGTTCCGCTGGAGGTCTCTTCCTGCTTCCTGTTAAGAGAGTTTCCTGTGCATTGCTGCCAGCACTTTTAATCTACATAGTCACTTCTTTTTTATAAGCACAATTCCACTTAATTGGACTGTAATATATAGATAACATGAACTGATGTCCTTCATCTAAAAAGACTAAACAAAAGCTTGTACGCCACATTATCATTTCATTAATACTTTTGTTAGTGCTGTTATATTCTCACTTGAAGTCTTCCAACTTGTCTCATGCAGCATCTTCACTGCGCTTCCAGCCGTGATCAGAAGTACCTCCTGAGCCTCAACATCCTGTCTCTTCCTCTTTTCCCTTTCTGCTTTGAATCTGTGTAATTACTCTGATTTTACATTTCAATGATGTCACTTTGTGTTGACAAGTCGTGGGAAGTGGAATATAATAAGATGAAAAAGCATCTATTAATCTAACAGTAACACATGCACCGTAGAAAGTACCAGAGCAGGCCTGTCAGCATGCTAACATCAGCCTCTCCAAAAGTTTGATATCAATGTTTGCTAAAATAAAGATGAGTCAAGTGTGATTTTACATCTCATGCACAATCATCAGGCAAGGTTGGAAGAACACGTGAAGAACTGGTGCAAATTAGCTGCACAAATCAAGACAATTCAAACTGAAGCCATCACATGTCTTTACGCAGGCGTTACCCTTAAAATGCTAATTACTCACAGGTGCCCGGAGCGACCAACTGTGGCTAATCACACCAACAATGTTCCACTTTGTTCACACAGCATTTACTGTGAGCAGCCCATCTGAAAGTGGAGCTTTCTGTGCAAAAGGAGGTTTTGTAAAAGTAAAATATAAGTGACCTGCCCATTTTCTTTTTAAGGACAATGTAAAGGCTTTTTTCCTACCGAGTAGAACTGTGCCTTTTATTGAATTCATTTCTTACCCATTTACAGTAGGTCACACCTGGTGTTAACCGGTTCAAGCTGAGCTGATGCTCAACAGTGGTGTGAAAGCACCGATTGGTCACTGAACCCGGAGTGTACATTCATATGAAGCTCTTCTTTCCATCACTGACCGGAGGTGAGCTCTGCACCACTGGTTTTTTCTTGCTCTGGTCTCAATTCCCAATGCAATGACCAAAAACACAACACAAGGAAGTTTGGTCTCTTCACGGCCACAGCAGCATCTTATGATGCAATAATACAGCGGCTGATCCTGCCCACGCTGAGGATATACTATCTGGAATGAAAATCAGAAGAGTTGAGCGGCACAGTACCATTCCAATTCCACTTATACCAACAGGTGCCAGAGAAATCCTCAAGAACTAAAAAGAAAATCAGGATTTGAATGGAGTCAACAAAGAGACCGAAACTTTTTGTGTGGATTTTCCCCCAAAATAGGACAAAGACGCACAAAGTAAGAATAACAATAAGTTTTATCTTCACAACTGGTAAAAGGCTTTCTGGTAAGCAGCATTTCAGCACATGATAGGGACACACCAACTCTGGTTGGTTGGCAAATTAAATCAAGTGGATCTTTGGCAAACAACAGGCTTCTTCCAACGACCCTGCTCCAACATTTCTACCAAGAGATAGTGCACATTAGTGATTTTCTTGCCTCCATTACCAATTTCCATTGAATAAAAAGCTACAGATCTGTAGATATTTGAAGTAGCTGCTCTGGGTCCTTTGATAGTAATGAATCAACCATGATGGACAGAGCAGACAAACATCTAGAGAAAAACATGGTATGGACCTTTAGATTGTAGCAGAACAAGTAAGAAAAAAGATTCCACAAACGTATGAGCATGTTAAGGTTTGAAAGGTAGGGCTGAAATCTGTCCGGGGGTGTCTCAGTGTCCCAGTGGTCGGTCATCATACGTGCTGTACCTCTTGACGTGAATGCGCCGAACACGCTCGCGCTGCTCACTTCCTCCAGGCCCCTCCTCCTCTTCGCTGTGAGAGCCGCAGTTGTTGTAGCTCCAGCGTGTGGCCTCCAGCAGGGAGTTGTCAGGCAGTGGCACGGTCTCATAGAGCAAGGTGTTCAGAGTCTCTTCATAGATGCGAGCTTCAGGGAACTCCACCTAAGCCAGGTGACATTTTTCACTTTACCAACTGATCTACCCATGCAGTTCAAATCTGTGTACATGGCAAAGTGTCAGACCTTCTAAAGGAAGGAATTACAGAACCTAATTCCCAGCTTTGTATTTTTAGCTGGAAAAATAACACTGTGGCTGTTTTTTATTTGACCAAAAATGGGATTTTCTTCATAAAAAAGCTTTGCAGCTTCGACCCTCCTGCCATTGAACATGGGAGTACACTCCAAAGCAACGCTGCTAGCATGTTAAATCCCTCAAATAAAGGCATCATCTTACAGTGACTGTGCTCATTTTATGTTACATTAAAACCATACACTGAAAAAACAGACCCCAAAGTTAGCCTGTGTGCACCGACTCTGTTAAAAGCTGCAATCACCTCTCTTTGTGATGCTCCTGCTGCTCTCTTCCACTATGTTAGGTAACATGAGAGATTTGAACTGACCATTTATGTTGCAGTGGGCAGGACAAAGCATTGGAATTCTGAATTATAGAAAAGAACAGCATTTGTACTAAGAGGTGCACTTTTCTGGCTGAGAATCTTCAGTCATGAACAAAAGTCTACATTTAAACTTTTGAGTGTGGCCACAAAAATGGTCAAATTTTTAAGGACTGAAATCAGGGCCTCAACATGCTCACTGTGAATGCGTTGCTATGGTTACCACAATATCCTGAACAGATCATCCCATCTAGTTTGAGCTTAGTTGGACTAGAGCTGCAAATTTTAATCTTAATTTCAATTTAAACTTCCTGCAATTAAACGGACACATGGTCTGTGGACCAAAGTCGTGCTCCACCAATGCAACGCACAGCAAAAAGAAAAAAGAAAATCAAGCTGTTGACCACCTGCCTGCATGTGCTAATCACAGCTGTCCCCGGCATGGTGCAGACAGAAGCTTCCTGCATGAAGTCTGAACGAGTAACAACTCAAGGACACATCTACAAGAACAGATAGCAAAGCGTGGAAAGAAAAACCAAATGCCTGGCACAGCGGGAGGATAGGAAACACTTTGAATTTAGGCCGAGGAACCATCTGAAAACACACCCCAGACCGCAGTGTGATGAATAAAAACAGCCAACAGTTGCAACCGACTGCTGCCAGCATCGGATCCGTTTTATTCAGTGGTTATCAGTGGTTAGAGTGGGGCATCCAATAACCGGAGGTTTGGCGGTTCGATTCCCGCTGACAGCTGCTACGGCCGAGGTAACCGCACCCCCATCCTCCCCGGACGCTGCGATTGGCTGCCCACGGCTCCAGTGTATGGGCACTCATCTGTCTCTATGAGTGTGTGTGTTGAACAGGTCCAACCTGGCTGGGTTAAAAGCGTGTATGTACAGGACAAAGAAATCTGATCTTAAAGTTGATTTATCTGGTTTCATTTCTTTATGTTCTGGTGCAGACTTTTCCTCAAAGAGATGCGCTGAATTTAGTTGAACAAGGATGATGATTATCAAGAGAGGATAAGATTTGTACATGAGAAGGAAAGTGGCACATTATGGAAGCAGTGTTCTGTTTACATGACAGTGTAATAAAAGCTGTGTTTCCACTCAAATCAGAAAATAATCCTGATAAATAAACGGATCTTAATATTGACCCAGATAATGGATCGTTTGGTTTTCAGCAGGACAATAGAGCAGAATGCACCCAGAGGTACAGTGATCCGGCTTTGCATCAACACCTGACACAGTCCTTGCTGATATGACTCGGGATAAGGTTGGAATTCAGAGTGAAATAAAGGCAGCACACATCAAGAAAAAACAACTAAAACCCAAACAGATTAGCTGTGCAGGCATCCCAAGAATCTATGTTCTCCGAGCAAACCCAGCGAGAGGAGACAAGTCTATCAGCTTTATACACACCTTTTCTTAATGAAAATCAGCGGCTTGGACATTACTCATACTTACTTTGGTCTGCTTCTTCTCTGTGGCATAGACGATGGAGGTGCAGCACACCTCAGCCAGCTTGCGGCCCTGACCGTAGAAGGACCAGCAGCAGATCTCGTCTCCGATCACGTCTTTCATGAAAAGGACGCGGCCATTGAAGCTGAGGGACAGCCTATCAAAAAGCTCGATGTTCTTCAACAGGTTGTCGTCGGAGTTACTGTAAAGAGAGACGGCAGTGCGTTTAGCTCAGAGTTCTAACCACTTGGAAAAGGTTTGTGCTGATCTTCTCACCTGGTGTAGGAGTATTTGTTGTTGCTTCTGTTGTACACCAGCTTCACTACAGGCTGACACAGGGGCAGATACACATTACAGTTTGGGATTTTTAGGCTTCATTTTTATTTTTCATGCCAACTACTAATTCATAAGAGGTGAAAACTGATAGCTGCAGGCATTTAAATCCTGAAACAGGAGATTTAACGGATAAATAAAGTTATTTAATCTTTTCATTTCAACAGAAAGCTTATGCTGTCTCTTTAATGCTAATATTTTTCATTGAAACGAAACAATGTAACTTAGGGAAATGTTGTAAAAAGGAAACAACAATCAGGGTTAAATGAATGTAGTCTGAATTATGTGACTGCCCTTAAAGTGGCCTCATGTTACCTTTGAGGAGGACTGGATGAGCTGCTCCTCTTCTTTATTGGAGGTGATCACAGGAATAACACACACAGGTTGCTCTTTATTGCCCTGTTAAGCATAAATAAATAAAAAAATCAAATCATCAGCTCCTGTGGTTCAAAAAGCCAACGAAATCCTTCAGTGTAACAGTCCTCGACCCGAAGTCTTTACACATCAGGACAACATAAAGAGAGATCACCGGTTCTTTCCACGTCTTAAAACTAGGTCGATACAACCCAAGTTAAACACCTCGCCGAGGTCTTTCCGCCTTCATACTGTGTTACCACACACCTGAACAACGATAATTTGGAACGCTCCACACCAGCAAACTGGCTACATGTCTGCTTTCATTTCTGATGAGGATCACATCATTTAGTGCAGGCGATCAGCAGCCCCAGGCTGCTACGGACCCTCTGCATTTCTATGGAAGTGAGCAGGGTGTTTTTAGGTTTTCCAACATAATAATTCTGCATTTTACCTTAGTTTTAGTTAAATGAATAATAACATTAGTTATGTGTCATGTTTTGGTTTTCATCTCAGATTGTGAGACCTGCAAAGGACCCGATGATGTCTCGATATGCAGCACCTTAGAAACGAGAGAGCATCGAGTTTCTTTTTCACGATACCATCAGTTTTGTGATAGAAGGCAGACTGTTGCTTTACACAAATGTTCTATAGCTTCTATTAGGTTTTCTCCAGAAAGATTGCCAATTATCTATGTAGCCCACGTTGTTTGCTAGAAACCATCTAGACAACCAGCGACTGAAGGAGGACATGCGGCTAAACATGTCATCACTGGTCAGATTTGGCAGGGGTCCAGAGAAAACTACGGAGTCCGACATTGTTTTGGCAAAATTACACACCGATGCAACATTAATTTTAGTGACCTCAAACGTGGACAGGTTGATGGTGAACCACGGGCTTGACTTTAGGACTATGACTCCTCTTCCTGACAGTCACTCAGCCACTCTGAGGTCCTGGCTGCTCGGGATCTGCTCGGGGACGACTAACAGAGCTAGCTACGCTAGGTGGCTCCGCACTGACTAAAGGGGCCTGGCTCGCTATCGGGTGGTTTTCAACAGTGCAGAGCCGAGCTTCCAATTCAGATAACCTCACCTCCAAAACTACAAAAAGACTACATTTGTTACATGTACTATTACCACTAAAGGAGGCTGAGGAGTAACTAAACATCTGACACACGGAGCAGGTGAAAGCAGGAGATGGAGGAAGAGAACTGGTAGCCATGCTAAGCTAGAGAACCCGACACACCGCTAAAAAGTGAAAAATAAAGACTAAAGATCTGTAGGAGTGAGCGTTAGAATATAACAAGTATGGGATAGAGTTAACTATGCAAGATGTGTAAATTATAGGGAGAAATAAGGTGATTATTAGTAGTTCAAGAGGAGCAAGACTATCACAGAGCACACACAAAGTAACAGGAAGTGATGCAATAAGTCTTACCGCAAACTGTTTCCTTATGTCTGCTGATCAAGGGTCTTTCCGTGAAATATTAAATATGATTGTTCTGAATCTGCTCAGTGAATTTTGAACTGTGTTCAAATAAATAGATGTGAATAGAACGCAACATGGCACGTTTTTTGCTAATAAAAACCTGCAGTCTATCGTTTCATTTCTGATAGAATCTGCTGAAGAACCGAGCCTGAAGAACCAGAGCAAAGCCCGATAGTCAAATACGCATGGAAATATGTACAGCAGTCTGTACAGTTACCACTGACCTGCAGGGTGTTTTGACAAAGTTCTATGAGGCCTTGGATGAGGTAGTACTTTGCCTCAGCCAACAGCTCCTGGACAGCCTGACGGCCTTTGGGTAAAATGACAGTGCCGTCCCGCAGGTAAGAAAGGATGCTGCCAAAGTGTTTCCCACCACGGTCAATCAGGATCCAACCTGAAATGGAAACAGACTGTCCTGAACAGGTTACACTGAAACCAATATGGCAAGTCAAGACGAAGAGCATCAGTGGGCCGTGCGCTTTGAACAGACGTGTGATTTAACTGAACGGTAACTGTTTGCTGTGTTAATACTGCAGAAATGATCCTTCAATTATTTTACAAATACACTGTAGATATGGAAAAACTAGCATAGGCTGAGCACATATGTAGACAGATTTGGGGAAAAAGATGACAGAAAAATAAGGATTTCGAGCTGTTGATCAGCTAAGTTGAGCCGGCAGGTCAGATTTGCTGACCTTCTTTATCTGTGAACACTTCTTTCTTTCCACTGAACATGGCTTTCAGCATGGAGTTTTCCCTGGTCAGCACTTGCAGTGTGGTGTAAAACAGCATCCCTCCAACATTGAGCCGAACATACTTGTTGCCCAAACCAACCGCTCCTCGATAACTGCAGGTCTTGGTCTTGGGACAAGCCAGAGGAGGGGCTGGAGAGGTGGGCTCAGACTGGCTGTGCTGTTGGGGAAGGCAGCTTTCCCCTGACATGTCCCTTTGGAGGTAGATGACCACCCTGCAGACGGAGGTCCGAAGGTCCCCCGCCGTGGTGACAGCTACTGATGAGGCCACCACAACCTTTCACTGCTCCATGTCATTCCTAGAAAAAAAACACAGAGCCCTAATTGAATCCAGCAATTATCCATGAGGACAAAGAAAGTTAATAAAGTTGGTAATAAAGACAAGACAACCAATGACAGAGCACACTGCAGCGATACACAGTGGAAACAACCCACCCTACTGTTAGATCTGCGTTTGTTTCTCGTCTCACACAATTGAGTGTGACTGTGTCGGAAACTGAAGGAAAGAGGTTCAAACAGAGATAAAGGACACAATCTACAATTTAGGGCAGATCATTTATCTTGACAAGACTCGGTGTGAACAGTTGAATCCTTGAACACAACCAATTTTGGCAATAGTTCGATTTACATATGTGACATCTTAATATACAAAGCTGAAAAGTCGAGTTATGCCATTCTCCATAGGATGCTACAGATCTATCCAACAAATATTCGGTTTAGACGTGAAAGTGCCACAGTATAACTGGTAAAAGTTACTTTAACTAGCTCGTGTTGACACCAGAGAAAAACCAGGTCATAGTTAGGTGAACGATGGTTAGCTAATTAGCAACCGAAATACTTGTAGCATTTCAACAGCCAACGTAACTATGAGGTCAACAATATATTGTCGGGAAGGGATGTTCCGTAGAAAAGTCATGACTGAACTCCGTTTACAATACACACTTTACACATTTAAGCACTTACATGGAAGAACGCAACTTCAGCGGCTGAAAATGTGTCACTTTGTCTCGTCGAGACTTTACCACTGAAACGCTAGCACTTAAGCGTTAGTATCTTTGGTCAAATCCTTTTTCTGTCACTTCAAACGTTCAACTAACGTTAGAAAATGGGGAAGTTCTCAATTCAGTTAAAAATGTACATAATTCAGAGGTTAAAATTGTACTGAAATACATGGATGGTCTAGGACTTATCGGATTTCCAATTAGCAGAACATTGGAAAGGGTTCAAATTTGACCAGATCAACTGAACAAAAAAAAAAAATTAAAAATCACAATAAATAGTTTCCCAGTGGAGTGCGTAACATTGGACTATAGTTAATCTCATACAGGAGACAATCTACGATATTTAACGAACACTTACCGCCCTCTCGGTGCTATTCTTACGGGTTGCTAGTTAATTTCTAATGCAGTGGGGGAAATCTAGAAGTGACAACAAATATCATAAAAAAGTACGAAAGCCTGAACTCTTTCTTCTTCAGCTTAGTTTACGTTGTAATTTACGCTACGAAATAAAATGCTGCCCTCGAACGAGCATGTTTAGGCATTACAAGCTTCTTCTTCTTCGCCGTCCTCTTTTTCTTCTTCTTCTCCCCCTCTGAATGACGATAGCAGATTCAGGGAATAGCCGCCACCCTTTGTCTGAAAGGATTATTGCATATACTGGTGGAGTGGTGAAATGCTTATGTTTATAGCTGTTCAGAAATTAAGATGTAGAAAAAAGTATTTAAATAAAAATAACCCCAACATAGACATGGGACAACGGTCAGCTTTACGGTCATTAATATACTTTCCGTTTCTCTTTCAGGCTCAGATGAGACTTGCAATGGCTATTTATGTAGCTTAACTTTGCTTAACCATGGAGCTTCTTAGGCGTATGCCACTGTCATAGCACACTTAAGTACTTTTGTTCTTGGGACTGTTAACCACATAGAGGCATCCGAATTAGTGAACCCGAGCATCTACTTAAACACGCACACTCACATGCACGCGGTGTTTGGTCTCCTTGGCAGCGGGACGAGGCGGAGCGTCAGCTTCTGGGTTACTTGTCCTGCCACATCACACAACAACTGAAACACTGCGTCCACGGTGACTACGATTCAAGCAGGTGAATTTTGTAGATTCATGTTCATTTAGATGACAGTAACTGTTTATTATAGTCACACTTTCCCGGGAACTTAATTAGCTATTAAAAGGTTATTGTGTTCTTTCCAGTTAGGATTGTAAGCAGGCTAGCACATTGTGGCTAACTAGCTAAGTTATTCAAAATAGCTAACGAATTTGTGCAAGATAACAATGATAAGATATCAATAACGTCTGAGGTTCGTCGTAGGCAAGAATTTACGTGACCTAAAACACAGACTAATATCAGTTGTGAGAGGTTGACTCACACAAGTTCTAAGTACCTTTATGAACCAGGTAATAAGTCAGTTCTGTTATGTATGTTTAGAGTTCAATAAATAAAGAAAGACCGAAAAGTGCAGTGAGCAAATTTACATGGAAAATGACCGGTTAGTGCAAACATATTGCTGAATATGGGCAGACATTAGTCCTAGTGTAACGTGTGTCATCAGGAAAACGGAGTGTGATAGTTCAGATCCGTTATCTGGTAGTAAAGCTTCTTGATTTCCCTACAAGTTTCCAGGCATTTATAACTGTATCTGAGTACTTGCATTTAGTAGAAAATGCCTTCAATGGACCGTCACATTTTAATCACCTTTCGGTTCTCTCGTGCAGTTATTTGTACCTCATTCTTCATGTCTCGTTTGTGACAGGCCTGCGGCTATGGCTAAAGACACATTAGCCGAGGCAGGCTTTTATTTTGATGAGCTCAACAAGCTGCGGGTACTCGAGCCTGATGTCAGCCAGAAGACTTCAGAGCTTAAGGAAGAGTGCAAAGAATTTGTGGACAGTAAGCAGACAGTTATTTTGAGCCTGCTTTCTCATTCCAGTATCAACAGGTTACATTATGAACAGCTGTGTTCTTTTCAGAGATTGGTCAGTTCCAGAAGATAGTTGGTGGCTTAATTGAGCTGGTAGATGAACTGGCAAAAGAAGCAGAGACAGAAAAAATGAAGGTAAGTTTGACATAGTAAGCAGCATTCTGCTAATTATATGCCATTATTTTGTAACATCTTAGTTGTGACAAGTGTACTTTACTATATGTGCCATTACCTGACCACGAGAGTAAGATCTTGTTGCTCATCAGCCTGTGTTTCTCTTTCTTAGGCAATTGGAGCCAGGAACCTGCTGAAGTCAGTGGCAAAACAAAGAGAGGCCCAACAGCAGCAGCTTCAGGCTTTGATAGCTGAGAAGAAGATGCAACTTGAGAGGTAAAGCAACAGAGCGTTGTTGGGGGCCAGATAATTAATGTTAAACCCTCCTCTGTCAATTAAAATGAATACATACCACTAATGTGTGTTTAAATATCGGCCTTTTCGCTTCTTAATGCCACCAACATGTTTCGGGGCAGATACAGACTGCAGAAGTTGTGTAGCGGTTAGCACAGCACAAGCTTGCATGCAGTATTACTCATTTAAACTTCACATTGTGCCTCCCAATATGACTTCATGTCATATTTGAGCTCTTTTCTTGTTCCAGATATCGCATCGAGTATGAAGCCCTTTCCAAAGTGGAATCGGAGCAGAACGAGTTCATTGACCAGTTTATTCTTCAGAAGTGAGGACATGGCAGAATAACAGTGTTCCTCTTCCCAGAGTGCCTGTACAGGGTGATTTCCACTTGAGTCACTCCTGCTGCAACTTCTTTTCTGATGTCATTTGGAAGCTCCAGCATCATCAGAAAACATCCTCAGCTGCAGCAGCTGGGAGAATTTACAGTGCCAAAAACTGGGAATTCATTTGGAACATTCACACCAAATGTTTCAGCATCGAAGACCAACAGGAAGACGGAGCTATTTATATAAAGGAAAATTATTTATACTATTTATACTTAACAATTAGTCTGTATATCTAGTTTTATTACTTTTTCTATTGATTAAAATAAATACTGCATGTATTTGTAAATATGTTTTTAGCTCAAATGAAGATTTATTCCATTCTTGTGTGTGTGCACAGCACCTCTGCTGTCTTTAGATTAATCCATGTATAAGATATGGTTCTACTTTAATGCTGCATATTGCTTAAGTATTTTTTTTTCCCCTAACAAGATGTTGGAAGTGAGCTGGCACACGTCAAACATAACGCTGTTAAGTTTCAATAAAGATTACCTGATATCCATAAACTCTGATTTTCTGTTTTTCACACGCGAATTTGGAGAAAACGTCCAAGTTGTGATTGTAAGATTTTACAGAGTCCCTCTTGTATAAGACAAGCTCCACATATCGTGGATACTCCAACTCCCATAGTGCCCTTTGGCAGTAGCTTTCTCTCTGAGAAACAAGACAATGAATGCATGATTTGAGATTGAATTTAATGGGAAATATAACAGTATTTACACCTGCAGTAGTAGGTAGCCATCGTATGCAACCTGTCTGTTACCTGTGAGGTCTTCTTCGTGTCACATCCAAAAACCTATGACAACAAACAGCAAATGTACAATCATGACTTTCTTCTACTGCAGTCCGGCACTGTGCACCACCGCCGGACATCTTTCTGCCTTTGGAAGCTCACTTCTTCTTGGTATACTGTGGATCACAGTAGAATCCCAAATTAAAACATTTGCAACAAAACAAGACCTAAAAAGATGCTTTCTTCTGTCATCTTTACTTTATCGAGAATCCAGTCTGCATCTGTGACAGCTCTCTGGATCATCATCTGTATCCGCTCTGGGTCATTTTCATCTGAGTGGCTGTTGTAACCCTGGCAATGAAAAGCAAAGGATCCTGAACAATGTTTAATGCTGTTGCACCCAACATAAAAGAATTAAAAAAGAATTACAATCAAGAGTTTGAGCTAAAACTAAGGAACACTTCTACATCTTTAGCACCTTTGTTGACCGAATAATTCATTTTTACTTTTTTATGGATACAAACACAATCATGCAGTATAAAAACAACTGGCCAATCACAGTGCTGGACATCACATCAATATATACTGGCGATACTTCCAGAATGCCCTGCTTTTGATTCTGGAGAAAGATTCTTCAGAAACTCTTCGATCATCACACACAATTTACTCTGAAATGATTTGGTTACAGACAGGCTCCAGATAATCTGAAGCCCCATATCAGCTGACAAACACATGCTCTCATATATAAGTTCTTGTGATGCTTTCACCTGTCTTATGGCATGTCGATAGTGTTGCTGCATTGCTGTAGATGGTAGCTGCCTGCAGCATCTGAGGAGATATCGATAGAGTTGCACTGGTGTCTGGATCAACTCAGCTCCCGCTAAAGGTGGCATCCTACCTCCTTTTCATTAAAGTGCTGTAGATAAAAATAAAACGAAGTGTTAATGTGGAGAAGCAACGTCTGAGCTTGATAACGTTACAACCTGTCCATATGCAAGTATCAAGTGCGAGACCTGAGCCAAGAGAGGAGAAAAGGTTCCATCTGACTCAATTCAAGTTTGTTTCTTCCTAAAGTTACAAGCATCCTCCACTCCCTTTCATCTGAAACACTGATCCAGATACCGACTCAGTTACAACCACAGAGAGAAACAAATAACAAGATAAAATAGTCCTACTTAATCGTAGCAGCCTGAGTAAAGAAGCAAAATCTCAAAAGTGTGCACGTGTGCTCGCTGCTCGGCTGCCATTGTGTTAGTAACTTTTCCTATTATTGGGGGTCCAGCAGCAAAGCTGCAGACACACACACACACACATATATATATATATATATATGAATGGAATTCCCATGATGCTTTGCAGGTTGTTGTGCAATAATTGCCTTTAATTGTGTTCTAAAATGCTTTCCCCTGACTAGTATGGCAATCATAGTTGTTCTGTTCTTGTTTCTTTTAGTTAGGTTGCTATGTTAGATATTTGTTAGATAACGACATTGTGAGGATAGCACCATGAGTAAGAGTCGTATTCATTTTCATGACTTCGCCATTCTGCGGGTTTGAAGGTCATAGCTGCCAAATCTACTTATTTTAAGTGACTCTGGGCTTGTTTTTCTGTAAAGTTGCTTGTATATCTCGTCAGTAGGGGTGGGAAAAATAACGATTCTTCAATGAATAGAGATTTGATGAATTGAGATTCTGTCTCACTGCAGATAAGTTAATAATTGTAATTTAAAAAATTTAATTAGTTTGCGTGCTGCAATATTCTGTTCGCTTGCTGCAAAACGCTACAGAAAACTCTCTTTTCCGCCTGCCGGTTCTCTGCCAACACACATGCGCACCAAACATATGTGCGAGTTGTCTACATTCAAAGATTAGTGGCAACAGAAAGGCTCTGAGTGACAAACCTAAATGGCCTGCACCAGCTTCTTTAAAAGCTGCATATGGCAGCATTTTGGGTTCTATGAGGTCAATGGGAAGATGGACAAGACCTACACTGTGTGGAATCGATTATCGATTATTCCATTGATTAATTGAGTAATTGGATAAAACATACTTTCACTTAATTAAATGATAAAAATACAATAAAAACACACTAGGGCTGCCACAAACGATTATTTTAATACTCGACTAATTTTTTAATTAGCCGACTAATCTAATCATAAGTGTATCGAACGTAAAACATACAGTTTATGGCACCAGGAAGCAGCTGCTCTCATATAACCATCATTAGCTTTCTGCTTGGAGTGTTTGAGGTATATGCTATCTAAAATAACGATTAATATCATAGTTCATTAACCCTTTGATGAAATATGCAGCTTGTGTAGCAAACACACGATGGCTTTCCATCCATGGATGATGTTCACGCATACTCCAGCAGTGGGTTGAACTAAAGCTTCACTTTCACCTACGCAAAGATGTTATGATGCTGATCCTGCACTAGATGCACAGTGATCCCATGAACAAGCTGCTTCTTCAGTTTCTAATGCCATTTCACAGCAAACATACGGAATCAAAAGCCTGAATACCAATAACCACAATTAGATAGGAACACTTTCATCAGTTTTCATCATTATTCAATGATAACAACAATAATAATGATGATAACTATATGTTTGACAATAAACCCCTCCTGTTTTTGTAGATTTAATTCTTAATTAAAGTGAACATTTATCTTGAAAGGCCTTAAGGAAAAACACAATGTTCATTTGTGACAAACTGACACATTTGTGGTCAATATTCCTGCAGTTAGCACTGCAGATAGCACGTGTAATATAAGCTACAGCCCCAGAAAGATATGGAAAATACACATTTTCCATTCACAGCATCATAATAGTCTGAGATGACACGAAAGTCACTGTCATTTTTACATGTTTTCAATGGTTTTGCTCTTCCTGTCTATTCTTAGGCAACCCCCAATACGTGTTCGTTCAACCAGAGGGGCTGCTTTAGGTGAGTAGATGCTAACAGGTTAGCAACATTATCAAACAGAAAAAAGTCAAGCTTACAGTGGCTGTGAACGATGGGCTGTCAGTACGTAACCAGCTTCTTAAACACTTCCATGCACCTTCGACCAAGCTCCACTGTTATCCGGATGTACTACTTTCTCTTCTTCTACGGTCACAAACGTGTGGATTTGAAACAGCATCGCCCTCTGCTGCCTCAATCATTAAAACGCGTTGGTCTTTGATTAGGAAGGAACTGAGGCCGTTTATTCAGGTTATAGTTAAGTATAAGTTAAGGTTTTCAACGTTGATTGAACAGCTCTTCCCCGTTCCAAATGCAAAAGAAAAAAAAGGAAAAACGAAGTTTATTTCAGATTATTCCTGTATTCCAGATTTAACTCATACTGTTTTCTACCCATTTTATACAGTAGTCATGCACAAACATCTTGATGCCATTTGAAAGTGTAACCAGTAATGATATTATTATGAAAAAATGCTGATTTGATCGCTTCTTTTTTTTCCCTTGTCCTGTCCAGCATCATGTAATCTGAATACCTTTTATGCCAAACAGATTTGCTTTGCCAAGGGAAGCTTTATGAATGTAAAGCTCCCCTTGATGCCCATTTATTTATTTTTGTTTACAATATATAACACGTAATAGAACTGAACCGGACCGGGGGACAAGGAAAGAAGAAGAGGAAAGAAGAGGAAACAGAACAAAAATAGAAACAAAAACCAGACAACCAGCTGCTACACCTGTAAAAAACAAAACAGACGACAATCCATGGCCTCTGTTGGGAATTTAGCACCTCCAGGAGCACCTGAAAGCAGACAAGCAGAGAAAAAACACACACAAACAAAAAACACAAACATACAAACAAACAAAAAACACAAACAAACAAACAAAAACATACAAACAAACAAAAACACAAACAAACAAACAAAAACACAAACATACAAACAAACAAAAACACAAACAAAAACACAAACATACAAACAAACAAAAACACAAACAAACAAACAAAAACATACAAACAAACAAAAACACAAACAAACAAACAAAAACACAAACATACAAACAAACAAAAACACAAACAAAAAACACAAACATACAAACAAACAAAAACACAAACAAACAAACAAAAACATACAAACAAACAAAAACACAAACAAACAAAAACAAACAAACATACAAACAAACAAAAACACAAACAAAAACCACAAACATACAAACAAACAAAAACACAAACAAAAACCACAAACATACAAACAAACAAAAACACAAACAAACAAACAAAAACATACAAACAAACTAAAACACATACAAACAAACAAAAAACACAAACAAAAAACACAAACATACAAACAAAAAAACACAAGCAGCGGCAATCATCAGCAATGATTTGATCACTTCTAAATGTGTTGCTTCAGTAAAAGATCTGTCAGGTTCAAATGTCATTGCTGGTTTATTCTCTTAAATTTTTACATAGACACTACAGCCCAGAACTTTTCCAGACATCATCCGAAGGGGATTAATGTATTAACACAGAAGTCCAAATCAGTAGGCCTGAATGTTGAGCTGAGTTTATCCTTAGTATTAAATCCTGATAATGTCTGAATGAACCTCTGTATGAATAGAGCAGGTAACTGTTCATATAAGTCAGTGTGTTTGCTGACACTACTTCTATATGTCTTCTGATTATCTGTGAGTTACTTTGCAATTTGATTTTGTCATATATTTCAAAAGACATCCAAAAACAAAGAAAGAAAGATATTACTTGTATGAACACAAAAAATGCCATATCCCATAATATACTGACAAACTAACAAAACAAACCCACCTTGCAGATCATGTCCTACCTATTGCATGCTCTACCCTGTTCTGGAGTATTCTGGAGCATTTCCACTTGTGAGAATGTACCTTACAACGATGGTTTCCTCTTGTGTGGTACAGGAGTGAAACGACAACTAGTTCACACATCAGAAAACAACTTAAGCCTCTCAAGTTTATTTTGATACATTTGATCTCCAGTTCTTTTCTAGAACTTACAAGTGAACACCAGAAGTGAAACCTGTTTACCTGAAGGCGTACCTCTAAGGCTTGATCTTGATAGACACCTGACAGATATTCTGTAGCAGCAGGATCTGCTTTGTGTGGAAAGAGCTTTGGGATGTCATGTGGAAAGGCTCATGTATTTATGACAAAACCATCTGGCATCTCTGGGGAGGCAGAACTTCTCCATTGTCCTTGAATGAGAATATTGTTTGACAGCAGTGGGGACATATTAGGGAATTCTTTGATTTGATTGAAACGCCCCCTATGAAGGAGTCAGAGCGAGAAAGTTTAAAGGACACCTAGTTTCGTTGTCTGCATGTTTTAGTGAGATTTTAAAATAAATCTCTACAGGGGCAAAGGACTGGGGTTAGATAAGATTCACCCTAACAAACTGAAGCTTCATCACATGCTTTTTGTACTGTAACTACATTGGTTGGTCTGTCTAACAGGGGTCTGATTCCACTCCTTTTCTTTTATTAGAGTATGTTCAGTCAGTGTTTTAATCACTTAGCATCCCATGGTATGCTTATCCCAGAGAGCTTGGTGTGAGATTCCAGCCAAAAGTACAAATGTGGTTTCACGGGGAGCAATGATTCAGAGCTGCTGTGAAACAGCATACAGGTTCCTTATCCTTGCAAGGATGCCAGAGTGATCAACGACAAATACCCATCCAATCAACTCACTTTGTGAATTTTAGGAGCTGTGTAACCCAGGGTATCTTGAGAAAATGCTGTGATTCATCTGATTGTATGCAAGCACTGGGCTCTGCCTTATTCTGTCTTCAGTTTCTATGGATAGAATAAAGCTGAGTTACAGAGATGGAGGCTTAAACAGACCACAACTTCCTGCTAACAGTCAGGCAGTTTTCCCTGACTGAAAGTTGGCACCTCCAAGTTTAAGACATAAAGGAAATCTGTTGATCCCTCACGTTAGTTTGGGAGTGAGTTACTGTATTAGAGTTAACAGGTGCACTGACAGGGCTGTTGATGTGTGGAGGAATCTGATCCTTGAGGCAAAGCTCTTGCTTTTACACTTGCGTCAGCTAACTAGTCAACCCCCATGAAAGACTGGAGTGTGACAAATATGCGTCATTTTCACCAGGGTATATTAGCTCATCTTTATTAGCTGTATGCAGAGCCCATGCATCTGGAAGGATCTCAGAATTCAGCATACAGCCTTTCTTTTTGGGCACTGATACCTGACACTTCACTTTGAAGGTGCTTCTAAGTATTACAAAGCAAGAGGATTGTAGACTGATGTTTGAATTAATAAACTGAAGTCACCAAATTAGTCATATCAGTGTTTATTTGAATATCAGTCAGTTTACAAAACTCTAAAGTACTTTTAAAGTTCAAGTTGTAGTAATGCGTTTCAGCAGAACAGTATTTAACTGTCCAGTGTGTGCGTTAGAGTATTATATAGTGGCAAAATTCTAGAGAAGAAATAACTGAAACAACCTGCCAAACACGTAGAAGAAACTAAGATGGTGGCTGCAAAAAAAGTGCAGCCACCATCTTAGTTTCCAAGTCTTTGGTTTTTCCCGTTCAGAGCTACCATCCAGACATGGCTGTGCAAACATGCCAGAGGACATGTGCTGCCTGAGGTGATCAATGGCTATTTAACACAAACACAATGTTTCTTCATTTCATGTGACACAACACAAACGAGAGTTCTAAATATAACGCTGTATGTCTAACAATCAATCCCCCTAAATGCTACACACTGGAACTTTGACAAACATACAACTTGTCAGAACAGAAATAAAATATTAGCATGCTTCCAATAACATTACATTTTCTTTGGTTGCTCTCCAAATGCTTGTAATGTGCAGCTTAGAGGCATACAGATTCATAATATGTAATCTTATATGAAACACAACACCTCCGATAGCACCAAACATCACTGTGTGAGCGTCCTGGTGGGGTTGGCAGATGCACTGTGGACACAAAACAAATGTACAGCAACTAACCTATATCTTTTAAATATATTTATATATTTGCATATGCATTGATTAGTGAAGATAATACAGCACAGCAAGGCAACAATTAAGGTTAAAAGCTTTATGGCAACTAAGATTTCAAATATTTTACATCATAGTATAAAGTACAAAACATCAAATTTCAGTTAGCATATCTGTATCTAATTTAGAACTATTAAAATGTTAGAAAATGGTTTAGCTCAAAAAACTATTCGATTATGTGATGCAGGAAGCACATTTTTTGGTAGCCCACTGTCACCCAGAGCAAAAAAATTAATGGTAACTCAGAGAGAAATGGTCAGTCATTTTCCGTCTCAGGCACAAATCATCACAGTTTTTCCCCTCTTTGGCTTCAAAGGCAATGTAAGCACAGTTTATATTGCCTTTTTCAAGGGGGGCACTTTGTGGACCAAAGTTCTGACACTCCAACAGAATGACAGCACTGCAGAATTAACATGCATGTCCACTCTGACACTGAATCTTATCTGCCTTGCTCTCAAAACATTGGTATCTTTTGAAAAGTACAGTATATGCTGCTGAATGTGGCTCAGCTCTGTGCATACAAGTCTTGATGAGGTATAACACGGTAAGATGATTTATAAGATGAATCCTCACTGCTCTGAACTCCCACAGTTTCTGGGAGGAGAACAGAATCAAGATTTGTGTGTTGTACATTTAGCAGCAATAAGTAACAAGGAATGAGGCAAACTTCACATGTTCTCTGTGCACAGGAAGGAGTTCATAAAAGAAGACAGTAAAACCTATCTCTCAGACTTGACCTTATAGCGTAGGATGAGGTAAGTGACCAGGCGTAGGATGATAAAGAAAATGCCCAGGACAATGAAATCTATGTAGAGCTTTGCATCTTCAACATCCAGCAGCTGCAGAACCTCTTCAGGCTGTTGGAACTTACACACTTTCCCTGGACACTCCAACTCTGAGCGGTTCATCCCATAGATGGACAGGATGACGCCTTCAAAGCTGTACCTGTGACAGAGATACAACCACTGAGGAAAAGTCCAAACTGTAAAAACCTTCATCCCTTCATTTGAGTCACAAACATTAACTTGTCCTTATTTTTCATGTCAGTAGATGGCACACTACCAGTTTTTGATAAAGGGTACCAGCACGGAGGCAAAGAATATTTCAGCAAACAGACCATCTGTCATAATTATCATTAGCTTATTCATATTTTGTTTATGTGGAAATTGTTTTATGTGACAGGGTCATGTTCTCTACCAGACTTGCCAAAAACAGTTGGTCTACTGTTGCCGTGATCAGTAATGTTGGTTTGTTATTGTGCGATTTTGATTAATTACTGGAGTCAGCATAAGCTACTTTAGATTCGTTCTGCACCAGAATTTCTTCCTGTCCCTTCAAAGTGGGGCAATCCTGTAGGTGATACACTGCCAATGCACGAATACGTCATACAATCTCCCTTCAAAGAGATCAAAATAATAGACTTCAATTAATCTGTTCTTATAGCCTGTGTATTTTGTTTATTAGGTTAGAATACTAATAATTGAACCTCCAGACAGGCCTCGCAGAGAGATGATGAAGTAACTAAAATCCTGTTGAATACTCATAAGCTCACATAAATTAATAAAAGCAATTGTTGTTGCTACACCAAATGATGTTGGATAAAAAAACAAAAACACGTTTTTAAGTTCAAGGCTTATATTTTAAGTTGAAATACCACCAAACAGATTAACCAGACCATGTTACCTTAAAAAACTATAACTTAAATATATATATATATATAAATATTTGACTAACAACGTAATAAAAAAAACTGAATTATGTTTTTATTAACTGTATACTTCTTTCTGGGGGGAACAAGATGGCGTCAAGCTCAGGTGGCATTTGTCAGTGTATATCTTTGCTTTACATATTTTGACGGTGAAAAGTGTGGAGTTTTGGACAGGATGTGTTTTAACATGAGCCTGGACAATTATTTTTTTTAAAGCTTGGGACAACATGTCCAGAAACACGAAAAATTCCTCAAAGAACAACCCTGAAAATGAGGAAGCGCTAAGTGCTACACCCGAGACACCGAGCATGGATGTTAGCTCAGGCTCTATGGAACCAGGTATTGTTGAAGCCCTGGATAGAATAACTGACAACCTTACTAAGGTAACTGACACCAAGATTTCCGCTGTCCTGGATGCCATTAAAGAACAGACCTCGCAACTACAGGCGGTTGCCGCCCGAGTGCGTGAAGCAGAGAAACGGATTTCTGATGTGGAGGCCATGGCGACATCATCGGAGGCGAAGTTAGCACGTCTCGAGAAGAGGCAAGTGCATGATATGCAGGAGCACATGGACGATCTCGACAATCGAGGTTTCAGGTGCAATATACGTGTAGTTGGCGTGCCCAAAGGCTCAGAAGGCTCAGATTCAGTGAAATTCTTCGAGAAGTGGATCCCTGAGTACCTCCGAATGGATACAACAGCAGGACGACTGAAGCTTGATCGGGCACAACGTCCTAGGCCACTGATAGTGAAGTTTCATAACTTCACTGATAAACAGCGCTTCACATGAAGGCTTCACATGAAGGCATGCAGCCTCATTCATTTATTATTGACAGATCTGTTTCTTTTTCTTTTTTTATGAGGCTTGTACAGAGAGAGTGGTGTGGAAGAGGTTTAAAGAGCCCTGCAGGTTTGGTAGCAGGGATAGCCCCCATTGTATTTGTCCGACTAAAAGAAGGAAAATACTCACCTTTTTGAAAAAAGAAAACATTGATATTGTACTTTTACAGGAAACACTTTTGGATGATGTAGAACATCTGAGATTATGGCAGGGTATGGTTGAGCAGGTATTTTTTCTCCTCATTTACTTCAAGAAGTAGAAGGGTGGCAATTTTTGTGAGAAAGAATCTTCTTTTTTCAATGATATAATGTGTTAAAGACAAAAGTGGTATGTTGTAATCAAGGGGGTCCTACAAGGTACAGTTATTCATTTCCATACTGAATGTTTATTAACCCCCTGCTCACACATCAGATTTTATAACTAAAGTATGCCTGGATTTCTCTGAGATTTTCTCAGATAATTCCATAGTGGGTGAAGATTTTAATTGTATACTGAATCCCCTTATTGACAGACTCCCACACAAAGTTTCGCCTCTTTCTTCACAAGCCAAATCACTCAATTCTATATGTGAAGCTTTAGGATTTGTTGATGTATGAAGGACAATTCATCCTCTGGATAAAGAGAACACTTTTTTTTCGGCACCCCATAAATGTCATACTAGGATAGATTTTTTTTAAATTTATCATTTTTAAAAAAAAATTCTCCTGGGCTTTCCTTACACTCAGTTTTATCTTGTGTAATAGGCAGTATTGTCATCTCAGACCATGCCAATGTAGTGCTGGATCTCTCTTAAGGATATAGGGAACAGAGTAAAATACTGGAGACGAATACTACTATTTTAAAGGACCATACCTTTGTATCCTATTTTAATACTGAGTTTGGATACTTTCTGTCTATTAACTCTGTCAACAGATAACCCTGCCCTTCTGTGGGAAACTATTAAGGCATATACTAGGGGTTATTATTTCATTTTCAGCCAGCGAACGGCGGGAAATGTTCATTCTCCAACTCCTGCTTTGTGGCGAGAAATATCTGCAGTAAGATCAACTTTAGATAACCAACCTCCTTACGCAAGATGAAGAGATCAAACTTAAATTTACTAGACAAAGAATTTATGAACATGGGAATAAACCCGGAAAGTATTTAGCATACCTTACCAAAAAAAGATCAGAATCATGTATCCCAGCCATTTGTGATGCTCAGAACAATCACATATATTATAATAAGTTCATAAATGAGACCTTCAAAGAATTTTACTGTAGACTGTATTAGGTGTAAAGTCATTGTCGACTGGTCGACTAATTGGTTGATACGTTGTTAGTCGACCAAAATTCTGCGTTATTAATTTCATACGGTTAATTTCTTCAGGAGGAAAGTACCAAGTGCTAATGGGGGTGTTTTCAGAGCACCCCTGTTTCACAGGTAACAGTCTCTAAAGACAGGTAGACTGGAGACAGGTAGATTGAACATCCACGTTATTCGACATCCGGTGGTTTGCTGAATATTTATGTTCATTTTGAGCGTTTAATTTACAGCGAGTCCTCCTCAGTGTGGCAGAATTTTTACCAAAATAGATAGTGAGAAAAAAGTCAAATCCAAAATTTGCAAACAACAGTTTGTATATCTAAGCTCGACAACAAACATGGTGTATCATCTAAAAACTGTAAAATTTCAATATTACAGGCTATAAATATATTAAACGTATTTCAATATTTTAGTCTAATAATCATTTATTTATTTTATAACTGCAGGCGCACCCGCCCGCAACAATGGCAGCATCCCTCAGATGTTTAAGATATCAGTATATTTTCGGTAATAATGGGCTATTATATTTGCACGTGATGCAAAACACTGTCAGAGTGAGAGTGAGAGTCGAGCTCAAGATGCTGAGAAAGCCTTTGACCGAGAAGAATGGGCTTATTTATTTAATTCTTTCAACAAATTTGATCTCAGGGATAATTTCATTAGGTGGGTCAAAATTTTGTATGATCAGGCCTCTATTTTGACTAATGGGCTCAAATCGGACATTTTTCCTTTGTATAGAGGCAAGGCTACCCCCTGTCGCCTCTCTTGTTTGCCATTGCCATTGAACCGTTAGCAGAGGCCATTAGGATGGCACCTGCTATAAGGATTTTGCTAGTTGATTATGAGCACAAGATAAGTCTGTATGCAGATAATGTTTTGCTATTTATATCTAATCTGGAGACATCAATACCAGGTCTACTTAACATTATTGATCTATTAAGCAAATTTTCTGGGTACAAAATTAATTTGACCAATTCTGAAGCCATGCCACTTTGGAGCGTCAATTCGATACCAGCTACCTTACCTTCATTTCCCTTTAAGTTGTCTCCTACAGGTTTTGTATATTTAGGTGTATTCATAACTCCTAAATTTAAACAAATGTATAAAGCCAATTTTGCTCCCTTGTTTGAGAAGGTGAGTCAGGATTTGGAGTGATGGACTTCTTTGCCTGTCTCCTGGCTAGGACGTATATATACATGGTTAAAATGAATGTATTATCTCGATTTTTATATCCAATCCAAATGATTCAGATCATATTTTCAAATAGAGTGATAAAAAACCTGAATGACTGGCTAAGTTCTTTTATATGGAGAAAGCGCAGACCAAAACTCAAGATGGCTACATTGCAGCTGCTGAGTTCTGTAAGGGGTCTAGGTTTACCCAATATCAGAACATATCAGCTATGTACTCACATGAGGTATATTTATGACTGGGTCGTAAGCAACTCAAACAGAGGTAGAGGGATTTGAACCCAGGTCTCCCACACAAAAGGTGGCATTCATACCACTACACTATCCAGTGACATTCCCATTTGACATGACATTTGAAGAAATGATAGCGAAATATTCTATCCCCAGATGTGACTTCTTTCAGTATTTTCAGATCAGGCACCATGTCTTGCACAGTACCACGTTATTTGAGAACCATGAAAGCTCTCCGGTTGAGAAATTATTATTTTTAACAGATGGAGAGATATCCGTAAGTTTATAATATAAAGCTATGTCTCTCACGACCCCGAATAGGTTGCAGAAGCTTAAAGGCACATGGGAGAAGGAGCTAAACATCATAATGGATCACGAAGAATGGAAGGATGTCTGGAGACATCAATTTCAGTTTGCAATCGTGCCCAAGCAATACAGTTAAAAATTATTCGCAGAATGCACATATCCCCCAAACATAGACATCATTTCAATCCTACTCTCTCAACCACGTGCCTTAAATGCAAGATAGAAAAAGGTACACTAACTCATTGTTTTTGATCATGTCGGAAACTGCAAATGTATTGGTCCAATGTATTATCTGAAATAGAGAAGATATTTGGTTTAAAATTAGAGATGGACCCTGTGTCTCTTATACTGGGCCTCCCAAATCGACGTTTAACATCAAAACATAATGAGGCTGTGTTGTATTCTTATGCAGCGAGGAAGAATATTTTGTTACAATGGATCAATGAAAGAGTACTAACTGTTAAAGGTTGGCAAGGAGTAGTGTTTGATCTAGTGCCATAAGAGTACCTTACATGCATATTACATTTAAAAACAGACCAATTCTATACAGTCTGGGTACCCTATTTGAACTATGTAAAGCCTGGTGTTTCCAATATAATGTTGCGTGGATTTTCTTGACTGCTCATACTGTATATTTCTGTAACCCCAAGTATTATTTATATATCCATACATCCATCCATTATCTACCGCTTCTCTGGGGGTCGGAGATGGGTTTGGTAGAAAGGTAGAGCTGGGTGTCGTCCACGTAATAATCAAAGTGGATGTTGAATCAGCGGAAAATCTGACCAAGGGGAAGGAGATAGATGATGAACAGGATAGGTGTCATGTTCCATGGTTACTTTTTGTTTTTGCACATTGTGTTGTCACTTCCGGTTTCATTTTGTATACTAACTTCCCCTCTAGTTTCAGATAACTTGCCCTTCCTTCCGTGTCACGTGTCTTAGTCTCTCCCTTAATTAAACCAAGTGTTTCCACCTGAATTCCCTGCATCCTCATGTGTATATAGTCTGCGTCTTCCCCTGTCTCGTTGCCAGTGTGTTGTACATTATAATCTGCATTAATTGCCTCTGAAACCCGTATTAGATCCACTGTGTTCTAGTTTCTGACTGTGAATTTTCCGAGTTTTGAATCTTGTATTCAGTCCTGAAGTTGAGTGTTACTCCTTCAGTGTTTTGCTTTGTTTTTCAGTATCTCTAGTTACCTTGGATTGCTTGATTTTGGTTTCCTCCTTTCGGAGAGTTTCTTTTGTAATTGTTTTTGTAGTACCTCCAGTTAGGGAGAGTTATTTTGATTATAGAATTAAAGTTTACAATACTACTTCCTCCTTTAGAGTTTTATTTGTTGCCTCTTTAGAAGAGAGCATAAATTTAAGTATTAAAGTTTATAAGATTTTCCGTTTTCCTCCCTGAGTGGAGTTGATGTTAATTTTGATAAAGTTTCATTCAGACATCTGTCTCTACTTTAATTATAGAGTTTAGTGTCACAGAGTGTTTCATAGTGTTTGTTTCACTGAACGGAGACCTGTTAAGACGTTTATTTATAATAAACTAGCTTACTTTGGAATCTATCCTGCAAGTGTGTCCTGTATCCTGCCAGTTTCTGACAATAGGGCCGAGTGCAGGGCCTTGGGGAACACCAGAGGAGATGGGAGATGGTTGGGATGTGAAGGTTTTCAACTGGATGAACTGAGTGCGGCCAGAGAGATAAGATTTAAACCAGTCCAGGGGTGTGTCGGAAATGCCAACAGATACTAATCTGTCAAGAAGGGTGGTGTGGGAGATGGTGTTGAAGACCGCACTCAGGTTGAGGAGGATGAGGATGGATAATAGTCCGGAGTCAGCTGCCATCAGGGGTTTTTAGTGATTTTGAGGGGGGCTGTTTCTGTACTGTGACGTGGGCAGAATCCAGACTGGAACTGTTCGTAAAGGTTATTGTTATGAAGATGTGCATGTACCTGTGAAGCCACTGCTTTTTCCAGAATCTTGGAGAGAAATGGTAGGTTAGAGATCGGTCATCGGTTGTTGACGTCACTGAGGTCTGAACCAGGTTTCTTGAGTATAGGTGTAACAGCGGCAGATTTAAGAGTGGATGGTACAGAACCAGAGGTGAGGGAGGAGTGAATGATGGCAGTTATCAGGGGTAACAAGGAGGGGAGACAGACAGTGTCTAATGGAGAAGGCAGGGCGTCAAGCTGACAGGAAGATTTTTTTAGATTTCTGGATGAGGTCCGAAATGCCAGCAGCACAGGGTAGTTGGAAGCTAGAGAACGCTTGAGAAAAGGGGCATGGAAAACTGGAGGGGATGGAATGCTGGGGGTCTGAGGGGTCAGTTGCTGGTGGATCCTGAGTATTTTATCATTGAAGAATGACATTAGTGAATTACAGGGATCTATGGAGTAGAAATATAGAGGAAGTGAGGTCGGAGGGAGCAGTGTGTTGTTGAGCACTGAGAACAGGGCTCGAGTGTTCCCATCACCAGCCCTGATTAGATCTGCGTAATATTGTGATTTAACTGAGGAGAGGGTGTCTTTGTAGAGAAGGATGTGGGAATGATAGATTTGTTTGTGAACAGAGTCTTTGTTTTTTTGGAGAGCCGCTCCACTTATCGTTCCTTGGCTTTGAGTTGACGTAAATGGGGTGTGAACCAGGGAGCAGAGTGGGTAAATGATACAATCTGAGTTAGTGAAATAAAAATCATAAATAAGTCACATATGAGTATTTGTTCAGTTTACAAGGTGCACATTTGTAAAGTTGTTTTCCATGCGTTGAAATTGCTCGATACTTGATTGTGGACTTAAACATGCATTTACAAGTTACACCCACACACTTGTAAACATTTGTGACCATTATGAGACTAATTTATCTCCAAGCCCTGCATCTGCTAGTTAGTCCCACTGTGGACACTGAGTACACCTCTTTAAAACACAACAGTCAGCTGTGGCAGCAGTCACAATTGTACATTGCACTATTGTAAGTATTCTTCTTTTCCTTCAGTTTCATAAAATGAACAGGACTTTGACTGCGTACACGCCTGTGTGTAAAGGCAGCGTTTGAGGCACGTCATCCTCAGACTTTTGATAAACCAATAAATGGGTTGTGATTTTCTACATGTGAAAGTCTAATTTTGTCAACCTATGTACAGTCAGAACTTCAACTTCAAGTGCATCTCATCTCTTATAGGTGTGTGAAGGTTGGGAGGCACTGCTTTAAGCCACTTAATGGGAGTGAAACTGTAGCTGAATGTTTAGTATTGTTCAGAGTTATGTTTTACTTTAGAGCACATGTGTGAATATGTGTGCATCAGTTACCTCAAATTGGATATGTCAAAGTTGAAAAAGAAAATTGCACCCCATGTAATCCCAGTATGATGCGACTACTTTGGTCAATACTGGAGTAATTTCTCAGTTTGCCTGTGTTTCTCTGGATAAAGTCAAAATAAGCCTGGTCATTTTCTGAAAGAAAGATTAAACCAATGATGTAAACAGTTTAGACACTGAGTGATCATGTAATTCACATGCATATGAAAACCAAAATATCTACTGTTTTAAATTTGTTTTTACCATTTTTGTACATTGAAATTTTATAACTGGACATGGGATGCTGCTAGAAAAGAGGAACACACCTGACATAGGACACATATGAGCTCCATTGCAGATACTTGGGGATTGTGTCAAAGTTCACAAAGAATCCAGAGAAAAGGAGCACTGGGATAGCTGTAACTGGTCCAACAAATGTGGCCACCTGTAGAAGTGTGCAGAGGATATAATCTGTTTTATATGTACAACATATGCAAAGTAGTCAAGAAATGAAAAGACAAAGCAGCTGTACCTGCAGTGATGTGGAAGCAGCACCAACCAGCAGGCCTAAGGACTGGGCAACCAGGGCAGTAGAGATGGACAGGGCTATGAAGAGTAGGTACCGGGTGGCCTCAGGAGGCTGCTCTGTCATCCAGTACACTATGCTGCAGTACATGATGGGGCAGATCACCTACAACAGCAATACAGTTATATCCTATGTGTGAAGATTTAGGAAGGTAGATGGTCCTCACACACACTAACAGAGCAGATCATGAGCAACTGAAGACCCTTTTTAAGCAGTTTTTATTTAGGCCACAGTTCTTTATAAAACAACAAACAATGAAGTTTGGACAAACATATCAGTTTGGAGCACAGGACAAGAGCAGTTTTCAATAGCCTTTAATGTTGAACCATGGAGAGAACTAAGTCTGTGCTGGTTGGAGATCAAAGTGCCTGCTGATGACTGAAGACATGCATGATCAGGAGCAGCAGAAACATTCCTTTAAGTTAATGCTGAATACGAATATGACATTGCACAAACATCCTATGTTGTAGTAGATTTAGTTTGTCACTAAACTCACTTGCTTTCTGACACAAAGTGCTGAGGGCAGCCAACACTCTCCCAGTCCAAGAATATGAGGGTCCACCAGGGCCCAAGTAACACAACTTTATCTGCCAAGCAGACTGATAAAACTGGAAAGAATTCTAATAGTAGACTGGAGAGTAGTAAATAATGACTACCTGTCAGAGCTGTCCACATCTTTCCCTAAGCACATCTGCTATTAACTGTGATTCTGACCTAAGAGGATGGTCAAGTGTGATCATAAAAGAAAGCACATGGTTAGCAACAATCAAACCATAATTACTAAAGGCCACAAAGAATAACAGGAAAACATTTCCCACACAATTAAAGCTCCACCAGCAGCATAAACTTACGACTGAATGCGTTTTCTGAGCTGGTTTAAGTTAAGAGTTGTAAAAAGTGTTCGTCTGAGTTAGCATAGCCTTTCTGACTGCTGCTGCAAATTCTCTGACCGTTTTCTTGTGACCTCTCTCAGGAAGACGGCTTCTCTGTCATTGTTCTTTATTTAAAAAAAAGAATGACATTTTCCCATCCTACATGCTAAAGCGATCAAACATTCTGCTGCTTTATACGGTAGCTTGAATGGAGAATCGCATGAATATGTGCACAGCCAATCTCAATAAAATAAAATACCCAGTCAATGCATAAATATGTCCTAAATTTTTGGCAGTGGATTGAAAATGTAATATTTGGTGCTAACTTGCCGACCAGCCGATACAAAATAAACCCAGCAGGAAAGCTACTAATGTACACATAACCCACTACAACAACCTATTCCTGCCTCTAGCTAACACTAGACTGCATTTGTTTGCAGCTGCATAGTTGTAGTAAGCTATATCCCACAAGTTTGTCAGATTCTCATTGAGCCAATGCACAACCTCCAAAGCTGCTAGCTCACCTGGAATGGGATGTCAGCCACGGTTTTGGCCAGGTAGTAGGCTTTCAGGCTGTACCAGTAGTTAAGATGTTCTCTGAGGAACACAGACATCTCCAGAGGAACTGCCAGATGGAGCATTAAATGTGTAGATACATAAGTCAACATAAACTCAGGAATAATGGGGTGTTGAAATTGGACCTCACTGATTTTCAAAGCAGTGTCTACATTAAAATATAAATATAACATCCTCATGACTATACTCACAGGTTAATACAGTTGGCATTAGTGCTCCAAACATGAGGAAGAGCATAGAGAAGAAGAGAAATCCAGTGTTGTTCAAGACCTTGCTGGCATCATTACCAATGTTCAGGTAGAGCAAACCTATTAACACACCTATGGAGATGTGGGACATCAGTCTGAGGTGAGTCAAAACCTGGAAAAAATACCAGAATGAATTAACCTGATTGTTTCAGGTAAAGCACTTGTTATATGATATCTATGTTTTGAAGTAGTATGGTTGTCACCTACCTGATCACGACATATAGTTATGAAGGTTCTCTTGAAGAGGATACAGAACTGTGTGAGTGTACTTGTGGCAAAGGTATGTCTCTCTATCAGCCCAGCATTCTGAGGAAGATGGAAGATCATTTCATCATCATCATCATTTGAACAATTAACTGGGTAAAACTAACTCATAATAATTAGTTAAGCAAAAAAAAAGCAAATGTTGGTGAACAAAACCAGAATTAATCTGCAATATTTATGAACTAACAGTTAAGGTTGCCCAACTGGAAATCCAGCCTTGATTTGAGTATAACAGCACATTATCTGCTACATACCATAGAGCACTTTGTTGCACAGACTGATGTCCCACTGGTGTCACAATGGTTCTTTTTCTCTTCTAATGCACACATTCCACCTTGGACTGCCTCAAACAACACAGGGTTCAGGTCTCCATATTCTCCTGATGCCACCTCAATGACTGGACCAGAGGCAAAAGGAGAGATAAACCGAATCAATTAATGAACTTGCAGTGCTTTTACAACCCTGATTCCAAACATTTTTCTTGATCGTTTTCATGAAAAATATTAGCTCATCTTCAGTTTCATGGCAACAACGTGTCTGAAAGAAGTTGGGACATGTGCATGTTTTCCACTGTGCATGATCTCTTCACCTTTTAACAGTAGGCCTTAAACGTGTGAGAAATTAGCCTATCCCAGCCGTCATTTGGCGAGAGGCGGGGTACATCCTGGACGGGTTGCCGGTCCGTCACAGGGCTACAGAACAACAACCATGGATGCCCACACTCACTAACTGGACTGTTTAAGGACGGCGGGAGGCTCCAGTGTCTCTCTATGGTGTTTTTGTTAACCAATCATGTTTTAGTTTGAATTAGTTCAAACGTGTTCCTCCTTCTGTTTCCTTTCAGTACCAGTTTTTTAAGATGTGCTGCCATCAAATTCAAGATGAGCTAATACTGTATTTTTCATGAAATATCCTCTCTTTCAACATTTGGTATGTTCTCTATGTTCTGTAGTAAAAAATAAATTTTTCTCTTTTTGTTTCAAAACTACACATTTCCGACTTCTTTGTACCTGGGATAATAATTAATACTCAGCAGCACTGTGTGGAAATTGGGAATAAAAATGAAGTGAACATACTGAAGTCTGCAGGGTTGTGGTAGGTAGGACAGTAGAGGCCAAGAGTCTTCAAGTAAGGGATGAGGTAAGGGACTGTTCCTTTGTAGATGCACTGACCCTGACTGAGGATGTAGAGCTGTAGAGAAGAGAGGAAACTACAAGTATAGTATTTGTCTTGAAATAGTTTATGAGTGTCATGTTCGTGTTCCATGGATGAGGCTGTGCTGTTAGCAAGTAACTTATTTTTAATAATGCACGTTCTCAACAGCATACATGTGTCTTAATGCAGTCTTGCTCTAACCCCTTACATGGTACGGTAAGTCGACTACAAACCAGTATTGCTGCCTGGCAGTCAAACGTAATAACATCCAATCATAACAAGGAGTTTGTGGAAAATGTTACAATCTTGGCATGCTCCACAACTTCTCAAAAAAACTAACGTCCACCTCACCATTCATCTAGACCGCAAGCCATTCATTCAACATTTACTTTCTTTGACTGACAGATACACACCTTGTCAAACATCTCAAATAATTTGGCACTTGGCTGATGAATAGTGCAGATGATGGTACGTCCTCCCAGTGCCAGAGAGCGCATTAAGGACACCACCTGGTAACACGACACACTATCTAAGCCACTGAAAACAGAGAAACAAAATCAACGAGAAGATTAACAGAAGACACATCATAAAAGTAATAGTTATCGTGAATATATTCACCTACTCTAATGGAAAACATTAGGAGAAGAGGAAGCCAAGTATTATTTTCACTAAATGAACTCTGCTGTTGTAAAATCTTTTATTTCTGTTATACGTTTTGGTGCAGGCTCTAAAACATCAGGACAGCATCAGTTTCTGACTCAATGTACTAATTAGTAATAATTGTAATCTGTTATTCATTCTCTGCTATGTAGTTTTTAATATACGGTGACAGTAAAATTGTCTCTTTTTGCTAGAATTTTTTAAACATCTCTCACCTAATGCACTTCAAAATCCTTTCAATTCATTAGCTCAACATCAGATATATAACCAGGCTTTTTCCTGCATAGAGAACTTGGTGGCGGCCGCCACCGCCATATTTCTTACCGCCACCAGCTCACGGCTGGTTTTCAATCGGTAATTTCACCAAGCGTTTCCCTGTCATATGGAAGCAAATCGTAACCATAATCACAGTGAGTTGTTCATAGTGATCTATGTCAGGGATACGTGAGGTCTGACATAGCAGTGGATGTAAACCCCCGTTCCATGAATGAAGAGCAGACGTAACCGCCCGCCTGGTTTCTTAATGTCTGGAGGATTGAGGGTGCATCAACCTGGTTGGGACCTAGAAGGGAGTGCCGCTGATCGTTTAGTTTGGGAGCCGCTGATCTACGTTATAAAAGTTATTTTCAGTGACAGTCACATCAACAATGATCAGGTTATAACTTTGGCACAAAGCATCAAATGGCAACAATTAAGTTTAGTTGTGAACACGGTTCCTTTACAAATAATAGTATCATGATTCCTGTATACTTTTAGTTTTATAACTTGTCTTGTCATTTCCGGTTTTATTTTGAAAATTAACTTCTCTCGTTTCAGTTAACTTGCTCTTACTCCCATTTCTGCGTGTCTCCCCTGATTACCCAAGTGTTTCCACCTGTTCCCCTTGGATCCTCATGTATATACAGTCTTCATCCTAGCCTCCGAATATCCCTTGTTGTTCTGAAAATACCCAGATTCTTGACCATTGTGGTACCTTGTGTTTTGACCCATTGGTTTCTGAATTGTTGACCCATTGTTGACCAATGTTGACCCATTGGTGATTCCTGAAGTCGAGCGTTTCTCCTTCAGAGTTTCTTTTGGTACATGTTTTTGTGATTATCTCAGCTTAGCTTTTGACTAAATTTTCATAGTCATTTTTGGTTTCCTCTTTTCGAGAGTTTTTTGTTGTAATGTTTCATAGCTCCTCCGTTATAGGAGTGGAAGCTCCTTTTCTGTTCTTTGTTTAATCTTGTAGTGCCTCCAATAGAAGGAGAGATTTTCTTTGTTCACCTCTTTAGAAGAGCGTGCGAAATTTAAAGGAATAATCTTTTATAGAATTTTCGTTTTCCTCCTAGAGTGGAGAGACTGTTTCTTTTGATTAAGTTTTATACCGGCGTCTGTCACAACTATAATTTTCAGAGTGATTATTTTCTCTGTTCGGAGACCTGTTAAGAGAGTTTATTTACAATAAACAATCTTATTCTGAAATCGATCCTGCATCTGTGTCCTGTGTCCTGCCGGTTCCTGACAGTACACACTGGCCAGAATGGACAAAGCAGGATCAGGAAGTCTCGCTTCAGCTCTTGGCTCACAGGCTGCTCGCCTGTCACTGCAGGAGGACCAGATGTCCTCTCTCAGCCGAGGAGTTCAGAATCTGGCTCAGAACCAGGACAAGTTTATGGCCACTGTGACCACGCAGCTCGGGAACCTTGCCCATCAGCTGTCCCACAGCCCCGACACGAAGCCAGTGGAAGTTACACCTCCAGTTGTCCCGTCAGCCCCCACTATCATCCACGCCGGCCCAGGACGTCGCCTAGCTGATCCCATACGCTATTTGGGTGAACCCGAACGTTGTAAATCTTTTCTAATAGAGTGTGATATGAGTTTTCTCCCCAGGATTTCCCCAACGATCGATCTAAACTGGGATTCATCATCTCAAACCTGGAAGGAAGAGCACAAGCGTGGGCTACCGCTGAGTGGGGGCGTGACTCCAGAACCTGTCAAAGTTTCCAAGAGTTCCAACAGGCCATTCATCGAACCTTCGACCCAGTTGGAAATTACCGAGATACGGCCAGACAACTCTGCGGACTATGCCAGGGTAAAGACACTGTTAGTGATTACCATATTCGCTTCCGGACTTTGGCCGCAGAGAGCGATTGGAACTCAAGGGCTCTGTACGACACATTTTTTAAAGGTTTGGCTAATTTATGTTCTCGAAAGACTTTTGCCCATAGATCTCCCTTCAGACCTCGACTCGCTGATTGCTTCGGCAATCTGCACGGACAATCGGCTAGAGGAACTCAAGTCCCTACAGTTGGAACGCGCAGTGCCACGCTTCGTCCGAACCCAGACCACCACATCATGGGTGCCTCCGACAGGACCATCATAGGAGCGGAATCAACCAACTCCAACGCCACAGACCGAGGAACCCATGCAGATGGCACGGGCCCGACTCTCTCCTGAGGAGCGTGCAAGACGCATGAGAGAGGGTCGGTGCCTTTACTGCGGAGAACTGGGACACCTAGTGGCTACGTGCCCCGCCAGAATCCGCCGGGTTCCCGGAAGCACCACACCCGTCGTTCCAACAACCCAAATGCTAACCCCTGTCCAGGTAAAACACCACACCCTCACTATTTCTATGGAGGCGCTCATTGACTCTGGAGCAGACGAGAGCCTAATGGACAAAGGGTTAGCCCAGAGATTGGGATTGGGATCCAGGAGACTTGAAAGACCCGTGAAGGCCACTTCAATCAATGGCCAAGAACTCTGTCATTACTCATGCCACAGAACCTGTCTCGTTAACTATTGGAGAACACACAGAACTCATCTCATTTTATTTATATCAGTCCGACACACGTACACTGGTGTTGAGATATCCATGGCTTATCAGACACAACCCACACATCGACTGGTCCACAGGCCTAGTCACGGAGTGGGTCGAGAAATGTCAGGGGAAGTGTCTAGGAGCCAGAATAAATTCTTCAACCATGTTTAACACTATCTCTGCTCCCAGTACCCGGACCTGACCACAGTTCCTCGCTGTTATCATCAATTCAAAGAAGTATTTAATAAAGTCAAAGCCACATCACTTCCTCCTCATCGTCCTTACGACTGCCCAATTGATCTGATGCCTGGCACTCCTATTCCTAAGTGGCGATTATATTCTGTCAGGACCCGAGCGCCAGGCGATGACCAACTACATCGAGGCCTCCCTGAAAACTGGACTCATCCGACCTTCATCATCGCTGGCAGGAGCAGGACTCTTCTTCGTGGACAAGAAGGATGGGTCGTTACGGCCCTGCATAGATTACAGCCCCCTCAATGACATCACCGTCAAGAATCGGTACCCACTTCCACTCATGTCTTCGGTATTCGACCAGATCCAACAAGCCCAGGTCTTCACCAACCTGGACCTACGCAACGCATAACATGTTGTGCGCATCCGAGAGGGAGACACACCCACGGGACACTACGAATACTGTGTGATGGCTTTTGGACTCACGAACGCACTCGCAGTATTCCAAGCCATGATTAATGAAGTTTTTTGTGATTTCTTAGATAAATTTGTGTATGTTTACTTGGATGATATTCTGATTTACTCACCTGATCTCTCTACCCACAGAAACCATGTATCCCAAGTGCTACAACGATTGCTTGACAACCAGCTTTATGTTAAAGCCGAAAAAAGTGAATTTCATATTCAAACTGTTTCTTTCTTGGGATTTATTGTGTCACCAGAGAGTTGAAATGGACCCTGCCAAAATCAGTGCTGTGGCCAATAGGCCAACTCTAGACAGCCGAAAAAAGCTCCAGCTATTTTTAGGGTTTGTTAACTTTTACAGACGCTTTATTTCAGTTTGATCGCCGCACCGCTACATGCACTCACCTCTTCCAGAGTTCATTATGTCTGGTCTCCAGATGTGGCGAATTCATTCCGCGAACTCAAGCGTCGCTTCACATCTGCACCTATTCTGACCCTTCCAGATCCCCAGCGGCAGTTCGTGGTGGAGGTGGATGCGTCTAGCACCGGTGTTGGGGCAGTGCTGTCTCAGTGATCGGAGGATGGCAAGATGCATCCCTGTGCCTTCCTGTCCCGGCGGCTCAGCCATGCGGAGTGCAACTACGACGTTGGTAACAGGGAACTGCTGGCTGTGAAAGTCGCTCTGGAGGAATGGAGACATTGGCTGGAAGGGGCCATTCGCCCGTTTGTAGTGTGGACAGACCACAAGAATTTAGAGTACATCAGGCGGGCAAAGAGACTTAATTCTCGACAGGCCAGGTGGACTCTATTCTTTAATCATTTTCTCTTCACACTTTCCTACAGAACGGGCTCCCGGAACGTTAAACCAGACGCTCTGTCTCGGCTGTACGACCCCGAGCCGGCGGCCAAGGAACCTGAATCCATCCTTCCACTAGACTGTGTGGTCGGAGCAGTGTCTTGGCAAATCGAACAACAGGTAAAGCAAGCACTCGGTGGAGCGCCATTACCTAACGGTTGCCCAGAGAACTGACTGTTTGTACCAGTCGGTCTGTGCCCGCAGGTAATCCATTGGGCTCACACATTGCTGCTTACCTGTCATCCAGGGGTCCAGCGCACTATGTATGTAATTTCTCAATGGTTCTGGTGGCCTTCCATGAAGTCGGAGGTTCGGGTGTACATCGAGGCATGCTCGGTCTGCGCCAGGAATATGACATCTATAGGCCCACGTATGGGACTCCTGCAACGTCTTCCGATTCCCTCCAGACCGTGGTCCGACATATCTATGGACTTCGTCACGGGGCTCCCGGCTTCCAAAGGTAACACCACCGTATTGACGGTGGTAGACCGATTCTCGAAAATGACTAATTTTATTGCCTTGCACAAGTTACCCTCAGGCGTCATGATGACCCAAGCTTTCCGCATCCATGGTTTTCCTAAGGACATTGTGTCTGACCGGGGGCCCCAGTTCATCTCACGGTTCTGGAGGGAGTTTTGCAAACTCATTGGTGCCACTGTAAGCCTTACATCTGGGTACCATCCTGAAGCCAACGGCCAGACCGAGCGCCTGAACCAATAGTTGGAAACCGGCCTCCGATGTTTGGTGTCCCAGAACCCGGCTTCCTGGAGCTCCCATCTGGTCTGGGTCAAGTATGCCCATAACTCTTTGCCTACCTCTGCTACTGGTCTGTCCTGTCATTTCAATGTGTGCATGGTTACCAACCTCCTCTGTTTCCAGATTCCGAGATCGAGGTCGCAGTTCCCTCTGCACACGCCATGGTACGTCGTTGCTGCTGCATCTGGGCCGCCGCTCGACAGGTGCTCATTTGGCAAGGGGGCAGCCGATCGCAGGAGACGGCCTGCTCCAGAGTACCAACCCGGGCAGAAGGTATGGCTGTCGGCAAAACACCTCCGCCTCAAGGTTCCCTCCCCCAAGCTTGCACCCCAGTTTGTTGGACCTTATCCCATCTCCAAGATCATCAGTCCCACTGCCGTCCCACTGCTGTCTGGTGGCCTATGCCGAAAAGCTCCGCTATTTCCTTTATTTTTAAACCATTTAATAAATAGCTTTCAATGAACTGAACGGATGTTGATGGTTGGTCGTCCTCGTCCCATTTGAGGCTCCACAGCATCCAGCTGTTCCAGGACTGAACAGAGGTTTACTATGGAACCTCATTAATGTGTAAATCTGTTACGGCAGAGCATGCAGCCAAGCTCTCTACTTGACTTGTTCAACTTGGCCACAGGCATCAGACCCAGATATATTATTAGATTCTACCTGCTCAGCTAATTCTAACAGTGTTTGCACAATTTGAGGGAGCACCATGATCTGTGATCCAAAAGACCCGGCAATTCAATCAATTTCCCGGAACATTTGCAATGTAATGCAATGCAGATATGCACACCGCCCCCTACCAAACAAGATGGGTAGCTCGGTCAGCAGGGAGCTGAAGAAGAGCTGATGTCACTCTGCTGCGCCGCTCAGAATGCTTTTTCATTTTCGAATCATGGGCAGCACTTTGCGGGCAGACCATGAAAACGAAAAAGCAATAATGTGCAGTCTTGAAGAAGAAAATTAAAATGCAAATAGGATGATTGATTACTAATTTCATTTATGAGTCAAATAATGCAGCCACATTCTTAAAATGAAAAAGCATTTCTGCAAATGAATTTAAATTAAAATATGGTCACGATTCGCTTCCATTCTGTTGGGCTCCGTCAGGACAGCTCAGCCCTGAACTAAATGAGGTTTTGATAGAAGTTGTGAGCTTTGGTTGAAGTTGAAGTTGGTGAATTTGATCAAAATCCGACCCCCGCAAGCGTGACTGTTCTTCGCACTTTGTGAGGAAATGGGAGCTGATCACACATCTGTGCTGTTTCACAGTGAAGCAAGGTGGCTCTCCCGGGGCAAAGTCGCACGTCTTTGAGCTCAGGGCAGAAATTTGGATGTTCTTGGGGGAGGAGCACATGTATGAGGCTGCAAGCAAGTTCAGTGATGAACAATTTCTGTTTAAACTGGCCTACCTCAGCGATGTGTTTGGCAAGCTGAATGAATTAAATCTTCAGCTTCAAGGCGAAGACAAGCACCTACCTCACCTGGCAGACAAGATCACAGCATTCTCCTGAAAGCTCGAGGTATGGGGCAGGCGCCGCGATCAGCAAAACATAGATGTCTTTGAGAACCTGAGTGAAGTTGCTGAAACCACTGATTCTGGAGCCACCACAGTGATCCCATGTATTAAGCAGAACATCTCTTCCCTGAGATGATTGTTTCAAAAATACTTCCCAAACAACAGTGCTCAGTATGCCTGGGTTATGGATTATGGATTATGGTTATGGATCCATTCAATGCAGCAGGTTGGTATTTTGACATTTTATTGAATATTATACTCATACATTTTATTTATGTTGTATGCTTCTAACTAACTGGAATGGATTGTTGTCAAACAGATTTCTTTGTGTTTATTATGCAATGACAAGTAAGCTCATTTATTTATATTCTACCTGCAGCACCTGCTGATTTTAGGTCTGCTGAGGAGGACCAGTTTATTGAGACTGGCCCTGAGACTGAGGTTTAAGGCTCAGACTCTGGGTGAATTCTGGTTTGGAGTGGAGAGGCAGTATCCACTCATCGGGCAGAGAGCTGTGTGCATTCTGCTTCTCTTTGCCACATCATATCTCTGTGAGATGGGCTTTTCAGCTGTTGCTTCACTGAAGACAAAATACAGATCTCAGCTGAACATAGAGAATGACTTGAGAGTGGCAGTATCAAGCCTGCAACCCCGCTTTGAAAAGATGTGCAATGCAAAACAGGCTCACTGCAGCCACTAATGCAGGGATAACAATCATATGTTCACTTGTTCACCTGTTTGCCAAATGTATTTCTCTTCTTTTTTTAACAGATTGCAAAGTGGCACATTTATTTTCTCTATTTTTGAACTTGATGCAACTTATGACACATCTGCCCTTTTTTTGTGGTTATTTGATGTAGTTAGAATTTAGATATAACATGATGTTACTTGAATAAATTGAAACATTCTAAGCTTGTAGCTTTGCTCTGTTCACTTGCTCACCTGTTTTGCCAATCTTGTCTTGATGTTATTGAGTTAGAATTTAGATACAACATGATGTTACTTGAAGATGTTAAGCTTGGCGTATTTCAATAGCAGTGTGTTGGGCTGATGGGGGCAATTGGGGCTTGAAAATCCCCCTTGTCCAAAGTGGGGAATGACCAAAAAAAGTTTCAGAACCACTGCCCTAGCGTGTGCCTTCATGCATTATGAATTCTATACTCTACGTTTCCCACGTACTGACATTCATTCATCAGTCATAGGAGCAGTGCAGCCAAACAGCCAATCGTTTACTGTTGCCAGGGCAAATGAATAAATATTTGGCCAATCAGTGTCACAGAATTTTATGGTCTTGAGGCGCTGAAAATATCACCCCAGGAGTAGATTTCAGGTTAAAAATAGAATTGTGCAGCGCGATAAATCAGGGGGATGATGGCAAACTTCATGAGCGATGTGCTGCTTCTACCGAATTCAGTGAGATCCTTATTTATCTAGTATTACACAACTGGAAATTGTTAATTTACTTTATTTGTGAAACTGGTGATTTTGAGAAGGAGAGTAAATCCTCACTGTTAAATTGTAGTTGTCGTCTGACTGTTAATTTGAATTCTTATACTGGACTAGGCAGGGAAACGTATTGTCACATCAGACTAGACTAGACACTGGAGACAGGCAGCTAAAACGCAGTACTTCGTGTTATTGAGGACATGTGATAAATTTGTCAGATATGAAAGCAACATCTCAGCAGATGTTGAGAGGCTATTTTCTGCACTCAAGATTGTCAGATATGATTGAGAACATGTCTACACCAGAATAATGCAAAGTTTATAATGCATGATAAGATAAGAACCCTGTGCAACAGACTTAAGGAGAGGCACCTGGATGTATGCTGTAAGGTGGCCATTGATGGTCCAAACCAGGAGGTCTCTGAGTATAAAGACTGCATCAGGAGGTTCTACAGGATGAAACCAAGGAAGGCCAGATGTTCTGCCACTGGCTGTGCTTTGTGCAAGTAAATGGTGGTTTAGCTGCCATGTAACTGAACTGAATGTTAAACAAAGTACATAAAAAATAAATTAATATGCTTTAAAATAATACTTGTCTTTTTTTTTATTCATGTAATTACAACTCTCGGGTCCCCTCTTCAAAAAGGGGGAGCGGAGGGTGTGTTCCAACTACAGGGGGATCACACTCCTCAGCCTCCCTGGTAAGGTCTATTCGGGGGTACTGGAGAGGAGGATCTGTTGGATAGTTGAATCTCGGATTCAGGAGGTGCAGTGTGGTTTTCGTCCTGGCCGTGGAACAGTGGACCAGCTCTATACCCTCAGCAGGGTCCTGGAGGGTGCATGGGAGTTCGCCAAACCAGTCTACATGTGGTTTGTGGACTTGGAGAAAGCGTTCGACTGTGTCCCTCATGGAGTCCTGTGGGGGGTGCTCCGGGAGTATGGAATGTCGGACCCTTGAAAGGGGCTGTTCGGTCTCTGTATGACCGGTGCCAGAGTTTGGTCTGCATTGCCAGCAGTAAGTCGGAAGTGTTTCCGGTGAGGGTTGGACTCCGTCAGGGCTGCCCTTTGTCACCGATTCTGTTCATAATTTTTATGGACAGAATTTCTAGGCGCAGTTAGGGCGTTGAGGGGGTCCGATTTGGCGACCTCAGAATCGGGTCTCTGCTTTTTGCGGATGATGTAGTTCTGCTAGGGTCGTTGGACCGTGACCTTCAGCTCTCACTGGAGCGATTTGCAGCCGAGTGTGAAGCGGCTGGGATGGCAATCAGCACCTCCAAATCCGAGACCATGGTCCTTAGCCGGAAAAGGGTGGAATGCTCTCTCTTGGTCGGGAATGAGATCCTTCCCCAAGTGGAGGAGTTCAAGTATCTTGGAGTCTTGTTCACGATTGAGGGACGAATGGAGCGTGAGATTGACGGGCGGATCGGTGCAGCGTCTGCAGTGTTGCAGGCTCTGCACCGACCCGTCGTTGTGAAGAAGGAGCTGAGCCAGAAGGTGAAGCTCTCTATTTACCGGTCAATCTACGTTCCCATCCTCACCTATGGTCACGAGCTGTGGGTAGTGACCGAAAGAACGAGATCGCGAATACAAGCGGCCGAAATGGGCTTCCTCCGCAGGGTGTCTGGGCTCTCCCTTAGAGATAGGGTGAGAAGCTCAGTCATCTGGGAGGGGCTCGAAGTAGAACCGCTGCTCCTCCGCATTGAGAGGAGTCAGATGAGGTGGCTCGGGCATCTGTTTAGGATGCCTCCTGGACGCCTCCCTGGTGAGGTGTTCCGGGCACGTCCCACTGGGAGGAGACCCCGGGGAAGACCCAGGACACGTTGGAGAGACTATGTCTTTTGGCTGGCCTGGGAACGCCTCGGGGTTCCCCCGGAAGAGTTGGAGGAAGTGGCCGGGGACAGCTCTGTTAAAGCTGCTGCCCCCGTGACCCGACCCCTGGATAAGCGGTAAATGATGGATGGATTACAACTCCTAAAATAGACTGCTCGTAAAACACTTGCTTGAGCCTGTTGAAGACTCGTTACAAGTGCACCTGTGAGCCCACGATCAGGTACCACCACCTCCTCATTGTAAGCCAGGAAAAATCCTGAGAACTCTCATAATCAGTACATCTTTTAATTAACCTGTAATTCCACTCAACTAAAACTTTGATGTAATGTTGTTTTGGCCAATTTTTTCATTTTCTATGCTAACACTATAGGATCATACAAGATTCCCAATCATTAGGATGATGATTAATATCATTAGTGAGGCACAACTGGCCCACATTATCAACTCTTTTGTATTCAGGGGTTAAAAAAATGCAGGTTATTGAACCACAAAAATTTGACTAATCTGTACTATTTTGAAAAAATATCTGACCCGGTGATATTCAGAGAAATCTGTAAAAACTTTACAGACTCTTAGAGATAGTTTTGAGATCTGTTTTTCTTTGTTCTTTGCTAAACTCCAAGAGCACCAAACTGTCTTTAATTGCCAGATTGGCAATTAAAGACCCTGATTAAGTGTTTTAAAGCAGCTTCTGTTCATCAGGGGCGGCTGTTGCTCAGGAGGAAGAGCAGTCGCCCACCAGTCGGAAGGTCGGTGGTTCGACTCTGGCTTGCCCCCCCCAGTGTATCATTGGGGGTATGAATGTGTGTGAATGATTAGAAAGCACTTAGTTATGTGTATCTTAAGACATGCTGTATGAGTGTGTGTGAGTGGGTGAATGCAGCATGTAGTGAAGTGCTTTGAGTAGTCAGTTAGACTAGAAAAGCGCTATTCAAGTCCATTTACCATTTATCTGCCACGAGACTCATAAATCTGCAGCCAGACATGTTGTCGGTACTGACTGATCTCAATGTTTTTCCTCAATATCAACTTTTCGGTTACAAAAATCATTCAAAATTTTAATCCCAAAGTACACACTAAAAATGCATTAATTAACTAAGAAAACTGTACATTGGACTTAGCCAACCATCTCTCCACCGCCTACAACTGGTACAAAATGCTGCTGCCAGGCTCCTAACTAACACCCGTAAGCACGGCCACATCACACCTGTACTTTACTCCCTCCACTGGCTACCTGTAAAATTTAGGATCCAGTTTAAAACCTTATTTGTTTTCAGCGCAGTTAATGGCCTTGCACCCCCCTACATAAGTGAAACCCTGAGGCTTCACCAATCTGGCAGAGCTCTCCGCTCTGCTGGTCAACATCTACTGGAGGTTCCCCGGACCAGGTGTAAGCAGTGGGGTGACTGATCTTTTGCAGTGGCAGGTCTGAAATCTGGAATGCACTGCCCTCTGATTAACGTACCTGTGACAGCTCAACTGACCTACGACAGCTCAAAGCCAAATTAAAAACATACTGATTTGAACTGGCTTTTCACTGAAGCTGTGGCTCACCTTTTTGTTGTTGTCTTGTGTCATATGTAATCTATTTTAAATCTATTTCAGGTATTGTGAAGCACTTTGGTCAGTCTCTGGTTGCTGTAAGGTGCTATATAAATAAATGTTGATTGATTGATTGAAGAAAACAACATATTAATTTAACTAGAAAACATTTTTTTCAAAGTCTTGTACTGCATTCCAATCCCCGATGGACAGACAGAATATATTTATGATTCACCAGCAGTAATTTACTGGCTCTTACATAAATAAAAAGTAACATATTCCAAACAAGTCCAAATTCAAATGAAAACATCAACAATGCATCATTGACTGTCTGCCGTACCTGGTGGGCTCATCAAAGAACATGACCGGAGGATTGTTGACCAGTTCCAGTGCGATGGCCAAGCGTTTACACTGACCGCCTGACAGTAAGCTGGTACGAGTGTGAGCACAGTCAAGGAGTCCTAAAGCAGTCAGAATCTCGTTCACCTGAGACACAGAGAGAAAACAGAGGGGAAAGAACTGTCAGTTAGCACATAAAAATAAATTATTTGGACAACTGTACCAGGTTTAAAGCCAATACAAGCCAAGACAAATGGCAGGAGTTGGTGAGGAGACGGGCAACGCAGGTTCTTTCTTTGATTTAAATTTCTAAAGAAGGAAATGTCCTGTGGCAAATCATTTCCTTGAAGACATTTATGCCACAATTGAGCGATAATAGCTTCAGTGTCATGATCCTTGTGTTTTAGGTTTGGTATTTTCCTGTGCTTTGGGTGTTTCTATGTTCTGGCTGTCCTTCAGCTAGTTAATTTCCTGTTTTATTTTGCAGAGTTTCCCCCATGTTTAGTATGTTGAGTTTTACTTCCTTTCCTGTGTCACACCTGGTGTTCATCTCGTACACTCTCCTGCATTAGACACTCCCTCATTATATTTACCTCCTGGTTTCAGTTATTCTCTGAATCATTGTTTCATCCTCCTGTCTCTGCCATCTGTATTCCTTCGAGGTCTTTGGTTAAAATAAGCCTTTAGAATTATCTTCCAGCTCCTGTGTCACACTTGGGTCTGCTATCTCCACCACTCATGACATTCAGAACCATAATACCCCAAGCCCCCCCAAGGGCGGACAGGGTTCAGTTTGTTTTATGCCATAAAATGGATCGTGTTGGGAGACAACTGATGACTAACCAGCCAAATCTCAACTGGCAGATTTCACAAGTTGTCAGTGACATTGACCAATAGATGTAAAGATTCCCACGTGCCTATTTTTTCCCCCCACTTAGAGATGCCATTGTTTCTTTACAGTTTTCTATCTGAAAATCTGTCTTTGCCACCTCTTTTCACAAGACAGCTTACTATAATTAGTCTGTCAAATCTTTTGTCCAGGTCGTGATTAAATGTTGTCAATCTGTAATCACCGTTACTTTTTTATCACACATATAATTATTTAGTCTGAACCTGCTATAGCTTTGTATTCACTGATGAATGTGCTAAATATGCTTTTGACATTTATCTAAACGTATTCAGTCCAAGTTTTACTGTTTTGCCTTACTTAAAGAAACTGAGAAAAGTCAACTAGCCATAACAAAAAAGCGTCTTCTAAATTAATGTTACGTAACCCACAAATGTGATCCACATGAGAAAGTCAGGCAAACAACTGACTGAGACCATTGTGCCAGAATTACAAACCTAGCATGTTTCATCCAAAGTGGAGTGTGTCCTAAATACTTTTATCTTGGCTGGTTATATGACTTCAGTGCATTTTGTCAGGGACGTGGAAAGGGTGGACCCAGATGCAGCTCTTTTCCAAAAATCAAAGGTTTATTCAAATCAGGGAGCACGAACAAAAGGCCCGCGATCATCAAAAATACTTAAACATGAAAAACACTAAACAAAACAAGGCTATGGAAAAACAACACTATGAATAAATACTGTGGCTAGATTAACAAGGCAGGAACCAAACTTATCGTTCTGTGGCGTGGCATGAATGGATAGTGAGGATTCTGCAGTGACTGAAAGTAAAGCAGGAAGCTAAATACTTTGAAGGGAGTGATCAGTGACATGAGGTGCAGCTGTGAACAATTAACCAGGTGACTTGAGTGAACTGAACGTGACAGGGGAAAATATGACTAGAACATAACATGGTTAAACAAAAACTGTGACATGACAAACTAATAGAACAGACTGTGACACATTTAAGGTCAATACCAACAGTATTGTGCTTGTGTATGTTGAGTTGATATATGTTAATTGCATTGCTCACCAGATCTTTTTTCACACCCATAGTTTCATTCAGCTTTAAGTTGGCTGAAACCTGCAGCAAAGAGGAAATATGTGTTATTACATAAAGTCAAATCTATTTAATATGTGCAGGGACAGCTAGTGACAAGTCAAAAGCCCATTACTGCGGCAAAAAACAACCCTTGAAGAATTTCAAACGTAAGACTCGTAACTACAACTACAATACTTGTCCTGCCTGAATTGAGATTTTTCATGACAGCTCACCATCATGGCCTCCTTGGCAGTTAGGTGTGGCAGTAGTATGTCCTCTTGCATGATGTAGCATGACATTTTCCTGAATGTCCTCAAGTCCCTGGGTTTCCCATTTACCAGGATCTGACCCTTCATCCCTGCTTCCCTAAGCAGTAAGAACAATACAAACCAAACTGTTCATTGGGTTAGACAGCTGTATGATTCCGACACAAGCAATACTGTGTGCACTTTATTAGCAATTTCTTTTTTCCATATTATGAGGCAAACTACTTTCTCACCTGTACCCAGCTAGAATGTTCATTAAAGTGGACTTCCCAGACCCTGAAGGCCCCATGATCCCTATGAGTTCTCTACTGCAGAACCTTCCAGAGAGGCACTTCAATAAAGCTTTGAAACCTGAAAACAAGAGAGGTTATTCAATAAACTGTATATGACAAAAGAAAATATGGGCTTCTTCCCTCTGTTCTTTCTTTTGATCTCCTGCCCTTTTCCCTGTTGTCTCTGGTTTATTTTGTCCACTCTTTTTCTCTCTGGTTCTCCATTTCAGCCAGCATCCTAAGTGAACTGGTTTCAGGAGGCGTGATTGCAACTACTGTAGCTGTCAGAGTATGCACCTGTTCCTCATCTCGTCATCAGCACTAATACTTAAGGTCTGGGTTTTCTTCTCCACCTTAATAGATCAGATAATAGATAAGGCTACATTTAGTGGTTAATATCAGGCAGACTTAAATTACGTCTTTGTCCTCCTAGGAAATACAAACTGCTAAATGCAATACACTTAGATTTAGATTTAGATTTAGAAGGAAGTGTAATCTATGATGACTGAAAAATTGGTGAGTAAACACCATATGCACTACAGCACAGCTTTTGATGTCTCTGTTGTTCTATCATTGGTTCTAACTGTTCATTTCTCTGCTCTATTTGTTATATTTGTTACTGTTATTGTGCATTTACCTTGAGTCAACTTGGGTCAACTGGATATCTTACAGGAGCTTTATAAATGTACTTTATTTGATTTGGAAATGTAAATTCCAGTACAAATTAAAATAAAAAAACTCAATTGGGACCAACAAAGAAGACCTTCACCCAAATACAGTATTTCCTCTCAATAAAAGCATGCTTAAGACAAAAAATTCTACCCTTTTTATCAAATTACTTTCTTGAAATAATTATGCTTTTTTAAATATTTTGTTTTACTGGATGAAGATTTTTTCAGTGACCTTAAATGGCTGCTATGTGAATAATTCATTTTCAACAACTCATTGTACTCCTTCAGATGATATCAATGCACATCTTCATCCGTCTATCCATGCAAACCCACCTAATCCTGGGCTGGACTGAAGACTGTTCCAGCCGCCACAGTTACCTGTGGCACGTTAGCTATGTGTGTGGCCAGACTGTCCCTTCACATTAGTCACAAAGCATCTGCAGCAAACTAGCTGCTACATACCCTACATACCCAAACAATTAGCCTTTTTGCTAACTGTTAGACTAGGATATCTAAATAACAATTAGTCACACCAACTGATACAAGCTAACAGTTAGCTAGTAAGCCAAGCCATTTCTGGCTACTGTAGGCCCTTGGTCTAACATGTTGGTGTCGGAGCCAATAGCTAGTAACCACAATAGACAGTTGCTAATGATTTGTTTCCTTTGTGTCCAAACACCAACAATAACTTGTTGGGTGCAACATGCTAACACTTATATCACCATGGCTGCAATAAAGTGTGACACTATATGTTTAACCATGGCTTTGCAGTCTCCTAATGCTAAAGTTAACACCCCACAAACAATTTGGAAGTTGTGCCCCTGACAGTCAGATATGGGATGAGTACTGCATCATCACTGACCAATGCCTGCACTATAAAAATATGTGCACCCAGGCAACTGGTTAATCTGTCAACCTGAGGAACACGTAATTTAACATATGAATATACACACCACACAGGACTTTCCTAAGGCTTTGTGTGAAGGACTGGACCACACCAGACTCCTCATACTACATCTGTAGTATGTACAGCTCACTAACTACTAACTCAGATCAAATCCTTCAAAGATTTGTCCCTGAATTTAATCTAATTCAAGGATCACCTATCTGCAGAAAAGCTGGCAGTTTTTGCATACTGCCAGGCCCCGTTCCATTTAGGAAACTTTTCTCACTCAGGGTGAGAAAAATACAAATACACACTGCTGTTTGATCACTGTTCTGTAGAGTGTGTGATGCATTGTCCATTATGTTCAGCAGCACGGTAATTCTTCTTTGTAGAATCAGCTTCAGGGGATCCAAGTTTACATTTAGGATTGGGTGACTGTTTCAACATGACACCACAAAGAGAGATTCCTGTGAGCTCAGCTCCTTGATCATTATTGATACACCCCACAACTGCAGAGTCCTCTGAGTATTTCTGGAGATGACAGAGCTCTCTGATTTCTACTGAGCGTAGCGAAGAAAAACAGAGTCCCATGTGCTGCTGACCACCGTCTTGGACCCACAACCTTTTAATCTCACAAACTGTTGTCTGTTTGTCAGGTAGTCAGTAATACAGGTGATTGTTAAGGGATCCATCTCTTTTTTTGGGAACTTCTCACAAAGTAACGCATGCTAAACTGTATCAAAAGCACTGGAGAAATCAAAACATTCAAACAGTCCTGCATGAGAGTGGGATTGCTACCAAATAGATGATGGAATTTTTAACACCATCTCCAGGATGATAAGCAAACTGTAGTGGGACTTGAAAGGTTTTCACTTGCTTACTTAGGCGAGCCAATATCAGTCTCTCCAGGACTTTCTTGGTGTGGGATGTTTAGGCCACTGATCTGTGGTCATAAGGGAAGATGGATGAGATTTTTACAGGTACCAGGACAAGACAGGATGCCTTCCAAGGCACTGAAACTTTTTTCTGACTCAGGCTAAGGTTGAAAAGGTGCAGTACAATCCCACATAGTTTTCATCATGGGGGGGGGGTATCATAAATATGTCATGATTAATATACACAAATGTGCCTATCTCCAATGTTAAGATCCATGACTAAGGTGCAGGGTGATTCTGTAGAGTGGTGACAGCAATGATGGTGGGAGGTCTGTGTAGCTGCAGGCAGGGGAGTAGAATTAAGTGTAAGTGTTCTTCTCAACTGAACCTGTGGAAAATATTTGAAGTTTATTGGTTCTGCTCTCTCCGGGTCGGGAATGAGATCCTTCCCCAAGTGGAGGAGTTCAAGTATCTCGGGGTCTTGTTCACAGTGAGGGACGAATGGAGCGTGAGATTGACGGGCGGATCGGTGCAGCGTCTGTAGTGTTGCGGGCTCTGCACCGACCCGTCGTTGTGAAGAGGGAGCTGAGCCAGAAGGCAAAGCTCTCTACTTACTGGTCAATCTACGTTCCCATCCTCACCTATGGTCACGAGCTGTGGGTAGTGACCGAAAGAACAAGATCGAGAATACAAGCGGCCGAAATGGGTTTCCTCCGCAGGGTGTCTGGGCCTCCCTTAGAGATAGGGTGAGAAGCTCAGTCATCCGGGAGGGGCTCGGAGTAGAACCGCTGCTCCTCCGCATTGAGAGGAGCCAGATGAGGTGGCTCGGGCATCTGGTTAGGATGCCTCCTGGGCGCCTCCCTGGGGAGGTGTTCCGGGCACGTCCCACTGGGAGGAGACCCCGGGGAAGACCCAGGACACGTTAGAGAGACTATGTCTCTCGGCTGGCCTGGGAACACCTCGGGGTCCCCCTGGAAGAGCTGGAGGAAGTGGCCGGGGACAGAGACGTCTGGGTTTCTCTACTCAAGCTGCTGCCCCCGCGACCCGACCCCCGGATAAGCGGCAGATGATGGATGGATGGATGGATGGTTCTGTTCAAATTTCAATTGATCTGATCCCTTTTCTCCTTAAAGCCTGAGAACTTTTTCATCTCTGACCATATATCCCTAAGTTTTTTTTCATGCACACCTCCTTCATCCCTCTTATCTTTTTTTCAGCTGTGTCTGCACACTTATCAATGGCTCTCTGTCTATGTCATTAAAGGCCTTCTCAGTGTTAACAAGCTTTTTTAGGGTCACTGGTGATTCAGGGCTTATTATTTGGGAAGCAACTCATTTCAGTCTGGGGCACCCCTTTAGAGTTTCTTGAGTTTCCCTTACATCTCCTCTGTGTAAGCAGAAAACCTGTTACACACCAAATATCCACTGCACTGAACAAACAGGACCTGCAGGTGCAGTAGGCTCCAAATGGGAATGGTTTCAGAAAAATGTGACTAGATAGAAAGCTTTCTAGCTATTGTTTGCTTGCATAATAAACTGTAAATGATAGACTTCCACACATGATATACCTTACATTATTGGTGTCATTAATGTGTTATAAAGTGATGACATTAAGTCATCCAGACAAAGGTCACTTTCGTGTTAATCTTTCTCATAATTCAGTCCTGTCTGTGAAAGTGATGGAGAAAGCCACAACTACAGTGCAATAACCTCCATTTGCATAACATTGGACAGTGCTTAAAGTGAGGTTAAATAGTCTGTACTGAAAGTGCTCTTATTTCTTCAAGTTCAAATACCAACAATATATGAATATATGCCAATGGACAATTATGCACCTTTTAAAGTGACTTTATTTTAGAATCATCCTTTATTCTGTCAACCACCAGTAGGTCATTAATTCCTCAGAAAGCTTTTCACCTGATCCTCATTTTAATCATGTGGTAGTTTTCCCTATTACGGTAAGAGTTTAAAATGCTTAGCTAAAAGATGGGTAGATACAACATAGGTTACCTCTCCTCCTCCAGCATGGTCCCTCTTGGATAGTGTAAGAGACGTTAATAAACTCCAGATCCACGGCTGAGCGATTGGGTAGGTGGGAGAAACGCTGTGCATCAGTGATCTGATTGTCAACCTTCTTCAAGTGGGCTAAGATGGACGGCTCCTGCTGAAGCTGAGGTTGAGCTAAAAGCTGGCTGCCTCCATTACACATGATGGCTTCTTCCATGGGGATATTCACAGAATCAGGTTCCAATGCCTCATTGTCCATATTTGGCTGTGAGAGTGGTGTAAAAAACACAATTAAAGACAAAAAACAGGTCAGTCATGCTTCATTATCTGCTGACATATCGAGTTTCACACCAGTACTTTGGGGTTTGGTGCTATGCTACCACATGTGAAGGTTATCTAACCAAAGACTTACATTGGCAGTGTTTGACACAGCAATCATAAAGATGACTGTGACAGAGAGAACAACTGGAAATCACAGCAAGTTCAACAGAAACATTTTTTTTTAAATGTGCTTTGTGCTCAGTTTCTTTTTCCACAGAACAATATGAGGCCAACAATCTTCTCTAGTTGCATGGCTTCAAATTCAAAATTGAACAGATGAGAATGGGTTGTCCAGAGTGTAAAACAAGTTCACCCCTTTTTTGTTCTGATCTGGCGTCACAAACGAAAACCTCCACCCAGAGATAACAGTTGCTACAATGGTGGTTCTGATCTTTCCTGTTAATTCAAGCTTTCATCTTTAGGTTCGGGTTGCAATCATATAAAAGGGGTGTTAAACATATATTTTGACAGTTCCTTAGCGCAATAAATGTTCTTCACCTGACACTTCATTCATAAGGAAAGCAGGTTTGGAGTGGAGGGGCGTTGCTGGTTTACAAATAGGCATGTTACCATGTGTATGTCATGTTTATGGCATCTGCACAAAAATCCCTTAAACTTTTACCTTGCTGAGATGTGCATAGCTCTGTTACTGTCCCATAATAACATAACGATATTCAGCATCACTGACCAACCACTAATGTGTAATGATCTGTCTGTAACTGGTATTAAGACATGACTTAGCTGGTTGGATCGTAAGTGTACAGTTCTAAATGAGTTCTAAGCCAGTTTAAAGCTGTTACAATGAGTTTACACGTGCACGTTTAACACTATCTGTTATCTACTGAAGCCCTGAGAGGTAAGCCGTGAGAGGCAATTCTAGTCGGACAGTTTTCTTTTCTTGTCACTTTATGAGCCCTAAAAGGCAAAATAAATGTTCTATACATAGAAATATATGTGGTGTGGTGGTTAGCACAGCAGAGGGTTCCTGGTTTGAATCCCGACTGGGGCTTTCTGTGTGGAGTTTGTGTGGAGTATGTTCTCCCCATGTATGCGCGGGTTCTCCCCAGATACTCCGGCTTCCTGCCACCTACTACATGCATGTCAGGTTAACTGGTGACTCTAAATTGTCCCTTGGAGTGAGTGTGGATGGTTGTTTCTCTCTGTGTGGCCCTGTGATGGACTGGCGACCTGACCAGAGTGTACCCCGCCTCTTGCCCAATGACCGCTGGGATGGGCTCCAACCCCCCAGAGACAACTGAGTTGGATTATGCAGGTAAAGAAAATGGATGGGGATATATACACACACACATATATATATATATATGTGGTGTGTGTGTATAATTTAATCCACTTCCTAAGTAGGATTAAATTCACTTTTCTTCTGACTCTATAACTTGTGAACAGGCTATAATAAATGTTTTTTTCCCATGTATAAGCTTGTCTGTAACATGTTAACATGGCTGCGTTTCCCAGATTCGCTAAGAGCTTCTTAGAAGCGCTAACTTAGACCGCTCCTAGCTCTTAGCGAATCTGGGAAACGCAGCCAATGTATGTAACTGTTGTTCAGAATACATGTGAGAAACAAATCCTTTTCATTCTGTTTAGATCATGAGTTAATGTTTTCTAGGTCCAGACCATTCACTGTACATTTAAGTCTGCCTAAATTTACCAGTAAATGGTAAATTGACTGTACTTGTATAGCACTTTTCTAGTCTAACTGACCACTCAAAGCGCTTCTAACACTACATTCCACATTCACCTGTTCACACACACTCATACAGTCTTAAGTCTACACATAACATTCATACACTGTAGACAACATGGGGTTGCCTACGTGGAAGGACGCTTCCACAATGGGAAGCCAGGGCAGAAGTCGAACTACCGACCTTCCGATTGATGGGCAACTGCTCTTCTTTCCTCCTACAGCTACAGCTCCAGATGTCATTCAAGAGCAGTGGTTGAGTTGGAATTCCTCTTTTAGCATAAAAGAGTATCACAAAAACCAATACTTTCCCCACAAGCTCAAACACTAGGGGAAAAAATTGTTGCCCACTTGCCTTTCAGGGCTCCTAAAGTTAGATCTCACTTCCACACTTTATTTGCTATCAAACACATAACCTCACATTACATCAGTTGATGGCAGGAAACAAAACAGGGCATTAGATGGTTAACTATTGTTTCTTCTGAATACAGCATCACATTAATGACCTAAAAAGTCAAATACACTATAATGCCAAAAGTATTCGCTCATCTGCCTTTACACACAAATTAATTTAAGTTCATCCCATTCTTGATCCAGAGGGTTTAATATGACGTCGGCCCACCCTTTGCAGCTATAACAGCTTCAACTCTTCTGGGAAAGCTTTCCAAAGTTTAGGATTGTGTTTATGGGAGTTTTTGACCATTCTTCCAGAAGCGCACATCATAATCCCCCCTCCACCAAACTTTAAACTTGGCACAATGCAGTCAGACAAGTACTGTTCCCCTGGCAACCGCCAATCCCAGACTCCTCCATCAGATTGCCAGACGTGGGATTCGTGATTCATCACTCCACAGAACGCGTCTCCACAGCTCTAGAGTCCAGTGGCGGCGTGATTTACACCATTGCATCCGACGCTTTGCATTGCACTTGGTGATGTATGGCTTGGATGCAACTGCTCGGCCATGGAAACCCAATCCATGAAACACTCTACGCACTGTTCTTGAGCTAATCTGAAGGCCACATGAAGTTTGGAGGTAGTGGTTGACTCAGCAGAAAGTTGTTAACCTCTGCACACTATGCAGGATACATTTTACGCGACCTACCACTTTGTGGCTGACTTGCTGTCGTTCCCAATCGCTTCCACTTTGTTATAATACCACTGACAGCTGACTGTGGAATATTTAGTAATGAGGAAATTTCATGACTGGACTTGTTTTACAGGTAGCATCCTATCACGGTACCACGCTGGAACTCACTGAGCTCCTGAGAGCGACCCATTCTTTCAAAGATGTTTGCTGAAGCAGTCTGCAGTGCTTGAATCTATACACCTGTGTGGTCATTGAAGTGATTGGAACACCTGAATTTAATTATTTGGAAGGGTGAGTGAATACTTTTGTCAATACAGATGCAAGCAGCGATGGGGGGGCCTAGCAGCATAGCAGCATATCAGGCAAGTCTATGGCTGTTTAGGAAGGAATCATGAGTCCACACACCATGTTTAGCATCGATATATCAATGCATCACAGAGATATGGCCTCACTTCCTGTTTGGCGTGTTGGCGCTGAGTTTGATTGGCTGCTACAGGCAAACGGAAGCGAAATGAAAGACTACACATGATAGCTTTTATGAGGCTTGGTCTGAAGATTATATGTGTCAAGTCCTGTGGAAATCAGACAATCTGGGTGATCTGAAATGCTTTTTGAAGGATTTTGATCAAATTCAAAATGGTGGAAAATCCAACATGGCGCAAATGACGTCATAGGGTGCGATGAACTCGTCTTGATCCAGGGATTCCAACGGTACATTTGCTCATTTGTGAAATTTGAGCCAACGGGTCCAAAGATATGAGCAAAAAACGCATTTTTGCTAAATATAGTGCCCCCTATAGGTCAAAGGTCACCAAAATTCTAGTGCCTCTTAGAGAACGAGTCATGAGTCTGTGTTAGAAGTTTGACACTGAAAGATCAAACGGTTGCTGAGATATGGCCTCACTTCCTGTTTGGCGTCGTCACAGCAAAGTTTGATTGGTTGTAGTGGGTGAACTGAGTTGTAATTGAAAAAACCATCTCCTAACTTTTGTGTGGATTGGTCCAAAGATACTTCGTGCCAATTTTCGTGAGAATCGGTCAAAATTTGCGAGTGCTGAAAATTTTTGAAAGGTTTTCAACAAAATCCAAAATGGCGGAAAATCTAGTTAGGTGGAAATTGACGTTGGACTCGTCATGATCCAAGGATTCTAACGGTACATCATTTGCGAAATTTGAACGAACGAGTCAAAAGTTATGCAGCTGAATGCATTTCAAACTTTGATGTGTTGGTGGCGCTAGAGTTCACTTTTTGGGCATGAAATTTCTTGACTTTTGAATTTGAGTTTGAATTTTTTATCATTGCGTTCTAGGGGATGCCATAGACTTCAAATGCAGAAGAAAGTAGAAAAATAATAGAAAAAGCTAGTAACACAATGGGTGCCTGCCTGCTTCAGCAATTGTCATAGAGGTTTTTAAGAAAGCAAGAAAAGCAGAAGAGCAAGAAAAAAAGTTTTTTTTTTTGTGACACTTAGTGGGTGAATCACTTTTGCTTATATCATATACAGATATATATGTATGATATATATGATATACAGTATATATATATCACTTTCTATTAGAAAAACTGGAAAGACTGTAAGCAGTATAAATATGTAACCCGCCATGTGATCACTAGGTGATTAATGATGTCTTAAACGTAGATATGTCTAATCTACTTTGCTTTGCGCAGACCACTGTAAAAATGGTTCCCAAGTCTGTGGTGGTACAGTAATTTGTCCTTTTTGAGACAGAAGTCTCATTTAATCACTCATGAGATTCCTAATCCCTTTAGGGATTAAAATCAACTTTCTTCTCTACCCTTAATCTGCTCGGAGCAAGAGGGGGCAGGAGTTACCAGCTTGGGAAAAAATCTGCAGACTCAGCTACAGTACCAAGCACCAAGCCAAGCTAACGTATGGGAATAAACTGCTCCTTCATTTGCCCTTAAGATCACACCACCGTGTAGATACATTTAATTGACAGCAAGAAAGGAAAGGCCAGACAGAGATCTCTTTTTGGTGTCAAAGTTACCTGATAAGAGGGAGGTAGGGAAGAGAGACATGTTACGTATGCCAACATGTCACGAGTAAACTTGGGACTGCACTGATCTCAACAAAAGGGGAAGAAAAAAGAAAGAGAAGGTCCACTGAGGGGACAGTAGAGAGGGAAGGAACTCAGTGACCTGAGATCATTTCTTTTCAGATTATCTACTGTACCATTGTAACTCATATCTGACTCTAAGGCTTGTTACACTAGTTGGACTAAATGCCAAATGAAATTAAATCAAGTGGTCAAATCCACACAGCTAAATGAAGTCATCAAAGTGATGATACAAACTCCGGAAAAAGATTTTGTGTTCCGGGTGTTTGTTATTTACCTTGACTATGATGACAGTTGATTTGTCCAAAATAACGTATGATATTCTTATGTTGTTCACCAGCTTCTCTTACAGCTTCTCCTTGAACTCGCCACCTCCCACTTTGACACGAAGTCCAGTACTAATAAGAGAATAGTTGTAACTGGCAAGATCATCATCTGCAGTGGCAACTTTCCCCTTAAATTTTTACACTTGAAGACCTTGAGAAGATATGTGCTCTCTTTTTTCCAGTGCTGTAGTACTTTTTATAGTAACAACTACATGCAGTAGTGTTTGTTCTTGACCATGTTGACACTGTTGCCAGAGAGGAGAAACACTTCCTGCAGTAGTGAGAAACCTTGGCGACAAGCATAACCTCCCTTCCCAGCGACAAACTGACAACATATCTTTGATCAAATTTTATTTTCCAAGACATGTCACAAAGACGAAATTATCCCTGAGGGATGTTAAAAAACACTTTAGTTAACAATTCAATTGCAACATGGTGCTTACACATAAGTATCCAAAAAGCAGCAGTTACTCAGTGGGTCTACATGAAGAGATTAACTGGATTATAGCTCCAGTTGGGTTCTGCTCCTTATCTGAGGGTAATTATCCTTGGATATATGGCGGTGAATGAATGGAATCACTGGCACAAAGCATGTCATACCCCGGTACGATAGGTGGCGCTGTCCCCATTTCAGCTATCCTAATAGAGCCACTTCCTGTTGACGTCTTCACCACCAACAACAACAAACTCAGGCATTCAGAAAGATGGCGAACGCAGAGCGAGATGAAGCTACGTCCCTCTCCATCTGTGATGAGCTGGTTATGGCACAGACGATGCACAACGTTCTCCATCGCCTTGTTTCTTTCTTTCTGACAGCGCCAACAACAACAGGAATATCGTCTCCTTCGACTTCTGGGTGACGAGCATGCGCAGAACGCAAAACTCAATTCACCACGTGCTTCACCGTCTACGTGCACGTTTAGTGCGACTATCAACCGAGTTATACAAGAACCTCTTCGGGGTCTTATACAACCCACCATAGGACGATCGCGGGAAAGAATCTCGAGCATGCGCAGAACGCATCGAGTTATCCCGGGGTCTTAATTCGATCGCAAGTAACCCGATCCGATTTCTTGTCAGATTAAGGTGTCTGCATGAACTGAATAACTCAGTCTTATTGTAATTCAGCCATTAATCCGCTCCGATGGCACTCATGTAACCACAGTGACTGTAGCGCACAGCCACCAGAAACAGGAAATCCAACCACATGCTGTGACTCTGGTGCTGCATTTGTTAAACTAGCTTTCAGAATTCAGAAACATTTCCATTATGATGTGAGCTATTAAGATGCTACATTATCTTCATACTAGCTGAATGAAGGGTACATGCATTGTATGTGTATTGTATGTACACACAGTGCAGAGAATGACCATAAATACACAGATTTTCGTCTAATTCATGTTACATCTATCTTCATCAAAAAGTAAAGATATGGGAGTTGAACAGCTGTTATTTCAGACCAGTGATTAGCAACTGCTGAAACTGAAAGAAAATCCTCGTCATCATAACACAAAATATATTTTTAATGTATGTGACATATTGCTTAAACACTGAAACAACAGTCAACAGTGTACTACTGCTGATATGAGCTCAATATGATGACCAGAATATGTGTTAGCTGTATATTGTTGCTTAGAAGTGTCTCTTGGGGTGAAAAATAGGTACCATGCCAAAATGAGCCACAGCTGAAACATGCACGTCATGCAGCCAGTGTGGATGAAACTGCTCTCAAGTTAATATTCTTTAACTGAACTTTATTTCTTTGTTTGCCGTGACTCACAACAGTCAGCTGTTATCTAAATGATTACTTTATCTAATCTGTCATTCTCACTTTTTTTTTTATAGAAAAACTGTGGTTGCACGGTGGTGTGATGGTTAGCACCGTCACCTCAGCTGGGAGCTTTCTGAGTTTGCATGTTCTCCCTGTGTATGTGTGGGTTCTCTCCAGGTACTCCAGCTTCCTCCCACCATCTAAAAACGGTGTCTCTAAAACTGTCCTCAGGAGTGAGCATGCGTGTGGTTGATTGTCTCTGTGTGGCCCTGTGACGGACTGGTGACCTGTCCAGGGTGCACCCTGCCTCTTGCCTGATGACTGCTGGGATAGGCCCCAGCCGGTCAGGTCGTGGGTACAGAACATGGATGGATTTTGATTCACATTCATTTTTACAGTAAATGTCCTAATATTGTAACCCCACATGTATGATTTGCATGTTCTTTCAAATTGTGTTGAAGTGCAATTTTTTCATCTTTTTTTCATCTCCACATTTGTGACTGCAACTCCCATGGTCCCCTTGTGACATACAGCACACTCTGTTCCCACTTGGAATAAAATGGGAAGTCGTGCTTTGTTCACTCATTTTTTGTCCTTGTTCTTGATGACGCCGTTATGCTGTGAATTAGGGTTCGTACCCCGGAGGCCCCAGAGGGGTGTACTATGAAGCAAGCTCAAACCCTAATCCTCCACCCAGAGATAACGTGTGGTGCAACGATGATTAAGACATTTTAATTGCCATGAGACCAGACAGACCACCTCACACTCTACTGATAAGAGCAGGGTGTATGAAAGGAGAGGTGTGAAAAAAGACAAAGAACGAATGAAAATGATTAAGTTAATATCTGCCTACTGTTCAAATCAGCTGTGAAAAAGCTTTAAACGTGATAAGAATTCCATCACATTTAACTTTGACACTGCTCCATATCAACCTGAAAGTCACGCGAGTCGCAGAGCAAACCAAAGATCATTTTAATTGATGAACATCTCGACCTAGACTGATTCGTTTTCTTATCTGTGTTAGATCTGATATCACATTTACTGTATTTATGGATGTGCACGACGAATCGATTAGTCAGAACGGCACACATGGTCGACTACTTTTTGAAGCGTCAACTAATTCTTGTTAGGGCAGATGCTACTTGTTTAAGACTTACGTTTCACTACGCAGAGACGTGGAAATAATGTTTAGGACGCTGTTTTTGCACCTAACAAAACCAAGCGAAGCATGGCAGGATTTCACTCAGCTGGACCACTTTATGGGCGATGAAGCTGGCTTACCGCTGTGCTGCCAGTGGGATGAGAACTCACTTACTAAACCGTGACTAATGTTGCTCTTCAGGACAATGAAAAATGAATGGTTTTGTTGTAGCTCAACACTCGTGTGACAGCAAACAACAAGAACAGTAAATGCTTTGATGATTAACGTTAGTTCAATGACGACGTCACGACTAATCGACTTTAATTGGCTTGATTAGTCGACCTTAAAAATCACTTTAAAATGCAGGTCCCTTGAACAGTGCTTTTCTAATCTAGTAGACCACTTTTACACTATAAGCACTACAGCACATTTTAGTCTATACGATCTTAGAGGCTTCACAGTCCTTTTTTCCTCTGTTACACACATCCACACACTGATAGTCAAACCGCTCTTCCTCCTCAGCTAGAGTTGCCTATGTGGCAATAATTTCTAATAATAATGAATGTGTGACAGAACTATGCCAGAGACAGAAAATAACCACAAAGTGGAACATAAAAACAGCAGAAAAATGACCATAAAAGGCTAAATAGTGACATAAAATGCAATACAAATGCAAATAAACTAAAAGGAAAAGTGTTTCAGGGTGACAGCAAAAACAAAGACACAAAAAGATGATATGAATTAAGCCCACCGCACAAATGAACAAAGGGAAACTCCAAGCAACTATAAAGAGATACAAAATAAGCAAAAAGAAACTTACAAAAGATGTGAACTGACCATAAAATGTCTGGACCCACACCAGCAGACAGTTATTACTGTTGGAATAGCACATCTCCCACCCGTGCCATATAAGCAGCACAAAACAGATTATTATTTCATAATAATTATTATAATTATTTAGTCAAAATAATTTCCCATTTAGTCTTTCATATTTGGACAAGAAGGTGGATGTGAATAGGGTTACCTTATGTGAGGCTTAATAAATACTTAGATATGGCATTATTTTCAAAATGACCACCAGCAAAAGAATCAAGCAAATTACATCATATTGATTTATAGAAAAAATCCTACCAGAGCAAGATAAGATAAAATGAGATTATATAAATTAAGGTGAGATAAGATGTTCTATGTCTTTTCACTGAGGCACAGTAAGTGCTTTTAAGACTTTATATGACCTGTTGATGTTGTATTTCTCTCTCTATGTTTATATATATATATATACATATATAATTGTGACTATATGTTTCAGTCCTTTTTGCCTTTTTCAGTCTTCAACACAATCTTCTGCTTGTTTGAGAGAACAGCATCAGACTGGCTGTACTTACATAACGTAAGAAGACTGAAAAGAGGCATATTAAGATCAGAACCAAGGAAGTAGGTTAACACTGCTGGTCTCCCATGACTTTGTAGGAATGAGAACTAATTCAGTGAAGAGGCTTTGACAGAAAAAAACCTTCAAAGCTCATGAACATTCCTTGTTGGAGCTACAGGACACAGGAATCAATCAGTTTGTAGTCATGAGTTTTCCTCACCTGGAAGTAACAGCGTTTGAAAAAGTAATGAACATCTGCTTAATCTTAAAGTACAATCACTCACTGACTTTTCAACTTTTTCCAGCACTTTCATCGCCACTTTAGCACATTTTAATTTAAACAGACCTTAAGTTTTCCTTTTTATTTGATCGCAGCAGTTCAGTAACAGTTAGCAACTCAGTCAGACATCTGCAGTGAACAAATGAAGTTACCAAAGTCAGGAGAGCATTTTATATGTGCTGATTAGAACATTCTGGTCTTTACAGACCGTTATATGCTCCCTATATGACTGATTATAGATTCAACATCACATTTCCTGTCCTTTGAGCAAACAGGTTTGTGCCGCTAGAAAACCTCACAAATTAAAGTATGTTAGAGACAAAACTCATGAAAATGACATGCTAAAGGTTTTTTGTTGCATGTTAACAGCCTGGCTTAGTTTGAACGTTTTTAAAGGGGCTCCACTGAAAGCAGAGAGAAACAGTGCTTCATACGGTGTAAAAGCAGCTGAAGAGACGTTACTTTCTGATTTAAAGCCATGTAAACTGTGGCCAGCCTGAGGTGTTACATCCTCTATAAGCAAAGATGAGAAGAGAAAAAGAACAAAGAAAGACCTGTCAGGTTTCTGATCAGATCAGATGGAAAGGAGAAGGCAAAGGGCTTACATTTACCGCTGCAGAGTGAGTGTTCTCTCAGTCTCAAGATGTTATTCTCCCCGCCGGTTGAACTGACTTTGTGCCGGTGCGCGTGTCTGTGCAGTCTGTCAGCATCTACAGCATCTCTGCGCCGTGAGCAGGTCACAGCAGAGAGGGGGGGCGGGCCAGGAGAATCCCAGCACGGGCCTGGGTCACATGCGTGAGGAGAAATCAGCCCTGCTTCTTTGAAATGCACATTTCTTCCCCCTGAGCGGGTGTGGCTATTTCCTATCGGAAAGTCGCATGTTTTAGTGTCCTTAGGCAAGACAGCGAACCCCGCGCTGCTTCCAGCGCGTCCATGTGTGTGTGAATGTGTGTGATAAAAAGAAAGCACCGTTAGTGTGTGTGGATGTGGCCTGTACTGTAAGGGTCTTTTAGGTAAAGTCCATTTACCATGTATCTTTTATCTGCAGAGAAAGACAGATTAGGACTTGATGTGTATGTACACCAAATCTCATCAGTTTGACTGGGCGCTCACACCAAAAGCGATTTGACCGACCGCGGCGACCAGCTGCCATTCATTTTAAATGAGCGACCGGAGTCTGGACTCTAGACTGGACCAGCTGACCCGAGTCCTTGGATCTAAGAGCTCTGCTGGGTTTATATTCTCTGAACATATCACAGATGTATTTTGGGCCTAAACCATTCTGGGATTTGTAAACCATCAGTAGGCTTTTAAAATCTATTCTGTGACTGACTGGAAGCCAGAGTAAAGATTTTAAAACTGGTGTGATGTGTTCAGATCTCTTAGTCCTGGTTAAAACTCTAGCAGCAGCGTTCTGGATGAGCTGCAGATGTTTAAAGCTCTTTTTGGGAAGTCCAGCTAACAGACCATTAGAGTAATGGAGTCTACTGGAGATGAATGCATGGATGAGTTTCTCCTGGTCTTTTTGGGAGAGAAAACCTTTAATTCTGCTGATGTTTCTGAGTTGGTAAAAAGCTGCCTTGGTGACAGCTTTGATGTGGCTGCTGAAAGTCAGATTAGAGTCTATCAACACTCCAAGGTTACGAACTTGGTCAGTGATTATAAGGGCCGGAGTCTCAAGATATTTACCAAAGCTGACCCTCTTCTCTTTGCTACCAAACAGAATTATCTCAGTTTTGTCTTCATTTTGATTGTAGAAAATTCTCTCTCATCCAGGAGTTTATTTCCTCTGGGCAGTCGTCTGGTGACAGAGACACATAAAGTTGTGTATCGTCTGCATAACTGTGATAAAAACTGTGTTAAAGTTCTGTAATATCTTACCCAAAGGGAGCATATACAAGTTAAACAGAAGAGGTCCAAGAATTGACTCCTGGGGGATTCCACAAGTCATGGCCTCAGATTTATAGCTGCCAATTGTGACAAAATAACTCCGGCCTTCTAAATAGGACCTGGACCAGTTTTCCATCCTGTGCAACAGGATTCTGTGATCTACAGTATCAAACGCAGCACTGAGATCCAACAGAACCAGGACTGAAACATAATCAGAATCAGTATTCAACCTGATGTCGTTTAACACTTTAACCAGATCTGTTTCAGTGCTGTGATGACATCGGAAGCCTGATTGAAAGTTATCGAGACTTCCACTTTCATTCAGAAAGTCATTGAACTGGTTAAATTCAACTTTCTCAATAATCTGTCATGTTTTGCATTTTATGTTCTGTTTTTATTTGGATATCTGCATCCAGGTCCTCACTCACCACCTCCACGCCACACGTTCGGACACAATCTTGGATATAAAAGAGAGATTAGAGACAGGTCTGTAGTTGTTCATCACAGAGTTCTCTTCTTTAGGAGTGGCTTAATGGCAGCTGTCTTTAGTAACTTGGGAAAAATGCCTGATGCCAGTGAGATGTAAACTATTTTAACTAAACTATTTCTACTGAGGTGAAAACAGTTTTTAAAAAGTTGGATGGTTTTATGTCCAGTTGTTGATTTCAGATGCCGAACTGTTTCCTCTCGGATTTTTAAATCAACAATATTAAATTGTGACATAATGTCAGAGTTATTTCTAGGTTTTAGACACAGATTAGTTTTCTTGTTGGTCTGTGTGGCATGAATGTTTTGTCTAATTGTTTCGATCTTTTTGGCTAAAAAAGTTGGCAAATTAGTTGCATTTCTCAGTAGAGAGGAGGTCTGGGTTTGACTGTTTAGGAGGATTTGTGAGTTTTTCAACCATAGCAAACAGAGTTGGAGAATTGCTAGTATTCTTATTAATCAGTTCAGATAAATGCAGCTCTCTGATCTTGTACAGCTCATTGTTACAACTATACAGGCTTTGTTTGTACAGCTCATAGTGAATCTGAAGCTTTGTTTTCCTCCACTTACATTCAGCCTTCCTGAATTCTCTTTTCAGGTTTTTGACCATAGTGGCGTTTCTCCATGGTGTTTTCTGTTTGCTCAAGGCGCTCTTGATTCTTATCGGTGCAACAGCTTCCATTACATTCAAAAGTTGAAATGATCCAGCAGTCCATCAACCGACTGTGCGCTCACTGTTGGTAACATAGCTATGGCCTCCCTAAACTGAGCACTTGTTCTCTCATTAATGTACCTCTTCTCAACTGAGAAGGTGGTTGTTTGAACATCCTGAGTGATCAATAAATCAAATAAAATACAGAAATGGACAGACAAGGCCAAATCAATAACCACAACAGAAGAAATATCAACACCCTTAGAAATGACCAGGTCCAGAGTGTGACCTCGAAGGTGGGTCGGTTCTGTTACATGTTGCCACAAACCAAACATATCCAGCACAGAAGAAAATTCTTTGGTATCCGGTCAAGATAAAATGGTTAAAAATCAGTGAAAATAACAGACAATAATTCAGAAAATGTATCAATAAAACTCACACCGTATCCTGGAGATCTGTAAATGATTAAGAATAGAATTTTAGGAACAGCCTTTAAAATAAAACTAAGATATTCAAAAGAAGTGAAATCACCAAATGAGATCTCTTTACACTGGAATGTATCTTTAAATAAGGCAGCTTCTCCCCCACCTTTCCTCCCATTTTGGCATTTATCCATGAAACTAAAATTTGGGGGTGCTGTTTCATTAAGAACAGTAGCACTTGTGCTCTCTGTTAACCATGTTTCTGTCAGAAAAAGAAAATCTCATTTGTGTGAAATTATAACTAAGAGTGACTTATTAGACAGAGATCTAATATTAAGTAGAGCGAGCTCTGTGGAGTTTACTCTGGTCTCTGTTGTATTCTGAGTTGTACGTGGCACCGTTAACAGATTAGATAGATTCACCCAGCAAGTTGACTGTTTTTGATTTCTTCTTTTACTAACTAATACAGGAATCCTACTGGGTCCCAGCTTGTTCTCAAAACAGCTGTCAGTAATAAGACTACTATAGCAGGGACCCTGAACGCATCATGGCATGTAATCTTTGTTTTGAACTCTGCTGCTGCTCCTTGAACATCCTGCACATCCCCTTGTGCCCTGCTCTGCCAGGACAGATGATGGAAGAGGAGGGGGTGCCCTGTGTTTCCTGGTAGATGGTGGTCGCTGGAGTCCTGGCTGGGATAGAGACATCCTTTGGAGACCTTGGGTGATGTGGAGTAAAGGCTCTGGTGTGGGGGAGGGCTGGGGGTTATTTGCCTCTCTGCTGTGTCCTTCACTCTGATCTGTACAGTCATGTTTGGGTTTGCCGTCCCAACAGCATGACCTAAGTGTGCACCAAGTAATCTGCATTCATCGTCTTAACCATGTGTTCAGGCCAAGAAGTCTGCTGAAAAGTTAAATTCCTTTACCCACAGTAGGAATGGGGCCTGAAATGGAGACACGGTGTGCCCCATAGCAGAGAACAACAGCAGAGAAAAGTCTTTCTTCAGGATCTCAGAGACAGTCTTCCTTCTCAGAATATCTAAAGACCCATGTGGACAATGCTCCTCATGCCATCTGGATGTGTAGACAGAATGGTCGGCAAGATATCTATCAGTTCCCTGACTGATGTATCAGAAAAAGTTATATTTTCCTTCTTTGCTATTCTGACAAACTGTGTTATAGAGCCCCCAATCAGAATGGTATCTGTTCCATTTTGTGTGGTGTTGATTGCTTCTGTTGTCCTCACCTTGGTTGTGGGATTTGGGCTTCTCCTAATATTCTGGTTTGTCCTTGGCTGAGTTTTGGGGCCATTTCTCTTGTTTTTATTCATTTTTGTGTTACATTCATCATCACACATTGTATTTGGAGTCAACGGATCGTATTTATTGTGTGATGGGACTTCAGGTGGTGGAGTGAGTGCAGGAGGTTTAGGTTTCATACTGGATTTACCTCTGCCACGGACAACATGAGACCAGGTCCTGGCTGGGGTTGATGACTTTGGTTTGGCACCAACACTGTTCCAGAAGGAGATGTCAGTCGGACCGTCTGGTTTGGGAGCTTCACCAGATATTCCAGGGTCATTTGGACACATCCAGGGAACTGTGTCAGCCAGGTCTGCAGCGTGAGGCTCCACATCAGCTGTTATCCCGTGTAGAAAAATCTGAGTTAGTCCTTTGGCACATGAAGACTCCACAGCCTGCACAGGAGCTATAATAGAGTCAATAAATTCCTCACTCGCACAAATTTCTTGTAGCGTTTCAATCCTCTTCTTGAGCTGTGTTATCCTCTCCCGTTGCTTGACTGCTCACCCCTCCACCCCTCCTACCATCATTAACTTTACGAATGACACCACAATCATCGGTCTCATTAGTGGAGGAGATGAGACTGCGTACAGAGACGAGGACAACAAGCTGGCAGGTTGGTGTTCTGAATACAACCTGCTGCTCAACATCAGCAAAACTAAGAAGATGGTGATTGACTTCAGGAAACACAACACAGGCCTCCGCCAACAGGGGAAAAGCACCTCCCCACCCCACCACACCCTAAAAAAAACAACAACCTGCGGACACATCGGAGGTCCCAGAGCAACCAGCCCGGCACCAGGACCTGCACCAACCCACCCATACTGTGGTGGGCCCAGTTATGTGCCCATGCTAATATAATCTAAAAGAAAATTTCTGGTTAATTCAATTCAATTCAATTCAATTTTATTTATATAGTGCCAAATATGGAAACACACATATAGCGCCAAATATGGCGCTATATGAGTGAGGCCATATCTCTGCGATGCATTGATGTATCGATGCCAAACTTGGTGGATGGGCTCATGACGCCTTCCAGACCAGCCACAGGCTTGCCTGCTATGCTACTAGGCCCCCCTGTCGCTGCTTGCAGCTATATTTCTTTTGTATTTTTGCTACCTGTACCTAAATGCAGCTTTTACTGGCTACCAAGCTGTATGATTCTGATGTGCAGTTTCCAACCCAACCAACCTTCCTAGAGTTTCTTGTTAGTTGTTGGCAGGTTTTTGCCTTCTCTGTGTCTGTCTCAGCCAGGGGTTTCTTCCTATTAATAGGTAAAGGTCACGTTTATTTACAGAGCACCTTATAACAACATAGGTTGATCAAAGTCATTTACATAAATGAATAACAATAAAATCCAAAATAAATTTCACAAACACAATTTCAGCAAAAGATATAAACAATCGACACTCAAAGACAACTTTCGTCTCACCCACGTCCGAAAACCTGAGAGAAAATGTAGGTTTTAAGAAAGGATTTAAAAATTTCCAGAGTTTCTGACAACCGGATATGCAGTGGTAAACTATTTCAAAGCTTAGGGGTGACCACTGCAAAAGCTCGATCGCCTTTAGTTTTTAGCCTGCATTTAGGTACACCCAGGTGTACAATCCCAGTGTGCACATCACCTGTGGGTTTAAGCAACCCATGGCTCCTCGCTGTGTTGCGCTCCAACACTCTGCGCACAGTTCCATGAGGACTGCCCTCAAAACGGCGGATGAGCCAGTTGTCATCATGTGCCAGCAAATCCTCTCTGTCTCTGAACACACGCGCTCTTACAATTGTGTCATTTGCATTTGTCTTCCAATACCGCTAAAGCAGCCACTGTTTTTAGTAGTATGCACTGCAACACTTTGCACATGCTTTTATATCCACTCGTGTAATTGCAGACACATGTGTTAATTGTTCATCAGTGTTAATTGTTCATCAGTGTTAATTGTTCATGTGTCACGTCACTCAGTCTGAGGAAAAATTGTGTTCACATTTGTTTATTGTGTCGCCAAAGAATCAACAGCTGTAGAAAAGTGAGGCACCTCACATTTCAACGGTTGTTTCGCTCTTGATACATCTGATCATTGATGTGAAAAAGTGCATATGTCACTTTTTTGTGTGTATGCACCCTTTGTACATGAGGCCCCTGATGACTGGTTGTACCTCCAGCTACCTCAAAGCCAAATCGATATATGGGAACAAGCGGCTGACATGCTGTCATCCTGTCACTGGTTAGCTACACTAACATTGGTTCCAAATTTGAACAAATTATATATTTGAAATGTGAAATATGTCCATCCATCCATATGTATACCTGCTTAATCCAACAGTCGGGTCACGGGGGGGCTGGAGCCTATCCCAGCGGTCATTGGGTGAGAGGCAGGCTACACCCTGGATGGGTCGCCAGTTCATCACAGGGCCACACAGAGACAAATGAGACAAACAACCACACACGCTCACATTCACTCCTAAGGACAATTTTAGAGACACCAGTTAACCTAACATGCATGTTTTTGGACGGTGGGAGAAACCGGAGTACCCGGAGAGAACCCACGCATACAGGGGGAGAACATATAAACTCCACACAGAAAGGCCCCGGTTGGAGATTGAACCTGGAACTCTTGTTGTGAGGCTATGCTAATGCTAACCACTACACCAAGTGCAGCCCTGTGAAATATGTCTTATATAGAGCAGACATTTTCTTAATTTCTACACTTTTTGCTAGTTCAGGCTGACTTGCAAGTTTTAAGCAACCTTAATAACACACCCAACCTGACGTGCCAGGTGGTTTATTTGACTTCTTCCCAAGGTAATCATACAACAATCCTGAGAGGTCATGGCAGTGTGTGCTGGTTTTCTCACATGACGCAGTATACTGGCAAGCCTCTGCTCATTCTGCACTATCTAAAAATTTATCAGTGCAAACGTGGTTTTGTAATAAAGCAACAAAGTGACATATGAATTGGCAAGGAATTATCAGATTTTTATGACTAAGATCAACAAAGTTCAGTCCATACATATATGTAAACATCGATAACTGAAATAAAACTCAGGAACTCCAGTGTATTTAGCTCCTGTCACCACAGCCACCCTGTGCTTTTACTTCATCTAATTCTGCTGTAAAAAATACATGATGATGGTTCCTGCTCTCCTCTCTGCAGCCATATTGCTGTTGCTTCCTGGGTTTCTGACAGAAAGTCATTTTCAGAATATTTCAGTGAACTGCATATGGAATGATTGTCGACAGTATTTAATGTTTTTGTCTGTGTTTTTTTTTTGTTCTTTAGATTATGAACCTGTTCCCATTGGTGATGGTAAAGCACCTTATTAAATAAAGATCCACTGACCTACAGCACTCATGTGGTTTACAGAGGGATCCTGCTGGGAGCATTTAAGTAAGATTAAGACATAAACCATCACCTGTATCTCATAATCTACTAGCTGAAGTTGTTGCTGATGCAAAATGTTCTGAGATTTTCCAAGGAGTTGAATAAACCAAAAAAAAAAAGAAAAGAAAAGAAAAGTGAGAACTTCCAGCCATTACATTCTCATCTAAACATGATCAGAAAAACAGTCAAGTTTTAGAGGAACATTATATGTCTTTTAGGTTCCAAGCATGTCCAAGTTCAAAATAGTATTACCGAATTATACTAAAGACACCTTCTCACCTTGCTGCAGTTATACAGATGTTTACTCTTGAATCATTACTGATTGCATTAATGGGTGAAACAGAACACGCCCACCAACACCAACAGCTGTAAAGTGCCATCTGACTGAATAGTTTTCAGATGGGTATGGAAGTAAATCTGTGTCATCGGATTTTGAAAGAAAAAAGTGATTGAATTTCTAGCACTGAATATTTATGCATTGAAATTATGTATCTGAATGTTTTTCAACGTTAAAATATTAAACTGCAAAAAATTAAACCGCAAAAAATTTAACCCTCAATAAATTCAACTTTAAAAAATTCAATCGCAACATCCGGGAACCCAAGGAAGAGCAATCGATTCTAGATTCAAGATCAGGAGCGTGCGTGAAGCAAAAGGAGGGAGCACAAGTCACCCCAATACAACTTCAGCTTGTCATGGTGACCGGATTTTAGCCATGTTACATTAACATACTGTATTGGACATGAACTAAGTGGAAGTTAAACGAGATGACATTTGTTTTTGTTTGTTTTTTCAAGCTCTCAGTACGATGTCATCTATTATATAGTATCAGAAAAAAAAACACCAAAACACAAACATATCAGACACATACACATTATAGTGTGACTACGGTTTATTGTCCCATACGACCTTACAGTTGTGAAGCAGAGATTCTTTTTCATTTTAAAAACGTTCTTTTAGTAAAGATAGTTGAGTAGAAGTTAAGATACTAGTTTGACTTTACAGAATGCAGTTTTAAAAAAGCACAAATGAACGAGGTTTCGGTTTAACGAGTAATGTGTTAAGTAATCCCTCAGCATGCATCGTGGTAACCTTAAAGTTACTTTCAGCTGATGGAAAAATGAACAGGACAGCCTTCAGTTTGACCTAAATTAATGCAGCGGATTTCAGCTTTAGACCACCATACAACCAATGGTGTCAACACGGTGCATGGAAGCTTACCTAGAGAACTCCATCAGTACCCCGGTTATTCCTGCATGTACTGTCGGGGTTATGCGTCTGAACATGCTCCGCTACAGCCGCTGCCCCCCTCCCCACTACACTGCAGTGGCTCATATGCGCTCTTCAAGTGTGTTACTGGTTTCAAAACTCCGCCAATCACTCCTAATAGCTTGTCGAAGGATCTCAGCATCATTAAATTAATTCAAACCTGAAGAAAAGGCGTATTCTGACCAGCTGTACGCTCTTGTTTAACTTCCGCTCAGTTCTTAGTCTGTTAATGTACAAATGTCAGCTGTCTATTACTGAATCTTACAGACACAAACCACAATGATGGCATAAAGAAGAGTTAAAACACTCACCGAAGCCCCATTATTATTGGACATGACTAAAATCTAGTCACCATGACAAGCCGTATTTGTATTGGGGTGACTTGTGCTAGCTCCTTTTGCTTGAATCCTGATCTTCAATCTAGAATTGACTGCTCTTCCTTGGGTTCCCGGATGTTGCGGTTGAATTTTTTGAGGTTGAATTATTTGCGGTTGAATTTTTTGCAGTGCTTGAAACTCAATCACTTTTTTCTTTCAAAATCTGATGACACAGATTTACTTGCATATATGGGGCAGTATCATTATATTTATAGGAGAGATTTTCACCAGAGTGTGAGTGCAGGATATTTCAGTTATTATTCAGATCGGAGACATGGATGTTGAAGATGGCACATGAGACTTGGATGCTGGAGACAGCCGGGGCTACAGGAGACTTTGGTGCTGGAGGCGGCCGGGGCACAGGAGACTTGGACGCTGGAGGCGGCTGGGGCCACAGGAGACTTGGACGCTGGAGGCGGCTGGGGCCACAGGAGACTTGGGTGCTGGAAACGGCCGGCGCACAGGAGACTTGGGTGCTGGAGGCAGCCGGGCCACAGGAGACTTGGGTGCTGGAAACGGCCGGCGCACAGGAGATTTGGGTGCTGGAGGCGGCCGGGGCCACAGGAGACTTGGACGCTGGAGGCGGCTGGGGCCACAGGAGACTTGGGTGCTGGAGGCGGCCGGGGTCACAGGAGATTTGGGTGCTGGAGGCGGCCGGGGCCACAGGAGACTTGGACGCTGGAGGCGGCTGGGGCCACAGGAGACTTGGGTGCTGGAAACGGCCGGAACACAGGAGACTTGGGCGCTGGAGGCGGCGGGGGCACTGGAGACTTGGATGCTGGAGGCGGCCGGGGCACAGGAGATTTGGGTGCTGGAGGCGGCCGGAACACAGGAGACTTGGGCGCTGGAGGCGGCGGGGGCACTGGAGACTTGGATGCTGGAGACAGCCAGGGCCACAGGAGACTTGGGCGCTGGAGGCGGCCGGGGCACAGGAGACTTGGGCACTGGAGGTGGCCGGAACACAGGAGACTTGGGCGCTGGAGGCGGCGGTGGCACTGGAGACTTGGATGCTGGAGGCGGCCGGGGCACAGGAGACTTGGGCACTGGAGGTGGCCGGAACACAGGAGACTTGGGCGCTGGAGGCGGCGGTGGCACTGGAGACTTGGATGCTGGAGGCGGCCGGGGCACAGGAGACTTGGGCGCTGGAGGCGGCGGGGGCTACAGGAGACTTGGATGCTGGAAACGGCACACTTCGTCACACGTCTGCAGCGCACCACCTCGCCACAGGTGTCTCCCAAGGTTCAGTACTGGGACCTCTTCTCTTTGCCATATAGACCAACTCACTGGGACAGATAATCTGATCACGTGGCTTCTCATACCAATGTTATGCTGATGATACCCAGTTCTATCTGTCATTCCCACCTCACGATCAAACAGTCTCAGCACGAATCTCAGACTGTCTCTCTGACATATCAACATGGATGAAAGCCCATCACCTCCAACTTAACCTCCCAAAAACTGAACTGCTGGTCTTCCCAGCCAAACCAACCATACATCACAGCTTCTGCATCCAAACTGAATCCTTATCTCTTGCTCCATCAAAGGTTGCTAGAAACTTGGGTGTCATGGTTGATGACCAACTAATCTTCAAAGATCACGTTACCTCGGTTGCTCGTTCGTGCCGCTTTGCATTACTAAACATAAGAAAGATCAGACCATACCTGACCCAACATGCCACCCAACTCCTGATGCAGGCCATGGTCATCTCCTGCCTTGACTACTGCAATGCTCTCCTAACTGGTCTCCCAGCCTGTACTATGAAACCTCTGCAGATGGTCCAGAACGCGGCGGCGCATCTGGTCTTCGATCAGCCTAAAAGAACACGTCACCCCTCTGTTCATTGAACTCCTCTGGCTGCCCTTAGCCGCCCGCATCAAATTCAAGTCCCTGATGTTAGCTACAAAGAGCTTAATGGAATGGCTCCCATCTACTTGAATGCTCTTGCAAAGGCTTATGTCACAACTCGGTCCCTCTGTTCGTCCCAGGATTGTCGTCTAGCAGTGCCTACACCACGCCTAAGACAATCCAAACTCTTTTCATGTGTCGTCCCACGATGGTGGAATGACCTACTGAGCGCTACCAGAACAGGGGCGTCCCTGTCTATCTTCAAGAAACTCTTGAAAACCCAGCTCTTCAGAGAGCATCTCCTATCCTAGCACTTACCTTGTACTTACCTACCTCCTCTATCTTTGCACTTTATCTTTCTGCACTTCCTTCTATGCCTGCACCCTATCTCTACTCTGTCTCCTCTGACAGAGTCGGACTAGTGGGTTCCTTCTATGTAGTTTATTGTTAGCTTTTATATAGCTTGTTATATCTTCATTTGTAAGTCACTTTGGATAAAAGCATCCGCTAAATACGTAACATAAACATAAACATCTCCTCTTAGCCTCTGACAGCAGACTTGTTTCTGTGCTTGTCCTGTTGGATCTCAGTGCTGCATTTGATACGATCGATCACAGCATTCTGTTACAGATACTTGAACATGTTATTGGGATTAATGGAACCGCATTAGGCTGGTTTAAGTCATATTTAGCTGATAGATTCCAGTTTGTTCTTGTAAAGGAAAAATCTTTCTCACACATCGGAGTAACTCATGAAGTTCCTCAGGGTTCTGTGCTTGGACAGATTATTTTTACTTTATACATACCTCCATTAGGTAACATTATTAGACAGCATGGCATACATTTTAATTGCTATGCTGATGATACTCAGCTGTACTTATCTATGAAACCAGATGAAACCAATAGGTTGGTCAGACTACAAGCCTGTCTTAAAGACATAAAGACCTGGATGACTCAGAACTGTCTGCTTCTAAATTAATGCTGTAACCAGATTTAAAGAGTTGCTTTCATCATCCTTTTCTTCACTGCCATGTGCTGATATGACAGAGGACGGCTACCTAAATTTTACTCCAGTAGAACTCGACTCTCTTGTTGACAGCACTTTAGCTTCAATGCGTACAACACTGGACAATGTTGCCCCTCTGAAAAGGAAGGTAATCAGTCAGAAGAGGTTGGCTCCTTGGTATAATTCACAGCTGCTTTAAAGCAGACTGCAAGAAAGCTGGAGAGACAGTGGCGTTCCTCTAATTTAGAAGAGTCTCAATTAGTCTGGAAAGATAGTTTAATAACGTATAAGAAAGCACTTCGTAAAGCTAGAACTGCTTATTATTCATTATTGATAGAAGAGAATAAGAATAATCCCAGGTTTCTTTTCAGCACTGTTGCCAGGCTGACAAAGAGTCCGAGCTCTGTTGAGCCATGTATTCCTTTAACTCTCAGCAGTGATGATTTCATGAGACTCTTTATCAATAAAATTGTTTCTATCAGAGAGAACATTAATGGAATCCTTCCCATTATTATCACTGATGTATCATCAAGTAGAGCAGCTTTAGAAGTATCTTTCGAACCTGATTTGTATTTAGACGGCTTCTGCCCAGTTGATCTCTCTGAGCTAACAACAGCAATAGTCTCTTCTAAACCATCAACTTGTATGTTAGACCCAATCCCAACCAGACTGTTCAAGGAGGTTTTCCCCTTAATTGACACTTCCATATTGGATTTGATCAATCTGTCTTTGTTGACAGGATATGTACCTCAGACTTTTAAGGTTGTTGTAATTAAACCTTTACTTAAAAAACCTACTCTTGATTCAGAAGTGTTGGCTAATTATTGACCTATATCCAATCTCCCTTTTTTTGTATAAAGTTCTCGAAAAAATAGTTGCAGCTCAACTTTGTGATCATTTACATAGAAATAATCTGTTTGAAGAGTTTCAGTCAGGATTCAGAGTGCATCATAGCACAGAAACAGCACTGGTGAAAGTTACCAATGATCTCCTGTTAGCTTCTGATAGCGGACTTGTTTCTGTGCTTGTCCTGTTGGATCTCAGAGCTGCATTTGATACGATCGATCACAGCATTCTGTTACAGAGACTTGAACATGTTATTGGGATTAAAGGAACTGCATAAGGCTGGTTTAAGTCATATTTATCTGATAGATTCCAGTTTGTTCTTGTAAATGAAGAATCTTCCTCACACATTGGAGTAAGTCATGGAGTTCCTCAGGGTTCTGTGCTTGGACCGATTCTTTTTACTTTGTACATGCTTCCATTAGGTAACATTATTAGACAGCATGGCATAAATTTCCATTGTTATGCTGATGATACTCAGCTGTACTTATCTATGAAACCAGATGAAACCAACAGGTTGGTCAGACTACAAGCCTGTCTTAAAGACATAAAGACCTGGATGACTCAGAACTGTCTGCTTCTAAATTCAGACAAACTGAAGTTGTTCTCTTTGGACCTGAGCGCTTCAGGGAGAAATTATCTAGTTATATAGTTACTCTAGATGGTATTTCCTTGGCTTCTAGTTCTACAGTGAGGAACTTTGGAGTTATTTTTGACCAAAATTTATCATTTGATGCACATATAAAACTTGTTGTTCCCAGAGTTTCTAAAAGTAGAATGGGAGGCAGAGCCTTCAGTTATCAGGCCCCTCTCTTGTGGAATAAGCTGCCAGTAAATGTCCGGGAAGCAGACACCCTTTCCACTTTTAAGATTAGGCTTAAAACTTTCCTTTTTGATAAAGCTTATAGTTAGGGATGGCTCAGGTAATCCTGAAACATCCCATAGTTAAGCTGCTATAGGCTTAGACTGCTGGGGGACCTCATCTGTCACATCTTTCCTCACTTTGCTCTCTTTTTCCCCCTGTTTAATTTCTCAAATGATTTTATGTCCATGTGACATTATTGTGGTTATTAACTTGTGTTTCCCTGTTCCAACAGATTTCATTTGAATGGAGTTATGGTGTTTTTCCCCCCTCTTTTCCCTCTTTTCTGTCTTCTCAAACCCCAGCTGGTCGAGGCGGATGGCCACCCTTCCTGAGTCTGGTTCTGCCAGAGGTTTCTTCCTGGTTCTGGTTCTGCCAGAGGTTTCTTCCTGTTAAAGGGTGTCGATCCTTTCCACAGTCCCTCAGGCTCAGGACGGGAGATATAACTGAAGACAAGTTTCAGTGCAATCTGTTGGTTTCCTTCGCTAGGATATTAATTTTTGAATTGGCTCTATATGAATTAATTGGATTGTGATTACAATGAATTGAACTCCAATTGGCTTGAATTGGACTATATTACTTAAGTGCCTTGAGATGACAATTGTTGTAATCTGGCGCTATATAGATAAAACTGAATTGAATTGAATTGAATTAAATTCAGATAAAATTGAAGTTGTTCTCTTTGGACCTGAGCGCTTCAGGGAGAAACTGTCTTGTTATATAGTTACTTTAGACGATATTTCCTTGGCTTCTAGTACTACAGTGAGGAACCTTGGAGTTATTTTTGACCAGAAATTATCATTTGATGCACATATGTCAGAAACATTCTCTAAAAATTAGGCTCAGAGTCGCTGGATACGATACGAACACAAAACATTTATTTCTTGCAAGAAAGAGACAAGTCCGCACAACCTGTCAGGAAGCTGGCTCAGAGTTGTCTGACTAACAAAATGGTGCTCTTGCTATTTATATTGTTTATGCTTGCTGGCCACACAATGTTATGGGAAAAGACATTACTAGCCATTTAATGTTATGGGAAGACGAGTTCAGACAGTCAAAACATTTTTGCTTGCTACATAGAGTTATGAGAACCAAAAGACAGGAGGGAACCTCCCCCCATCATAGAAACTCTTATTCTTGCAGCTGTTCTCATAGTGTAACTATATAACTATATCATTTTTCTAAAAAAAAAAACAGGTTTCTAGGACTGCCTTCTTTCACCTTCGTAATATTGCTAAAATCAGGAACATCCTGTCTCAGGGTGATGCAGAGAAACTAGTTCATGCATTTGTTACTTCAAGATTGGACTACTGTAATTCCTTATTATTGGGCTGTCCCACATATTCTCTGAAAAGCCTCCAGCTGATCCAAAATGCTGCAGCCAGAGTTCTGATGAGAACTAACAGGAGAGATCATGTTTCTCCAGTTTTAGCTTCTCTTCATTGCCTCCCTGTTAAATTCAGAATAGAATTTAAGATTCTTCTCCTCACATATAAAGCTCTTAATGACCGAGCTCCATCATATCTTAAAGATCTCATTGTAAGATATTTTCCTAACAGAGCACTTTGCTCCCAAACTGCAGGTTTACTTGTTGTTCCCAGAGTTTCTAAAAGTAGAATGGGAGGTAGAGCCTTCAGTTATCAGGCCCCTCTCTTGTGGAATAAGCTGCCAGTAAATGTCTGGGAAGCAGACACCCTTTCCACTTTTAAGATTAGGCTTAAAACTTTCCTTTTTGATAAAGCTTATAGGGCCTTATAGGAATGGCTCAGATGATCCTGACAACCCATAAATAAGCTGCTATAGGCCTAGCCTGCAGAGGGAGCTCATCTGTGGACATCTCAAATGTGGACAGGTTGATGGTGAACCATAGGCTTGACTTTAGGACTATGACTCCTCTTCCTGACAGGCACCCAGCCACTCTGGGGTCCCGGCTGCTCGGGTTCTGCAAGGGGCCAACTAATCGAGCTTGCTACGCTAGGTGGCTCCGCACTGGCCAAAGGGGCCTGGCTCGCTATCGGGTGGTTTTCAACAGTGCAGAGGCTAGCTTCCAATTCAGATAACCTTGCCTCCAAAACTACAAAAAGACTGCATCTGTTACATGTACCATTACCACTAAAGGAGGCAGAGGAGTAACTAAACATCTGACACACGGAGCAGGTGAAAGCAGGAGATGGAGGAAGAGAACTGGTAGCCATGCTAAGCTGGAGAACCCGACACACTGCTTTTTTCTGTTAGAATTAAACAAGTATGTGATAGAGTTAACTATGCAAAATGTGGAAATTATAGGGAGAAATAAGGTGATGATTAGTAGTCCAAGAGGAGCAAGAAATTCCACAATACACAAACAGGAAGTAACAGGAAGTGATGCAATAAGTCTTGCTGCAAAGCAAGCAAAGCCGCAGCTTCGGACTGAAGAGAACTTTGGTGCAATCTGTTGGTTGCCTAAGCTAGGAAATTGTTTTGTGATTGGTTTGTATGAAAGAATTGGAATATTTTGAAAATAATTAATTGGATTTCATTGGATTATGATTACAATGAATTGAACTCCAATTGGCTTGAATTGGACTATATTATTTAAATGTCTTCAGATTACATTTGTTGTAACTTGGCATTGGAATTTAATTGAAGTGTGTATTAGAGTACTTCAGTTGTATATATGATAGTATTTCATTCGTATATGTATAAGTTTTTGACGGCTATATTAGTTATGGCATGCATGTTTTTGTGAAGAAGCTCACGAGTTAACTCAGGGAGAAGGTCAGGATGGATGGATGGGTCCATCAAAAATTAGACTTTGACATAAGGCTGCATAGTTACTAATGTTTAATGAATTTGGTCTGAGCAAGCAGGAGAAAGAATGAAAACATTGGCAAACAGTCAGCAATTAAATGGGAACTGTTATGGTGTAGTCCCATGCCTTTAATAACTATGTTGCACAGTTTGCACACAGCTAAATTTTATAGAGTCCTCTTATATATTTACCATCTGGCCAGCTTGTTGGCTGTTGGATGCTAAATTGGCTCATGTGCTGTTGTGTTTCTAGTATTGTGCACTACTATTGGTATTATGGTTTGCAGAGCATTTGCAATAACAGGGCCTGCTAGTTGTAAATAGCAGCTAAGTAATTTTAACTGACTATCTGGTGTGTGTTATGACTGGCCATGTCCAGGTGCAAGAAACATGACAATGACACAGAGCACTTTGTTATTTTTCCTTTACAGTGCACCTTTTCACAGCTGCATATGCCACTTTCCTGGTGAACAAAATAAAAATCAAGCACCATGTGAAGTCCTGAGTAAGGCCTCCTTATTCACCCACTCAGCCAAATCCTACAGGAAAACTTGCTGATAAAACTAATGAAATTAATTCTTCTCAAGCAATCTTTTGTTTGACACTGTAGGCTCACTTACACAGAGGATCTGAACTATAGCCCATACTTAGAGAGTGTGAATGGTAAGACCATACTAACTGAGAGCAGCTGTTAAAACCAGATGACACCAGATGGCAACATCACAAGATCAACTGTTGGTTAGTCCACTATAAAAATCTCCAAAGCCTTATTCAATAAGCTTACTATAAACATAATTCTAACACATTTTTTAAATATAATTTGCAGGCATTGGTTGTTACATTCCCAGTGTCAGGGTTCGGAGAGGAGGTAGGACCCAGATGCAGTTCTTTCAAACGTAAGAAGGTTTATTAACAAAAACAGGGAGCAAGAACAAAAACAAGACAAGGCCAAAAAACATAAAGCGCAGCAGAGCTGGATCAAAAATACTTAACTATGAAACAAAACGAGACTATGAATAAGCAAAGGAACACAAAACAAGACTGAGAACGGCAAACCGAGACTTATCTGTGTGGCAAGGCATGGAGTGTTAGTAAGGATTCTGCAGTGAAACCAGAAAGGAAACCAGAAGACTAAATACTGTGGAGTTAGTGATCAGTGAATGAGCTGCAGCTGTGAACAATGAGCCAGGTGACTTGAGTGAACCGAGGTGGCAGGGGAAAAACAGGACTAGAACATAACTGAAACCATGATTAAACAAACTGTGACCGATAAAACATAGACTGTGACAGAGCAGACTGTGACACCAAATGAGCAAATCATCTTTAACTTCACAAAGTGGTAAATATTCGTCCGAATGATATACAGCAACATGGGTTCAGATAAAGTCCTGAAATCAACTGTCTGATCATTCTCAGATGAATAACAATTAAATAGAGAATAATTTCAAGTGTTGACTTAATTGCTCTATGGGGTTTTCAGTATCTCATAAGTAAATAATCTCTTTCCAACACTAGTGACAAGGAAATTATGGTAAATGCCCAAGGTAAATTAATCCAAGCCTCCTCAAACAAAATCAAACCATTTTCACTGAAAATGCCATTTTCTAAACATTAGCCAGCATCACATCTTCTAAACTTTGCAGCCAACACATAATATTTTTAATGTGTTGACTTTGCAGTAATAAATGGGAATAAATAGATAAATATGTATTACTAAATACATAGTAATGAATGTAGCATGAAGAAACTGCTCAGATATTTGCAAACTATGGTTCAACGAGTCCAGATCATTTGCCACTTTTTCTATATTGTATGAATCATTGTATCAGAACTCTTCTGAGAACCAGCGACTTTGTATGTCTAATGTGTTACATTTGTACCTTATAAACAAACAACTCAGAACTGGCTTCTATGAAGTGCTGATCTAGAACTCAAATACAAATTGAAGACTTTTTAAAAAAAACTTGGAAGGATTTTGCATCACAATAACTACTACTTCCAACCAGTTTGTACCAAATTTAGAAAAAGGGTATGTTCTGTGAAAGTCTCAGATATGTGTCAGAGCTTTGATGTGACTGAGGCCAATTTTGATAGTGGTGAACATATGTTGACCCACTCGAAGAGCTCTAATCAAGCTATGGAGGAGAAAACAGTTGCGACTTTTACACAAAATCTTGCTGACTTGATGACCTGGTGAAAACAGCACAAAAGCATCAGAACAAAAACATACATATAATGGTTCTCTTATTGTTCTTGTTTGTGTGCCACTTACACATACTGAAATTTTCTTCCTACAGAAAATAGTTCACATAGGTTGCTATGCGCTGGCCTTATCGGCAGCAAGTCTGTGTAGCTCTCAATTTTGTTCGTTGTTTATATAATTATATGTAATTTTTAGTTTTTATCTAAACTTTTTTAGTGATCTGCTTTTTACTTACATTTCGTTTTATTTTATTTTATTTATTTTTTTGACAATGTGCACTGCTACCAGTACTAGTACCAGCAGTGTACACAAGAGAAGAACTGTTGGTACTGTCAAGGATTGGATGCGGAATTAAACTGTCTGTGGATACAGAGCTGGAGCAAAACTAAAGGCAAAGAGGGACAACAGGAGGTGGAGGTACAAGCCTTTTCTGCCCTCGGTGATTATGGGAAACTCTAACTCGCTACCAAACAAGTGTGTTGAGCAAGAGGCGCCTGTGCAGAACCAACAGCTGAATAAGGAGAGCAGTTTGATCTGTCTGAGTCCTGGCTGAACGACAACACACCAGACTCATGTGTGGACATACCCGGCTGCACAGCCGTACGAGTGGATCATGACCGGAGTACGAGCGGAAAGGCAGAGGTATTATCCTGTTTTTAATCAGAGATGGGTTAACCCCCGCAATGTGACCATGAAGGAGAGGATAAGTTGTCCAGTCACTGAACTGCTGTCAGCTGGTTTCCGTGCGTTCTATGCGCCCAAAGAGTTCCCAAATACAGTCGTCATTGTTTACATTCCACCGAGGGCAGCACCGACAACGGCGTGTGACGTCATCCATGACCCCGTTGCTAGGATACAGACCCAGCATCCTGAGGCATTCATTGCAATCACAGGGGATTTCAACCACGTCTCTCTATCCTCCTGCCTGACTGGCTTTGTACAGAATGTGGACTGTCCAACACGTGGAGAAAAGACATTAGATCTGTTCTATGCTAATGTGAATGAGGCTTACAGGGCAGCGTCTCTTCCACCACTGATCTGATCACAGCATGGTCTATCTACAACCCACTTACTGTTACTACCAGATCTTTCAGGAAGTGGTCACCAGAGGCACGTGATGCATTGAGAGACTGCTTTGATGTCACAGACTGGGCTGTACTGCTGGAGGAGGAGGAAATGAACATCAACATGGACAGAAGAGCCAGCACCATCACTGACAACATTAACTTCTGTAGGGACACTGTGATTCCAGTGAGGACTGTAAGGTGCTCTCCTAATAATAAACCATGGATCACCAGTGACATCAAAGACCTCCTGAACCAGAAAAAGAGGGCGTTCCAGAAGGGGGATGGAGAAAGGTGGAGGAATGTACAACAAGAGCTTAAAAAGACACTACGTCGAGCTAAGGTGGAGTACAAGAAAAAGGTAGAGAGACAGCTGGAGAACAATAACACCAAGGAGGTGTGGAGGGGCATGGGGATCATCACTGGATACAGACCCACCACTACACCTGCTTTCTCTATGCTGCTTCCACTGTCAAGCTGTACTGTACTCTTAGAGGCCCTCACACACGCCACACACTCACACAGCTGATCAACCATGGAGCTGCCAGCACACATACATACCTGTACGTGCACTAACAAAACAGACCACTTAGTTTAGTGTACAAGTGTGGGCCTAGTAGTTGCTGGAAACTCCGGCACTTGCGCAGGATTCGCGCTGAATGGCGACAGCTTATGATAGGAAAAGATCTAAAATCTAAAATCTAAAATCACAAGTGTCATGTTGAGTGTCATACACTGCTTGTTTTATATTGTTTCCTGTTACGTGCCGTGCATTGTGTTTTTGATTTAAGTTGCATGTTTATTTCTATGTTGTGTTTTGGATTTTTAATAACAATTGTGTAGTTATTATAATGTAGTTTCTTTGAGTTATTGCATGCATGATTGGAAATGGCAAATAGTGATTTCAGGCAGTGAATGCACCTGTTGACCGACAGCTGTGTCTGCCAATCGGCTGTAGAACCAAGCCCATGGATTGACCGTTAAAGCAGGCCAGGTAGCCGGATGAAGAGACAGCTTTTTGTTTGTTGAACGGACGCGGACCAGCGGGAGGCAGCGGCGGCAGGAGGGACTCGAGGGCTGACCAGAGATGCCGGAGCAGTGTATTGGAGGCTGTTGGGATGCAGGGGGGCAGAAGTGGGAGCGGGAGCTTCTGTCCAAAAGCTGTGAGTCCCTGATGTAAATGCACTGTTAGCTGTAGGTTCAGACCCACTCAGAGACGAGAGAGTGACCCTCCTGTCCACATAGTAGACTGCCGGCCATGTTCTGTATGTTAGGTCTGCAGCGCCTTGCTGGGACCAGTTCGGAGGCCGGATGAGGGGAAACAGCACAAGGAATGGTGCGTGGACGATGGCTCATGGTGGCTAACTGGCGTGGCAGAAGGCGTAGCGCGGAGTGGAGAGAAGGCGGGAACATGGTTGTTGACTCGTGGACCATGAATGTTAGTAAAGCTTTTAATTTAGCTTTTAAAGCGGGATCCCACTCCATTTTAAAGAACGGACAGTGCTATTTGCTTAATAAATGTCTTTTATTTGTGATTCCGGGTTGGTTCACTGTACTGCTCGTAAATTTGTGGATATTGTAATATGGCATAAACCACCCCGCCTCCTTTACACAAGACTCACCGCATGATGGTGTATGTGTGTATTATCAGAACAGTCTACACTCAGATATGCAAAAACACTTCAAAGTATCATAAACAACAATACATTTCACCTGTTTTTAGAATTTCAACAATATCAAACATCCCAACAACAAATGTTTTCCAAAAATCATAAAAAACAATGCATTTACATAAACAACACTTTGGAGGCAAGAATACATACATTAAAATGCATTATGCAATGACCTTTTTCCTGGCCTTTCTCCCTGCAAACTCCTCCACAACATCGCTAAAGTCCAGGGGCCTCATGTACAAAGACTTGCGTGGATTTCCTACTGAAACATGGCGTACGCTCAAACCAAAATGCCCTCCAACGTACAAAAATATCCGGATATGTGCGCACGTATGTGAATCCAAGCACATTTCGTTTGTACATCCCAATCAATGTGGAATTGTGCGCACATGTCGGAGTACCCAATTACACGAATAAAGTTACTCACCAAGAAGCCATCCATCGCACACAGTGCCAGCTTGTAGTCTGTTCCCAACAATTCTGTTACTGAATCGTCTTCCAATACCGCTAAAGCAGCCACTGTTTTTCAATAGTATGCACTGCAAGACTTTGCACATGCTTTTATATCCACTCTGTAACTGCAGACACATGGGTGTGTTAATTGTTCATCAGTGTTAATTATTCATGTGTCTCAAATGTACACATCACTCATGACCTCTAAGTGTTGCCAAAGAATCAACAGCTGTAGAAAAGTGCGTGCGACAGCCCTGAAGTTGGCGTGAGGCACCGCACATTTCCACATACGCACCCTGTGTACATGAGGCCCCAGGTCTCTGACAAGTTAATATTGTAACGACCCAGAATAAGGTTAAGAGCACACAGTTGGCTGTTTCCCCCTCTTCCTGCCAATCACTAGACCACAGGCCATGTCACTCAGGTGTGGGCTGGTGGTTGGTGGGACAGAGTGGGCGTGAGCCAGTCTGGGTGCAGGTTTGGGCGCTCTCCTGAGTTTTGTAGAGAAGCAGTGCTGATGCTCGCACGTGGGTTATGGTCCAACAGGACTGAGTTGTAAACGGGATTGAGTTCTGTAAAATAAAAGAGCAGTTCGACAACGTCTTGTCTGTGAAGTTCCCCGCAAGTCATTACACTGGTGTCAGAAGTGATTCCGGACAGTAGACGACGTTCTGTCGGGCTGGCTGTACGTTGCTCTCGGATTAGCCTGTTAGCCGGAGCTGGCGGCGGAGCATGGATGTGAAGCGCAAAGTGCGGGTGAAAGACGAGTTGAGTGGAGACGAGGAGAAAGACGGCACCTACAGATGGTCGGCGGATGTGGTCAGTGACTTCACGAGGGCTACACTGGAGGCGAGAGACCGGGTAAGAGAGGCCGCGGTGGAAATGGCTAACGCGGCCGGGCTGACCCCCACAACGGCGGTCCGCGGCACTTCTTCCCGCACCGGAGGCGGTCTGCAGGCTACTGATGTAAGTGGACAGGACTGCGCTCGGACTCCAGTGGTTGTCTCGTCGGTGAAGACACCCAGGTACGCCGGTAGATCAGACTGTGAGGGTTTCCTGGCTCAGTTCGAGCTGTTGGCCCAGGCTGAGGGGTGGTCTGCAGAAAAGAAAGCCCTGCAGCTGGCTCTGAGCCTCACCGATGATGCGTTGTCCTGCCTTCTGATGCTGAGCCCTAATGACAGGCGTGATTATGGGGCTTTGGTGGGGGCTCTACAGAGACGTTTTGGGCAGTGTTTACAACCAGAGCTCCTGCGTAATGAACTGAGTAACCGCGTCAGAAAACCTCAGGAGCCGCTACGGGTTTTAGCCAATGACGTAGAGAGCCTGACACGGCGGGCATATGCTCACATGCCCCCGAGTGTACAAAGTGAGCTAGCACGGGATCAGTTCATCAGAGCCCTCGCACCCGTAGAGCTGCGTGTGCAGGTGCAACTACTCCACCCGCAGACCCTTCAGTCGGCCTTGGAGATGGCGGTGGAGAGAGAGAATGTGTGGGGTATGGCTGGCAATGGTGGGGCCTGTCAAGATAAGAGCCAACCTGCTGTGAGAACTGCAGAAAGGAGCCACCTGGTGGAGGAGAAGCCAGCCTGGGTGAGTGAAGTGACTGAACTGTTGAGAGCTGTGTCATTACAGACCACACGCCGACTTCGCCCCGGACCCAGGGTCTGCTGGGGGTGTGGTCAGCCAGGACATTTGGTCAGAGAGTGCCCCAGCTCAGGCAGGCTGCCGGGAAACGGCTCGGGGCCCGCATAGCTGGGGATATGCGGACCCAGATTTCAGCCCCATCAGTACCACTGCAACCTTCCCTCTCGCCACCATCTAGAGGTGCCCTTCATCACAGCCGAGGAAGCATGGCACCACATTTCCCAGAAGCAGACGACAACTCAGACGGGGGGGTGATTGTCGCGGTGGGACGTGTCAGTACTGGAGACTCTTGTTATGTTCCTGTTACAATTGAAGGGGTGCCCTGTGCAGCACTAGTGGATACGGGGTCGACAGTGACTGTGGTGAGACCGGATGTAGTTCCAGAGGGCACCTCGCTCGAGCCCACTTTGGTACGTCTGCGCACGGTCACAGGTGAGCTGGCTCCTATGACTGGTAGGGCTGTGTTGTCTATGACTGTGGGGGGAAAATCACTACGTCACATGGCATGGATAGCTGCAGTGCAGGACCCCTGTATTCTGGGTCTAGATTTTCTACGGGCTACTGGCTGTCAGTTAGACCTGTTAAGAGGGAATGTGAGCTTTTATGGAGGGCCAGATGTCACCTTGTTCCCCAAGCTTAGTCAGGATGGGCACCCAGGCAGGATAGCAACTATTGCAGCAGAGACTGTTGTTGTCAGCCCTCTCCCTGTACTTTCCTCTGCCGTGTCCCCTCTCCACAGTGACAGTGGTCACACTATCCCAGACGGGGATCCTTCCACACCGACCCCGCCCTCATGGCCTCAGGTGGGAAAAGAGGGAAGGATGGCTGCAGTGAGAGAGATATGGAACAAAAACTGTAGTAGCCTGGATCCACAACAGCAGGAACAATTGTGGCAGCTGCTGCTGGAGTTTCAAGACTGTTTTGCCATGAGTGATGGGGAGGTGGGAAGGACTCATCTTGTGCAGCACGAGATCGACACGGGTGAGGCACAGCCTATCAAGTGCCGCCCACGTCGCCTCCCGCTGGCTCGTCAGCAGGCATGTGACGAAGCTGTGGACGCGATGCTGCAGGCAGACCTCATTGAGCCCTCAGATAGTCCATGGGCAGCAGCCGTGGTCATGGTTCCGAAGAAGGTGACTGGATGGCGGCTCTGCTCGGACTACAGGCCAGTGAATGGCGTAACAAAGAAGGACTCGTACCCCCTGCCTCGCATTGATGAGTCACTTGATCTGGTCTCAGGGTCCTCCTGGTTCTCGTCCTTGGACCTCCGAAGTGGGTATTACCAGGTGCCCCTTGCCCCTGAGGCCAGGCCTAAAACGGCGTTTTGTACTGGGCGGGGCTTATGGCAGTTCAAGGTCCTTTGTTTTGGACTTTGTAACGCCCCTGCCACCTTTGTCAGGCTGATGGACAGGGTGCTGGCTGGGGTGCCTCGTCGGCAGTGTGTTGTCTACCTGGATGACATCCTGGTGCATGGCGATTCCTTCGAGGCTGCTCTGGATTCCTTGCGGCTGGTACTGTCGAGAATTAGAGCAGCTGGCCTGAAGCTGCACCCAGACAAGTGTCACTTCATGCAGCGGGAGGTGTATTTTCTGGGACATAAGGTGGGAGGGGAGGGCATCGGCACCATGAAGGAGAAGGTGCAGGCTGTTACTGATTGGCCCACTCCCACTAATCAGAAGCAGCTTAAGAGTTTTTTAGGCTTGGCGTCGTACTATCGGAGGTTTGTGCGGGGTTTTGCCGGCACCGCTGCGCCCCTGTTCCAGCTTCTACAGAAGGACAAAGACTTTGTGTGGACGGAGTCATGTCAGGAGGCGTTCAGTAGTCTCCAGCGGGCCCTGAGTGAAGCCCCGGTGCTGGCTCCGCCTGACCCCGTTTTACCCTTTGTCTTAGACACAGATGCAAGCAGTGAGGGTGTTGGGGGAGTGTTGTCACAGGTGGGGCCGGAAGGTGAGCGTGTGGTCGCTTATTTCAGCCGAGCATTCAACAAGCATGAGAAGCGTTATTGTGTCACCCGCAGGGAGTTGTTGGCAGTGGTACTGTCGATCAGGCACTTCAGATACTACCTGTGTGGGTTGGGGTTCTTAGTGAGGACTGACCACTCGGCCCTGCAGTGGCTTATGACATTCAAAGAGCCGGAAGGGCAGGTGGCCAGGTGGCTAGAGGAGCTGCAGGCCTTTAACTTCAGGGTGGAGCATAGGGCTGGGGTGCGCCACGCTAATGCAGATGCCCTCTCACGCCGGCCATGTGCAGCAGACGGGTGCCGTTTTTGTGAGAAGAGAGAGGCGAGGGAGAGGGAGCTCCTGGAGGAGGCGACCGGGACCGCAGAGTCCGTGGGAGAGATGATGTGTCGGGCGCTGCAGGCTGTAGACATGGCAGAGTGGAAGCAGCAACAGGAGCAGGATGTAGATCTGCAGCCTGTTCTACAGTGGGTTGTGGCTCGGCAGCGGCCGACGTGGGAAGAAGTGGCAGCATTCTCCGCCACAACCAAGGGACTGTGGTCCAAGTTTGATGCTCTGCGGCTGGAGCAGGGCGTCCTGCAGCGAGCCTGGAAGGAGCCTGCAACGGGTGAGGATAGGTGGCAAGTTGTGGTCCCCAGAAACCTGCGGGTAGATGTGCTTAAGGCCATGCATGGAGCGGCGGGATCTGGGCATTTTGGGGTTACAAAAACCCTCCGCCGCCTTCGCCAGTGCTTCTACTGGGGGCGGTGTAGGAGGGACGTAGAGGACTTCTGCCGTCAGTGCGACCCCTGTGTGGCCCGCAAGGGTCCCTCTGGCCGGTCACACGCTCCCCTCCAGCAGTTTGCAGTGGGTGGCCCGATGGAGAGAGTGGCGGTGGACATTGTGGGCCCTCTGCCACGCTCTTCCAAAGGTAACCGCTATGTTCTCTCAGCCATCGACTACTTTACTCGGTGGCCAGAGGCATACCCGCTGCCCGACCAAGAGACAGGAACAGTGGTGGACGCGCTGCTGGAGGGCATGTTCAGCCGTTTTGGGGTGCCGGAGATCATACATTCCGATCAGGGCAGAAATTTTGAGTCCCGGCTGTTTGCTTTGATGTGTGAGCGCCTCGGTGCACACAAGACTCGCACCACCCCCTTGCGACCCCAGAGTGATGGGTTGGTAGAAAGATTCCACCGCACCTTGGGTCAGCAGCTGGCTATCCTCACGTCGAAGCACCAGAAGGACTGGGATGACCATTTGCCCCTTGTGCTAATGGCGTGTCGGTCTGCAGTGCAGGAGACCACAGCTTGCACACCGGCTCTTCTCATGTTGGGGAGAGAGCTGCGTACCCCAGCCATGGTGGCATTTGGTCGACCGCCAGATTCGGAAGACACACCCCCGGGTCCTGAGTACGCACGGAAACTTCAGGATCGCCTTGAGTCAGCGCATAGTTTTGCTCGGAAGCAGCAGCTGAGTGCTGGGGTGAGACAAAGACGTAATTATGACGTGAGAACGCAGGGGAGGCATTTTCTGACTGGTGAGCTAGTGTGGGTCTACAGTCCCCGGCGCAAGAAGGGTCGGTGCCCTAAACTTGACAGCCAGTGGGTAGGCCCTTGTAGAGTGTTAGAGAGACTGGGAGAAGTCGTATACCGGGTGCAGCTGCCATCCAAGGGGAGAAAGGTGGTTCTCCACAGAGACAGACTGGCTCCTTACAGAGGGGCCTCTCCCGCACCGGCACAGACTACATCAGCAGCTCGGTCCCCGCAGGCTTCCTCACCTTTCCCTCCATCCCCCCTTTCCCCATCCCCACTACCAGCAACAGCGACACCAGCCTACTCGTCTCCAGCGCCCAACCCGGCTAGGGCACAGAGACGGAGGAGAGTTCCGATTCGGTTTAGGGACTTTGTTGGCCCTTTGCAGGGAGTTTAGTTGGGGGTGAGACCCCTTAGTCTTGAAGGGCAAGAATGCGCCCTGGTCTCACTGGAGGGGCCGGTAGTCTACCCGGACCTTCCTAGTTCAGAGAGTTAAATTAGATTTTGTTATGGACTGGCAAAGACATTTTTCCTGTTGATGTAAAAAGAAAAAGTATATGGAGAATTGTTTTGTTTACTGTTTGCATATTGATGTTACTGTTGCATTCTTTTGTTGTCCCCGCCTGCAGATTGAACTGAATGTGATTTCCCATGCTTACATGTTCTTATGCGTACCTCGTGGGCGAGGAACTTTGTACTGGGGGGGTAGTGTAACGACCCAGAATAAGGTTAAGAGCACACAGTTGGCTGTTTCCCCCTCTTCCTGCCAATCACTAGACCACAGGCCATGTCACTCAGGTGTGGGCTGGTGGTTGGTGGGACAGAGTGGGCGTGAGCCAGTCTGGGTGCAGGTTTGGGCGCTCTCCTGAGTTTTGTAGAGAAGCAGTGCTGATGCTCGCACGTGGGTTATGGTCCAACAGGACTGAGTTGTAAACGGGATTGAGTTCTGTAAAATAAAAGAGCAGTTCGACAACGTCTTGTCTGTGAAGTTCCCCGCAAGTCATTACAATATTCTATTGCCAGTAATGATAGAGACTTCAGCCGTTTTTGCTTCATGCTTGTTCTCAGTTCATTTTTTATTCTCCCCAAGTGAGAAAATGAGCACTCCCCTTCACAGTTTGTCAGCGGCAACGTGAGGAACACCCTCAATGGTACATAGATGTTAGGGAAGACGGACTTCAGGCTATTTTTCTCAACAGAAAAATCTTTCGGACACTTTCGGACACTACTCTCGGCGCCAGTAATTACGTCATTGCTGTCGCACAATTAAAACGTCCCACATTAACGTCATCTCAAACAATCTTGTCTGTTTACTACTGCATTTTTGTCAAATTAGAGGCCTTTGATTACTGTCATGTAATTTTTATTTTTGTATTTTGTTTTCTATTTAAGCATATTTTCATATTTTATTCTCCTGGCTCTTTAGTAACAGCAAGTTACAGTGTAACCTACTGGAATGTTTAATTATATGCTGTTCGTTTTACAATTTTTTTTTTAATGAATATAGAAAGCCATTTAAATTGCCTTGTTTTAAAATTTGTAATGAAATTAAAATGGAATAAACTGGCTTCATAACTGTTGTACTGCTCAACAACTCATGAATTTGTCTCATCCCTGTCATCCAACGGCGAACTACGAGCAATTCACCGGGAAAAAAAACAACTTACCGTTATCTAGAAAACTCTATCGAAATGCTGTCTTCTGCCAATCTGGCCATGTTTCTTTTAACAATAATTCAATTAATGATGATAGAATTAGAATTAGAATTGCGAGAGAGAGTGAAAGGAGAAGACGTGCTGCTCTTATAAGACTAGAAAGACGTCGTCAAATTGTGAGTGTTAGCCTACTTTTTACTTCATTTCCTGTCTCACAATATTGGACAAACTGATTAATCCAGTTGTGTGTGAGTAGTCACAATGGTCAGATTCACTCAGCTTTTAGTCACACACTGTACTAGCCATCATTAATAAATGGCAAATTAAGCTTTACTTATTAAACGATCTATGTACATTTTCTAGATAAAGCTGCAACCATCTCTATTACTTTTTAAGTTTAAATATTGATTTAATGTCGTCTGCCATCCCTTACCCGCAGCCCAGAGAATTTTTGGCAATGCATTATAGGATATCTTGCTCTGGTTAGTGACCATCGGATGCTCACTACATTTCGTGGTGAATTGTGGGATACATTGAGTGCTCTATATAGCGAGCATCAAAAATCCCTAAACATTCGGACACCACTACAAAATGGCGTGGTCACTATACAGTGGTTAGGGAGTGATTTTAGACACAGCCAAGGACTTTTGACAGTTTGGGGGCAGAGACCAAGGCTGACCCAGGGCCCTCTTCTGGTCATTTTCCAGCACCTGTTGATGACAGCTTCTGTCACAGACGGGGCAAACTGGAAGCTTTTATAACAATAGCTAACGCTAAACTTTCAAGAGTTGAGTTATTGAACTATAGCTACCGACCTGGCTGTTTGCTAAGTCAGCTACCATTTTCTACTGAAAAGAATCAAACAAGTTTGCTTTTCCACCTTTACTCTGAGTAATAATATGTCAATTAAAGTTTATTTTAGATACAAGTCATCAGACTAACTGTATTCGCCATCCTCTCACAGGTTACGTGGAGAATGACGGACGCTAAAGGTAAAGAACTATGCAGGACGTTAAAATGTGTGAAATAAAGTTGTTCCTTTTTGGCACAGATTGTCTCAAGTAGCATAATATTATTTAAACATGTTGAGAACAACTGCGCTTACGACAGCATCCAACAGCATGTAAAGGTGGCGTCAGTTTTTACCAAATGTTTTAGGAGGCCCACTTTTTTTGAAAATGTCCAACAGTGGTGAGCCAGTAGGTGTTGATAATAACAACAGTAACTGAATGCACAAATAAAGATCTCATTGTTTTCATGCCCTGTCATTAGCCAAATAATGTGCATATTTTTTTGTTTGTTTGTTTGTTCCATCTGCAAGAGTTTGATGCAATCTGTACAGTCTTGCCAGCACTAATTCGTTTTCGATGCTGGCTGTCCACTAACATTAAAGCTACCACGAGACTTAATGTTGGACCCCGTGACAAAGCTTGATATGTTTGGAATGCTCTGTCAAAGTTGCGATTGTCTTTTATCCCTCTCCTGTTTTACTTTTAATTTAGAGGCCCCACTCTTCCTCCGCTTTAACTTTCTTTCCATGTTTTTCCTTTGAGACGAGCTAACTGCAGTGTCTAGATTCAAATTTCACGGTCATCTGTCATCTGTCAACTATGTGTAAATGTGAAGCTACGTCCCCGTCATCATCGCCCGGACACAGACAGCAAAGCAAACTATCAGACATATTTTTATTTGCAAATGAATCTGGTGGACTATAACTTTGTAACTCATCACGCACTCAATGAGTTCTCCTCACAAAAAAAAATAAAAAAATGATGCGGGCTGGCTTCCACCTCAATGGCAACTTGCATCTCCAAGGCTCCTCATCCGCCTGACTGCACCTCCACCTCTGCAGCAACTCTCACCAACAGGCTTCTTCTGTCCAGCTGTACCTCCACCTCTTCGGCAGCTTCCACCACCAGATCTCCTGCACATCCACCTCTGCAGCATTTTCCACCGCCAGGTCTCCTGAACCTAGCCACACCTCCACCTCTGCAGCAGCTTCCAGCACCAGGCATCCTGAGCCCAGCTGCTCCTCCACATCTGTGGCTGCTCCCACCGCCTGGCCTCCTCAGTTCAGCTGTACCTCCACCTCTGCAGCAACTCCCACCACTTACCCTCCTCTGTCCAGCTGCACCCCCACCCTCATCTTTAAAATTGATAGCAACATCACTCCTGTCGTCATCCCTCCGCTACAACCTCTTTGTCTAACTATAGAGGAGGTTGGAGCTGAGCTCAGAAGACTTCAGTCAGGGAGGGCTGCTGGCCCAGATGGATTCTGTTCAAGGCTTCTGAGGGACTGCTGGTCAACTAGTCCCTCTTCAGAGGCTCTTCAATATGAGCCTTCAGATTGAAAAAGTCCCGGTGCTGTGGAAAACTTCTCGTCTCATTCCGGTGCCCAAATTAGTGGCAACCGGTGAAGCTGAATGACAACAGACCGGTGGCTTTGACATCTCTTATCATGAAGACCTTGGAGAGACTCCTTATTCATAGCATGAGACTGCAGGTTGCTGAGGATTTTGACCCCCTCCAGTTTGCCTACCAGAAACACACAGAAGTGGAAGACGCGATTCTGTACATGCTGCATCGGGCATATGCTTATTTGGATGTGCCTGGTTCATATGTGAGAATCACGTTCTTTGACTTCTCCAGTGCCTTCAACACCATAAGGCCTCCCATACTGAAAGACAAGGCTCTAGGTATGGGTGTGGCCCCCTCCCTGATATCATGGATTATAGACTATTGGGCCTGGACAAACTGATTAAAAAGGCCAGTTCTGTGGGAGGCAGGGAGCTGGACCCTCTCAGTGCTGTGGTGGAGCAACAGATGAGGAGGAAACTGTGTTCTGTTTTGGATAATAATGAACATCCTCTCCACAGCATCCTGGCAGGACAGAGGAGCAGCTGCAGTGAGAGGCTGCAGGACTGAGAGGTTCAGGAGGTCCTTTGTCCCCACAGCCATAAGGCTTTTTAACAGTGACTGCTGACATGTTCTTCTCACATTTATGTATTTAGTCATTGGTTATTATTGTTATTGTTGTTTTGTTGTTGTTGTTTTCTAGTATGCAATCAATGTAAATATTTGTAATTTTTTGAGCTACTCAACTAATTTGAATTAGTCGAGAAACTAAAGTATTTTTCTATTTCATTTCAATGTCTTGATTGTTGGAACTGGTTGTTTCTTAGCTGAAAGTTTTGATTCACTGAGGAAAAATTCACCCTAACAACAATTATTTCTTTAACAATATGGAGCCCATTTGACTTAGTGAACTGACTGTTGTGATGATCTGATATCTATTTAGAAATCCCATTAACATCAGTCTTGTGTCTTTGAATGGTAAACAGCTGAACTAGGATCAAAGTACAAAGGTAATTTTACAGGACCGAGACAACATGAGATTATCATGCTCTTGTCTGATTTAGTGCTACTTGGTATTACAATCGTACTAATAAAAGCCCTTATGGCCTTATGGCTGTATTCAACCCTCTTGCTTGTTTGTCTACATGACTCATTCATTCTATTTCATGATGTCTTATTGTTGGAAACTTATTGCCTGCTGGTGTTCTGGTGAGGTTGGAAGAGTGTGTGAACACAGAGGTGATATACTATTTTGTATATGCATCAGAGTATTGTCAGTAAATCCTAAACGACCCCAAAAGCTTTGTTTAAACTTCCATTTATACTCAAATCAAAACAGACCGAGTCAATCATGCAAAAGGTGATCTATACAACAATCTCTCTGTGTACTTAAAAATGATAGATTAAAATAAAGTTACTGGGAGTAACTCCACATCTAAGAGTTGATAGGGAGCTAATAAATGTTGAACAGCAGTTACTTTTCCTGAGGTTGTGGTAACATTAAAAAGAGAGACATTGGAGGAGCTGGTCTGTACATTGACCTGACTGAATCTTGGCACCATGATGAAAACAAGAAAATGGCATATAGATATAAAGGCAAAATACTGGTTTGCACAATCAAACCGTATGAAATTACTGCATGATGCATTTTACATTTTCATGTCACAGAGGCATTTTCTCCCAGCAAAGCCAAATGCTGTATGCAAACGTCATATGAAGTGGATCAATTGCACGTATCCTGATGTGGAAAAAATGTTTTGTAAAAACAGCTGCACTCTAGGCTCTGTATTGATTTAAAGTGAAAGCATAAATCAGACTTTTATATGAGGTAAATCACAGGTATAACCAATATTTGTAGTGATGCACCAGTGAGATCATATCAGTGATTTAATATGAACTATGCAAAAGCTGATGATATATAGTTAGCAGTTTCATCTCTCTCCTCTGAAGGTGGAGGATCATGAGTGTTTTTTAGATCATCAAAGGGATATACATATGTATGCTCTCTGTATGAAGAAGCAGGCCAAGCAGAGCTACCAGCCGCTAAACATGGGGGCAGATGGGGAGAGAATTTTCACAATCTAACAAACCAGACAAAACTTTTCAGTGGTCACCCTTTTGTATCAGATGTTTATTTTCTTCTTCTGTTGCACCATATTTTTCAAGAGAAAAACATTGGTATTACACGAGTAGTTCTCAGCCACAGTACAGGTAATCTTTGACCTGTGGCTGTTCACTATCATCTACTACTGTTTTCTTCCCATCGTATAAGTGTTATCAGCACACATTTTTGTCCTACTACAAAGCATTTTTATCAGCTGTGCAAACATGCATCACAACTACTTAAGTTGAAGTTAAAGTTAGGCAATACAGTTTTCTGGTTTAGTTTAGGCAATGGAATTACTCAGGGTTAGGGATTATCACCTACTGAATGGTCATGGTAGTAACAAAATTGGCTGATGAAACAAAAATGAATCAGGTCTGGAAATTTCAGCAGGGATTTAATTTGTCAAAATGTTACCGTTCCATGACAGAAAAGGCAGCTCTACAATACTTCTAATGGAGTCTTATAGAACAAATCCTTATATAAAAGCCAGAATGTAATTTAATGTCCTTGTATTTCCAGTCCAGGCTTAGAGAATTTCATTTTGTTTGCTATCCATGGTTTCATTCAACCTTAGCACGGTGAACTTAATTCTTTTCTTAAAACTTTCAGCTTGAAAGTATCTCATAGCACAATGTCAGGGGAGCGGAAACATATTGATACGCTAAACACTTGTGCTGGGACAAACCTTTTTTCATACTTATATTCAATCAGAGCTTTGTTTTGAGCTGTTAGGAAGAGTGAAAACCTAAGGCTTGAAATGTAAGGGTGATATGTAAGGTTTAAAGATGTTAAAATGTTTTAGAAGACCTCTGAAATGTTTTCATTAAAAGGAATGTCAAAACTGGCTTACTGTCACATGGATACATTTATCATATTCGAATGTATAGCTAAGTTGCAGCTACTAATACACACTGATTTACTGGCAGTAAATGACAGTTTGTGGAAAGGGTACTAAACCGAAATGATGATCAAGAAGAATGTAAGAAGGAAGAGATGAAGGTATCAAAAAAGGGAAAAAATGGTGCCACAACAGCAACAGCAAACTTGAAGTCCTCTTTGATTGTACAATTGCTGATAAGAAGTAGCTGGAGGTCCTGAACCAGATCATAGATCACTACTTTAAAGTATGCATGAAGACAGTGATGACAAACATGAATTACAAACTGGGAAAGGTGCAGGGACACGAAGGCATACAGTAGGTCCTCCAAATTGCAGATTTATGAAATTATACTAAGTTTTTCCACTAACTATTTGCAAATTTGTACGCAATGTAAAGGTCATATTTTTGCATCATGGCAACTGTTAGTCATCAACGAACATTTGTTCTCCTATAAAGAAGTCAGGAAATGATTTGGATTGATAGATCAGGGTCTAAAATGTGAAATATGCTATTATTTTCTGAAATTACAGTAAATGCATTCAAATACTTTATCTGACCAAAACCCACATATTAAAAAGTTTAAAGTGCATAAATAAACATAGTAAATAAAAGTTCAACTGCTATGTCAGTCCCCGATTGCAGGGAGCTTTTATTTGTGACCTAATTTTTACATGCATGATTTGAAACATTTGGTTTCGAGTCTGATTGAGAAGAAACACAGAAGTTAGCCAGAGGAAGTATTGCCCTTTAATCCTACAAGTTTCTTTATTTATACAAGATGTGGTCATTAGCAAAGACTCCTTTGCCGCTGATGGTTCTGATCAGACACTTCAGAAATCACACTGACACTTGCCTTGATGAAAAGATGAAAGAAAAAGTTCATGGAAGTATAACCGATTTCATGTTAACAAAGGATATGAAGACTCCTTACAACCTAGTGAAAATGAGCCCCCATGTATTTGGCCAATGTAGAGGAATATTACAGTTTGTTACTTAGATTAGATTTTATGATAACAGATGAAAATTGTACTACAGCTCTACTATTTAATGGGGCACATCGAAACTGTCTAATGTTTGATATGCATTGATTCATTGATCATATAAGCTTGCTGAGGACTCCTCAGCTGTAGTTTATGGCAGTGATAACACTGGGATAAAACCAACAGGAGCACCTAAGTTCCCTGTAAAAATCCAAAGCAATTATTGGAGAGCAGTGAATCTTTGCTGTCTAATAGTGCTCTTCAGGTTCTTTTTTGGCTTAAACTAATTCCTGATTGATCGCTAATTATCGGTGACGGGGTCCCTGGAGACCGCTGGGCCCCTTCTTCCTTTTTCCACAGTGAGAAGGCAGCTATATCTTTCAACCAGATGGGTCTGCTGCCAGTTCTGGCAGCTCAATAGTCTTCAGAATGTTTGAATAATCGGTGTGGCCTTTTTTCTCCCAATAAAGACGGTAGAGCTGCACTGGAATCCCAATAACACAGTGGTGACTGGTACAGTAGTGTGGGGTGCAGGTAAATGGCCTCAATGATCAAAGCTAGTTAAACTGCCTCATAATTTTCAGGAATATGTCCATACCTACCAGCTGCTGAAGCTTAACCCTCATGCCCAAAATCAAATAACTGGTTGTGCTTTTTCATTGTATTGACTGTGGTGCAGAATCCAAAACATAGCATTGATAACATTCCCTGCATGATGACAGGAAGGTCTTTTAATAGTGCACCTATTGATGTTGGATGTTTGGAAGTGAATCAGTCTTCCATCACGCCAACAGAAGCATTAACAAAGACTGTCATCGATGACAATGTATTTCTTTCTTTCAAGGACGGATCAATTGAGGCACAGGTTTAGTCTTGGAAATCTATTCCCTCAGTTTGCACTGTGCAGCAGGATCACACTATAAAAGTGGAGCTGGTGTGGGTTGCTGCCCAGAGCTGCTGCATTAAGAGGAGGCACTGAAGGTTTCGGGAGCAGCCTCATGAAAACACTGCAGGTAAGGTCGTTACAGTTGATACGATATAAGCATGGGAAGAAGTGCATGAATGATCCAAAGCCATCTGATGGGAACATGACGACAATCTAACTGACTGTAGATATCAGCTACACCAATTAATCCAATCAAGTAGCTGATTAATGGAAAATGTACTATTATTATTATTCATAATTTCGTCAACTTAAATACCCAAATGTGTCTGATTCCCCTGAAATTGGAGCATCAGTACCTTTTTTTTGTTAAAAATGTAACATAATAAAAAGTTTTACACCTGTTTGTTCAGTTCAAAGATTTTGTAGTTTGTCCACTTTAGCTATATGTAATACAGTCGCTTAACCATTTAAATCTGACTTCTTATACTTAAGGAAACATAATTAACATAATATACTAATAGCTAATATCAAAAGATGCGTAAGCTGCAGATTTGTTAATATTTTACATTTGTTTTCTCTAACCCCCCCTTCAAAAAAAAAAACAGAGAAAGAAAAAGGGGATAAAACCACGGTAACCGGCTATGAGATTATATTCAATTTGTTAATAACCATACATTTTAATAATTAGCAAATTCCTGATAACTCGGTGAATACATAACAAACTATCTCCTATTTCACAGTTTTAATAATATAAAATATATCAAATATAAATAGACATAACTTCTGAATAATTTTGACCTGATATTTGACTTTGTTCTTGTGCTGCTGCTCTCTTTTTTTGACAACATCTGCATCATAGTGGTAACTGGGCTTAATAAGTAGAAATATTCATGACGTTATCTCCAACCTGACACTTCTGATAGAAGTCACACTAACTGTAATCATACTCTGCAAGACACGGCTTACACGGGTAGCTTGGGACAGTGACTGGAACTGATGACACTATTGGCTTTGCCTGCACTGATTGTATCAATAAATTTGTTGTCAAATATTCAGAGAAATTACCAGATCCTTAACCTATTCTTAAAAATAAATGCTTAAGCATTGCCAAGTAAGTAACCCCATGACCTGGTATGCACAGTTTTGATAATCAATGTTTTCACAAAGCAAAATCTACATACATATGAATCTTTAGACCTTTTATGATTATTTTGTTGGTCTTGAGTTTTACATTTTGAGACACAAAGTGTCTGCAGAGACTTAACTGCATTTGGGACTCACAGAACCCCAGTCCATCTTTTTTAAAGGTGCTGATCATAACTTCTGCTCTTGGCAAAATATTCTGATTCCCTTACAATACTGAACAATTTGAACCCATCTTTTTTGGATATTAGTACAGTAACTACCTGGTTGCCTCTGCTTATGAGCTTGGCTCTGCAAAGCAAACCAGGATCAGCACTGGTTTCTGCCCTGTAGTTGTGTACGCACCGATGTAAAGTTGTTGCACAGAAACACGTCGAGACATCAGTTAAAAAATGGGGTTCAAGTAGTTCAAGTTTAACTACATGCAGCAAAGCATTCGCTCTGACTTTTTCTTGTTCAAAAGCATTTTTACATTAAACTGATCAAACCGTTATCTTACTTGATATACGTGGCTTTTGAGTGATTTTTCACCTGAGTGTAACAACAGAGCTGTCCAGTGAGGAGCTTTGCCAGCAAAAGAAAAAAGTTCAACAGATCATTAGCTTGCTGGTTGTCTTTTAGTTTACAAAATTCACAATGATTTATGTAAAAGAAAGTATTGCCCAAGTTCAAGAGTTTTTAGAATGCTTATAGACTTTTAAAGTACAGTAAATTCTCTCATGATTATGGTGAAATTGATTTTTTTTGCACTGCAATATGTCTGATGTCCAAATGAGGGTGCTAGTGATCCATGTGTTGATTTAGCAAATATGTGATGGGCGATTGACAGCCCCTGCAGGGCAGAAGAGGGAACTCTTGAGCTCCATGTCTCAAAGTGTCATCATAGTTTAGAGAGTGTGCAGCCTTGTTTCGTAGCCTGGCACGTCATTGCTATCAGCTAACCCTTAATCTGCCTCTGAAAGCCTACATCGTATCTTGCCACAGCTATGAAAACAAGTAGATATGAGTGATTTGTGACTTGTATCATAATTATATAGTGTGTGGTTAAGGTTAAAAAAGTGTTGGTGATCCTTCAAACGTAATTTATCTTATAAACTCGTCCATCAACGGTTAGCAAGAACAATCAATATTTGAGCAAAATCAATTACTGGCTTTATCAATAGGTGAAAGAGATTATTCAAATTTTACATCGTCTCACAATTAGCTCAGTCTGAAGAACATAAAATGATGTTCTTCAGACTGAGCTAATAGTTCATTTTGCCGATTGCAAAGTTAGGGTTAGGGTTATTTCTGTCAAATCTTATACTATCAGTTCAAAATGAACTAGTTTAATTAAAGAAACACTCCATTCAATCCGTATGTAGTACTGATCTCTTATCAATATAATCAATTGATGGGTTATATGAATGCAAAGTCATGAATATGTAGAGGGTGATGCAGATCTCATTGGGTTATGCATTGTTGTGGATGTGGCTTAGAAGGTGAAGCAGTCCACAAGTTGATATTGCCTCCAAAGTGTTTATCAGTGTTTGAGTGTGTTCTTGACAGAGAGAAAGAACTTCATGGAGCTAAATAAAAAAAATCCCTGAATGGCCTAAGAAGTGTGGCATGAATGTATTGGTCAATGGGTGAATTTGGCTTTTAGTGTAAAAGTATTTTGACTGGTAACCAAGACTAGAAAACCTGTCCATGAACCATTTAGCTTGTTCACACATGGTAAATGTGTGCCATACATTGAATTAAATTCTTATATCACAGCAGTACGATAAGCTCAATACAAGCCAGCGACATGCATACAGAGAGCACACTGCTTAGCAAGTTCAACATGTCTGTGTGTTCTTGAGCTACTTGTTATTGGTTTATTGACTGGGGGGATGAGAAAAAAACGACTGCCTTGCCACCATTTATTGCTTTTAACTCCCCATTCACTATGCACTTAGTGCTGGCTTGTTGCACTTCACCAGTGCACCTCACACATGTTTTTGCACAGGAGCAGGTAAACAGACACCGTTACTATCTTACATGTAAACAGCTTGTCAATCCCTAGTCTCTTCTGACAGTGAGTGGTCGTCATGGGGAGTCAAGGTTGATGCACATTACATCGTATTTGTCAAACTTCATCTCATCCCAGACCGGCTGTGGGGGCTTGAGGTTGTGGCCAAGAAGTCATCCGGGTTGGAGTTAATGACAGAGCTTTGTTCAGCATCGGGTCTCTTGTTGGGATAGACCACAGCTAGACAATAGTCAGGGTCACAGGTCCTCAGAGAGCCAGGGTCAGAGGGTTAATATGTCAGTATGAAGCTAACAGGAACACACCAGTGTGGTCTGCAGTAGCAGAATCAAATGGTCTGTTTTATCATGGAGCCAGTAACATATAACACTTTTTCGCGCAGGTGTTGATTGTCAGACAGGTGGAACTCATAAAGATTCGAGCCAGTGGTAATCCTACTTTTTTGCAATGTTTATCAATAGAAATTTAAAAATACCAAAATGGCATCATAATGCACGAAAAAGAACTGAACATTCTTTGTTTAGAAGGGCAGTAATGTAGGCTTGCACAGGTTTTATTGTCACTACAAAAAAGAAGTAAGCATTTCTAAAAATTTTTGTGGAAATCCCAAACCCCAGAATACTTGGACATTGAACACCTGCCACATTTTCACCAAAATCACCAATCTATCCCAGGGAGTCAAACACTGACGTTTTGTAGCTTACTCTCTTTTGGCTTTGGTTTAGGCATCACAACTACATGGTTAGTTTGACATTTAGGCAAAATTAATGTACGACGCGGAGGCGTAAACCGACCGACGCGAAGCATATAATTAATTAGGGCCCGTGCAGTGAACTGCGAAGGCCCTATTGTTCCTGAAGGCATTATTATTATTATTGTTATTATTATTGTTTGCGAAACCGCCTCCAAACCACGCCAATTTTGCCAGGGACGTCAGTCGTGGGGGGAAACGGTGCAATTTGGCCTTTGCGAACATTGGCAGCGCATAATGGCTCTGTAGCGCCACCTACAACATTGCAATCACGCCTAACGAATGGGGTCATTTTGCCGTACCCTGACGAAAGTCGGTATACGCCTTCGTCATGGCCAGACGCACAAAAAGCCTATGGACACCATGGTGCCAGGTCCACAGGAAGTAGAACATGCGTTTTGGCGCCATTTTTGCCCGTTTCGACACCTTGCATTTGATCGAACTCCTCCTACACATTTCATGCTACAGGCTTCAAACTTGGCCTTGTTACTCTTAAGCCATGGGGGACTAAACGTTATGGAAAGCTTTCTCAAACCTTAAAGGGTGTGGCAGTGGCGAAACCTCAAATTTCGACGACCGGCCATTGCTCGCCATGAAAAACAAAGAAGCTTTTAACTCCCACATACATTAACCAATCTACCCCAAACCTCATTGGCTGCACTTGTGCTCCACCCAGAACGCATACTTATGACCAAATTTACACAAGCTTATAGCGCCACCTGCTGGTGGCCATAAACGTAACTTTTTACGCCCGGCGGTACCCCGCCTGACTGGGATTCTCACATCCTGCTCCACACTTGATGGACGGCTGTGCTGTGCGGTGCGCATCGGACGGACCGCGCATACCCCGACGTGCGCAGGGGTGCTAGGGCCCGCTCAGTGCTGCTTGCAGCCCGAGTTATTATTAATTTCTGATAATGGACACCTCAGAGGGCATTATCCCGCTTATACCATGGTCACTTACGAAACAAATAAATATTCAATCAATCATTAATACTTTGATGTGTTTTAGAGTTAAAATCGTGAGTTTTTGTTTTTTTCACAAGTCACAGCTGAGCGGACTATTTATTATCTCCCAATGCAGGCGTTGCCAAGCACGTGGCCAGAGAGACTCGAATTAAGTGGTACATTTCCATTAATTGTAAAATTTGAAAGCGACATTGTCCATCATCGTGGCATTTGATGGACGGAGATTTAAAGTTTGTGACTCGCTGCGATGACAAAATGTTGCTCCGTTCTCGTCTTTCCTGAACTGACGGAGCCCAGCAAGCCTGCAGGCTGCTCTCACAACGATGCCCCGTCACCGACATGATCTGGCGAGTTTCCAGCCCCGCGTCAGAGAGACGACCGACAGCTGAGCTCCGGAGGCTGTGGTTGGTGTAAACCCGCGACAGACCCACCTGAAAGAAACAATGATCAGCACACTTAGGCTATATTAATGAGGACAGAAGAGGAGTTCTACATTATTATTGGAATGTAGCCATTGTACAGACCTCTTCTCTGATTTTTTCACCATGTTCCCCAGGTAGTGGATGCCCATCAGCTCCCTGGAGTACCACGCATCAGATGCCAGGTGATGGAGCGCTTCGGGTGGAGATAAAACGATTTTGCATCTGGTGGACACTTGGAGATGAACTTTTTAAAACTTTTTACTGGACACAGAGGATCCCCGGGCCTGGCGAACATGAAACCTCTTGTGTGGGTCTCCGTTGCCATGGTTACCAACTAGCGTTTGAGCCAGCGCAATAATATAGGACTGTCATCAGGCAATTTGACCGGAATGTCTTTCCTAGGTGTCCATTATCACTTTATAACCTACTCCCTCCAGCCAATCAGAATGGAGTATTCACCCAGACCATGGTAGAAATTGTTTCAATACATTTACCTGATGCAATAATAAAAAAAACGTCCATGTCCGTGCCTATTTTCTGTCACATATTTGTTCCCTCAACTCCCACAGAGACGCTATCCATCAAAAATAAATGCGGTTGAGAGCAGGTAGGAACACTCGTGCTTCTGGATGTGATTTGAGGGCATCTTTGCAACCTCAGTTCATGCAATATTAAACCTAATAAATATGCCTTCCAAATTCAAACCAACACTTAAATCAACAACAACGTTTCTGTGGAAGTAACTTAACTTTGACACGTTCAAGCTTGACTGGTCCCTCATTTCCTTTGTTTGAATGTAGCTTTTAATTTCGAGCTTGTTACTCAACCATCCCCTCTCTCCATCCCTCCATTGGTTGCTGTGACCCTGGCACATGCTGCTCTGGCCTAGCCAGCTGTGGAATTTTCATATTGACCCCTTGTTTCCCATGACCTCTGACCATTCAGGGTCAAACCTACAACAGTCTGGACCTCCTCCTCTTCCACCTGGCTCTTATCGCCACTCTTCAGACGCTTTAGATGGATTAGTGTCTGCTCAGGATTACATTGCTATCCTGACAGGGAGGTTCTGAAAAGATTCCCATGTGAACAACTCAGCTACATCTAGACATTTCTTTTTGCGATCATGATTCAAAAAAGAGTAAGTCCCCGAATGTTTTAGTTTTACAGTATTCTAACATGTTTTGTTGAATTTGAATCTGTCACTTTAAAGTAGCACACATACAGATGCTGCAGGAAATCTCTGTGTCACTCTGTCTGCTTCTCTCGGCTCACTGTCCTCATTCTACAGCCTAGTTTTGATTCATGGTGTCCTGATAGTTTGCTGGGAGGAATCTGGGTCAGCGTGGGATGCCTGAGATAGCACAGGCTCAAGGCTGACTTGTTCTAGGAATACGTCACACATTGCTGTATAGAAACTGGACTTTTCAGGTTCAAAGTGGCACATTCTGCATAGTCTACCTCATATAGCCATCAGACATCAGATTACGAGTGCTGGCATTGTGACCATGTGTATTGTTGAGGTTAGTGATTAGACACAATGTTACCAGGCCTGGGCACACTGTAAAGAGGATGCAAAGTTCCAGCACATTGTTAGATATTAGATATTTCAGAAGGCATCTAATATGGACATGATTGGATGTGAATATGAAAAAGGATTGTTATTTTTAGCTGTGAGATAATTGCTGAAAATATTTCCAAAATTCTCTTTATGCTTTTGAACCAATTTTGAGCCAAAGAGTGTCATTTTGTCTCGCAAAGTGGGGCTTACCCCTTGAAGCCAAGTGGACTTTGGTCGAGCAGCAGCATTCCTGATCCCTGCTGAACTGAGAAATATAGGGAGAGGGGAGGTGGGGAGAGCTGTTAGAGAAGAGGGGGAAGGCAAGAAAAAGGGAGGAAGTGAGTGTTCATTACAAAGTGTTCCTCTTGGTTGTGGGCATGCCCAGTAGAGTTTGCTTTGCAGCTTGAAATCCAGCCTCTGAATTTAAACAGGAGGATATGAAGTGGCTGAGCGGACTTTTGTTGCTGCTCTGTCTCGCACTATCCTCCCCCCCCCCTCCTCACGCACAAGTGAGTGTGTGGAAAGACTTTTTTGTCATGGAAGAGCAAGAGGAGGTGCAGAATTTCTGCATGTCCAACACACTACCAGGGCGAAGTCAAGAAAATAATAATAAGCAGAGGGATAGAAAGACACCATTCTTTCTCTCCCTCACACCCTCCTTTGTCAATGACGTACCTCCGACAGAGCAGAAGGATCAACTTCAAAAGGCAGTCAGGAGAGAGCTGGAGAGTGAAACGTGAGGAGAGAACCAAGATGAGAGGCTGACTGGCGCTGTGTTTGCTGTGCTGTCCAGGTCAGTACCAAGAAAAATCTAAACAATTGCTTGGTCCTTTGCTTAGCTTCCCTTTGTGCTTGCAAATCCCTGCTTACATGGTGCAGACAGAGCTTTTACATGCTTATGTTTTCTGGGTTTCAATAATAGTGTGTGTTCTTGTGAGGAATTGTGTGAATGACAGGCAGCGCACAGTCTCCTCTTAGCACCAACCAGCAGTGTCACCCAAAGCAGAGCGAAATAGCTCCAGCTGCTCCCTTCAGCACTACATACGGGAACTGTTTTCATAGAACAGCTCAGATGTTCAGCTGCGTGCACGTGTTGAGAGAGGACAAACTCGTTGAATGTGGCCACGTGGTTGCAACAAGGGAGAAATCACTGAGACACACTCTAGACTGGGAACTTGCTCCCATTTCTGGATTATTAGAAGAGAGATTATTTTTTCCCTTTTATGAAAGGAAGTTTTCACAGTCTCTGAGAGAACTGAGGCATGACTGAATGATAAAGAGAAAAATATCTAACTTATTTGGGTTGCTAATTTCTATTTTTTAAAAGTTTCATGGGGACCCCAAGATCAGTGATGAATATACTCATTTTGACTAATGTAGTTAATAACTATGCGTCATGAAATGGACTTTTGTTAACCGATGGCGCTGAAACCCACGAGTGTTTTTACACAGTGATCAATATAATGATTTTTACAGCTGAGATTATGAATCAACAATAAGACCATCACTAATAATTGGTAATCGTTCTGTCCATATATGTGTGTGTGTGTGTGTGTGTGTGTGAGAACCAGCTCTAAGCATTGATCGTTTTAAAAAATGACGATCTGCTATTTATTCTCTTGATTATTCCTGCTTTCAAAGCTGAATCCATTCATATTTATAAATTCATAGGCAAATATATTACTGGATCACATTTTTTTAAATTTAAGTCTGCAAACTAATATCTAATCCATCATTTTTTGACATAGAAATAGTCCATGTTTTGTATGCCTCCTCAGTGATAAGCGGTGCTTGAATATGTTCAGCGCAGCTGTGGTTATCACCATCCCTGGCATACCACACATACTAAAGCTGAGACTCGATCCTTATGCTTCCGATAGTTTTCCTCAGCCTCCCAGTACATAATCACTTAACTATCTCTACTCATTTCAGTGTTTCAGCTTTAATGCCGTGCATCAGCTATTTGTCCCTGAGGAGAAAATGCTGTTTCCTGTATAACCTAAAACCCATGTTACGATTTTTTATGAATAACACTTTAATCGCTATTTAATTCAAAGTTTAATTTCGTATTAATGGATGATTTTATAAAATACTGCGCTATCAATTGAGAGGATTTATATTGTGTGTCCAGTTGGGGTCTGTCAATGCTGTTCTTTGTTTTTAAGATATAGTTCTTTATTCAGTAAATAACTTTTTAAAGATGGAACTCTAACTTCTGATAAAATAATATCAGTTTAGATTAAGACATGCTTCACAATAAAATGCAAGCCTGTGATCAGGAAAACATGGACATGCAGACTTTTTTTTATCAAATTCAGTAGTTACAAAGCAACACCAGCATTCATTTGCAGGCCAGTTATCAGACTCCAATATTCATTCTCTTAACCCTTTTAACTTGAGTATACCATGTTGCTCCTCAGCAATTTAATGCCCCACCTTATGCACCACCAAGTTGGAGTTAGGGTTAGACAGGATATTCAAAAAGGCTGACATTGAGGATGACAGTGCAAATAGTGGATTTGAAATTACAGCAGAACTTCAGCTGTTCCTATCATTTGTATGACTGGGAGAGTGAAGAGATGAAAAAGTCAGCCAAAGCATTTAAAGATGAGATTCTGTCAACCAGTTCTTCAAAGTTCCATCACAAGAAAGGCCTTTCATTTTGTCACACCGATTTTTCAAGCTGACAGATCTTTGAAATAATTTTTTTCTATTAAAACTCAATAGATTTTAGTTAGCTTGTTAGAGTTAGCTTGTCATGATTTGTACCACTCAAGTAAAACAGTTTTGTGTGGCTCTGAGGGACCTTTTGACAGAAATTGAGTGATATGAATTTCGGTTTTACATAAAATCTTACTTCAAAGCCTTGTGGGCAAATGTCATATGAAGTTTCTTATGATTTTTCATCTTTATTTAGACATTTATATTTATGAGTAAACATATGAAATGCAACAAGTGCATTGTTGTGTGCACCGTTTTTCCCATCTCTGAGAAGCAGCATTGTAGATCTAAATGAGGCGACTGTTGAAGCAGCTTCTATCTGAACCCTCAGGAGCTCATTTACTTAACCAATAGGATGAGAGGGTTCCCATGTGCCTCTGCCTGGGTCCCAACCCTGATGGCCCACCTGAGGCTTCATGATCCATCACACAGCAGGCGGCCATGTTTTCTGAAGGGGCCATGAACTTGTTACCTCCCTTGGCCTGTCTGCCTGAATGTCAAACTTATTTTTCTTTTCTTGTGTTCTCTTTGTCTGGTCTTCGCCCTTCCCAGGATTGCTGGTGTATTGAAATAATTGGACTGCATTCAGTGTGACCAGGTTTCCAGTGCAGCTTCTGAATAGAGATATCAAGTTTGGTGCCAGTTCCTTGTGACCACGATTTAACAGCTCCCTCCTCCGCCTTCCTCTAAGGTCGTGATGGGTCATCATCATGACTCCTGCCTCTCAGTACAATGACAGAACATCCATGGTACATTATCTACAGTGGGTTAGCTGGCCTGGAGCTCTGTCTATAGTCTATTCTTCCCTGGGATCTCTGGATCCAGCCTGTTCAACATGGCATACATTCAACATGGCAACCTCAAGGGGCTTTTATTCATCCAGCAGAATTCAATCACTTTTCCTTTTTGTCTCTCTGCATCTCTGCTGAGTTATTCAGAGTTTAATGAGGAAGGGAAGATAAAGGCAAGCGCATGGTTTGCTGGATGATGGAGAGCCTGCTTTTTGTTTCTGTTGGAGGAGCCACACAGTGAGTGTTCCTGTGAAATGAGTTCTGCTTTTTTACTAGAGGGGAAGGTGATTGAGATGTCTGAGAGAGAGCCAGGGAGTCTGGAAAAGCCGGGGTCATTAAAGTGTCAAAGGGGCTGCAGTTCTGGAAATATTCCTGTTCAGTTTTCCCCAGTTACAGGGAGTCGAGTGAGAAGAAAAGGAGGTACTCTTTCTAAGAGATGTTATTGTTTTAAACATTCATGCTCTGAGTTTGTCTCAGGCATCAAACAGTTATGTACCTCCACACCTCCAGTTCTGTGCATCATTCTGATGGCTACATGAGATTATCCCTCATGGGCATCAGAATATGACCCGAGGAAGTGCCTGGATGACGGGACTGTTGTTGTAAGGTAGAGTGTGGGTCAGAGTCCATACTGTGTATCAGCTGTCAAAACTTTGTTTGCTTTAGCACTGGCGTCATCAGTGAGGCACGGTTCTTGTGTCTAACATCTCAAACAGCACTTAGACTGGAGAGGTAGAATAGCTCAGATGGTTTATACACCAGCTCTCCCTGGCACACACGCACACACACACAGGCACAAAAAAACCAACATTGTCACTGAGGTCAGCACTGGTCTGTTACGCTACAGTTATTTGCTACTTCTCCCTCGAGCAGCAACCTGGTGTGGACATGCAGTTCTGAGAAAAAAAGGCTATTCGCAGAACAGTTTCAGGGGTTTTGACAGGTGATGCAGGTTTTTAAAAATATGGGTTGTAATCCCTTCTCACTGTGGTACATAACTCCCCTGAATTTGGCATTGTAGGACAGGTGAAATTAGTTGAAAAAAGACTATGCAGCAGAACAAATGAATGGATAGAAAGTTGTTTAAAATTTCAATCTGCAAGGGTGGTTTGCAGGCCAGGGTGGCAGTGGAGGGGTAAGAATTACAACCCCATTAGCAAAAAAGTAGGGGTGCTTTGTGAAATGTAAATAAAAATAAAATGCAGTGACCTACAAATCTTAAGTCTAAACCAAAATTTTGATCTCAATAGAATATAGTAAACATGTAAAATCCAAAGTGAGGCATTTTACTCCAGCAACAAATTGCTTATCTTGAATTTGATGGCAGCAACACGTCTAAAAAAAGTTGGGACAGGTCCGTGTTTACCACTGTGTAGCATCACCTCTTCTTTTAACAACAGTCTGAGAGACCAGTTGCTGGACATTTAGAGGAGGAATGTCGTCTCATTCTTCTCTGATATAGGATTCTAGCTGCTCAACAGTCTGGGTCTTCTTTTTTCATATTCTACATTCTGTGATGTTCCAAAAGTTTTTAGGTAGTGAAAAGCCTGGACTGCAGGGCCAGTTCAGCACCTGTGCTCCTCTACTATGATGCCATGCTGTTATAATAGTGCAGCACACTTATGCAGTGTGTGCTTTAACATTGTTTTGCTCAAATATGCAAGGCCTTTCCTGAAAAAGACATCATCTAAGTGGGGATATATATTGCTCTAAAATCTGTATATGCAATCAGTACTGATGCCTGTCCAGATGAGCAAGTTGCCAGTTCTTTAGGTAGTGATGCCCCCCAAACCATCAGAGATGCAGGCTTTTGAACTGAGTGCAGAAAACAAGCTGGGTGGTCCCTCTCCTCTATAGTTAGCAGGACAGTGTCCATGAGTGCCAAAAAAGAAGTTAAAATGTAATCAATCAGACCATAGGACAGTTTTCCATTTGGCTTCAGTACATTTAAAATGAGCTTTGGTCCAGAATTAATTTCTGAATCATGCTTAAATATGGCTTCTTATTTGCAAGATAAATGCCTTATCTGCATTTGTGGTAAACTGTGTTCACAGACAATAACTTCTGGAAGTGTTCCTGAATCTATGCAGTGTTTTCCATGGCAGAACAATGTCTGTTTCTGTTGCAGTGCTTCCTGAGAGCCCAAACTTAACAGGCTTCCAATGCTGATTTTCCCTGTGCACAGTTTGTACAGTAATGTCATCAAAAGATCCTCTAAATCAGATCCTGTTACTGACCTGTTGTCAATTCACCTGATCAGTTGCAACATACTTTTTATTACCAGCTTTCTCTTTTTATTACCACTTACATTTCCAGTCTGCTACTGCTCAGTCCTTTTTAGTCCTTCCTACTTTCAATGAAAGAGAAAATGTGTCACTTTCAACTTTTGTTTTCCATGCTTTGTTGTGAATATAATATTGGTTTATTACATTAGTTTAAAATATTTTCTTCACTGTAATGATGCAATTTACATCCATAAAATGTAAAACAGTCCTGGACAGTTTTACAACATTACAAATTTGTTTTTAAAATGAAATATTCTAATAAACATTATAGTAATATAAGAATCAAAATAGGGCCCCTGGTTAGCTGCCGAGCCATTATATGTACCCAACTGACTAATTGGCAGCTTCTATTTCTATTATTTCTATTCAACCTTTTTGAATAAAATTTAAATAAAATAAGACAAATTTATTTTAATGAGAAATAGAATCTATAAAGAAAAGAACACAGGTTTTGCTGTTTTATTTGGTCTTAGCCCATCAGAGTAAGAATTGACCATTATAACAGGAGTTATACATTGTATATTCCCTGTCCCTCTTGAATATTTTTAATTAACCTTTGTAACCCTTCGATACTGATCGCTATAGATATTCTAAACTTATAATTTATCTTAAAACACTTTTGACCACGTCAAAGTTCATGTCGTTGACCATTTTACTTCAAACTATTTTTTTATTGTCTCATTTCAGATATCTACTAGTTTTATTTGAAAGAAAAGGAAAAGTCACATGACCAGTTGAATCATCATCATTATTATTAGTAGTAGTAGTCATAGTATTTGTATTATTATCATTACTATGACAAAATCATGAGCAAATCGAAAACTAATTAAGTGCAGTCCTGATAATGTCACGGGTAGGTTCCTAGCCAACTCACAAAAAGGACCCAAGACCAGATGCAGACCACTGGGAGATATAGAGACACAGTGCTGATCTGCGAATTGGCAGTTGAGTTCAAATGTTTGCAGCAAGGCCAGGTGGTGTTGGACCGAGAGATCTTCAAGGTCCCTCTCCTCTTCGGAAAACAACCTCGAGAGGCCTTGACCAGAGAAAATCCAATGGTCGGCTCCAGGAGGCTGGATTGTTGGCAGTGACACAGCAGAGAGCAGCCTCAAGCTTCTGATTAAGCCGCTCTGTCTGCCCGTTGGACTCGGGGTAGTAACCAGACCTCAACAAGACCTTAGCCCCCAGAGCAGCACAAAATATTCGCCATACCTGTGAGACGAATGGGGGTCCCTGGTCGGACACCACTTCAGAGGGCATACCAAAACATGACTGATCACAAGATCTGCGGTTTCAGCGGATGATGGAAGTTTGTCTAGGGGAATGAAATGAAGTGGTCAATAATGGTGAGAATGGTGGTGAGGGGAGTAGTTCAGTGGTGAAATCCAGGGAGATGGGAGATGTGAGACCAGGGCCGACCAGGAACCACCAGAGGCTGCAGAAGTCAAGACGGTGATCAGTTGATACTCTTACTTCATAAACACGTAGTGCAAGCAGTCACGTACAGGGTCTCAGGCTCTTATCCTTCTTCTATGTAAAGAAGAGCCCTGCTCCAACTGGAGAAGCGTACGGCCTAATGATACCAGCTGCAAGAGACTCATGAATGTAGAGCTCCATGGAGTCGCGCTCGAGAAGGTTCAAGTTATACAGTCTGCTAGACGGCAGGGGTGCGCCAGGTAAAAGATCTGTGATGCAGTCATAAGGGCTGTGAGGAGAGAAAGACAAGGCCTTGTCTTTGCTAAAAACAGGAACACTTGAGACGAGGAACAAAATGAACTCAATCTTTTTGCAGTGGTTGCCAGAAACAATCAAGGTGATGGGTTTGTGTGTGATAGTGGTTAAGATACCTCCATCCAGAGCCGAGACCATGATGGGTGAAGGCAGGAGTTCCAGGGGAAGATGAAGCTGAGAGGCCACACCAGGATCTAGGAGGTTTTGTTCTGCTCCTGAATCAACTAGTGCTAAAAGTTCTTTGGTGGTATTGCCGGGCTGGATGGTCAGAGGTAGTGTTAAGCAAGGGAGGTTATCATTCTTACTAGCGCTCACCAGTAATCACGTCTCCAGTGGTGGGCTCTGTCGTTTGGCCACACTGCACAGGCAGCAATTACGTGATTATTAGAACTACAGTAGATGCACTCATTGGCCCTTAACTGGCAAAGTTGTTCCTCTGGAGGAGTCTTGCTCGACCCACCTGCATTGAATTGGGGAATTCCACTGACGGGGGTGATTCTGGCAAGGTGGTTCCAGTGGAAGGTCAAGAGGTGGAAGAACTGAGAGAAGGCCACTGAGGTAGTGGTTGTTGGGTGCGAGAAGTCCTCTCCCTCCTCCGCTCAGCTAGCCGGTAGTTTATTCGGATTATTAAGGTAATACGATCCTCGAAAGAGGATGTCTCCTCTCTGGAGGCTAACTGGTCTTTCATTTGATCATTGAATGCATTTAACAATACTCACTGGAGAGCATTTGATAGCCACCCTGTTTCTGCTGCCACGATGCGGAATTCAATGATGAATTCAGCCACTGACTGACTTCCCTGTTTGAAATTTAACAGTCGTTTGGCATGGCTGAGGGCAGAACTGGTGGGTTGGCTGCTGGTAATGTGACAGTATGTAGGGTTACAAGTTTGACAAATCTCCTTTCGACACAAATGCATCACAAGCACGAGAGAAACCTCATACGTTAAGATATTTTTTTAAATACTCATCCTTTGTGTTACTCAAAAAAATGTATTATGATCATTTATTGATCTGCAGCTTATCTATCTTTGTATTTTTGTGCATGTGGTGCAGTAAACTGTCACTGGAACATACATTTTTATGTGTTGACATTCATAGTAGTCATATACTCATTTAAAAAAACCTTTAAGATAAAATGATGATAATGCAGGGTCTACAATCCAAACAAAAGTAGTCAAGTCAATTCAAGTGCAAAATCTAACAATCCAGTCCACAAATGGGATAAAACTATTAGATAACTATTATTCTACTGTGACTCAACCCTTTATGAAGAAAATGATATTGACGCCGTGTGATTGTTGTGTGTTGGGGACTTGCAACCATACTCCTGGCCTCTTTCTTTTTAACTTTCTCCATCTGAATCTCTATCTCCCCTCATCCTGCCTCCATCTTTTTTCTCACACCTTTCTGCCTCAGTAGGGGTGAGTTGCAGGTTGACAGCCTCACAGGTCTCCTCATTTTGCTGTGTCTGAGCCAGCAGAGATTTATAGTGATGATAAAAGCAGTCTGGAGGGCAATGATGACCAAGAGCCCTGATGCAGGAGGAGGAAAGAGGGGAGAGGCCGGGCTCCGTCTGGCTGCTTCTCTGCATCTGAATTCACGATGCTGCTTGAATTACTTTGCCTATTATGAAATTAAACAGGAGATATTTTATAAAGACATGGTGTAGTTGTAATGTCAAAGACACATACCCAGTTTCTGTTAGATTACTGTAAAAATGTGAAAAAACTAAGACTTGCTCTAAACCCCAAAATCTTGGAGTGGCTCTAATTTCATCAAAAAACAGAAATTTATCAGCTTGTTACATAAAAGAAGGCTTTTGTTTTGTGAGCTCTTATTGTCAACATGGATGGTTTTATGTCAGATATTAATTTCTGCGCAAACCTGAAGTAGTTTTGACTTAAAAGTAGTTCATGTGATGTTTAGTATATTCTTGTTGACTATTAGAAGTACTGAACATGCCGTGCTCAGCAGGATGAAAAATTAGAAATCTAGACAGGAGGTGCAGCAGTGTAGACGCACACAGCAGTCTTGCAGATTGGAAATAATAAGAGCACATGTGTGTTCACAGTGTTGGCGGTGGTCTTCCCTTCAGTCTTCTCCTCATGCTTTTTACTTTTTTAGACTGCACATAAAGTGTCCATGCTTTGCAACCACATTTCACCTGAGGCCTCATGCTGAAAGATAAAGACAAGCAGCATTTTAACACCATGTACACCCTGAACTTATATTGACAATCACATCTGCTCACTTTGCCACATTTGTAATTTGCAAATATATCATTTTTGCAAGATTTCCTGATCTCCTTTTAGCTTCTCAAAAAGAACATTGGGATTTGGCCTTGTTGACCCCACTGATCACCACACAACACTTTTTACAACAATTAAACATTTTATTTGTTCGTTTTGTTTCTCGGTTTCTGATTTTGCACACACTGTAACAGTAAATAAGGTTCTTTCTAGGTGTGGCTGCAACTCCACACGGTGCATGCTGACTGTTGCTTTCTTTTCTTTTGGTTCATGCACTCTACGTCCGGCACTATAAGGCCAGGACTTTCAGCTCTGTCTCCCACTGGACAGCCATGGCGCTGTCAGTAAACAAAGACCATGTTTGGTTGAAAGCTATTTGCATGAATAAAACTTTTTTTTTTTCAAATGTTGTAAGACCAAGTATATATATATATTTAGATTTGTTACAGTATTAATCACATGGACATTCAAATATTTGTTTCTATTTTCTTTTTCTTCTAAACACATGTTTCATCATTAGGCCACAAGTGCACAGTTTTAGCCGAACATAAAACATGCTTAAAAAAATTCCACTCTCATCTATGCTTTGCTGTGGTCATGTACTTTTTGTTCATTTGTTAGTCGGGAAAGGAAAAAAAATGTTGGTAAAACAACAGACTGTTAACCAGCATAAAGCTTTAGGTTGTTTTTTTACTTATTTCATTTGTTGGATCTAGAAATGTTGATGGTACACATTTAAAGCCAAAAACTATGCCAGACTTTGTGGTTATTTGATTTCACTGCTTCAGTTTCAAGAAATTATTTAGCTATATCCTTGTAGAGTGAACCCTCAGAGCTCCCTCAGGCACCTGCTTATTTGACCATGATGAGTTCAATTTTCTTCTCCGAGTGAGCAGTGAATTGATAAAGTGCACTAAACTGCACCATTTTGACTCAGTACGCAAGCTTGTGTCTCTCTGTCTTTGCTCCCTGTTCAGTTCTTCAGTCTATTCATATGCTAATAAAGGTCAGAAGATGAGGGGGTTCTCACGTTCAATGTGAAACTTGGCCCTTTGTGTAGCTGTAGGTCAAGCTGCTATGACGGAGGCCAGAGGTGAAATCAAATTCAGCTAAAATTCCTCAGTGAAACTGGCCTTGGGCCGGACTGTGCAAGGCAGAACTGGACATATTGTACGGTGTAAGCCACTGCTCTGCGAATGGCCAGGGATGTCAGCTTAGCAAACAGCCACTGTAGAGCGTTAAGCATCACCGAACTGACATGTCTTTAACTTGAGGCAAACAGTTTCTTTGCCAGACCCAAAAGTCAACATTGGACAATTCAGCAAAATCTTGGACTGTTAGTTGAATTACTATATAGATGAAAATATGTTAATTCCATTTATGATACAGATTCTATTTAAGATATCAATCTACACAGTATCAGGGTCTGTAAGGATTTTAAATAATAAGTTAATCTCATAAGGTCAGATTCAAATTAATAGATAAATCAAAATTATACTTTGTATACATCCATATTAGTGTGTTTTGATCTGTTTTGATATATATACAATATGTAGACACAAGTATAATCAACATGATGTTTGATTCTTTTGATATGACAGTTATCTTCAATACCAGTGTAATATTCAGAATACTCATCATCATAAGATTTATGTAGTGTGATGTTGTGTTTATGCAGAGTATACACACAGTCTGCCATTTTCTTGTATGAACACATAAAGCACTGCAACTCAATATCACTCACTCAGTGGGAGGCCTGAGTTTTTTTTCTGCAATTAATGATCTAATTAAGGGATGAGGCTGACCTTACGCGGGGAACATGTGCCTTGTGCAGGCTTTGTTTAACTGCTGCGTTGTGGCTGTTGTGTTGTGGTTGCACACCATCAACCTCCCTGTTGTGCTGCTGCAGTGAATACCTGCACAATTGTTTCTAAATACAGGAATCACTCAGATAATGACCATAAATCAAAAGCTTTGTGTAATCCATGGTTGATATGATTTGAAAACTGAGGGTTTGAAAGTTGCCCAGCTGTAACTTGAGAATATGCGATTGCAGCGCAGCTCAAACGGTGGCAGCAGATGTGTGATGCTGGTGTAATAAGATACAGCAAACAACATCAGTTGTGCATTTAGAAGTTTAGCTTGAGTTGCATTAAGAAAATCCAGCTTGACAGAGATGTTTTGCCTTAAAATGTAAGAAACATTTCTAGTGTGCAGTATGCAAACATTTGCAAGGAGTTGATCAAATATACTAGAGACATTCATAAATGGGTCATAGGGTCACTCCTTGACACTTGGGTCCAGAAAACATGGGAAGAAACAGTAAAATTCTGACGATGGTGTTACTTGCTGACTGCTCATTAACCTTGAGAACCCAGTGAGCTGCTTTAAATGACATTATGGAACTATTATTCTGTGCATTTAATCATTTGTAGCCTGGTATTGGACTGTTGGCTGGATGACCTCTGGTTTCGTGCTTGAAAGTTCTGTACTGCAAAGCTTCAACTCAAGCCATCAAACTCTTGTAAACATGTTCATTCAACATGTTTTTACAATGGCCTGTAATTAAGGGCAATTTTTATGAAATATATCATAATTGTTCATCTCAGTTAATGTACAGTTTTTTATCCTTTTTAGCTATGCAGAAAAGTAAAATCTCAAAGTGAGTCATGCTACAGAGACACTGAAACTAAAGGCTGAAGATAGATAATTTTGAAAATGACCTTGTCAAACTGCCAGTGGACTTTTATGAACAGACTGCTATTATGGTTGTGTAACCCTGAGTAGCACAGAGAACTTGTTTTTTTTCAAAAATACATGTTCCAACAATGGCATCTCTCCCTCAAAAACATTCTATAAATGGTTGACCTTGATGGTAAAATGCATCCACGAACCAGAGCTAGATTTATAAAAGACTTTTTTCAACACAAAAATGTTAAAACACCTTGAGTTTCCAACATGAACAGTGCTTGAGAAATGTGGGTTTTATGCAATGCAGTTCCACAGGAAATAAAAGCTGCCCAGATTGAGGTGAACACATTTTATAAGTAGTTACTTTACTTATACCACTACAACACATTTTCCTGTTCAATATCCTGTTTCAGCAAGGACAGAGAACTGGAGATGCAATTTTTCAAATTACTTTAAACATGCACCCTTCTGGGAAAGAGGAGACTGCTATTTAAAGCTGGCTTATGTTGTATTGAATGCCTTGACGTGCCCTAACACAAAAATAATAAGAGGAAAACAAGCTGAAAAATTCACAGAGACCCTTCATCTTTATCCAATTATATGTGTTTGTTTGGCAAAAAAAGTCCAGATTAAACGGAATTAATCAAGCCTCTCAAAGCAGTAGATGCAGGGGCTTAAAGACAAAAAAATTCTGTTGACAGAAGATGTAAGCTTGTGATGGACTGAACAGTGAAAGGACAATAAGGCACAAAGTAAAAAAAGGGTGTTTTATTTAACCCAAAAATAATCAAGCTCAAAGTATACAAAGTAACAACAAGAACATGGGCCCATAAAAGAGGTCAAAGTAACCAAAATAACTGGTAATAAAACAAGACACTAACTCAAACAAACTGACCTTCCTAAAATGAGACAAAATGGAAACTAAAATGGTGGCTGATCAGCCCACAAAAACAAGGTGAGAACACAGAAAAAAAACTAAATCTGAAATAAACAACCCATGTGACCTTCCATCGCTCCAGGTCGATCATTCAAGATTTTTTGCCAACCACATTTCTTCTTCACAGATAATTGTCCCCCACTATCATTCCAGTTTTTTTGATAATACGTTACAACAACTTCAGTTTTATCTGAATTTAGAAGCAGACAGTTCTGAGTCATCCAGGTCTTTATGTCTTTAAGACAGGCTTGTAGCCTGACCAACCTGTTGGTTTCATCTGGTTTCATAGGTAAGTACAGCTGAGTATCATCAGCATAGCAATGGAAAATTATGCCATGCTGTCTAATGATGTTACCTAATGGAAGCATGTATAAAGTAAAAAGAATCGGTCCAAGCACAGAACCCTGAGGAACTCCATGACTTACTCCAACGTGTGAGGAAGATTCTTCATTTACAAGAACAAACTGGAATCTATCAGATAAATATGACTTAAACCAGCCTAATGCAGTTCCTTTAATGCCAATAACATGTTCAAGTCTCTGTAACAGAATGCTGTGATCGATCGTATCAAATGCAGCACTGAGATCCAACAGGACAAGCACAGAAACAAGTCCGCTATCAGAGGCTAAGAGGAGATAATTGGTAACTTTCACCAGTGCTGTTTCTGTGCTATGATGCACTCTGAATCCTGACTGAAACTCTTCAAAAAGATTATTTCTATGTAAAGATCACAAAGTTGAGCTGCAACTATTTTTTCAGGAACTTACATCAGTGATAATAGTGGGAAGGATTCCATCAATCTTCTCTCTGATAGAAACAATTTTATTGATAAAGAATCTCATGAAATCATCACTGCTGAGAGTTAAAGGAATACATGGCTCAACAGAGCTCGGACTCTTTGTCAGCCTGGCAACAGTGCTGAAGAGAAACCTGGGATTATTCTTATTCTCTTCTATCAATGATGAATAATAAGCAGTTCTAGCTTTACGAAGTGCTTTCTTATACATTATTAAACTATCTTTCCAGACTAATTGAGACTCTTCTAAATTAGAGGAACGCCACTGTCTCTCCAGCTTTCTTGCAGTCTGCTTTAAAGCAGCTGTGAATTATACCAAGGAGCCAACCTCTTCTGACTGATTACCTTCCTTTTCAGAGGGGCAACATTGTCCAGTGTTGTACGCATTGAAGCTGTAGTGCTGTCAACAAGAGAGTCAAGTTCTACTGGAGTAAAATTTAGGTAGCCATCCTGTGTCATATCAGCACATGGCAGTGAAGAAAAGGATGATGAAAGCAACTCTTTAAATCTGGTTACAGCATTCTCTGACAGACACCTTCTATATGTAGAATTCTTCTCAGAAGCTATAGTCAAGTAATGTAAATTCAAAAGTTATTAAAAAATGGTCAGACAAGACAGAGTTATGAGAGAACACTGTTAACTGTTCACTCTCAATGCCATAAGTCAGCACAAGGTCAAGGGTATGATTAAGACAAGTAAGTAGGTCTGTGAACACTTTGAGAAAATCCAATAGAGTCTAATATAGAATTAAAGTTAATATTTAGGCTGTCATTTCCAACACCTACATGAATATTAAAGTCACCCACTACAATGACTTTATCTGTACTCAGCACTAAATGGGATAAAAACTCTGAGAATTCAGACAGAAACTCAGAATAAGGGCCAGGTGGACGATACACAACAACAAACACAAGAGGTTTTTGTGATTTCCACTTTGGGAAAAACTGAGAATCAGAGATTCAAAAGAGCTAAAACTAATCTTGGGTCTAGGACTGATTAGTAACCCTGATCTGAAGATAGCTGCCACTCCTCCTCCTCTGCCTGTGGTTGGAGGAACGTGAATGTGGCGGCCTGTTGCCACTGTGGGTTCTCTCAGAGAGACTCAGAGACAGCGGACGGTTCAACGTATAGTTTATTTGACCCTTTTTCACGAATGTGGAGTCGTTCGCAGGCCTTCCCTCCCGATTCGTGCTGCCGACTCCACTTCAATCCTCCTTCCAGCTCCAGCACGCTACTGAGTTTTTAAAAGAGGAGAGTGATTAGACAAGTGACTGCCGGTGTACTAATCACTCACCTAGTCCTGCTCCCCAGAGCTCTCTCCACAGCTCTCTCCTGCAGCTGATGCACCATGCCCCCTCCACATACCTCCACCGCCTGACTTTGGCCGGGGAGCCGTCCGGCCTAACCTACCCCAAGCAGAGGGTGAATGGGCGCCCCAGCAAGTAATACCGCAGAGCGCCCACCGCCCACCGGATGGCCAGGCACTCCCTCTCCACCGTGCTGTATCTGGTCTCCCTCTCGGATAGTTTCCGGCTGATGTAAAGCACTGGGCGGTCAAGGCCCTGCACCTGCTGGGACAGAACAGCCCCCAACCCCCTTCCCGATGCATCAGTCTGCAGGTCAAATGGGAGAGAGAAGTTAGAGGTGTGGAGAAGAGGCTCCCCACAGAGGGTCTGCTTTACCCTCTCAAGTGACGCCTGGCACTGCTCCGTCCACCGGACCGGATCAGAGGTAAGCGGCAGCATACGCAGCATGTGGCCGCAGGACCCGATCCATAAGGCGTTGAAATGTGGCTGGGGCCCCGAACAACCCGAACGGAAGTGTGACAAATTGGTACAACCCGTACGGAGTGGAGAAGGCCGTTTTTTCCTTAGACTCTGGAGACAAGGGAATCTGCCAGTAGCCCTTGGTCAAATCCAGTGTCGTAAAAAAACGCGCAGTGCCCATGCGATCCAGGAGCTCGTCGACCCGGGGCATAGGATAGGCATCAAATCGTGACACATCATTCACCTTGCGATAGTCCACACAGAACCGGATAGACCCATCCTTCTTGACTACAAGAATGATGGGACTACCCCAGGCGCTGTTAGACTCCTCAATTACACCCATCTCCAGCATAGCTTCCAATTCTGCCTGAACCACTTTTCTCTTGTGCTCAGGTAACCGATAGGGACGTGAACGCACTGTCACGCCCGGGTGTGTCTCAACATGGTGTTGAATAAGGCTTGTGCGTCCTGGTAGGGGGGAGAACACATCAGCGTAATGCTGCTGCAACTGGGCTATGTCTGCTCTCTGGGACGGTGAGAGGTGGTTTTCACAAAGGAGCGAGGCGGGATTGGTCGATTTTGGGACCTCAGGCCCTAACTCATCCCTCTCCGCAATTGCCGTCACCAAGGAAATCAACTCCGCCTCTCTCCACGCTTTAAGGAGGTTGAGGTGATAAATCTGTGTCGACCCTCCCCTGTCAGATTGCACAAGCTCATAATCGACGTCACCCACCCGTCGTGTGACCACAAAGGGACCTTGCCACTTGGCGAGTAATTTTGAGCTAGAAGATGGGAGCAACACAAGCACTTTATCTCCCGGTGAAAATTGTCTTAACCGAGATCCTCTGTTGTACAGCCGCCGCTGACGTTCCTGGGCCCGGACCAAATTCTCCCGTGACAACTGCCCTAGTGTGTGGAGCTTTGATCTCAGGTCCAGGACATACTGAACTTCATTCTTACTGGGGCTTGGACCGTCCTCCCAGCTTTCCTTAACCAGATCCAAAACCCCACGTGGTTTTCTGCCAAACAGCAGCTCAAAGGGAGAAACCTCGCGCACTGCAAACAGCAGAGGATCAAGCCACCTATCCCACTTACTACAATCCTCGTGCACAAACTTACGGATCATGGACTTCAACGTCTTATTCAGGCGCTCCACCAGGCCGTCAGTTTGAGGGTGGTAAACACTGGTTCTAATCGACTTGATGCCCAATAATCCGTACAGTTCTCTCAGTGTTCTTGACATAAATTGGGTGCCTTGATCAGTCAGGATCTCTTTCGGGATCCCGACTCGGGAGATAACTTGAAACAGTGCCTGCGCTACACTCTTTGCAGAGATGGTGCGCAGAGGCACTGCATCTGTATATCATGTTGCATAATCCACCAGAACTAACACAAAGCGATATCCACGTGCGCTCCGATGAAAGGGCCCGAAGAGGTCCATCCCAATACGCTTAAATGGGACCTCAATCAGCGGCAATGGGCGCATGGGCGCTTTCGGGACGGCCGGTTAGTTAACCAACTGGCATTCGGAGCAGGACGCGCACCAGCGGCGCACGTCTGCCCAAATGCCTCGCCAATAGAACCGGGCCATTATACGATTCATCGTTTTTTCATACCCCATATGCCCCGCCATCGGGTTATAATGAGCCGCCTGGAAAACGATTTCCCGACGGCTTTTTGGCACCAACAGCTGTGTTATGATTTCCTCTGTCTGAGTGTCACGACTCACTCTGTACACTCTGTCCCTGCACAATGAAAAATGCGGATATGTTAGCACTGCATCAGGGCGCAGCATATGACCATCAATTTTTATCACCTGATCCAAGGCATAGCGTAGAGTATCATCACGAGACTGCTCGAGTGGAAAATCTTCCATGGAGTCGAACACGGGAACCGACGGAGCCTCCTGTGAAGGTACCGTCGGCTCCCCCTCCCCGTCTGCAGTGTCGGACAACCTCGCGTCACCGCTGAGCACAGCACACATATCCCATGACCCTGACGGTCGTGAGCGCACCCCTACACACTGCCCCACTAATCTATCGAACCCGGGCCAATCGGTTCCCAAAATCAGGGGGTGCGCCAGGCAGAAGCTAACCCCGGCCTTCACACTATGCTTTTTCCCTTTACAGCGAATTTCAACCGGGACCACGGGGTATCTGTGAATATCCCCATGCACACACCTAATATCCACCCATTCTGCCTCTATCAAAGCCCCAGGTCGAATCAGATTCTGGTGAACTATAGACTGTGTGCAGCCCGAGTCCACCATTGCCTGATGTGTACCCCCCTGAATCCTTACCGGAACGCTGTACGTCCCTCCTGGACCGGGGTAGGGCGCTGGAGGGCCAACAACCCGAATCACCTGTCCGACCTCCATGAGCGGGCACTCGCGGCGAAAATGACCGGGCTGCCCGCACCTCCAACACTCCTGCCCCGCCACCTGAGGGACCCTCTGTGGGTCGGGAGCAGGACTTGTAGCGGCTGGAACCTGGGGTGGAAAGAGAGGGCAGGAAAGGTTAGTGCGGGGGAGAGGAGACGGTCGTGCTGTTGCCAGCTGAGAGCCAGCTGTTGACAGCCTCCTCCGGGGCGCTGGTGTTGGCCGGCCCAGCGACGCTGGCCAAGCCTCCGGTGTCCGGCCCTGGAAAAAAACGGCCAGATGGTCCTCCGCGAGGGTGATCGCGGCCTTCAGGTCAGTGGGTCGGTGGCAGCGTACCCACTCCGCCGTACCACTCGGCAGCCCCTCCACGAAGGTGAACGGACGGTCCGTGGGGCCCAGTTTGGTCCTTCTGAACCGGCGGCGATGGTCCTCCGCCGAGTACCCCAGGCGATCCAGGACTGCCCTCTTGACGTCCGCGTACTGGCTTTGAGAGCGAGCAGGAAGGCTCAGCGCCGCCGTTTGGGCGTCCCCAGACAGGAGGGGAAGCAACCGCACGGCCCACTCCGCCTCCGGCCATCTGCACGCCGCCGCCGTTGCCTCGAACATCCCCAGAAATGACTGAGGGTCGTCTTCAGGCGTCATCTTATACAGGCCGACCCCAGCGAGCGAGGGGGTCGGTGCCGCTGCCCTGGCTCGAGCCACCAGTGCTTCCAGCAGCTCCATCTGCCGTTCCGCCTGGCCCTGCAGTGTGGCCAGCTGCTGCCTGCCGAGAGCCGCCTGGTCCCGATTCATCGCCGCGACCTCCGCCAGCATTTGGGCGAGAGCTGTAATGGGCTGTTGCGGTTCCGTCATGTCTCCTCTGGTGAATCCCAGTTGGGTGCCAATGTGGCGGCCTGTTGCCACTGCAGGTTCTCTCAGAGAGACTTAGAGACAGCGGACGGTTCAACGTATAGTTTATTTGACCCTTTTTCAAGAATGTGGAGTCGTTCGCAGGCCTTCCCTCCCGGTTCGTGCTGCCGACTCCACTTCAATCCTCCTTCCAGCTCCAGCACGCTACTGAGTTTTTAAAAGAGGAGAGTGATTAGACAAGTGACTGCCGGTGTACTAATCACTCACCTAGTCCTGCTCCCCAGAGCTCTCTCCTGCAGCTGATGCACCACGCCCCCTCCACAGTGAACATCTAAATAGTCAGAGGGAGTTGATTCATTAATGCTAACATGATCCTCCTGCTGCAGCCAGGTTTCTGTAAGACAAAATATATCAATATGATGATCACAGATCAAATCATTCACTGACAGAGACTTCGAAAGGAGAGATCTAATATTCAGCAAACCACATTTAATAGTTTGATGTTTTTGTTCAGTTAAAGTTTTTGTTTTAAATTTTTTTTGCACAAGAGGATTTGCTCCTTTTGTGTTTTTTGATTGGGGGGGGGCAGCATCAGGTGGGAAGCCGCAGAGAAGTGTGTAAGACTACAACTCTGCATCCTGGTCTCAACCCTGGGTTGTCATGTTTTTGGATGACTAATAAATTCGTCCATATTTCTAGAAATGAGAGCCGCTCCTTCCAAAGTGGGATGGATGCCGTCTCTCCTCATCAGACCAGGTTTTCTCCAGAAAGATTGCCAATTATCTATGTAGCCCACATTGTTTGCTGGACACCATCTAGACAACCAGCGATTGAATGAGGACATGCGGCTAAACATGTCATCACTGGTCAGATTTGGCAGGGGTCCAGAGAAAACTACGGTGTCCCACATTGTTTTGGCAAAATTACACACCGATGAAACATTAATTTTAGTGACCTCCGATTGGCGTAACCGGGTGTTATTACCGCCGACGTGACTAACTATTTTACTGTATTTACTCTTATCCTTAGCCAGCAGTTTTAAATTCAAAAACCCGGTGACTGGCTACTTTACAACATTACATTTATTTTTAGTAATTTACCCCCAGCAATAATTATGCCAAGCAAGCAATGGAGGGAGAGGTGCCTTAAAAAGGCTTTGAAGATGCAGCTACAAACTTCAAAACAATCAACGCTTTTTTTAGGAGGTGAGTGGCAGGGCTGGAATTTCACGAGGGCCACGAGGTTAATCAGTAGCCTATATACTAGTATGTTTATAGTGCCATTTACAGTCACACTGTACAGTCCAAGCTTAATTAAACTGAATACATTAAGGACGTGGACTTACAATCATTGTTTTATTTTATGGCCTTGGTGCCCTCAAAAAACTTGACAACACAAAAAGCCAAGTGGCCATGCCCCTAAAATGACAAAATTCCAGGCCTGCATTTGGCCATGAAGGACCAGCTATCATAGAATAAAACGTGCACCATGAATAAACTACAGATCTCAGAACATGTAAAATGCATGACACATGAAACAGTCCAAAAGAACTAGTTTGAATTTTAGAAAACTGACACACCACAGATAGCAAATATTTCATCACCTTCTAGCAGTGAACTAAACTACCAACACTGGGAAATTCTGCAGCGGACAATTTTTTGGGCAGGTTTGTCTTGTGTGGATTCAACTGCTGAGATACATTAGTGTAGCATGAGCATGCCAACAGGGGAGGGTGAGACTCAATCTGGTAATCAGTCTTGTAACATTGTATCTATTAATCCCAGTAGTCTTTGGTAAAAGCTTGCAAAACTACCATGTGAAAATTTAGATGGGTGTTGCTGATTATCTACAAGTGACTATAACTATGCATCTATACAAAATCAATGCAGTAAATGTCCACTGACCTCAGTTACTCTTGAAACTTGATTCTTCGTGTAGCTTTGCAGTCGTTTAACCTCTGTCGGTGGGGTTACATGGCACTGTAAATATCGGGTTAATGGCTAAATTACAATAAGACTGAGTTACTAAGTTCACCTTAGTCTGACTAAAAATTGGACCGGATCGGGGTACTCGCAGTCGGATTAAGACCCCGAGATAACTCGGTTGATAGTCGCACTAAAAGTGCTTGTAGGCGGTGAAGCACGTGGTGAATTGGACTTTGCGTTCTGCGCATGCTCCAGATTTTTTCCCAGGATCGTGACCCGGGAGTCGAAGGAGACGATATTACTGTTGTTGTCGCCGGCGTTGGAAATAAATAAACAACGTGATGGAGAATGCGCCGTTGTGCATCGCGTTTGTGCCATAACCAGCTCATCACAGATGTAGAGGGACGCAGCTTCATCTTGCTCTTCGTTCGCCATCTTTCTCGAATGCCTGAGTTTTTATGTTGTTGGTGGTGAAGACGTCAACAGGAAGTGGCTCTATTACCACTATGGTGGGTACAGCACCACCTATTGTACCGGGGTATCATATGCTTTGTGCCAATGATTCCATTTATTCACCGCCATGTATACTTGGATAATTACCCTCGCTCAGATAAGGAGCATTTCATGTCCTTAATTTGTGTAATGATTTTCAAGAAACCCCGCCTCTCCCCCGTTGACCGCTGGGATGGCTCCAGCCCCCCTGCGACCCAACCGATGGAGTAAACGGATATAGAAAATGGATGGATGGATGGGTTTTCAAGAAACTATGTGATGCATCATCATTGTCAGCTAAGATAGTGTGGATGAAGAAACTAATTAAACTAACTCTTTCCAATGCATGGTACAACTCGTCTTTATATGGCTCTTCTCTTCACTTTCCATTGCTGACAGAATCCAACCAACATGGACAATATTACCTATTTATCATCACAACACCTTGTGAAGCTGCAGGTGCACATAAACTGGGTGCAAAACTTCCAAGTGAATGTAGTCATTGCACTGTGAGAGTGCAAATGACTTTTAGTAAATATGTGTTTGACATGTTTCCAGTGCATCCCTTTAAATGGTAAATGGACTTGTACAGCGCTTTTCTAGTCTAACTGACCTCTCAAAGCGCTTCACTACATGCTGCATTCACCCCACTCACACACACTCATACAGCACGTCTTAAGATTCATAACTACGTGCTTTCTAATCATTCATACACATTCATACCCCCAATGATACACTGGGAGGCAACGTGGGGTTCAGTGTCTTGCCCAAGGACGCTTCGACATGTAGCCAGAGTCAAACCACCGACCTTCCGATTGGTGGGCGACTGCTCTTCCTCCTGAGCTACAGCCGCCCCTTTGCATCCAAACTGTATTTACTTGAGTTAATTTCACAATTGTTTCATCATTGATCAAGAAAAATTGTGTTTGCGTTGTATGACAAATTAAGTTTGACAGATCTAATTCATACTTTGTTTTTCTCTCTTTAAGCACTGAATTTGTGATTAAACATATAGAAATTGACTGCAGAAGTTTGTAAAACTGCTTTCATTACATGAACTTGTAGTGCACACACAGTTTTAAATCAGAAGACCATGAATCATTAATCTGGCCAGTCTGTATCTTGTTTAGATTGCACATCATACTTCTTGCTCGAAGTTACTTGAGTGGTAATAGTTTCATGTGTAAGCTTGCTTTTGTGGACAGAAATGTGAGAGATTAGTGCAGCATGAGAGTACAATGAGCAGGTGGGTAAGAGTGCAGTCAATTAAAGCAGAATTGGTGAGGGCAAATATGTTAAATAACTGCTTCTTACCACAGCCTATTGCTCCATGTGACAGGTAATTATTTTGGCCACCAGCAGACCTCTGAAAAGCCTCCCTGCCAACCTCTCTCTGGGGGTCATCTGTGGGTAAGATAGCCATGCTGTGATGTAAGGGGCTAGCTTGTGCTTTAGATCTTGAGGTTGGGGCTCCACTTGCACTTTGTACATAATGGCAGAATGGTAGGAGAAGGGTGTAAGGGGGTGTGGTGGAGAGCAGGAGGTTTTGATAGTTTGATGCAGGTGGTGCAAGTTTATGGGAAACAAATTTTAGATTTCACTTGCAATTAAAATCAGGTTAACTGGAATTAGATCAATAACATGATTGAGTATAAGTAGAGGGTTTGAGAGAGTCTTTCAGAAGATCAGGTCAGTTCACCTGACTGCAAAGACAAGTAGTTCAATTATTTAGAATTAATGTTTGCCAGTTTAAGGTTAAAACCCATTTAGAAAATATTTAATCTTTGATACATAATTTCAACGGAGAAGTACTTTTACCAAGTGTTGAGGCTGGAATCCAACTAATGAAAGGATATTATCTTCATTTGCTTAGGCTGCATTTCTTAAAATACAGATAATATCCTGTTGTGGAAATCGAAGTATGGGCTCAGGAACACTAAGTAAGTAACTTTGTAAGTTACAAATGAAGAAATAATTAATCATTAATTAATTAACAAAGTCCAGAAATATTGCTGCCTTAGCAAGAGCTTACACTCTTAAAAAGTATATACAAAGCAGTTAAAGGTGTGTTTTTGTCACACAGTAGAAAAATGTGGTACCAACCACTCATCAAACATCAATAAATTATCATAAACGAATGGTGTAGAGGGAGGGCCTGGATGCAGATATTTATAAAGAAAACTTGATTTATTATCACACAAACAAAAGGCGCGGCTGAGCCAGATTACAAGAAAACCTAAAGGTTACTATGAGAAAATAACAAAACAAAACTTGGCATGAACTATGAAACAATGACTGTGAACAAGAACGAGTACAGACCAACCTGAAAACATAACCGGTTGTGAACGGTGCTAAGGTGGCAAGGATCGGACACCGTGACTGGGGAAACTAAATACTCAGGGAGGTGGTTGGTGATGGGGTGCAGCTGTGAAACAAAGACAGGTAACATGGATGAACCTGATGATGTGCAAGGGAAAAAACATGGCATGAAATAAACCTAAAACCTGTTAACAAGACAAGACAAAAAACAAAAACTCAAAACATGACATGGCACACGACATATCAGATGCTAAATCACAATTGCACATTGAAGGCACCAACTTCTTTTTGTAAATTTGACAAATTAACCTGAAGTGATAAACTAATAATCGAAGGTAACCCACTTACTTGATGGCATGTATTGCTGACTTGGCTGCACTAGAGATCAAAAGTATGGGAAATATACAAGCTGGAGAGGACAGGAGTCAGGTTAGGCATTTTTGCACATTTACACTTAAAATTGTAGACTTTCTGCTGGATGAGAGGGTGCAAGTCAGTGTCTGTTTTGGAGGAAGGGCATGATGCAAAAATGATCTCATTGAAAGCGTTTTTTTTTGTGTAAGACAGATAGATACATGATGTAAACATAACAAGGTATTAAAACCTGAGGGACATAACATGAACATGATGATGACATATGATCCTGAAAATTCCTCGTTAAGGTGAGGAATTAGAACACAAAACATGACCAGGAAAAAAAGACATGTAGACAATCAGTGTGGTTACATGAGTGCCATCGGATCGGATTAATGGCTGAATTACAATAAGACTGAGTTATTCAGTTCCCAGACACCTTAATCTGACAAAAATCGGATCGGGTTACTCGCGATCGAATTAAGACCCCGGGATAACTCGATCCAAATGCCTACTTAACGTGCATGTAGACGACAGTGGATCGGATCGAGCGTTCTGCGCATGCTCCAGATTTTTTCCCGCGATCGTGACCCGGAAGTCGAAGGAGACGATATTCCTGTTGTTGTCGTCAGAAAGAAAGAAACAAGGCGATGGAGAATGCGCCGTTGTGCATCGTCTGTGCCATAACCAGCTCATCACAGATGGAGAGGGACGCAGCTTCATCTCGCTCTGCGTTCGCCATCTTTCTGAATGCCTGAGTTTGTTGTTGTTGGTGGTGAAGACGACAACAGGAAGTGGCTCTATTAGCGATAGCTGAAATGGGGACAGCGCCACCTATCGTACCGGGGTATGACCTGCTTTGTGCCAGTGATTCCATTCATTCACCGCCATATATCCAAGGAGAATTACCCTCAGATAAGGAGCAGAACCCAACTGTAGCTATAATCGAGTTAATCACATCATGTAACCCCACTGAATGTGTGCATGCTTGGGGCTTGTAGCTCAGGAGGAAGAGCAGTTGCCTCCCAATCGGAAGGTTGGTGGTTTGACTCCGGCTTCCCAGGCCACATGTCGAAGTGTCCTGAACCCCAAGACACTGAACCCCACGTTGCCTCCCAATGAAAGCACATAGTTATAGACTAACACATGCTGTATGAGTGTGAGTGAATGGGTGAATGTGGCATGTTGAAGCGCTTTGATTGGTCAGTTCCACTCGAAAAGCGCTATACAAGTACAGTCCATTTACCATGCTTCTATAAATGTAAACACCCTGTGTACAGAACATAGAAATTGTACATATTTCTGGTTTCCATAAATAAACTTGAGCATGATTAAAACTATAAATGTAAAGTGATGATTAAAAATAAAAGGATAATTAAGAGCTCCATGATTATTACCATGAAATTCAAGGAAAATTCAATCCACCCGTGTTCATTTCTATTTTTCTCTGTTTTTGCTAGAAATTTTTTTTTTAAAGACTTTTATTTATCGATCAGCATTATTCAACACCGTTTAGAGACTGGAACGAAGTTGGAAGGACCCTTTTCTCCATGATAAAGGTTAACTCCATGCCTTCACAGAGATGATACAACTTGCACAGTGAGAGGAAGGACTGCAAGCTTGCCAAATTAACCTGTTAAAAGATCAGTACACAACCCCTAAGTTAATGTAGCCAATGTAACCTTGACTTTCTTGTAGGGGTTTTCTCTGGGTTCTTTGGTTTCTCTGGATATCCAAGAGTCATGGGTGATGCAATGTAGTGATTCTAAGTTGACTGTAGCATTTGCATGGTTGTCCCTGAATGAGATAAAGTGGGTATTGAAAATGTAAGATGTGTCCAAGTCTCAGGCAAGCTGTCTACGTTGTTAGTTAGATATCAACCGCTTCTTAGCATAGGCAGGCCATGCCCCTTGCACCCCATTAGCCTGTTATGCTCAGGATACTAGTGATGGGAATTTCAGCGAAGTAATGACTTGGCTTAACTCACCAAGAAGAGCCGGCTCTTTCGGCTCCCAAACGGCTCTCCATTTTACCACTTATACTTTTTAGAATTCAGCCAAATTTAGCGCTGTTTTGACTTGTGATTTGTATTTGAACACATATATCACTTTAGTTTCAATAAATTCCCTTGTAACTCTCTAACTTGCTTGAAGAACCACTCTGCTACACAAAGCAGATAGAAAATGCCTATAAAAAAGCATAGAAATGAAAATAGGACAGCTATAGGCACAACTGTCAAAATGCATGCAAATACCACTTCTTTTTCTGTTTTCACTCATTTTTGCACCACACTCACTCGTCTGCCACTCTCCTTCAGCGCATCTCTCCCTCCCCCTCCTCCTGTCACGTCTCAGCGCTGCTACAACAAGGCTGCAGCATAAGGCTGAAGTACTGAGGTCTTCAGTCCCTGTGGACACCATCGTTACTGCATAGTTTATCTTTGTGTCTTTCTAGATCATTAAAATGTTCCTATTTTTCCTTATTCTGTTTTTTAAACAAATTTAACATCTAGAACATTTTATAAAGGCAGGGTTTCCATCGTAGATGATATATTGGTAACAGCCATTTTACACTTTAAGTTCATTGAGTTCATTGTGTCACGCTCGTCCAATTTCTCCTTGGCTGCCGTTTGAAGGCCATTTACTGCCTTCAGTGAAAAATGTTCCCTCTTGTCTGTCCGCCTGTTTAACTCTTACATACACTTCCGTTCAGTTTCCTCTCTCTATACGCGCCCAAGTGGAAGGTGCAGTATACTGTGGCAATTTATGAGTTATAGCCCTGTGAGAGAGCTTGGAGCTGAAACAACTTCAAAGGAGGGGGAGAGGGGAGCATGCATTCCATCACTGTTGCACTACACAAGGTGACAATTGTACTGTATGTGTGAGTGTTTGCATGTGTCTGCAAGCTGTACAAAAGCACGGAGTCAAACACATTAACTGTGTACCCAAAGAGCCTGTACTCCTGTTTCCCAAATCCTGTGTTAGTGTTGACTGATTTTGGAATGCTCCATAAACAAATGAAAAAATATCCTTCCACAGCAGATGACAGTAATGTATACAAAGTGATATGACAGATTTGATTTAGAAATGTTTTCATATAATCTTTCTTGTACTGTATGTCACTGATGAATCATAAACATTTAATGATTGGGTTTTATTACTTAAGTCAAGCAATAAGTAGAAAAAGTGTACAAATGCATTCATAAACATACATATGTACATTTATTAAAGAAATTTATTCCAATCTCCAGCCCATCAACTGCAGTTTTATCCATTGGGAGCATGCATTCAGCAATGAGACCCCTCAGTATGTCACTGAGTAGTTTTGTAACTGCTAATTTGTTCCAATTACTGCAAGCTTACAAAATTTCATATAACAACAACAACAACAACAACAACAACAACAATAATAATAATAATAATAATAATAATAATAATAATAATAATAATAATAATAATAATAATAATAATAATAATAATAATAATAATAATAATAATAATAATGACACAATTTGTATAATTTGTATAATGTTTCAAAGGGATTAGGGAATAATGGTCGGATCAGGTTTTCCTGTGACAGGGAGAACTACATTGGACAACTGGCAGTAAGACAGAGCAAGCAGTGACCACAGTGTGATGCTATTTTCAACACTCACGACAGAAATTTTTATTCTTGAGCACAGAACTTTTGTCTCGTTATCTTATTTCACATACCGGATTCCTGCTACTAAGCAAGTATAACACCACCCAAAATGATCTGATTAATTTTCAATGGCAGGAGCTGTTTGAAAATTATTTAGGAAACCATTCTTGCTCACATAATTAGTGTTCTCTCAAGTAAAAGCACACAAGTATCTCAGATAACAGATAAAGGTGAAATCACCACTAAACTGGTGATTAAGTTAATAGCTAATCTCCCTGAGTTTTATCCCATGGCACTAAAAAACGTGTCTGTGAATGTTTCCGTTGATGGTTGAGCTTAATATACTATCCGTTGTAGGCATTTGTGGATTGATATCAAAGGTCTGGTCTGAATTTTTTCTTTTTACAGTTGGAATTTTATAAGCTCACTTAAATCTAAACTTTGAGACACGGACCTGTTAGCATTACACATCAATAAAATGCTAATTTTGCTTCTGGCCTGGCGTAATAATGCTTGTTGACCCCTCTTTCCTGTCTGGTCAAACCCCAACTGATGGCCGTCCTTCCTGAGTCTGGTTCTGCTGGAGGCTTCCTCCTGTTAAAAGGGAGTTTTCTGCTCGACTGTCGCCTCACGTATACGCTCAGGGTGGGGAATTGAGTTTGAGAGAAAATTTGATGCAGTCCATTGGTTTCCGTAACATGGCAGCTTTTTATGAATTTACACAATATATTTGATTGGACTACTTTGGACTAAAATGAATTTGACTTAATTGAATTATACTTGGATTGCAGGGAATTGGATTGAATGGGATGCCGGTATAACTGAACTGGACTGTGTTTTTAAGTGCCTTGAGATGACTTTTGTTGTGAACTGGAACTATATAGAAATACTGAAGCTGAAATTCAGTAAATACTTGATTAACATGGGATGAATTACCCTTCTTGTTTACTGTGGTTGAACCTTTCAAATGAAGAATATCTGCTTTTTTTTATATTTAGTTTATTTGGAATTTCTAACCAGATATATTTTCATGGAAAAATCATGTTTGAAATAGATGATCAATGCATAGTAAGATTATATGTCCTCAGATTTGTCATGCTTTTTTGAGCTGATTTATGATAAGTCTATTTCCTTTTGCATGTGTTACTGTCGAGTGTTTCTAGATGTCCTGTTCATAATGTACCGGCTGTGTGTTTGACCAGGATCACATCGACACACACACAATCATTTGTACATGTTACAGCACACTTTAGCACTCAAAATATTGTTGTACTTGCATGTTGGCGACAGTAGAAATACACAAAATAGAAAGGTTAGACGTGATCAAGGAAACTCTTGATGATGTAACTGGGTGGTAATGCAGAAAAGAGTACTGAAACCTGACGTTTCCTCTCCAGCTCCTAATGCCATTAGAAAACGAGGACTGGAGTGGACTGCAGTGGACACCACAGACAGCTTTGAGTGCACCTTAGTACAAAATCATTGACTTGAAGATCAAATAGACAGAACTGATTGTTATAACATGTGAATTTACCCTTGGCTTGAAAAAAGAAAAACCTATTATTGGATTTCTGTGCAAAAATTTGGAAAAAGACTGACACATACACACACAGGAAAAGACAGGGAGAGGGTGAAAGTGTTAGACAAAAGGTGAGCATGGCTGCCAATCTTACTCCTAGCAGTCATCTATCCGTCCTTGTAACACCCCCTCCACCGACCCCTCTGTCTGTTCTTTCATTCTCTGCAGCCCCTCTTGTCTTTGTCTGGGTCAGGCCAGAGTCTGATGGACTCAAACAAAAGAATTCTGTCTGTCATGGAGAAAGAGCAAAGGTCTTGGCTTTCGGGTGGGTAAGAGGGTGGCGGGGCTGAGGTGGAGGGTTGGTGTCAGGGTTGGAATGGCAGTGTTGGAAAGGCATTGTTACAGCTGTGGCTATCCATTGTTGTTTCTGCGCTCGCTCTCGATCAATGCTTACCTCGTGCATCACTTCTGTGTCTGATTTCCTCATATGTCCAATGTTTTTCAGGGATAGGGATTGAATTTAGTAAAGAAGAAGAAATGGGACAGATGACAGGCATGAAGCTGCGTGCTCATTTAGGAGAGAGGCAGCTTCAGGCTCCCAGGCATACTTGTGAATAAGACCCCATGAGGAGGGCTGGTGTCTCCAATAGGATGCAAACTTCTGTTTTGGTCTGTTTTGTTGCTCCATTCCCTTGCTGCCAGTCTGCTGCTACATGCAGACTGGCAGCAAGTTTAAAGTGTTGTCACATTATGTCATTGTGTGCAAAACAACATAGTATATTTATTCAAGTTCAATACTGAAGAGCAATATAAATGGGCTTTACATGAGTACATACAATACTTATCTCCCAACAGAATACAGAGGGAAATACTATACTTTTTACATAAGAGATAGTTTCTATTGCAGGTTAGGATTAGGATTTTACATAATCTCCTCTCCAAACCCTTCCGATGGCTGCCTTTAAAAAGCTAATTCTTAAAATTTTTCACTGTGATGTTGTTTAATGTTTCAGTGCTGTTGACATAGTTTAAAAAGGCATACATTTTGATCATATTATTTCAAGACTTGGATTTCTAGGACTCTAACCTTTGAGACAGAGTGAGGGAGAGAGTTTATCTCTCTTTTTTGAACTGTTTTTGAATTGTTCTTAATCTGACCCCTCGCCCACGGGAGACCCTACCAAGAGCTAACGCCCCTGACAACACAGCTCTCAGGATCATGGGGATACTCAAACCCCTCCACCATGTTAAGGTGGTGATTCTAAGGAGGGGCATGTTGTGGAACGTTTACTGCAGGGTGTTGGGGAGGAGGCTCCAACCAATTCCAATTCCAAAGAGGGATATCTGGGTTTCTCTCCTGAACCTGTTGCCTCTGCAACTCGACCTCAGATAAGTGGACGACAATGGATGGATGGATTAATCTTTTTTTTTGTCTGGGCCGCCCAGTATTACTATCAAAGTAATGGGGGTCTGCTTCATGTGGCCTGCACTTTTTGTATGTGTGGCAAGGGGACTTGACTTTTCAGACAGAAGTCAGTAGGTTTGATGCTTTATGCTGAAAACAGCTGGTTGAACCTGGGTATTCGACTTGTTACATGCTTTTAGTTATATCTCCCAACCTCCAAATGCATGATTTTCTTTTGTGTTTTTACATTTTCATGATGCTGTGTTCCTCTTCTGGAGTTATTCTTGTGTCCAGTGGTACAAAAGGAAAAAAAATTGTCATTAATCGTGGCCATGAAGATAATAACTTATCATTGATTCAGTCAATAGCAATTTCACAAGTGTATGGAGAAATTAAACATATTGGGGTCTATGTTTAACTGACATCTGATACAACAAAAGCTGCTCGAGACCTCCAAGGTAGGCAAGAATGAACTTAACAGCATAGCTTTATTGTCTTCATGATATGTTCTTGTGCATGGTTAGAACAATATATTTAGTTTCCTTCATTCTAAATAATTAGGTGGTTATCAGCAAAGATGAAAGGTGTTATGCATTGTAGCTTATTATAGTAACACAACTTCTTGCTGTCTGCCTATATTTGTGCACTAACCTTTCAATTTGAAATGTTCTGGGAAATCCTGGTCAAATATCAGTCAGCCTTTTGTCAAATGACTGTCAACTCTCTGAGACAAAAGTTCAAGCTGGTGACTTGGCTGGAGCCGACAAACCAAAGCTGGCAGCTGCTGTCAAACTGGAGTTTGCTCTCTGTTTTGAGGGATTTCTGGAGTTTTGAAGCTGAAGCTGTTGAAATGCATTGTTAATATCGAGGAACAAAATGGCTACAGCTTTAGGCACACAAAGTAAAGGGAAAGGATTTTAGATTTAAATCTAGTAAAACATTCTCATATCTCTAAATAAAGTCTGGTGATGTTGCAGACTTTGATCTTCTCCAACATTGTTTCTATGAAGCAGTCTGGGGACAAATTGATTATTCAGTCCAAAAGCCAAGACAGCCAGTTGTTTTTTCTCTGCTTTGATTCACTGTGATGTCATCCTGACAGATACCGGCATTGATAATTCCCCCAGTTTTAAGTCTCCAACAGCAGAGGCAGCGCATGGTGCTGCTCGGGCCATACTGTAGTTTCTCTGTTGTACCAGCAGATGGGGAAGGGAAACATCTTTATGGGAAAAACAAGTGCAACAGCACGGTGAGAGATGACTGTCTGGCTCAAAACGTGTGCTGGGGCCACTGGCCGCTTTTGTTGGTAATTGAAAGGCAAAACCTATTTAGTTGATGTCACAATTGCTTGTGTTTAAACTTTTCTGTCAAAACTTGATATATTTGAGCTCTTTTTTAGCTGAGTATTTAAGGCCTTGCTGCTTTCAATAAATCAAAATGTATCAAATTGCTATATTTTTTTGCTTCAGAGGCCAGTGGAAAAACACTTAATTTTTTTGTGTTTAAACAGTGCTTTATGAGCTTTGATGACACATAAAATTTCTCTAAAACTTTCCTCATTTTTCAAAGGAAATATATCTTAATGACCTCAGTATTTGTATCATTATTGCAGTATGAACCAAAGTCCTCAAAATATACTTATTTCATGTATACAATCATATACTATAAATTGATTATACTGTTCAACAGTTTCTAAACATTTTCAGATTTTTTTTACAATAATAAGGTTCAGTGAGAAGGACCATGATTAAAATGTGTATTGTAAATGTCATGTGCTGTATTTCTATGCATTCTTAATTGCAGTCAAATTGTGATTTTACTTAAATTAATCTCAGGGCGCCCCTTTTGATTTTACACATTTTATATTTGACATTTTAGATATTCACAAAAATCATCAAAAAAAGAAAAATAGAGCGCTCTCCCCCTCATTACACCTTTTTGATTTTCAAAAGTTTTAAAATGATGCAGATTTGTCATGGCCCGTCATTTTCATCCGTAGGTCAGGTTCAAGTCTTAATCAGTGTTGGGGAAAGGAGGCGTTGCAAGGTGTGTGGGGATCAAGTTACTGTTTCAAGCGCCTCACTCTCACTCTCACTCAAACACACACATTCATTCCCTCCTCATGAGGAGTATCTGCGGGAGATGATTTCCTTCCCCATGTGCCGTCCCCCTCGCATCCCCCAACTCCACCCACCCAGCCCAACCCCCTCCTCTCTGCTACGCAGTGTAAACACAGTGTTCCAGAGGAATGTTGGACTCCCTGACCTCCACTGCAGTTCACTCGGTTCATCCTGGCCGTGCTGTGCTCCAACATCAGCAGCAGCAGAGCCCCGCTTCCCTTCCCTCCCCCTCATCCTCCTCCAGAGACCCTTCCTTTTACTCTAGCTCCTTCTCCCCATCGCGCCTCTCCCCTTTCTCTTCTCACTCCCCTTGCTCCATTCTCTTTTTACCCTCTTTTTTTCTCTCCTGTCCTTGTCCCTACAGCCACCCTACAATCACCCCCCCACCACACACACACGCACACACAAAACCTCCTTTTCTTTCCTCTTGTTCTCTCCTTACTTCCTCACAGCACCCCTCTACATCTCTGGTTGCGGGTCTACCCTTTACCTTGCACTCTGCAGCAGTGGATTGTCTCCCTTTATCTCCTTCCTTCTCTCTGGCACAGGTAACTGGCTTGATTGAAAAATTAAGGTACAAACTGTTATCATTTAGAGTGAAACTAGCCTATAGAAGAAGATATTGCTGTTTCAGTCATTGTAGTAACCATACTGTACATACCCGCTTATCTATTGTCACAAACACCTTTAACAGACAGCAATTGCAAAGCTTTACATGCATCCGTAGCCCGTCTCTGCAGACCCCCCTCCAATCCTTGCCCCACTTTACTTCACTACACCACCCCACCTCAAACCACAGTGGAGTTCAGTTCCTAGAAATAGGATACCAAGAGTCAGAGGCTTTAGTCTCTACACCAAGAAGGGAACAGAAAGCAAAGGGTTACAAGTGCATTTGGCCACTCGTTGGTTTTACTACAGAGGTGACAAAATGGCCAGAGCAGACGTGGTGCTCACAGTTTTCCCTGACTGTGGTGTTTTCAATGTGCCAAGGTTAATGGGCTTTAATTGCCGCAGGATAGAGCAGATTAGAAATACATGTAGCTGGAGTCTGTCATTTGCAGGATGCACTGAATACAAAAGTCTGGGGGAATCAGAGACTGTTTATTTGTAATGGACTCTGAATATGCTGCAGGGCTATGTAGGATCAGCCAGCTGGTTTATTGGCTGGGGCGAGGCTGATTGTCTGTCTGTCTTTCTGTCTGTGTGCCGGGTTGCCAGCTAACCTGAAAAGCAGGGTCAGCAGCCTGCCAGCAGTAAGCTTGAATAGTTGAATAGATCAGAGGAGGGAGCACATGTGTTTGTGTGTGTGGCTTCTCTTACATTGTGGCTGTCCCTTTTTAATGGCCATATCCACATACATTAAAAGACATTAGTGCAAACTACATGCATTATCAACCCAGTCTCACGGCTGTTCGTGAAACTGTCACGAAATTAAACTTTCAAATTCGTGCTCCCTGCCACGACTTAACTATAGGGAGACTGGGTTGGCATTATACTGTGGAACAGACACTTTTTCAGCAAATGCGATATGAATTAGACCACGCAGCAAGTTGTAGTCTAATATGAGCTTTAATGCACGTGACGTGTGTGGAAGTAGACAAACTTTAACTTGAGTTAAATTACATAAAACAAGAGCACTAAGGTTAATAGAACTTTACAGTTGGACTTGCCTCTGTCATTGAGAAGCTGCTGCATTGTATTTTGTGTAATCTGAGTATGATTTAAGATTTATAATCTGGTGAACTAATTTCTACAATTTTACTTCAAATGAGTAAAAGTTCAGAAGTTTAACCAAAAATTCAGTGTTGTTTTTCAAAATGTATTTTAAAATGACACAAATAAGGACAGGTCCCAGATAAATGTAGTGGTGAATAAAGTATTGCAAAATGGAAACAATCAACAAAATAGCAATAATTTTAGCATGTTCTTTAAGTTCTTTAATATAAATATATACATATACAAGAACTAAATGTGTTTGGTAAGCGGATGTTTTGAGAGACAAGAAAACAGGAAGTTAAAATGAACATGGGATGTGTTACAATTGGCTGAAGTCTCTCACGAACATATTGTTACGCGTAGAAAACATATATGACATTAGACATTTAAAATGACATAGGATGCACTCACATGACATGACATTCCCCCCTCCACCCCCACCCCCCCTTCCTATTGAGAAACTTTCAATAGAAAGACCAGTAGTGCCCCAAAAAACTTTACAAAAATATGATAATTGGGCCAACAACCTTTAGACCTGGTTAGCCCCATTGAGTGGCTTACAAGATAAAGTCATGAATATAAAGAGGGAGTTAGTGAAAAGTTAGGTAGAATAAATGGAGACTTTGTATTTTACACGCATCCATAAGTTGATATGAACGGTAACATTTGTTTGACATTCATTAAACTCACATATATAATAAAGAATGATCTACAGAATAATAAAAAATGAAAGAAATATGAAATATCTGAATGTTTTATCATCAATTTTTCTCTTGTTCATCTGCATTCTCATCATCATCTGCATCATTCTGCATTCATTCTCTGGTAATATTCCTTCAAGGACACTCACCACTGCAGCTCTCACCTTCACCTCAGTAATTTCAGAGGACTCTGAAATTATACTCGCTTTGCTAAAATTTGCTTTTACTTGCTGATATCCCAGAAGCTGTCTAATCACCTGGTCGCATTACTACATTTTTGTTCACTTAGATTGGGATTCTTTCCCATTTATTTAGGAGTATGGTCAGTAACTCAGATGGGCAACTGTTGCATGGTGATAATGGAAACAGTTTTTGTGAAGGAACATGTGGTCACTTTGCTTGTTATACTGACAGGAGAGAGGAACTTGGCTGACCTCTGCTGGGCTCTGACAACAACTGTTGCAGATGCTGATCACGGTTAACTATGTGATTTTTAGGGTATATATCTATTCTCATGACTTCCCTTGACCTTTTAACCATGGAACAGCTTTAGGGTTCATTAGAGAATCAGTGGCTGCAGCCTGCTGTTGTCTGGCAAAGAACAACCATTTAGTAGCTACAAATATGGACTCTTTTGTGTGTTAAAGCTGCAGCATTCTTAAATATTCTCAAAATACAAAGCCCTGTCTACATAAATCTAATTTTAACACTAAATATCCTTATTATTCAATGTAAATTATTAGTCAGAATAGCAGAAGAATAAAAAACAGTTTTGGATTGTGATTTTGAGGTACAAGCCCATCAATGTCCACAAGCCACCAAGAGGTGAAAAGTAAAATCTGATCCAAAAGACTTCACTGAGGTAGAAGAAGAATGATGGAGGGAGAGTGAGTGAGTTAGAAAAGGAGAGAGGGAGCAGATGGCTCGAAATATAGCCTGCTAAATTATTCATCCAGGCAGGAGTCTGGAGAAAGAGAGATGGATCGGAGCTGGCATGGACACTTTTATTAGGATTCTGAGAGCTGCGAGGAGAGTGGTTCAAAACTCTGTAATTGCCTTTTGAGACTAAGAAAAGCATTTGCAGTGCAGCAGCTATTTGCTGAAGGAATTAAAAATGTTGTATTTAATCAAACTGCAGCATAAGTTTAGACGTGCAGGCATCAAACTTCAGCATCAGTGACATAAATGAGTTTTGTTTAGGTTATCAGCTGCAGAAAGTTTGATCCAGCCCAAGAAAATTCTTCAACAAATGTCAACAAATTCATTTGAACCTTCACTGACTCCATCTTCAAGTGCAGATGATGGAATAGCATACAAATAAGTGATAGATAGCTATCTTTGATTGAGTTCCAATTTCCAGTGCTTTTAGGTTATTTCTAATACTGACTTTGTATTGGATGACTTAGAGGGCCATGTGTTGTGTGGAAAAGCTGCAGTTTATGCTTTCAGCACAAGTTTTTCTCAACAGCGAGATTGAATGAAAATGAAGAATAGCTGTGAAGCGAAATGACCCAGTGTGTAGACTAAGATTAGTGGTCAGCATATTAAGGAAAGGTCTGCTGCTGGAAGTGCAGGGGTCCTTGAGTGATTCTCAGGGTGTCCGCCTCTTATAGAGGAATGTATGAAGCATACATGGAATTTACCAGAAAGTCTCCTACAGTATTATTAGCAGAAATGATTTCTAATCATAATGGTAGTTTTACAGGTTTTATTTAGACTCTAGATTGTCTCGAGGAGTGAGTGTGAGCGTATGTGGTTGTTTGTTTCTGTGTGGCCCTGTGATGGACTGGCGACCTGACCAGGGTGTACCTCGCCTCTCGCCCGATGACCACTGGGATAGGCTCCGGCCCCCCCCCATGACGGGTATAGAAAATGGATGGATGGATGGACTTTTATTTGTCTTTTAGGAAAGTGCTTTCTGCTATATCCCCATGCTTGCTTTACTTAACATGCTGGGACAGTAAATAACTTCCAAGCCCTTTTCCATTCACCTCTGTGAATCATGCTCATCATATATGACTCTTCCAGATTCATAGACACACATAAACATAGATGTACGCACGCTCCAAAGTGAAGGGCTCCAGGGAAATAGAGCAGAGAGGAAGCTACGTGCCTTCGCCAAGCAAGGGCTGTCTGGTGTCATGGCAACTAGTGCAGATTACCCCACCCTCCATCAGTCAGGGAGAGAAGAGAGGAAAGGAAAGGAGACATACATTTACACACAGGCAGATACAGAATGTATGGAGATGTCAATGACAGGATTTTAAATGATGTGACATTGACAATATTCAGCTTAAATAGGATATAGCAACAGCATTAACCACAAAAAGAAAACTGAACTGACAGGCAAGCATGTGGAGAGGTAGAGAGGAAGCAGGGAGGGAACTGGAGAGGGTAACAGTGATGAGAGCAGGAAAAGGACGGGCCATAAACATATAGTAGAGCTAAATACATCTGGGGGATATACTGTAAAAGTGGAAAGGTTATCCAACAAGCAGCTTTACTGTGGGGGTGGACAGTTTGCAACGTGCTAATGCATTCATGCTACCAGAGTCCTGCTGAAGTGAATTTTACAGGAGATATTCTGTGTGTGTGTGTGTGGACAGCATGTGTGTAAATACTGCAGCCTGAGAGTAGAGGAGGGATGCTGCTGGGTAGGATGCAGAGCAGAGGCAGTGATGCATGGCTGGGCTGACGGCAAGAAAAGGGAAAGAAGAAAAGAGCAGATAATATTAGAACCTGCATGGGGGTATAAAAGGGTGGTTGGAGCTTTTTTGTGTGAGATGGGTGTGGAGGGGATCAATGGCACCAGTGTGAAGAAAATAGAGCATAGGAGACGAAAGGGAGACGGGGAAAGGAAGGCATTAGGGGGGCTGAGGTCGTTTGAGGATATCGCCTCCTAAATTGACTGCGGCACTGCCATCATCCACAGTTACATCATAGCCGAGCCCTAACTCAGGATGAACCTCTCCTCCTCCCACCTCCTTTTTGTCTTGTCCAACCTTTGAATGCTTCAGAGCCTTCTTTTGACCGTGCACAGAGGGGATGAATCATACTTTTAGGCAATGCACCAGGATGGGAAGGGAGAACTGAAATAGGCAGGGACTTTTTGTCGTCTTCCTTGTTGCTGCAGGCATTAATATTCTTCCCCAGGACTCTCATACATACTGTAAACAACACTGCACTCATTTAAAGGGCTGTGTCCTCCACAGAAGAGGGCACTGTCATTTGAAATGAATTAAAACTGCACCCATGATCATTGTTCTCTGAATTATCAAATGCTGCACACAAATTGGGTCAGGCTTAAACGAGATATCCATTCAGTGTCAGCAGAGCTGTGTCTCTGAACACGAGGATTATAACAATATTTCTTACAACCTTTTCTTATTCTGTGAAAGATGACCATATGATCCAACTCTACAGGAGCAGCTGGGTGTTCAGAACCTGCTGAACGGAACCTTGACTGCTTTTTCTTTTTTTTATGGCAAAACGTTTTAAAAGCAAAATTTTGAGGGACACAGATGAGTTTTTAAAGAATTCCTAGCTGTTGGGGTGGAGTTTGATGTAAGTAAATGTTCACCTTATTTCCAAAAGACAAGAAGTGAAAAATAAACATACCTTAAGCTAAATTCTTTTTTTTTATTTACACCATTGTTTACATTTTGGGGGAAAAAAGTACCTGACAGTTTAGACACTTTGGATGGCCACAGCTCTCATTAAGTGGATTTTCTTCGGTTTTTCCTGCAAAAGGCTTTACGTTGGGTGAGATTCTTTGCTAGCCATAATTTTTTTTCAGTAATGTTTATGGTATGGTGGTTAGCACCACAAGAGGGTTCCTGGTTCGAATCCCAGCTGGGGCATTTTATGTGGAGTTTGCATGTTCTTGTCTCCTTTGTCTCTGTGTGGCCCTGTGATGGACTGGCGACCTGTCCAGGGTCTACCCCGCCTCTCGCCAAATGATAGCTGGGATAGGCTCCAGTCGCCAGCAACCCTGACTTGGATTAAATGGGTATGGGAAATGGATGGATTAATGTTTTGGATTATGATGGTTATGGTAAATTTTCACATATAGCCTTTTGTGGTTGTCCATTGTGGATTTTAGGATGTATTTAATATCGTTATCCTATAGTAGAAGGGCTTTCATCTTACATATTCATTGCATGTAATCAATTCCATTCTTTTACAAGTCAGATGTGTTATGTGCTGCTGGATGCATCAGAAGCCAAAAATAATGAGCAAACCAACCCCATGCTCAACAGTTGGAGAGATGGTCTTGAAATGAACTTTTGTATGATTTTTCTTCAAAACATACTTTTTCTCATTGAAGCTTCAGAAAGATTAGAATGAGCTGCATATGTTTTACAGTAACCTACATGCCAATGAACCACAGCTTGTTATGAAGCAGCAAAGATATATTTATTGTAATGACCTGCACATGATTGCTAAAAAACACCATTATGGTTTTTGTCAGTTACACTATTAAACACATTATCAACAGGGTTTTAAACAGGGTCTTTTACACCTTAATGGAGGTAACCATGTGCGTTGCTCTCAACCCCCACAGACAGACATTTTCTTTTAATGCACAAACACTCAACAACACACTGGCACCGGAAAATATACTACACATTTATCCATTGCTGATTGGTCTAGAGTTGGAAGGAGCTGACAACAACCAATTTCACAACAAAGAGGATGATGGGCTAAAAACCAAAAATATCAAAGAAGCACGGCTGAAAGCAACAGCTGTGTCGGACAAGCTTAAATATCTTAACACTTAGTTTCACTCAACCACAAAGTAGATCTGTGTCTACTTTGACTTCTATGTTTTCCACAGCAGTGCGAAGCTAAAAGAAAACAGTGCTAACACTACAAAAAGTAGCCAACAGCTTAGATTGTTCCACATATTTATGAGACTGCCCCCAAATGGTGGCAAAATGCTTACATGTATTAGCAAAGCACAAAAGGTGAGTCGAAGGAGATCTCTGATCAGTCCTTTCATATTTCCTGTTCAACATATAAGCTAGGGTTCTCTGGATGTGATATTTTACTATGACAACAAGAAAATATGAAATCTGTGCACTGACATGTTTTATGTCTTCTTGTTTTTAGGAGCTGCTATAACAAATGTACTTGGGTACTTACAGTTCAGGTGGCACCTGGCAGTGATCTGTAAGTAATCATGTGTCTTATACTGTACATGTACATAGGAGGGAGTGCTATGTTCTGGGAGAACATCATCAGTGCTGGTGGCCTGCTGGCTGTGTTACAGAGTGAGATTTGTTACTGACACCTCATTGACTTTGTTGTGGTGACACAAATACATTAAGAAAGCTGAATGACACAGATGGCTCTGGTTTATGAAATACCCTGATATGTACATACTGAAATACAAGCTTAGATAGTGAAAGAAATACAGTTTATACAGATGCATTTCTGAATACTTTACTGGTTATTCTTGATACACTAGTTTAATTTAGTGTTCTTCAATCCTTTATAACATTTTCTATGCCATCAGCCCTCGACTGAAAACTAAAGCAATCTGAAATGCTTTTAAAAGCATCATATACACCATCTGCAAAATACAAAATAACACCAAGATACTGAAGAGTGACAAGGCTTCAGCTTGTTGTTTCTGGGAACCCTAACTAAGGAGTTAAGGTAAACCCGACATTTGACTTACTTTCACTTAAACTGTGCGGGAAGCATAGGAACACACTACACTTACTCTCTCTCCCTCTCTTTACATGTTCCTGCAGAGGGCTCACCATATTAGAGACTTAAGGCCGAGTTTGTTATTGACCCAGCCCCCATGTAAAATCTCCAGAACATCAGCAGGTCAAACAATGTACAAACGTGTCAGCAAATATTACTGAGTGTGCGTTTGTGAGAGTTTGTCCTTTCGACTGACCTGTACGCTGCATTCCACTTGCTCATTGTCATTGTGGATTAGTATAGATATATGTAGTACTCGATAAGGAGCCTTATCTGCTATTCTCAACATATTGTAAAGAAAAAACAACGATTTCCACCACAAATTTTCTTCATCACGTGCTGCCTCCTGCTGGCTTGAGACAATCTCCTCCACACACCCCCCCATCGCATTTCCAGGCAGGAGAGGGCATCTCCAGCAGAAAGCCTCACACTATGATGTGCTTGTGTGAACAACCTCTGCAGAAAAGATCGAATCAAATTGTCTCCACATTCTCCTGAACATCTCTCGTGTTCTTGTGTGACAAGACTTTAGTGACACATAAATCCAGCATAGTCCCACCCACCTTCAACCTGCCCTGTCAGAACTAAGAAGTGAAAACCCCTGTATCCATCGATGCATCTTCTGCACCTGCCCTTCCCAGCTACCACAGGGCAAGAGGCGGGGTACACACTGCCAGTCCATCACAGGTGTGCAGACATTTTGGCCTTGTTCATGCAAACACAGGTAGTTTGACCAATTTCTTTCTTCCGTCGTTATAAAAGAGAAAAAATGTTGCATCCTCGCAGCACACAAAATCTCAATCCATATGGAAATACTAATTCAGGACACCACAACTTCCACAACGACAGCTAAATACAAAGGGGACAAGCGATACATACTTGCCTTATTGTCTTCCAAACTACTTGTATTGACAGTCCAAAACCATTTACAGACAGGGGTGATCAACACTTACCTGCTACACAGCACATTGTGAAACTTTTCTAACAGCACTGGAGGGTTTCATTACATGCCAGATTATAGCACACGAAGAACACTTCCAGATATACACGTCCAGATGAAAAAAGAAAATTCTCTTGTTATTCTGTGATAATGGCCACATCTTTGTCAAATGTCTCCACTAACTAGGATCCAGTCCAAATCAATACGGTGGCTGGTTATGTGCTAGATTATGTATCAGAGACTTTCGTATCACATTCTAAAGCCACTGTTGTTCAGAATAGTCAGTCACTTCATTTTTAAAAGCAAACTTGTACTATTAACATAGACGCTACCTTGCTGGTTCCAGTTTCTCCCTTTGCATGTCAATTGAGCGGAGATGAGCTTATACCAGTAAAACCAAGGAGCTGACGGCAAGTCACAAACCCCAGCTAACCTTTAGTATCAACTGAAAAGCACAGACGAAGCAAATGTTTTAATGATGGCTAAGTTCCACCAGGTGCTGGTGAGTCTGCATGGCCATCACCAGGACCCTCAGACGAGCTGTCCTACATGGAATGCAGCCTTTTTGAAAGTTGCCAGACAAACCTCTGCAGTAAAGAGCTCAAAGTTCAAATTATCATCACACATGATAGTATAAGGAAATCCCCCTGCCACAATAAACATCTTAGTATTAAATCTTTGTATAATTGACCAAAATGAGGTTGTGTGTGGTTGTTTTGCAGCTGTCATGAACGAGGGGATGTTAAAACACTGATGGAATTTAGGTAAAAACGGTGACCACTGGAGATGATTATGCCGTTATCCATCATATCATATCACCAGGGAGGCGTTACTGGAACCCACGGAGCCCTGTTGTCATCATCATCACATTGTTGATAAGGGGTAGAGATGCCATAAAAGCACACATCATTTCACTTATTGATAGATAAAAACATTAACCAAATTATCTTTGACAGCACATTAATAAAACAAACTATTTTGCAATGAAAAACATTCTTCTGAATTAATGTCATATGAACTTCAAACAAAATAAATTGCTGATACTTTTCTGCTTTCACTGGGTGTGCCCATTTCAGGCTGTTTGAAATTCTGGTGGCATCAAACGGGCACTACAGACATTCTAAGTGCTGATAGGATGGAAGAGATTTCTGTGTCTCACCGTCTTTGTTTGTCACTGTGTGATGCAGCTGCTGGCATTCTGTGTTCATCACCCTATAAATACAGTAGCTCACTGATGGATCCTGTACCAGCTGTCTGCTGTGGTGTGATGGACACATAGGCCCAATGTGCACACAAATGAAAAAGTGTTTGCTGTTGTAAAACATTCTTTAGTCTGAGGAGAGACAGCTATCAGAATCAGAACAATCAGAATCTCATCCTTCCTTTCTCTTTCTTTGGATGGCATTCATGAAAACCCTCTGTTTTATGTCTGAAAAATGAAGCAAATGTGTGAACAAAACAATTTCAGCTCAAAACGTTTTCAACACAGATTATTAAGACCAGCACAGCAGATTAAACTTTTATAAAAAAGAGAGAAAGAGAGAGAGGGATCATTTTCAAGGAGGAGGGACAGTCAACCGGAGCTGTTCGCCTCTTGCCTAACACCCACGACAGCAGAGAGTGGCAGTGAAACAATGATGCGGATGTTGAAGATCCCAGATTAATCCTCCCTATTCAGCACTGCAGCAGCTGCACAGACATAAGGACAGGCATCATTACAGTCAACCAAGGCCTCTTAATAGGCCCACAACGTGGGGGGCCTGGTGGCTTTGCGTGAAGCTCACACAAGCAGAAAGGACGGTGGGGGAATGATGGGAGGTCAGGGGTTAGGAAAGAGGACAAGATGTGAAAGGAGTGGAGATAGGCAGAATGGTGGTGAGGGAAAGGAGGAGAAGGAGTGAAAATAATTATGTGTACAATTTAGAGTGTGTTTTCTCTTTTTAATAAATGACTGAACGTGCTCTAATATGGCATTAAACACTTAATTAATGTTGATGTGGTGTCAAGCAAAATGGAAACTTGCAAAGATATAGTGTTTAAATGCAGCCAGACAATTTCAGCAATATCAATAGATCTTCTGAAGTTATTGTTTATTTGATATATATTTCCCACACTGTTATATGTTATTTCAAACAAAATAACCATTGTAAATAGGGTTTCATACTATGGGTCTCAAAATTTAGAGGCAAATACTTGAAATGAACTATTTATGTGTTCTATTCTGTTCATTTTTACACCACTAAAGCCAACTAATACTAACTGAGGCGACTCAACTACAGAATGACACATTCATTGGAAATGAATGCAGGACTATAAATAGAAAAAATGTATGGAAACATTATGTTTGCTCTTGAGGATTATAAGCAGTAACTGCACACGGCAGATGTGCTAAGATGGCATCAACATTTCTGTTAGTTTTACCCGCTGTTTTCAAACAGGTAAATGATGATGATTGTGCAGATCCAATCACGATTATCTCAAACAATCCCAATAATATTAGTTTTTAATGGCCATATGTGATCATCAGTAATTCAAAATCAACCTGTAAAAGCTAACCATGGAAACATGTCTGTTCATCAGCACATTCATTGTGACTATTGCAAAGTTTGTTATTTTTTCAGAACTACAAGTGGAAAAAACAACCTGAGGTGATGCTTAGGTGTCGGGTCTTTTTCTTGAGTTCTTTTCCTGCTGTAAAAGTTCTATATCCTTCTCAATGATCTTTGTTTGTGTGTGTGTATATGTTGTCTGAGCTTCCTCTTCACCTTTATAGACTGATTCCATGCCTGTGGGAGAAGCTAAGCATTTCCCTCTGCAGAGGAGAAGTGGAGAACTAGGTGTGCCTTCAGACATTTTGGCAAAGAACTCAAGAAAGTAAAATCCATGCAACTTGAATGTGTGTGTGTTCTACTGCTGGTCCCGGCCGTCTGAAGGTCATACCATCCCTATACTCAGTTTCATGGAGAGCTGCCAATGCTGACGGCTGCTGATGCTGCTTCACAGTGAGTCTGGCACATGCCTCCTTAAGTGCTGGGCATTGATTAGATGGAACAGCTATGCCTCACCTGCTGAGACCAGCCAATAGCAATATAGCTGATGCCACAGCCAGCCAATACCAAACCAGTTAGAGGTTTGGAGAGGCTCGAGACAAACTGCCAGCAAGCAGACAAGACCCCTCTCCACCTCCTTACTGCTGCTTGAGGGTAAAACAAGAAAGAAAAAACATAAAAAAAAACACAAATATCATGGAGGAGAGAAATAAGTGATAAAATGGAGGTAAGAAAAGAAGATAAAAATATTGACAAAATGAAGGGTAATGAAGCCGGGGAGATGTATGATAAAGAAATGAGGCTCAATGGCTGGGAAAGAGGGAGCTGTTGGAAGAGAAGGAGATGGGAAGAAAGGCAGGATAGGAAAAAAGAAAAAAGCGTTAGCGACAAGCATATCAGAAGAAAACAACTATATTTGTGATCGCACACATGCCAACACGCATACAAATATTTTGGGTGCTTTAATGAAGTTGTCAAGATGAAAAATGAGTCAGTCAAATCTAATATTACAAGAAGTTAAGAAGCAGACTTTTCATGCAGAACTGTGGAGGAAAGTGGATTCTGTGCTGATGAGTGAGAGGGGAGGAGACATGCAGCATTTGTCAAGAGCTTAATCTATAGCTTTAGTCCACTCAAAGTAAAGAAAGATATTCACCAAAGCCCGAATAGATCTGCTGTCTGAACAATTCTACACCGTTTGAAGTCCCTCTTATTCAATAACAATAATTTACACAATTGACTGCCATAAAGAGCATAGATTACACAATAAAACCCTTTTATTTTGCAACACTGAAAAACTATAAATGGTAAATGAACTATGTGTATATATATGTATGTATATATCTATATATACACATATGCAATATCATATCATCTTTCTTTGCACCTTTAGAGATTTTCTAATGAGCTTTTTTTTCTGTGAAAGGAGATTTTTTAAAACATTTTTCTATGCTGGTTTGGATCCTGTGCTGCTTGAATGAATCTGTTATGATGCATGCAAGATCCAAAATCCAGAATAGTAGATGTGTTGAATGCAGGACAGGAAGTAAACACTGAATAGCGTGAAAAAGTTTAAACCATTTCCTCTCTTGATCAACATGGGAAGTGTGAGATCACTGACGGGTAAAATAGACAAGCTTGAAGCCCTGGTGAGGAAATCAAGGAAGCTTTTTTTCTCCAAGACATGGCTGCAGGAACAACTCTCTGCTAGACAGAGACTGCAGACAGACAGAGAGTTCACAGAAAAGGAGGAGGGATTATTGTACTTGTTAACAAGAGATGGTGTAATCCTGCTCATCTGCACCTCAGATGGATCTGCACACATGCGTTCCTGTCCATGTAGTCTTCTGAGAGAGTTCACTTGTGTTATCTGCTGAAGCTGTGACTGCACTCATCAGCTAACTGATCTCCATTCCCTTAATGGGGAAAAAAATTCATTTCAGGGGCAGTTGGTGACAGAATAGCACAGAAGAACTTTCCCAAAAAGTCTGTATTTCATCTAAGAGTGCTGAGTCAGCTTTGTTCTCATCTGTTCATGTGAACAAGCCTTTTATAATGCACGCTGGACTTCTGCTGACTTCTACGGCCTCACGGGACAATCAACTGACAACAATAAGCTCTCCGATTGGCCACACTGATAAGATGAACAAGACATTGCATCTTTTTTGCAATGGTTAATGATTTCCACGAATAACACATTAACTAATAAGCTCGGTGCTTATTAGTTAATTGCACTGTGCATAGTCCTCATGGACTAAAATAAAGTTTAAGTAAGGCAGAGTTCTGATGTATTAAAAAAAAAGCATGGTATCTTAAATGCCAAGATTCCCTCACATTACAACACAGTGTTTTCTGTATCATTTTTAAAAATATGAATATATCTTTGGCTTTAGCCTGCAACGGAGGAATGCAGAAGTGGCTTTTCCTGGGACCCTTCCTGTTAAAAGAAAAATGTATTAACATCAATTCAAACATAATGTCTAACATAACTAAACGGGTGAAATTGTCCTCCCTCCTATCCACTATACCGATTGTTTTTTTTTTCTTACAGACAAGTATGACATTCTCTCTGAATTCACAAATCTTTCAATTGTTTTATTAGCTCCATTATATGATCCCCATCACCTAATCTGCAGACTAACTGGATATATGGCAAGCTTGCTACCAAGCAGGCTTCAGAGGGATAATCTGCTTTTAATTAGGCATTTACGTGGATACAAGACACTATAATTCTTACTGAATTAAGAATGAATTAAGAATTTATTTTTGTATATGTCATTGATGTCATTAGCTAGTGGCTCATGCAAACAGCAATAGCCGTTTAAGAGAGATGACTGTTTGATTTTCTTCGGTTTTATATTATTCAATCAATTAATTCATAAAAAAATATATATATTTTCTGTCCCGCTGAGTGGGCTGATGTCCAAGGTTGATTCAAAGATAAACTGGTCTGGTTTTCTCATAGTCACGATTATCAAAAGCGCAGCCAGCAGGATCTAGTGTAATAACATCCCTCCAAGTTGTCGTAGTGATACTTATGTCCTCTCGGAGGTAAACATACTGGGCCAAGCTTTCAGAGCACTCATGATAAAGCTTTTACTGCATATGATTCAATGTTCTGAGAAACCTTTGGACCTAAATGTTGCTAGAGAACAAGCAGACTTTCAAGATCCTCAAATACAGTAAATAGAATCTTCATCTTGTTGGCGCAGGAAAGTAATTTGGCAGTTTTCCTGCCGAATGCCACCAAATGGTAGACAACGTAGAATGCAGGGCAGTTGCCTACAGAAGCTGCCAATCTACTCAATAGGTATTTTTAACTTAAATGGTTAGTTATGTGCCTCAAAATGCACATCAGCATGACTGATTTTAAAACACAATTGGAAAGAAAGCGAAAATCTGTGTTTTCATTTCATGATTTTACACATTTCTACATTTTCTCGTGATGTTGCCACATTTTGCCACCAAAAAGCAAAGCTTAAAGTATTTAAGAGATATGCAATGTAGCCTGGGGAGTGAAGTAAGGGTGTGGCTTTCAGACTTATTGTCTAGCACAGAGAAAAATGTCTCTCCCAACAATTCAATCTTCATCCCCTGACAGGCCCAGCTGTTAGGTGGCCTGACACACATACAGCATGCACTCAAGTCTCTTCATTTCTCTCTCTCTTTTTCACAAACACACACACACATGTATTTTAACAAACACTAGATGCACGCACAGATGGATAAGCAGTGGAGCTGAAAGATGCTGCTTTCAGACTTCTAACTGTCCGCAACAGCCTTTGACCTTCAGCCTTTCTGCTCAGCCTAATAATTTTGGAGCACTCATGTTTTAATCTATTTATTTACTTGGAGGGGGGGTTCATGTGTGTATATACTGCATTTGTGAGTGTGTGCGGCTGTAATAGAACAAAGGATTCTTTTGTACAACAGACCCATGTTCCTTCCAAACTATGTGCGCTGCATAAATTTTCATGTACGCTCATGTGTCCTGCCCACATATGTGTTTTCTTGCACATTGTTGCACAAGAGAGACTTGAGCTCCACTTCAATGTGTTTGTGTCCCTGTGGAGTGCAGCTTTTGCCCCAGGCCAGGCTGATTTGGGGCCTCCTGCTTTTTGTCAGACCCCACTCGCCTGTCTTTCCTCTGCCTGCAATCTAGTAGACTTCTTCTCTGGCAAATGCTTACCCATCTCATGACAGGTCCTTACAACTTTTTTATTCTATATCTGACTCTGATAATCAAAGTTGCATGAAGACAAGATTGTTAGAAGAGAAAGATACAATTTAGAAAAGACTTAATCGACGGGGTTATATACTTTAAAGGGACTTGATTTAGCTGTTGGCATCAATTTAACTTGACTGGATTTAGTTCAAAACAGCAGTTAGTTAAATTCTTGATCTGGCATAAAAAAAAAGCCTCAGAGAATTAAAAGCTAACTTGAAACAGGTTGTATGAGTCCTAATTTGCAACATATGTAATTCTAAGATGTGAAAGTGGCAATCTCTTCAAGAACAGATGAACAGCTGTTTATCCAAGCCAGTCCAGCTTTATTTATAAAGCACTTTACATTACCACAAGGACCAAAGTGCAGTACAGAACACATAAAAACATTACAATTTACAAATGCCATTACACAGACACAAAAACATACAATACTAAAATCCAAAATACTTTAAAACACTTAACCAGCCATGCAATAAAAACTCAAATAAAATAAGCACAAACTAAACTCAACATCTTATATGGTGTCAAAAGCCAAGGCAGAGAGATGAGTTTTAAAAAGTGATAATAAAAACAGACAACGATGTCGCCTGTCTGATGTGCAGTGGTAAGTCATTCCACATTCTAAGAGCTGCCACAGCAAAAGCTATTTTGGCCAACTGTCTTAAAGGGGAACTCCAGTATTCTTAAACCTGGACCTTATTTCTGGCATGAAAAACGTTCATCTACTCACTGAGAACAGTTTGGTGAAAGTCGGCCTCCTTCGAAAGCTATTTAGAAAACTCGCGATCGGTGTATATCCATTTAACGGAGTTAATGGGGCAGGGACAATGCAGCCTCTAAATAAGGCATTGTCTGTCTTTATTTCACCAATACTTTAAGAAGAATTAATGAATGAACGTGTACCATAGCTCTGTTAGCTCATAGTTCTGTTATGTGGCTACTTGCAGCTATAGGAGAGCTAACGGAGGGATTTCTACACAGGCACTCTACTGGGACCACTTCATCAACTTAAAGTACTGGTGAAATAAAGACAGATAATGCCTTATTTAGAGGTTGCATGTCCCTGCCCTGTTCACTCCGTTATATGGAGCTCCAGTTATCTAAATATCTTCTGAAGGATGCTGACTTTCACCAAACTGTTCTCGGTGAGTAGATGAACGTATTTTATGCCACAAATAAGGTTTAAAAATACCAGAGTTCCCCTTTTAGACTGGAAAAGGCAACGGAGGGATTTCTACACTACCGGAAAAGACAACTACCGGAAATTACGTTCTGAGCGGACCAATCACAGCCCTTACGGCCCACGTCTACGCGTCGTCGAAATGATGGAGAAGCATAAACTACGACTTACTCAGTTGCCAGTCAAGACGGAGCACCCATGGAAGACTTCTTGTAACGCTCTGCTGCCCTCGCAGCTGGCCACGCTGCAAAAAGCGGAGACTGTGTTACCAACGACCGACGCGCACATATACACAATGGAGAACTGACAAAGCGCATTACCTGCATGACGAAGGTTCTGTATGCAACAGACCAAATGCACCAAATGACTCCGCTGACCACACGAAACAATTCATCGGAGGGAAACGGAAGAGTAGAGAGGGGCACACCGGTGTGACCGCTCCCATATATATATATATATATATATACACGCTACCTGAGCCGCCCATCAATTAGGGCGTGCATAAACATGGCTGGCGGCTTATCTACAGTAGTAAACAATGTATTATCACATTAAATGTCAAAGTTAAAAAATAGAGACATATGCATGGTATAGTTTATTTGTATACTTATATGTATATTCAGGAACATTTTGATTCATCCAGGAAGTTTTAGACTAAGTTAAACTATGGCCGAAAGCATGGTCGCAACGGCTTGGAGCTATCGAATTTGGCATAGGTTTTAGTGTTTCATCTTCATATTGTACACAATTTTGCACAATATTCAACAAGTGGTACATCAGTACAGACGTGGTGAACTGCTGAGACTTAACCATGAAGTAATTCACCACCTTCCAGCAGATATCTCCAGCTCCCCGAGATTGTCAGACCACCACCTGGGACTGCTATAGCAGCAAGCTGAATGCACTGTAAGCACAGGCAGAAGAGAGGCAAGTGTGTGGGCGTATGGGCCAGGATAAAAGCTTATTCTATTCTTCTTCTCAAATGCCTGCTCAATCTGAAATAACATGGATGACGTCTGAGTACAAATAGCTATACAGAGGAATATATGTATAACAGTTTGATTTCCACAGAAACCTGGCTGGACATCACAATGCCAGATGCAGCTATCAGGATACCAGGCCGAAATGCCTTCCGAGCTGATGGGATTGCAGACTCTGGTAAGAAGACTGGCGAAGGTCTGTGTACATGACTGTTTGTGCACAAACGTCACTGTAGTCGACAGATTCTGCCACCCTGATGTGGAACTTTTGCTGCTCAGATGTAGACCATTTCACATACCAAGGGAATTTACCACCATTTTCAACTGTGCTGTGTAGCATTGAAACCGGCTTTATGACACTATAAACAAAGGCCTGGTTGCACATCCTGGCAATGTCCTTATTGCAGTGGGGGACTTCAACCATGATTAGCACTGTCGCCTCACAGCAAGAGGGTTCCAGGTTTGAGGCCGCTGTGTGTGGAGTTTACATCTTCTCTCTGCGTATGCATGGGTTCTCTTCGAGTACTTCGGTACTCCGGGGAGGTTTTCTCTCCCAAGAAGACCAGGAGAAACTCATCCATGCATTCATCTCCAGGAGACTCCATTACTGTAATGGTCTGTTAGCTGGACTTCCCAAAAAGAGCATTAAACATCTGCAGCTCATCCAGAACGCTGCTGCTGGAGTTTTAACCAGGACTAAGAGATCTGAACACATCACACTAGTTTTAAAATCTTTACTCTGGCTTCCAGTCAGTCACAGAATAGATTTTAAAAGCCTACTGATGGTTTACAAATCCCAGAATGGTTTAGGCCCAAAATACATCTGTGATATGTTCAGAGAATATAAAGCCAGCAGAGCTCTTAGATCCAAGGACTCAGGTCAGCTGGTCCAGTCCAGAGTCCAGACTAAACCTGGAGAAGCAGCATTTAGCTGTTATGCTGCAAACAAGTGGAACAAACTGCCAGAGGAGATTAAACTGTCACCAAATGGAGACATTTTTAAATCCAGGTTAAAAACATTGCTTTTCTCATGTGTCTATGCATGAAATGTCAGGTTAATTGGTGACTCGAAATTGACCCTTGGAGTGAGTGTGAGTGTGAATGGTTGTGTGTCTCGTTTGTCACTGTGTGGCCCTGTGATGGACTGGCAACCTGTCCAGGGTGAACCCTGCCTATCGCCCAATGACAGCTGGGATAGGATCCATAAGACATTTATGGCTCAGAGATTCAGAAGCCTGTGGAAACAAGAATATGCTGGCTCTAAGATAGGTCTAACTCATTGTGGCCCCATAGTGTAACAGTGGCTATTCCGTCAAGAACATTATCTGCTAGTATTACTTGCAATCTGATGAGCCAATCTGTACACTGAGTGGGCTTCAAAATTCACAACATGTACGTGAAATGTACATAGGCTGATTCCCCCACAATTTCATCATAGAGCTCAAAGTATACAACTGCAGATGTATGACTACAGCTTTGGTGAAAATGATTACCATCAGGAAGTGTCTGATGTTTTGATCGACTATCAAATTAACTACTGAATATCCATATTATGGGTGTGTATGATTTCAGAGTCGACTTTTAAAGGGAACTGCAAGCGCTAAGAAAAAACTGACAACAAGGCTGCCAGACGCTGCATTACATCACCTGAAAGCCTTCTGCTTTAGATGGCTTCAGCAATGGTATTGGGTGATGTCATTCATGAGTAAAAATGGAGTATGCATCGCTCCCTTTCTCTTCATGAGGATTTGATTGGTGTTGCTATTTTTGACTTCCTTTTTTCAAAATATCTTCGACAACTGTGATGATTGTCCTAAAACTAGCTGTAATCTTTCAATGCACTGTACTTCTGTTGAAGGAAAAAGGCACTCCTTCACACTGCTGTCCTAGAAATTTTCTCAGAGCTGCTCAGTGTATTCTGTTTGAAGCTCAGGCTTGACAGCTTCATTTGTGAAGTGTCTCAATTAGGCAGAATATTTCTGCAGACATATCTCGACTCCCAGACTGTCTCACTAAAACATAAAAGCCTAGGCTTAAGGAAGTCATCACAAACCTCGGCAGAGAGAGACACACACACACAAACGCAAACACTAAAAATAGAGGCAGCTATCCTACTAATGCTGGTTAACGCTTCTCACCCCAGACAGCTCAATTTGCATATCTTTAATGCTCTTGCTCCTCTCTCCTTCCCCTCTGTTTCTTTTTTCTCTCTTCATCTTTCTGTCTTGAGTGAAACTGTCTGGTTTTTCAATGGAATTCTCAGGAGGGCTTGCATTGCATGTTCGAAGGGAGCTTTTTGTAAAAGAAAAGCAAGAAAAAAGCTGGCTGAAAAGATTTCAACAATTGTGGTAATTAGAGATTTTGGAATGGTGAGACACCCCCACCACTACCTTCCCACCACCCTCTCTTACTTTACTCTAACTGTTCCTCTCTCAGGTCTTTCAGGCCACTATTATGGTCTCCATCTGGTCTGCAAAGAGGGAAATCAAAGCACATTCAACCGACTAGTCGACACTGCTCCCAGATACATGCTATGACACTATGTTGATAATAACAACAATGTTTGGGGCCCACTAAAGCTATTAAGTCCACCTGAGTCTTCTAATAATCTGACTGAACATTGTAGACTCCTTGCAAGTTTGCAGTTAATGTATTGCAGAAGCATGTCAGTTGAGTTCCAGTTGGTGCACTGCAAATTTACATTGGTGTTCATCAAGCTCAAGGGGCTCAGTTGGCTCAGTATATAGTTGAAACTAGGGATGAGCATCGGTTCTCGAAGAGAGCTGACTCCCAATAGTTTCAATCTGTGGAATCGTTAATCCGCCTGCCTAACAATCCCAATGCCCATGTCTGAGCATTTGTGCAATGATGTCATGCGCACACTTTGTCTTTTGACTCAGAATGTTTCCAGCCCGAGTATCCAGAGAGAACCCACACATACATGGGGAGAACATGCAAATTTCACACAGAAAGGCCCCAGCCAAGAGTTGAACCTGGAACCCCCCCACTGTGAGGCAACGGTGCTAACCACCACACCACTTTGCAGCCCACTCTTAAATTATTTAAGAGTGTTTACCATGCCCCACCATAAGGTGGCGTATCAGCTTTACTTTAATAATGGGAATTTCGGCTCTTTTTAGTGAGCCGGATCATTTGGCTCAGCTCACCAAGAAGAGCCGGCTCTTTCGGCTTCCAAACCGCTCTCCATTTTACCACTTATACTTTTTAGAATTCAGCCAAATTTAGCACTGTTTTGACTTGTGATTTGTATTTGAACACATATATCACTTTAGTTTCAATAAATTGCTGCAGCCAATTGCATTTACAGTTGTAAAATCCCTTGTAACTCTCTAACTTGCTTGAAGAACCACTCTGCTACACAAAGCAGATAGAAAATGCCTATAAAAAAGCATAGAACTGAAAATAGGACAGCTATAGGCACAACTGTCAAAATGCATCCAAATAGATCTTTTTCTGTTTTCACTCATCTTTGCACCACACTCCTCTCTCCATTTGCCACTCTCCTTCAGCACATCTCTCCCTCCCCCTCCTCCTGTCACGTCTCAGCGCTGCTACCCCCGCCCCTCCCTTTTTGGTGGTATGATCCTTGTCAATCCTCACATGACTGGTTGCACAGCATGCACGTGACCCCCGTAGCCATCACCCGCAGCGCCCGCAGGTACTTTTCTGAAAGCAAAAAGTAAAAAACAAACAGAAGATGGCTCTGACAGACGTGAACCGGCTCCCATCGTTCACTTAAAAGAGCCGGCTCTTTGAACCGTCTCGTTCGCGACTGACACATCACTACTTTACTTATTGTCATGGTCAAGAGTGCGAGCGCTTTTTGACCTGAGACGCTGACTAGAGAGAGCCCTTTGTGAGTGACCTGACAAACTTAGGAATAAGTATTGTGCATTATGTTGGAAAAGAGGAGCCGTTTCACCGTGTGAGACCACTGAGAGAAACTCCAGTAAGCGTCGTTGCCACATGCTAAGAGTCCTCTTTATTAGCTGTTGATGTAGCTTGTTATGTGAAAATGCCTTTCACTGAGATAGTTTTCTTGAACCAATCGGAGCTACAGGAATGTTTCCTAATGTTTAAAATCGCCGTGGTACTGTTTGTATCATTGTGAACATTGTAAACTGACTTTAAAAAAGATCACTAAGTTAGCGTGAAGCTAACATTAATCACGAGTGGTGTTACCCAAATATATACAGAGTTGCACAATACCCACGGTACCCCGCGGTGCCAAATTGTTACGGTTCCTACTATACTAGAAATTCCGTGGATTGCTATACTAACGGTGCCAGTTTCCGCTACACAGCGGCCGCCTCGATCATCCTCCCGGCTTCTCACCGCTTGCTACGTCCTTGTAAACAAACCCACACAGTAACCACTGCGACCGAACTATACAACTACTGTTTGCCTGTTACTGGTGGCCTCCGAGATATGATAGGCTGTTTCCGCACGCTGGGTTGTTAGCTGATGGGCTGTCCGTGTGTTTCTGACGGCGAGAACGAACTCCATGTAGACAGCTCCACTTCAATAGAAATTTGCTTCAAAACTAAAGTTCTGTCTCGCCCATAGCAGTCACAAACACAAGACAACACACCATGGCAGAAGCACCGGGCCTGAGCGGCGAGTCTGCCGCAGCGTGCTAGTGGCACCACTAATGAAAAAAACAAACTCCAAAAGCCACATTTGGAACTATTTGGGGTTTAAACATGTCACAGACGGTAAAGCAATAGACGATGGCCGTCCACTGTGCAGGCGCTGCCACCAGCTATAGGAGCCAAAGAGGCAACACATCCAACCTCATAAAACACCTGCAGTGTCGTCACCCAGATTTATGTCAAATACCAGGTTAGTATTTCCTGTTTATTTTCTAATTGGCTAATATTAGGCCATGTGCTCTGTGTACAGGCTGAAGAATGAAGAGTTAAAATATGTTAAAGCACCTAGAAAATACATAAAAATATAGTTTTCACAGGGAATCAGTTCCTGTTTATTGCATTTTGTCCTCTATGGTTTATTATGTTGGAGAAGAAGCATTATTGTCAAAGAGATTTTTTAAAAAGACAATTATTTATATTAGTATTATGTTTATCGTGTACATAACAACATACGTAATTAATAAGTATTTATAACTTGTACAAATACATTGCAGTTCATGAAAAAAATTATAATCAAAGGCTGCAGTGTCGCGATAATACCCGGAACCGTGTGGTATAGTCTGGTATAGTATCGTGGTTACTTATTTTGGTATCGTGACAACTCTATATTTGAATATTATATGATTATTGGTATTATTATAATTATATCACTATCATCATCATCATTATTATTATTGTTACAGTAGACATAGAATCTGCAATCTTTACCCTTTTTGAATATGAGACCGTCAGAACAGCTTGCAGGAACTTACTCTATGAATAAAGTGATATGATTGATTCCAAATTTTCAACCTAAACAGGTTCTTTAATGACTATAGGGTTAAGTGTCAGAACTTTGAAATATTCAAGGAAAAAACAAGAACATTAACCATCCCCCCATAAAACTATTTACAACAGTATATACAAGCCTTTCATGAATTGGAGCTAAAACTCCTAAAAGAGAACTGTTTTTCCCAGTTTCTTTCTTGTGCTGGCACTAAGTTTTGTGGTGCGGCCTATGTTTGAGGAACACAGACACCACTAGTTTCAGTAGGTCAGAATGGTGGTTGGCAATGCCAGATTGTGTCTCCAGTATGTTCCCCGAGCAAAAACACATCATCTGTGCCAATCTCCTCACGGACCACATGCATGACCACTGACACCTTAGGAGCTTGCCCTGAGTGGACCTGGCGAATCACCCGCTCTGCTGCTCTTACCACCTGTGCCTTCGGATGAAATCATCAGCCTACCATTATTTTTTAATAGAATTGAATAGAATTTAAGTGCTTTATTCATCCCAAACTTGGAAATTACTTTACAGTACCAGCACTTACACCCGAGTGAAAAGCACAAAGCACCTACTATTAAGTAGTAGTATGAACAAAATGTACAATTCAACCTTTAAGATTGTAATTACAAATAAGATTCAAGTAAAAATATCGTCTATATACAACAAAATGTGCACTTGTGCAGTATTAAAGTGTACCAGTAGCAGTTATTGAACAGATGTATAAATAAGCAGTATGTTTAACAGAAAATATATCTAAAGTGCATATAGAGAATAATGAGCAGTGCTTTCAGCTTTTATTAAACAGTGTGATGGCATGTGGCAGGAATGATTTCCTGTATCTGTACCTTCGACAGCAGAGCTGAAGCAGCCTGTGTGAGAAGGTGCTTCGCTGTCTGAGCACGGTGTGATGGAGAGGGTGCTGATTATTATCCATAATGGACAACAGCTTATTCAATGTCCTCCTCTCCACCACGGTCTCAAAAGACTCCAGCCTGAGACCAAGTGCAGAGCCAGCTTTCTTAATGATTTTGTCCAGTCTGTTAGTGTCGCTGGCTCTGATGCTGCTGCCCCAGCACACAGCAGCAAAGAAAATGGCACCGGCAACAACACTCTGATGGAATATCTCCAACATCTTGCTGCACAAGTTGAAGGATCTCAGCTTCCTCAGGAAAGCCCCCACCCCTCTGATCCTTATTCTGTTGGGTCGGATGGCCTCGACTTCTTGGGGACTCGAACCATGCAGGACGTCTTCCACAGCAACAGGACTTTCTCCTGACTCAGACTCAGGTTGCATAGATGTCCCAGTACAGGTGACAGCTGGCTGGCGCAGGTCTTCAGGTCTTCCGTGTCATGCCATCAGGGCCTGCAGCTTTCTTCTGATGTAGTCTTTCCAGCTGCCTCTCAACCTGGCCTGTAGTCACCGTTGATCTTGGGTTGATGCAGTTGTCTTCAGTGGAGGAGAAGGAGGAGGTGAGGGAGAAGGAGGAGGGAGAGGCGGGGCAGATGGAAAGTTGCTGTACAGGAGAATGCTGAGTGGTTTGAGCCATTTGGGACAGTGTGGGTGTGTGGGGGGATGAGGATGTCAGAGGGGTGGCAGTAGGTGAGATAAACCTGGTAAAAATCTGGTTAAACTGGTTTGTTTTATCCAGGCCCCCTGATGTCTGCCTGCTTTTCCCCTTCATCCCCGTGATGTCCTTCATTCCTGTCCACACATCTCTCACACTGTTCTCCTGGACTTTGGCCTCCAGCTTCCTCCTGTAGTTGTCCTTGCATGTCCTCAGTGCCTCTCTGGGTTCACGTTGCACTCCCCTCTGCTCCTCTCTGTCCCCAGACCTGAAAGCCATCTTCTTTTTGTTTAGAAGTGCCTTCAGGTCACTGGTAATCCAGGGCTTATTGTTGGAGAAGCAGTGCACGGTCCGGGCTGGCATGGTATTGTCCTCACAGAATCTGATGTAGTCTGTGATGCAGTCTGTCATATTGTCAATGTCTTCCCCATGTGGCTCACAGAGTACATCTCAGTCTGTCCACTCAAAGCAGTCCTGCAGTGCCTCAGCTGCCCCCCGTGTCCACCTCCTCACCGTCCTGGTGTGCACGGGGAGGGACATACTTGGGAGTCATCATGACCAAGTTGTGGTCTGACCTGCTGAGGGGGGGTAAGGGCTGTGGCATCGTATGCATCTATGGCATTAGCATACAGGAGATCCAACGTTTTGTTTTCCCTGGTGGGGCAATCAATATACTGGTGAAAGTTGTTTAGAGTTTTGTCCAGTAAAGCATGATTAAAATCACCTGTAATGATCATAAATGCATCCAGGTGTTCAGTCTGTAGTGTAGCAGCGGCTGAACTGATGACCTCACAGTCCGCCGCTGCATCAGCTGACGGAGAAATGTAAACTGCCATCACAATGCTGGATGTGAACTCCCTTGGTAAATAATACGGGCGCATACCCACAGCCAGTAGTTCAATGTCCGGGGTACAGAGACGTTCCTTCACGTTCTCATGGCCAGGATTGCACCACCTCTCACTCACATAAAGTGCAATCCCACCACCCTTCTTCTTTCGACTTTTGGAAAGGGCTCTGTCTCCCCGCACCAAACTGTACCCAGGAACCTCCATGCTTTAGTCCGGGATGTGCGAGTGCAGCCAAGTTTCTCTGAAACTCATCACTCATTCCCTCTGGGTCTTCACCAGCGCTGTGAGCTCGTCCGTCTTATTCCCCAAAGACCTCACGTTTCCCATAATAATCGCTAGTACCGCTGGTTTATGCTGTCTCTTCTTCTCCCTCCATTTTACTCCAGACCTGAACCCCAGCGTCTCCTCCATAACTCCTTTGGGTCCACAGGTCTGTCTCCATGCAACAGCACAGGCCTACACAGCGCAATAAGCTGTTCAAGCGTGTAAACAATGCCGTTACTCCTTTTGGCAAGATTCTCTGATACAAAGATTAGAAAAAGTAACAGAAGAATGCGGAGAAGAGCGACAAAACATAGTCATTGTCACAACTTTAATGCACACTTTGTGGTTGTTCCGAAAGAGCACAAGCCATAATTAACTATTCAAAAGACAAAGTTAAAAGAAACACTACGGTAGCTGCGCCTGCAAGCGGCCGGCTGAACCAGCACCATGTCGATATGAGCACAAGTAGGTGGTAGCATCTTTCACCAGGATGACACGGCACACATCGCAAGAGAGCCTTCGTAGAACCTGCCAAACCACAAACCCTGCAAGGTAGACCACAGCATTGTCTACAAGACCACCAAAATCGCGTGGGACGGTAGCAGTGATCACACACGAGGGCTGCAAAGTTAACAAAGTTAACAAATGGGGGAGAGAGTTCCTCTGCAGTTTCGGCAGAGGACATCTCGACAGACAATCATCTTCGACCATGAAGGTGTAGCATGGGGGCAAACTTCGTCTGCTCCCTGGTGTACTAATGGCCCTCCTTTGCCAAGAGGTCCACCCGAAGATCTGAAATTCAGTAAGCATAAACTTATCAATACGACCCCTTTAAATAAGAAGAAAGAGATAAATTACCAATATAAAATATTCAAATAATATTAAAATATTCAAATAATGTTTTCATTTTACCTGAATAGCATTCAAGCCTGTCTTTCAGCTCTTCATTTTTGAGGTTTTTCTCCCTCAGATCCGTCGCGGCAACCATCCTGGCCCTTTACAGCACACTGCATCTATGGAGGAATGGTGTTTCTACACAGTAAAAGTGATCATAAATCACTCAGTTGTCAAGCGTCAGACATGACAGACAGACATAGATACGAAAACGTTCAGGTGTATTCAGGTCTTTATTTAAAGAAATTAGTATTTCCATTTTACCTGAGTAGCATTCAAGCCTGTCTTTTAGCTCTTCATTCAAGAGCGTGCACAGTTTTCTTTGCCCTTTGCTCCCGGAGCATGCTATTTCTCTTCTCGCGTCCAGACTCTCCACTCTAGCCAGAGCTTCACTAAGTCTGACCTTTAGAACCGTGGGAGAAGCAGGCAAAGCACAATTGTGGTCCAAGTGGAAAGAGGGATGGAAATATATAGTGATGTTTACAACCCATCACTCACTGATGTAGCTGGCCCACATTCTTAATTTCATCCCTCAGTTCCACTGTTTGCACCCTGGATATGAGCTAAGCTGAGGTGACAGGGACATAACACACTACAGTATGTTTTAATGTGTACTCGTGTATTTCAGTGTGTCTAAAATGAGTGGCAGGTTTTAATATGACCAGGGCCTTGATGCTCTCGTGTTTGAAAAATATTACATGCAGATACTCACAACATTAGAATGAGGTTCAGCTTCAGGAACATGCTGAGGCAAGTCCACTGGAAGGCTTTCTTCTGCAGTTTTTTAAATTTTTTTATGAAAGATCTCCATTTGTTTGTATTTTTTATGTTTCATGCACTGGCAGAAGTTTGCTGTGTTAAGCAATAAATTGTCAACTTTCAACATCACGCTCCGTCATTTGAATAACTTCGGGGTCCAACTCACCGAACTAGTATATAGCTAGTCTATTTCTCCATGTAGCCCTCAGGTCCGAAGATAACGACTTCAGTTTTGTCTGATTTTAAAAGCAGACAGTTCTGAGTTAACCACTTTTCCAACAGAAGTAAAAATAGCATCATCTGAAATTTCATGTGAGCTTAAGGTTCCTTCAGCACTTCATTTCCTGCATTCAAAGCCCTATGAAGGCTTGACATTTTAAGTATCTGGGAAAAAACGAAACAAAATCAAAAGGCAACAGCTACCACAGTACATCATGACATGAAATGATAATGTCCTCTTAAAGGGGAACTCCGGTAGTTTTAAATCTAGACCTTATTTCTGGCATGAAATACGTTAATCTACTCACTGAGAACAGTTTGGTGAAAGTCGGCGTCCTTCTGAAGATATTTAGATAACTGGAGATCCATATAAACGGAGAGAACGGGGCTTAGACGATGCAGCCTCTAAATAAGGCATTATGTGTCTTTATTTCACCAATACTTTAAGAAGAATGAATGAATGAACGCGTACTATAGCTCTGTTAGCTCATAGCTGCTGTTAGCTCATAGCTGCTGTTAACTCATAGCTGCTGTGTTGTTGTTATTGGCGGCTATCGGAGGGCTTTTCACAAACTCACTAACACTCCGTACCTCATCACCAGGCCAGAATGAAATTTGAGAAAACAACAGAAATGAATATCAATAAATTTATTTAAAAAGAATCTGCAGCTCAACCTGATTTGTCGAAGACAGGACATACAACAATACTAAGCAAAAATGACACAAGAACTGGACTGAAAATCTGTTGCGATAGGTCGTATGGAGAGAAGAATCCAACCAAATCCTAGGCCTTGACATTATTGATGCAGGGTAGGATAATCTTGACAGAGAGCAAAAGGCAGCCAATATCCTCAGAACAGCTTTGGAAAGTCTTTTGAAAAGACCAGTGAACCAAGACTACGTAAATCACGAAAAAGCTTGCCTAAGAATATTTTGGCTGTATTTGAGAAAAAAGATGGTCATACCAAATACTGACTTTCAAGCTCATTGAAATTGTACAAGCTCTGTTTTTACCTTATATATTGTATTTCCATTAATGTTTGCACAAAGTTAAATAAATCACTGCACCAATTTGCCGTGTTTTGGAAATATATAAAGAAAGAGGATGTTTCAAGACTTTGTTATTACACTGTGGAAGGTGAAATTATATTGAGAAAACCAATAAAAGCACAGGGAGAGCATGCAAACCCCACACAGAAAGACCTTGGCTAACCAGCAGGATCAAATCCAAAGTCATTTTGCTGTGCTGTGACAGTCTATACTATCACACCTTGCAGCACCAAACAATGGTATCAAAATGTATCAAAATATGAAATCTTCTGTGATGGACTGGCGACCTGTCCAGGGTGAACCCTGCCTCTCGCCCGATGACCGCTGGCTCCAGCCCCCCCGCAACCCGACCGACGGATTAAGCGGGTATAGAAAATGGATGGATGGAATATGAAATCTTTATTAGTTAATACACTAGTTCAGGCCTGGCTGTACTACACTGCAAATTCTGCACTTTGATATAAATAGCAGGGATAGGGCTGGTGTTTCTATCAAACGAGGCAGACTTAAGAATGAAGGTTTGGAACTTAGAAAACGATACCAGTTATGTTATACCAAACACATAACAGAAGTTAAGACCCAGAGGTTCAGCTGCTTATTTATCAAACAACCCACTGCAGTCTCATCATCTAAACACATCTTAACTTCCTGAAGAGCCCTCTAAATATAAACAGTCCATCCTGTTTGAGCTAACTCTACATGGTGTGTTTATGTTTATTTCCATTTTAAATAAAAGCTCTTGCTGATCTGTCAATCATGAATTAATAATATCAGATGAAGCTCTATAAAGTTTTTGTGACAGCAGATATAAACATCCAATCCGTTCAATCTCTCTTGTAGTTTGTTTAAAATGTCTTCATTACAGTATTTTCTGGAGTATACGTTGCATCAGTCAAAAAATGCATCATGAAGAGGAAAAAAACATATAAGTTGCACTCGTCCCTCCAGCTCTGGCCATCTTGCTTGCAGCCCACGATTAGCTTTCTTTGTTTTCTTCATTGCAGTTAGATTAACCTCTGCTTTTCGCCAGTCCTACAAGTTTCTCACTCACTCCAAACTTTACCTTTTTCAGCTGCATATTTTACTACCTGCAGTTTGTAATCTGCAGAATAGGATTTTCTTTTTGGTGGCATGTTTGTGTTCAGTCTTTCTCAGTTGTATTTGAGTTAATATTTCAGTAAATTTTTTCAGTGGTACAGGAGCCATACCTTGAAAAAGTATTAATACCCTTTGAATTTTTCCATGTCCCATTAGAACCACACACTTCGGTGTATTTTATTTGGATTTTATGTGATAGACAAAATACTGCATAACTGTGACGTGGAAGGAAAATAGAGCATGATGTTTAAACTTTTTTTTTCACATATAAAACTTTGAGTTATATATAATAATGAATAAAACCTTCGGAGTATGTCTCTACCAACTTTGCACATCTAGAGAGATCTAGAGCAATTTTTGCCTATTCTTTTTTGAAAAATAGCTCCAGTTCAGATTAGATGGGTACCATATGTAAACAGCAGTTTTCAAGTTTTGCCACAGTTATTCAATAACTCAAATTATTGTTCAATAGGATTTAAGTCTGGACTTTGACTCGGCCATTCTAACACATGAATATTCTTTGGTCTAAACCATTTCATCTTAGCTCGAGCTGAACGTCTACTGTATAGGTTTTCTTTCAGGATTGTCCTATATTTAACCCTCTCCTGAAGAAAAGCATCCCTGCAGCATGATGTTAACACCACCATGTTTAGCAGAGTGGTCAGTTGATTTTACATGTAGACCAAAAAGTTCAAATTTGGTCCCATCTGACCAGAGCACCTTCTTCCACATGTTTGCTACGTTTCCATGTTGCCTTGGCTCGTGGCAAACAGTGAATGGGACTTCTTATGGCTTACTTTAAAAAATGGTGTTCTTACTGCCACACTTCCATAAAAGCCTTATTTGTGGAGTGCACGACTAATGTCACAGACACATTTTCCCACCTGAGCTGTGGATCGCTGCAACTCCTCCATGGTTGCCATGGGCTCTCGCTGCTTCTCCAATTATTGCTCTGCTTGCTTGTCTTGTCAGTTTAGGTAGATGGCCATGTCATAGTAGGTTTGCTACTAGGTTTCCATATCCTATCTATTTTCAGATGATGGATTGAGGAATTCAATTCAATTAATTTATGAAGCGCCAAATCACAACAAATGTCATCTCAAGTCACTTCAATGATGTAGTCCAGTCCAATTTCCTAGCTAAGGAAACCAACAGATTGGGCAGAAACTTCTCTTTGGTCCAATCTCTGGTCCTGAGCGCAGATGAGGCCACTGTGGAGAGTAAATAAGATCTTTACTCTAACTGACCTGGCATTAGGGGTAGGGTAACAGATTACAGGGGTGTGAAATCCTGAGCCTAGTGTCACAGATGAAGCAGAGGAGCTTCCTGTTTTATGTCTCTTCCAGGAAATGTGGAACTGGAATAATTCATTGGACTATACACTATAATCATGTGATTAGTTGTGAAAATAACATGCTTTAATGACAGATTTTAGATATTCACAAAGTTACATTTAACACTTGGCACAAATTTTAGTTAAGTATTAGAATATGTCTAATCAGTTCTAAACCAAACTTAAGTTTGCTATAATATTACCTGAAATTTCAAGTTGAACATTCTGTGAACTGTGTTTAGGTATGCGACTCCACTTCAAACCACCCAGGTTGTCAGTACGTGGTTCTTCTCATCTTGTGTCTGACTATCTTTGGCCTTTGTCCATCCGTCAGCATTCATTCTGTCTGTCACCCCCGACTTTCCATCACTGTCTCACAGCAGCATCAAAGCTCTATAGCAGTTCAGCCAGAGGAGGAACACCAGGCACGCTGCCTGTGAGTCCAGTTAGTCCATCAGTAGCATAAAATACATTTTATCCACTCGAGTGTATCCGCCAGGCATGGAGCTCTTATCCCATGTCCAAACCCCTATCCTGCTCCTCAATTCAGTCAGGAACCCTGTGCAAAGTGCATAGAGTTTTCTTTTTGCCTCATCAGCAGGGCATCCAGGCATTCATACTTTAAGACTTTAAAAACATAACCAAATCAATTAAAAGGGTGATGGGAAGAAATAAAAAAATCAAGCCAAGCTGCCTTATTGTTCAGGTTTTTTTATTCAAAAAGACAGGAGACCAACAAAACTAAACAGTAATAAAATAAATAGATAAGAGGTTTTGAATTCCCCTTTGTTGGCATGGCAACCGGATATGTCAGTTAGATAACTTGTTAATGACATTTTTTACATGTTTGCATGTAGATCTACAGTTATTCTATTTAGAAGACCAAAGGTGTCAGAATGCTATACGGAGCTCCATAATCCAACACAGTATTACACAACGTACGATTTCGATCAGACCTGTAGTTAGAAGAATAACTTTGAAAAAAAGTGTTTGCACTGAGCTGCTTTGTCTACACATGACAAATTCACTTGTCAGTACTGTCATAAAACTTGCACGCTAAACCTTTTAGCAAGCATGGGAAGATAGCTTCTGACTTTGCTTTGTATTTATAAGAAGTTCACACAATAAAAAAGGCATTACCTCTTGTACCCTGTATATATTCAGTGCACTGTCACTGTGGAACTTATTACGTTTTGGCTGTATTTTGCTTTTTTTTTGTGATTTTCTTAATTTTCTTGAATGTGAACTGAGAATGGAAAACCCCTGTTTTTAAAAATACCTCTCTTTTTGTGTACTTAGACTTGAATAATGAGGGCATATTCGTAAGACATATTTCTCAACAGATCTCAGATCACCTCAAATGAACCACAGTAGTGGCCTAAACAGCTTGTTTTCATTTTAGATGTGAAATCACAAACGCCCATTGTGGATATTAAATATTTGGGCCATCCTCCAGTTGTATACTTACATTAGAAGTTATCAGCTTTGTTGAATGGTGCAATTGACATTTATATAGTGGCTATCTCCTACCAATGATTCAGCCAAGATACTGGCACAGTGTGCATTTTAAGCAGATAAGGGAGAAACTCAACCAGCAGTTCCATCGGTGCATCAATTAATCCCAACTGTCTTCAAACAAAATTGATAGAACTAGCAGGTGAAAAATGAGGCCGGTGTTGAGGGTGAATTTCAACTTCCTATCACCGTGGTTCTGTACGAAATAAAGCAAACTGATTGTGGTTACTCCTAAAACTTGGTCGATTGATCAGGTGTGCAGCTCTTGAACATCTACTGTTCATTCACAAAATTAACCCACAGTTTACAGTAACTACAGTCAATATGTGCACATACAATCTCATGAAAACCATGGTACAAGATTGTTAACTTGGCCCTACAATCCACCAAGCAGAAATCTGATCTCTGACCTGGTATGCCGTCAGCAGTCTTTCATTTCAGTTTGACTCTTCACAAAATTGATCCAGTTTTCTTTTATCTCGTTATTCCCCTGTAACTGAAGTAGACAGTCCAAGGTCTTAAAATGCTGGCATCCGGAGAAGAGACATTGCTGGTAGGACAGTTAGATAGCTAGTTGCATTGTAGTGTGGTGCAAAGCAAAAGCGTGTTAAGATGTTTGAAAGCTCTAATACCAATACGGTTGTTATACGTTCTGCCATAAAGAAGCCATCATATTCACTGCCTGTACTCCGTCATTTATTTCACCTGAGGTATCATGCACACACTTTTCTATTATATACAACAGTAAGCCTGTTTATAATATTTCAGTGTTGAGGGTAGGGGTTGACGTTTACTGGCCTCATGTACTCAATCCCACTAAAACACAATTCTTTACCTTTTAACATGTTTTAAGAAACTACTTCTAACAAATGTAACATGTTTCCATTGAAATCTTGAATTTAATTTCCTAAGACGTAAAGGGAAGAAGGTCTCAGCATAGAAATAGCTGAGAATGGGACAATAGTCCTCCCTCTAAGGTCCAGCAAATGGTCTCTGTTGAGGTTAACCTGTACCTCTTTCCGAGTCCGTTGATGCAGTGAAGGAGGAAGACAGAGGAGACGATATAAGAATCAACACAGTTTTATTTACGCAGTTTGCAAAGTGCGGAGAGCAGTTCAGTACAATGCATGCGAACAGCACAAAGTACGGAAAAGCTCTGTCGTTGTCTAGGGGTGTGATGTTATATAGACTTGAGTTCAGTCTCCGCCTTATGAGATGTGTGTGCGTCAATATCTTATCTCTTCCTCTATGTGTGTGCGTGTGTGTACTGGTATAAGGCGTTACTTTCAGAAGACCGTTGTAGGTGCGGTCCTAGTTTTACAACATGTTGTTCTCAGAGATATTTCCTTATCAGGCTGCTGTGCAAGCACAGAAATGAGCAAGTCAGTTATACAGGATATCACCTTATACAGCTATCCTCACTCACAATACCCCCTTTTGATCTCTATTAAGAGATCACACAAATAGTTGAGTAACAATACATGACTAAAAAGAAATTGAAAAACCCCACGCCCCCTTTTGATAACAACAAGATGATCACACAATCTCCGACATTCTGATGATATCATCTTCATCTGTATCAGGATCGGGAGGGTTCAGACCTTATCTATCAGGGTGCTCTAGGCGGGGTTACCCCTAGAGGAGCTTTAAACCTTATAGTTTGTCAACATTACCCAACTCCTTAGCAAATAGCACACATTATTAAAAGATAACATAAGGGTGATACTGCAATGATTATAATTTGGTATGACCTGTAAGAGCAAGTTTAAGCAAAGCCCCAGCAAACACGATTATGATTAAAACAAATCCAAAAATAAAACAATTCAACTGCGATGACGTCATCTGGTCCCGTTCTTCTGAGAAGCACAACTCCGGGTGCTCTTTAAGGAAAGTCAGTCGCTGGTAATATGAAGAAGGTGAGGGCTGACGTTTCCAGATGAGGGTTGAGTTGGAGCCCGGGTCTAACACCCTTCCTGCTCGTAAATGATGTCGTTGCAAGGAGGCAGAAGTGTACTACTTCTGCCTGCAAAATGCCACCAGGGGATTATTCTGCCCCTTGTTGGTTGGTGGTCTTTTCCTCTGTACCAGCCGGTACAGTGTGCAAATCTTTCAGCGCCTGGTGAGTCGCTGCTAGGGAGCGTTGAGGTTCCTCGGCTGCCGCACACTGGCTCCAATGGAACCACGTATCACCTTTCCCTTTGACTCGGACTGCGTGGGAGGTCCTCTCGGTCACCTGATAGGGCCCCGTCCACCTTGGCTCCGACCACTTTCGTTTGATGACCCTCAGCAATACCCACTCAGCCTCTGGAGCCGGCGCTGGTTGGCCCTCTCCTCTGCTACTCGCCACCTGCTTTGAAAATTCTGCAACGAGACTTTGGAGTTCATGGAAATACATTTTGTGGGTTAGGTGTTGTTCAATATGTCCTGTTCCTGGCAACTTAGATTGAGGTCCAGGAAAAGCTCTCCCTGTCTGGAGCTCATGTGGTGTAAACCTTGTGGACTGATTAACAGAGCTCCTGATGGACATTAAGGCTAAGGGCAACGCATCTAGCCAATTCATTTTGGTCTGTGCACAGATTTTAGCCAATTTGCTCTTCACTGTCTGATGGGTTTATTTGTTGCGGTTAGAAATCCAGCCCTCAACCACTGTTTCAGTTCCACATGTACTGCTCCTGCTGCATAGGCTGAATCTGTGTAAATGTTTACTTCCTGCCCTTCCCCTAGCCTCAGTGCTGCTATTACTGCCAGTACTTCTGCTCTTTGTGCTGACTGCTGTCCTTCCAGTCTCTCTGTTTGTCGTGTGATCAGTTCCCCTTGCACGTCCTCTACAACTGCATATGCTGCTTTCAGTCCTTCTCGTTCATCCCTGAAGCAACAGCCGTCTGTGTACAGTTCTCTGGCCCCTGGTATCGGTTCTGTTTGTAGGTCCAGTCGTACTTTCTCCTCTTTCTGCACTCTGTCCGTACACTCATGTGGCTCACCTGTTCCTAGCTGATCTGCCATGTTTATGCCTTCATGAGTGAAAGTCAGGTTTGGTGCCTCGAGAATTTTGCTCAGTCGTCTTTGTCTCAGAGCAGTCAGCGTAAAAGTCTGTAAGTTCACATAGGCCACAACGCTATGTGTGGTCAGAATGTGCAGTTGATGTCCCATGACAATGTGTGCAGTTTTTTGAATGAGCTTTGCTATCCCTGCTGCCTGTTGTGTACACATAGGATGGCGCTTTTCCATATTGTCTAGCATCACACTGATATACATTAGTACTACTCTCTCACCCCCTTTTCTCTGGAACAGGACGCCATTAGTGCAAAGTTCTGTTCCAGAGACATCCAAGTAGAATGGTAAGCTATAATCGGGTATAGCTAGGTCTGCTGCTGTGGAGAGGGCCTGTTTTAGTGCAATAAAGGCTTCCTCCGCCTCCTGAGTCCAATTCAGGGTCGCTGACAGGTTGCGCATGCCTTGTTCTTTCACTAGGGCCCGCAGAGGTCTAGTTAAGCCGGTGTAATTGGCTATGTAAGTCCTACTATAGCCCGTCAACCCTAAGAAAGACAACATGTCCTTTACCTTCACTGGCTTAGAGTGATGGAGAATAGTAGACCTGTGCTGAGGGGAGAGCCCTGCTCCTTTTTGGGAAATTTGCCTGCCCAAAAACGCTACCTGCCGCCGTGCAACCTGAAGTTTGGCTTTGCTGACCTTGAACCCTGTTCTTGCAAGATGTAAAAGGACATTTTTAGTTGCTTCCAAACACAGAGCCGCAGTGGGCGCTGCCAACAACAAATCATCTACATACTGAACGAGAGTCACCTGCTCTGGTAGTGGGCAATCACTCAGGATATCTTTTAAAACCTGGTTAAAAATCCCTGGGGACAAAGCGAACCCTTGCGGCAGCCTGGTGTACTGTAGCTGCTTGTGCTGATACGAAAACGAGAAAATGTGCCTGCAGTCTTCCGCCAAGGGAAGACAAAAGAATGCATTAGCCAAGTCAATGCAGGTAAACCACTAAATTTTCCTGATACCAATCTGTCTGTAACCCATCATAAAATAGAGTAACATGGGGGGAATCGGGAGGTGAGACATAGGGTTCGAGTTGGGAAATCCAGGGTTTCCACTGGAGGTAAGCCGAGAGGATACCACGCCGCTCAGATGTTTCCGGCTGTAATAGACCCCAGTATATGTCCGCGTATTGTTCATTCACTGGCTGCACAAGATATTGACCAGTGATGTTCTCCATCGGTCCAGAGCACGGCAAATGAGATCCATCAGGCATGACAACAACCAGGCCATCGGCGCTGCAGAGTATCGTGGCCCCCAGTTTTATCAGGAGATCTCTTCCCAGCAAGTTCATCGGTACAGAAGGTGAATGTACAAATGGATGTGTCACAGTCTGTTTTCCCACCTGGGTGAGTAGCGGCTTAGTGAACGGCAGTGTCTTTTTCTCCCCAGAGAAGCCCATAAGCGTGATGGTACGTGATGACAGGGAACCAGCTGGTACAACTTTCAATGTGGAACATGTGGCTCCAGTGTCAACCAAGAAAGGCAGATCTTTTTTCTCAATCTGAACTGACAGCATCGGTTCTGCCGTAGTGATGCTGTCTGAGAGTCTCTGTGGGGTGTGTCAATACTGACCGGACTGGTCAGGGTTCTCCCCATTGTCCCACAATGGGAACTGACCAGCAGCAGCTGCTCCCCAAGGCTGTTGAGGATACATAGGTGCAGTAACAGGAGGTCCGGAGCCGCGACCCCTGCCTCTCCCAGGAGGACCACTATCCACACCTTTCTGTGCTCTTGGATTATGTGGGCAGCTTCTTATCCAATGATTAGGGTCTCCACAGAGATAACAACAACGAGTCTCCCCTGACTGTCCTCTTCCTGTACCGCCCCTTAGTCCCCGACCTCTTCCCCAAAGCCTCCACCCCGCATTGGTCCTCCCCCATGTCTTCTCCCGCCTGATGGGGGCTGCGGTACCCATGGTGGGACCGGAAATAAATCAGGAACCTGTGGTGGCTCGGCAGCCAACATGACCTTCGCAGCTTCCCCTTTTTGTTTTTTATTTTTATCATTACATTTCTGTCTAGCTTCCGTTAACTGTAATTTTAACAGCTGAACCTGCAATTCTTTTAAGTCATCCTGTTCTTTCTGTGTATTATCTTGAGCACGGGTGAGGTGGTGTATTAAGTGTTTCTCCCAGACATGGGATTCACTACCGAGCATGTCCGGGTTATTAACCATGGCTATTTTGACATTCTCCGGCACTCCATCCAGTATAGCCTGTCTAAACCACTCCCTCTGAGCTCCAGCTTTCCCTGGGTGGCATCCTGTGTGTTTCAACCATAAATCCTTGCTCTGATCTACATACTCCCTTGGATTCTGTTTGGGGTCCCATCTCATCTTTGGCATTACGGTGGCGTTAGGTAGTGGATATTTGTCTCTCGTTGCTTTCCCTATTTCAGTGCTATGATGCGTGAAGGGGGTGTCATCTGTCATTCTGTTTGTATGAGCGATAGTCTCAATTTCTCTCATGTCCCCACCCGTCATGCATCGTCCTGCAATAGCTCTAAAGTCCCCCAATGCCAATTTCTGTCCTGCCGTCAGAGAATCCAATTTGCTGAGCCACAAATTTCCACCCTCGGCTACAGGTGGTAATTTCTCCACTATGGCCTGTATGTCCCCTATAGTAAATGGTCGGTACCGGTCACCTTGTCCTGGTACTGCTGTTAGTGGGTACATTGTGACCGGAAGGATTGTCCCACCACGTCGGCGCTGGCTAACTCTTCTGCCTATCGTATCTGTCAGTTCCTCTGCCACCTTCATTTCTTTCTCTACACTTCTCATCAGTCCGTCCCTTTTTTGACAGAGCTCTTCTATCTCTCTCCGACATAACTCATCTAGCTCTCTCTCTTTCCTGACGGCTGAATCTTCCTCCTCTTCCCTCCATGATCCTGCCAAGCTAAAACTTACTGGTACTTCTTGTCTTTCACCTTCCCACTGTCCCTTTCCTTGAAAAGAAGCTGTCCCTGCTGCTTCTGCTTCCTCCTCACAATCTGAAATCTCACTTCCCCTCATGACCTGCCTCCGTGGCTGTGGTGTGACTTTTCGTTTTACCGTGTGCTGTGGAGCCTGTTCTCTTGCCTGTCTCTGCGAGAATGGGTCTGGGGGCGCCGAAAGGTTATCACCTGTGAAGGGGTTATAAGAGGATTTGGACGTCGTCCCTGTCCTTACTGAAGTCTCAGGGCTTGATGCTGTAGGAGTGGCTGCACCTGCTTCAGTCACCCTGTCACTTACAAGTGTCTCTTCTGAGGATCCAACCTGAAGTGTACCACTAGTCACATATAGTGTGGGATATAACCCTGGTGTCGGTGCAGCAGGCGGTGCATATGGAGGTGGCCATGTAGGAGTGTCAGGTGCAGTTACCATTTGTTTGCCTCCTGGTTTTCCTGCGTTCTCATGGAGATGTCTCACACTTTGCCAGAAGACCGCCAGCTCAGACCAGCCCCGTCGTCGCTCCTCCTGCTCTTTCGCCTCCTTTTTTTAATTTTGAACGTTGCAGCACACCTGCCTTTTGTCCCTGCTCTGCCAGCTCTTCTTTCCTCACCTTACATTCTTTCTCCTTTTCCCACAACCAGGCCCCTAACGGACCGGGGTCTGACATTTTCTTGCCCTTATATCTCACCAATTGTTCCACTTGTCCCTTTATGTCGGCTAATTTCCTGTCCCTACCCTTTTTAGGTAACACTGCCCCTGCTGCTTTTAACATATTCTCTAACTGCAGCTCGAGGGGCCTCCAGGCACCCATACCTGGGCCCCATCCCCCATCATCTATTTCCCTGTCAAACTCTCCCTCCATTTTACTTCTCTTTTTCTAAATTCTGAGGCCAGCCGGTTTGTATGACGTACGTCCGAGCAACAGGCCTTGTAAGGTGATGATTTATTAACGGCCAGTCAGTTTGTATGGCATAACACCCGAGCAACTGACCCTTTTGACAAACCAAGCCACTTATGTTAGCACCGCTAGGTTTCGATGGCTCAGACAGATTACGTTATCACCGTTAGGTTTCCTCTGTCTGATTGTCGAGTTTGTCAAGACACCGTTTTATGTACCCATTCACCTTTAGACACCTCAGAATTTTATTTTTCCCACAGCCCGCTTCTCCTTATTTCTCTCAAACTAATACAAAACACACAAAGCACATTAAAATCTTCACAAACTTTTTCAAAATGCACTTATAGAAAAATACCTCAGGAACCCTGTTCCTGTACTCTAGTATAGGGGACTCTAGCCCCAAACAGACTTCAAGAATTTATGAGGAGTATAACCTCAAGGGACTCTAACCCAACTCCGTAGAGTATACTACTTTAGGGGACTCTAACCCCAAACAGACTTCAAGAATTTATGAGGAGTATAACCTCAAGGGACTCTAACCCAACTCCGTAGAGTATACTACTTTAGGGGACTCTAACCCCAGGGACTCAAACCCAGTAGAATTCGGGGTGTCTTCACCTCCCCGGGACTCTAACCCAGCAGCCTCTCAGGCTTCCGGTTCCTCGTCAGGCAACCGGTGGGGTCCGCCACGACCAAAGACAGTCTGTTTTATCCTCTTTTTATATTCACTTTTCTTTTATAGTTTTTTTTTTTTTTTTTTTTTACGCAGTTCTCGACATTAATTCTTATCGTCTTTTGCTGATTCAACCACCAGTTTCAGGACAGGACACGTTGTTTTAAAATATTCAATGTGCAGAGTTTGATAAAACAGGTTCTGCTTACCTCTGTGTTAACGTGCCGGCTCGTGTCCCGTCTCTGTCACCGTGAAGGAATCTTTTATCCGAATGAACTCCGTCCTCTCCTCACCACATCCCGAACGAGCCCCCAAAATTGTTGAGGTTAACCTGTACCTCTTTCCGAGTCCGTTGATGCAGTGAAGGAGGAAGACAGAGGAGACGATATAAGAATCAACACAGTTTTATTTACGCAGTTTGCAAAGTGCGGAGAGCAGTTCAGTACAATGCATGCGAACAGCACAAAGTACGGAAAAGCTCTGTCGTTGTCTAGGGGTGTGATGTTATATAGACTTGAGTTCAGTCTCCGCCTTATGAGATGTGTGTGCGTCAATATCTTATCTCTTCCTCTATGTGTGTGCGTGTGTGTACTGGTATAAGGCGTTACTTTCAGAAGACCGTTGTAGGTGCGGTCCTAGTTTTACAACATGTTGTTCTCAGAGATATTTCCTTATCAGGCTGCTGTGCAAGCACAGAAATGAGCAAGTCAGTTATACAGGATATCACCTTATACAGCTATCCTCACTCACATCTCCTAAGTTCCAAACATTTACAAGCTGTTTTTAAAAGAAGATGAGATGCTGCTGATGGGCACACATGCCCTGTCTCAACTTTTTGAGATGTGTTGCTTCCATCAAATTCAAGATAAATTTTCATGAAACAGTAAAATATCTCACTTTAAAGATTTCATATTTTTTCTGTCTATTGTGAATAAAATATTGGATTATGAGATTTGCAAATAATTACATTCTGTTGTTAATTACATTTTGCACAGCGACCCAGTTTTTTTTTTTAGAATTGAGGTTTTATGTTGCAATGTCACCCTCAGAACCTTGTTTTATAGTTCCCAACATTGTCATGCAGCAAGACAATGACCAAAAGCACATTGGAAAATTGGAGAAGAGGAAGAATGGTGAGCTTGGCAGTCATGCCCAATCACTTGAACTTACTTCTGTAGAACTTGTATAGGATGAAGAGTACAAACCATAACTGTGTAACTGCTCTGTCTTTAAACTGCATGGGGGTAGTTGTAAGTTTGGAGAGAACTGTAAATATAGTCCAAGATGTTTAAGAATTTGTGTTCTTTTTTTTCTCTTTGTAACATTTAGGCGTTAGTGAGTAAATTTGAAATGTCCAAGTCAAAGTCTTTTTTTTTTTGCCTCTGAAGAAGTGGAAAATGTTCACAATACAGACAAAGCACAGTGATGCCATGTGATCTGGTGTGTGCATGTATGTATCACCCAAAGATGGTGTACAGTATAAAGAGTTCTTACCTTGTCACAATGGCATTTGCAGAAAGCATACACCTATGCAGCAGGAGGTACCAACAGACCACACCCACTTGGGGAGTAGCATTAGGTCCATTGAAGCATGAAATCATATACACTTATGACAGATAAAGGCAAGGCTTTGACAATTAGGTGACTTAAACAGACAAGAGCACCTGAGATAGTTATTAAAACTATAATCATATTTATTTTTGGTACAGTTATTTTTATCCCTCTACTGCTTGATTACACATCATTATTGGCCACATCTGCATACTCTGAACATTTTATCCATACTTATAATTTTGTGCCTTCTCCTTGTATTACAGTTGATGCGTTAATTGTGTACACAGCAGAGAATTATGTCAAAAATATATACTCACCCTGCTTTGCTTTTGCACTTCATCATTTTGGTTAATGATGGTGTACTTGGTTAGTACTTGAAGTTGTGACAAATACTTGAATTGGTGTAACTCCGGGACCTGAAACTTATTTTTGACGGCCTGCTCCTTGCTGCAATAACATTAAAATGACCTGTTTCTATGAGACATGTTATATAGTCCTCTAAAGCCAAGTTTTCATCTGGATGAAAGGCTGGTTTCTTGTACTGACAGTTCATGTGCTCACTTGTCACTTGTGTACAAATGAATAAAGTGTGAAAAAAAATGAACAGCTCCAAAATGTGGGACAAACAAAGTTGATAAAATATGCAGAAAAATCTAAACTAGAACAACCTGTATCTTGTTCTCATGTTGTGGCACTTAAGCAACATTCTTTTGTCCCCCTATCCATTAAAAACCTCAAGAGCACAAAAATCTGTGCATGCTGTTGCTGTTGGGTCATTGAACACTGGTTGACATTGTACAAGAAAGAAGCTTTTTAGAGGGCTATGTGCAGGTAATGTATGCATGTATTTTAGTGTTTTAGTTGTGAAATGTAGCCATTAATTACGTTTCTATCAATTAGATTATATTCAGTTCGATTCAGTTTTATTTATATACCGCCAAAATACAACAAATGTGATCTCAAGGCACTTAAATAATATAGTCCAATTGAAGCCAATTGGAGTTCAATTCATTGTAATCATAATCCAATGAAATCCAATTAATTAATTTCAAAATAATCCAATTCATTCATACAGAGCCAATTCAAAAACAATGTCCTAGCTAAGGAAACCAACAGATTGCACCGAAACTTGTCTTCAGTCCAATCTCCCGTCCTGAGCCTGAGGGACTGTGGAAAGGAACGACTCCCCTTTAACAGGAAGAAACCTCTGGCAGAACCAGAACCAGGAAGAAACCTCTGGCAGAACCAGACTCAGGAAGAAACCTCTGGCAGAACCAGAACCAGGAAGAAACCTCTGGCAGAACCAGACTGAGGAAGGGTGGCCATCCGCCTCGACCAGCTGGGGTTTGAGAAGACAGAAAAGAGGGAAAAGAGGGGGGAAAAACACCATAACACCATTCAAAGGATACCTGTTGGAACAGGGAAACACAAGTTAATAACCACAATGTCACATGTACATAATATCATTTGAGAAATTAAACAGGGGGAAAAAGAGAGCAAAGTGAGGAAAGGTGTGACAGAAGAGGTCCCCCAGCAGTCTAAGCCTATAGCAGCTTAACTATGAGATGTTTCAGGGTTACCTGAGCCATCCCTAACTATAAGCTTTATCAGAAAGGAAAGTTTCAGCCTGATCTTAAAGGTAGAGAGGGTGTCTGCTTCCTGAAGCCAAACTGGCAGCTTATTCCACAAGAGAGGGGCCTGATAACTGAAGGCTCTGCCTCCCATTCTACTTTTAGAAACTCTGGGAACAACAAGTAAACCTGCAGTTTGGGAGCGAAGTGCTCTGTTAGGAAAATATTGTACAATGAGATCTTTAAGATATGATGGAGCTCGGTCATTAAGAGCTTTATATGTGAGGAGAAGAATCTTAAATTCTATTCTGAATTTAACAGGGAGCCAATGAAGAGAAGCTAAAACTGGAGAAACATGATCTCTCCTGTTAGTTCTCATCAGAACTCTGGCTGCAGCATTTTGGATCAGCTGGAGGCTTTTCAGAGAATATGTGGGACAGCCCAATAATAAGGAATTACAGTAGTCCAATCTTGAAGTAACAAATGCATGAACTAGTTTCTCTGCATCACCCTGAGACAGGAGTGCGCTCTAAGCGCCCAGGTCCAAAGAGAACAACTTCAGTTTTCTCTGAATTTAAAAGCAGACAGTTCTGAGTCATCCAGGTCTTTATGTCTTTAAGACAGGCTTGTAGTCTGACCAACCTCTTGGTTTCATCTGGTTTCATAGATAAGTACAGCTGAGTATCATCAGCATATCAATAGAAATTTATGCCATGCTGTCTAATGATGTTACCTAATGGAAGCATGTATAAAGTAAAAAGAATTGGTCCAAGCACAGAACCCTGAGGAACTCCATGACTTAGTCTGGTGTGTGAGGAAGATTCTTCATTTACAAGAACAAACTGGAATCTATCAGATAAATATGACTTAAACCAGCCTAATGCAGTTCCTTTAATCCCAATAACATGTTCAAGTCTCTGTAACAGAATGCTGTGATCGATCGTATCAAATGCAGCACTGAGATCCAACAGGACAAGCACAGAAACAAGTCCGCTATCAGAGGCTAAGAGGAGATCATTGGTAACTTTCACCAGTGCTGTTTCTGTGCTATGATGCACTCTGAATCCTGACTGAAACTCTTCAAACAGATTATTTCTATGTAAATGATCACAAAGTTGAACTGCAACTATTTTTTCAAGAACTTTAGACAAAAAAGGGAGATTGGATATAGGTCGATAATTACCCTACTGTACTCTGAGCTCTCTCTCCGAATGGCCGAGCTCCTCACCCTGTCTCTAAGACTGAGCCCAGCCACCCCCCCGAAGGGAATCCATTTCAGCCGCTTGTAGCCACGATCTTGTTATTTTGGTCACAACCCAGATCTCGTAACCAAAGGTGAGGATTGGAACAAAGATGGACCAGTAAATCGAGAGCTTCGCCCTCCGACTCAACTCCTTCTTCACCACGACAGACCGGAGCAGCGCCCTGGTTACTGCTAGTTAGAGCCAGTTTGCATCACCTTCGCCTTGCCCCGTTCACGTTGCACCTGACCTTGACTTTCCTCCGCGCGAGTAGTGGTAGTATTGAAATGTGTGGTAACAATGTTTTGATTCAAGAGAAGACAGTGAAATTGGAAGGAAATTGTTAGAAGCTCTACAGCTTGACTTGATGACGCCTTAGACCAGAAACATACCAAGCAAACGAGCAAACACAATTGTGGAATGGGTTAGCAGGACTTCATTATGGTAATTTTGTTGAACGTTTGTCTTCGAGGCTGCACGGTGGTATGGTGTGTAGCATGACGGTACAGTCTTTAAAGAATGCACTTCCCTTGTCTTGGGCTTACTGCTGGGGTTGGGGCAGATACAGCTGCCATTGTCTTCTATATGGGAATACCCATAATGTCTTAACAGTCATGATGAACACATAATGTCTGCTGCCATTAAAATGAAAAAGAACAATGAACAATTGATCACACAAAAAAAGACTTCTGCACTTCTCCCTTGCAGGGGGTCCTACCTTGTTGGCCCGGAATGAGCTGTAGCTGTGGATTTATCTAAACTATTGTACTTAAAGATGAATAGCATTATTCAATGACTGTTAAAAAAAAATCTGATGTCCACAGTGATATGAATTTATGATGCTACAATTCACATTTTTGGGTATAAATAGTTTTTACAGTAGAGAGAGTGAAAGCAATAATCAGATCTCACCTTGAAATTATGTTAGAATAAAAGTGCATATTTTCTCTGGTATCCATCCCACTGCTCTACAACAGAAGCTGCAGCAGCACCCAGATAGTGCCTGACAAGTGCATGGGTATTGGTGTGGGATGCGGGGTATGTGTATGGGGGATGGGTGTGGCGCGAAAGGGACAGACGGACAGAAAGAGGGCAGGGTACATTAACTATGGTCCTCCCAAATGGAGCAACATTTACAAAGCAACCAGGTGGGACACTGATGAAGATATTGTTCTAAGAAGAATTGCACTGACTAACATAATTTTAGCATTCCCTAATTTGTCTTCATGTTTGGAACTAAAATTGTTTGCATTTATTGTCTGAGAGCTTCAGTTTTAATGTTTTGACCTGGTCATTGTTTGAAGTCTCCTAAATGCTTACTGAGTGCAAATAAAATGTTCTCTTTAATCGAAAGCCAAATAAATGAAAACTACTACACTGTTGACCAATTAGAAGTCTTTTCTGAAGATTATTCAAAGGCAAATAAGGTCTGAGGCCAGATTGTAACCAAGTTTCTACCAAGGCTAAATCTGATCTGAAAATCAAACAAACAGCAAAAACTACAACAACAAAAACCCTTTTTTCATATGCATTTTTTTTACATGAACATTTCTCACATTGTTATTACGGACTGCACGGTGGCTTGGTGGTTAGCACCATCGTCTCACAGCAAGAGGATCCTGGTTTCAGTCCCAGCTGGGGCCTTTCTGTGGGAAGTTTGCATGTTCTCCCCGTGTATGCCTGGGTACTCCAGCTTCCTCCCAAAAACGTGCATGTTAGTTTAATTGGGGACTAGGAGTATGGGTTGTTGTTTGTCTCTGTGTGGTCCTGTTCCACACTAGTGTACCAGATTAGATTTTCCATTTGTTTCTTTTAATATTATGTGTTAATTATATTATATATCATATAAAACTATTTGAATGCCTATAGTATTGAGGGTATAAATTATTAAGTACTTTTTACTATTTTTATTATGTAGAGAATAGAAATCATTTGATCAATCTTCAAAATGAAACATGATCCAAGTGCAATGAAAGTGATTCTAAATTCCAGCCTATAATTATTCCATCAGATGTGACAAACTGAATAAACCCCCCCATTTATTTTCATGCTTTTTTCATTTTCTTTAATCCATTTTCCTCTCTGTTCTAAAAGTATTTTTCAACAACTGTCACTCACAAAAGCCATTTACTGAATGAGCAATCAAGATATTTTATGAGCTCTGATGAGTGTTGGCATACTAAGGCTTAGTAATAACAACACGCTGATTGCCAGAACTGCTGTTAATGACAATTACATATTAGAGCAACTGAGGTAAGTGTAAAAATGTGACTCGTGTGCCATCTAAAATATATCATGCTTAACAAACACCTGAATATTTCTTGCACAGTACATAAAATAATCAAATTTGCTGAAATTTCAGAAGACAGTGCATTAAATTGTTTTGTTGCACTATAGCAATCCAATAGCATGAGGTTTTTAAATTACAGTGCTTTGTGTTTTATAAATCATTGAAAACTATTTATTTTACATCTTACTAAATTGAAATAGTGTATTCATGGTTCTGTATTGGCCAGTAAAGTGAAGTGAAATGAAAATACTCTGAGTGTACAGTTAAAAAGTACTTTAAGAACTTTAAAAAGTAATTGCAAAAATATTGAAACTGCAGCTTGCATTTCTGTTGACCCCAGTTAGTCAAAGTTACCATCTCTGTAGTGATGTACAAATGTTCTTAGTGTTTAATCAGAAGCAGTACAACCTGACATCATTGCTAGGTTGCAGAGCAGTAAAGAAGGGTGTTGTCAAGGCTCAGGAAATGAATGCTTGCTTAATAAGTTCCCCCTTAATAAAATAAAGAACATAATCATTACACTGAAAGACAGAAACAATTCATATTTCAGGACAATTCAATTAATCAGTGTTTCTGACAGTCAATAATTTAATCAAAACCACTCACAGTTGTTATTTTCAAAAAATGAGCCCAGTTTGGTTACTGCTGCAGGGGTGGTTAATGTCTCCCTGCTTCAGTAAAGGGAGAAGATACAAGGTGGGGCCAGACTGCAGGGGTCCAGCTCTGTGTTACACTAAATTCTGGATAACTATAAAATCAGCACTCTCTAAGCCAAACTGCATTTGGCCCCAGAGTTAAATGAACACCTAGCTGTCTGAGTAAACAACTTTTCCTGAGATTAAAATGCCTTAAAATGTATCTGCAATCCTCAGCACAGCCACAACACTAACAGAACCAAGATTTACTGTGGTCAGTCTTTGGGTTGCATATCGTCTGGAAAGGACACTGCTCTATCAGTTCAACTATAAAATATCATTTGACTTTTTTCATCAGTTTACATTGATATGTTTATTGTATTACATCTTTAATGTCAGACATTAAGCTTACATTCTGCTTCACAAACAACCTTAAACATTTGAGATTCCATGAAACCTTTTAATCATATTTGTAATGTGCTTCACTACTTGAATCCTCTTGCAAAGGCTTCTGTCCCAACTGGGTCCCTCCGTTGGTCCCAGGATTGTCGTCTAGCAGCTCCTACACCACGCCTAAGACAATCCAAACTCTGTTCATGTGTCGTCCCACGATGGTGGAATGACCTACCGAGCGCTACCAGAACAGGGGCGTCCCTGTCTATCTTCAAGAAGCTCCTGAAAACCCAGCTCTTCAGAGAGCATCTCCTATCCCAGCACTTACCTTGTACTTCCCTACCCCCTCTATCTCTGCACTTTATCTTTCTGCTCTTCCTTCTATGCCTGCACCCTATCTCTACTCTGTCACCTCTGACAGAGTCGGACTCCTGGGTTCCTTCTATGGAGCTTATTGTTAGCTTTATATAGAGCTGTTATATCTTCATTTGTGAGTCGCTTTGGATAAAAGCGTCTGATAAATACAGAAACATAAACATAAGCATAATTCAAATGAAGGGGCTCCTTATGGTCTTCCATATCAGTCTCTTGTGTCTAATAAATGTTTCCATTCAAAACCATGTATGAGACTCATGAAGCTGTGTTTTGTAAAAATAAACAAAAAGTTGCAAAAGTTAAATGGGCGGCATTCAAATACAGCTTGAAACTCATTGGTGGAGGTATATAATCAAACACAAGGCTAAATTTTCTACGTAAAAAATCCCTACCAGTGGTCACCAGAACTTTGTATAATTTTAAGCCTTCCTATGAGCTTAAATCTTACTTCAGCTCCAAGCTCAATGGTTGTTTGCTAATACGTTACATGAAATTAGAAAAAAAAAAGTTCCTGAACTAAAACACCTACCTCTCATGTTTTACCATGGGGTTACTATCCCAGTCAAGCAATTCAATTGCAAGCAGTCAATTTGGTAATGTGGTTAATTAATGGGTTGCTTTACATTTCTTTGACCAGATATAACAAAACGTGAACATTTGAAACTCTTAGAAATTCATTTAGCCTTGGAAAATGAAACACTGACCGATGATGTCATATTTCAGTTTTGCTGTCAGTTGTTCTTTTAATTTCTTCTTCTCACCTTTTTTTCTCTTCTCCTTTTCAAATGAGGTCTGATTTAGAATAGAACTGTCTAGTTTCTGTTGCCAAAGCCTTTTAGAACTAAACCAAACTGTGAGCTCAGTTTGTCATACCTTGGTGCAGAGTGGCAAAAATCAGCCTTGTTCACCTCCAGACCTCTTGAAGCCACACGATCCCTTTTGGATATCACTCAAAACAAATTTGTTGTCTTTTTGCACTTATTGAGTGCAGTAAAAGACACCTTTCACAGGCTGGAGCTGCAGATGGCTGAGCACCAAATTAGAGATTAGAGGAGGGAACAGTTTCTGTGCTAAGTTTACCGCTTCCTTTGATAACTTAAACTAAATATCATAATCCTGTTAGGAGCACATATAAATGTTCTACAATATAATCTTTCTATAGAAATGATGTAGATTAAACCTGTATATGCGTATTGTTCTTATTGTACACTTTTGCCAGCTGCTTCAACACGAGTCATCTGAGCTTGTACCCACCTTGCTGCTCTACACAGCAGGCTGTGTTTTGCTCTCTTGCTTTTACTAAGCTTATCAGCAACTGGCACAAAGGCAGCCATTGCTGCAGTGATGTCCAATCAGGTGCCAACACGCACCCTCCACTTCCTGGTCTTTATCGACCTCTGACATCTGATTGGACAGAGAGTGGCACAAATAACCCTTCCTCTAATCCATGCTGTGTATCACCCGTCCCTGAAATGGCTGAAATGTTTCTGTTAGTTAGCATCTTATGTAATTATTTTTTGGTCTCTATGCGTTTCCTGAATAACTGTCTGAACAAATAAGATTAATTGCCTATAAGCTCAAAAAGTACAAATTAAATTTTTTTATTTGATATATTTCTATATATTAAAAAAACATTTTTTTAAAAGTATATATATGCTAATATATATATATATACTAATTTGAGTTTACGGGTAATTCATCTATTAATTCATTAATGAATTTATGAATTAATTAGCAGGAGTAAGTGAAATTATTCCTTTAAAATTTTGAAATTCAGAGATATAGAGCTGTAACTGTAATGAGGATATGTCTGTCAGACAGACAGACAGACAGACAGCATAAAGTGGTGTAAATGGTACTCAGATTTAAAGGGGCATCTCGAGCTGTGCCCCGTTCACATAGGCATTGCAAGCTTCTGCAAGCATCAGGCCAAGCAGGGTCAGATGAGGAGACAAGCACAGTGGGTAGGGGTGGTTGGCAGGGAGGGCAGAGAGCGGGGGAGAGGAGGAAGAATGATGAGGGCAAAAGAGATTGGAAAGAAAGAGGGGAGAGTGAGGATGATCCATGATGGGGGAAACAAAAGGGCAGCAAGAGAGACAAGAGACTCCATAGGAGGGTTAGTCTGAAAAATCTATTTCCACTGGAAAAACAACTCAACATTGGACTTCATGTAAACATTGATGTGATTTAGTCATCATCCACCTCCAATATGATGGGTATGATAAAAATTGCTTGCATTTGATTGTATCAGACTGAAAAATTTGGTTCTCATACTTAAACTATTAAAAATCGTAACAGACTTGTAACATGTAACTATAAAAGAGTTTTGTGCTCAGTGTAGTATTTACAGTCCACTTAGATATCCTAACACTTATGGCCGGGATAAGATCATAGACTTTAGGAAGCTTGTGATCTTTTCAAGCCTACTGGCAACACAGTCTGCTTTAAATTTAACCTCATATCAAGTGCTCAAGACACATATGAAGTTATCTGAAGTTAAATGATTAGATTGGACAAAATATTTTGTAACAGAATTTTGAAATCATTTTCCTCTTTTTTGTGAATTCACCTTTATTTATGAGCAGATGGCCCAAACCATTGTCCTCATGTTGAGCATCAGAGCCCTGTGTAAATCTTCAGTTTCATGAGTTTTTAAAATTTTTTTTTTATAAAGATCATGATAAAAAAAAAAAGATAAAATCAAGATCAGAGAAATGTTTCGCTGACAAAGTTCTTTAATGAGACTTCAATGGAGCCAGAATTTTTTAGAAATCGCATCTGCTGGGAGCATTGTTCTAATATATTGTTCTGTACAGTACCTGCAAATGTCTTTAGCCTTAAGATGTGTTACCAACCCATCCTCTCTCTGAAATCATCCCAAACTGGCATTTACTCAGAAACCTGCTGCACTGGTTTTTTATGCAGTCTTCTCCCACAGCATCACTTTCGGATGTGCAGCTTGTACTGCAACAGTCAAGGAACGATTTGCCTTGATGTTTTTCTGTTTGTGTCTACTGTCAGTACATCATTTACCTGTGCAGAAGAATAACTGGCAATAGAAACCAGTATAGGGATGCCTCATGCGAGAATCCACTGCTGTAAATTGAGTGATGATAAGGTATCTTCAGACTTTGGCTGTGTGTCAGAGTGTGTCAAATTTCATTTAGGAGACCAGAATTTGCAATGTGTCACAAATTTGCAATGAATTTTGCAATTTTCTCATACCCTTAAGCATATGTTTTAGTTGTCTGACTCTATGTTTCAGTCATGATTTACATACAAACTTGTCCTGCTTATCTGTAACATACATGCTGCCCAACTTCAGGGAAAACAAAACCAATTAAATTGGCCTTGGATTGTTGAGATGAGAAATCAGGCTCTGTTCACAGCGGTTTTAAAGAATCTGTTGTTGAACTAATACTAAAGAAATCCCTCTTAGCCAAAAAAACTATGGATCCATGCTCAAACCACCTTCCATCTAAAATATTTTGTAAAAAGTTGCTGAGAGGCTTTTTTATCTTTCGAGCAACATAGCACTTATCATCTACTTAGTCTGTTTTTCACAAATGCAGTCTAGTGGAGCTGCTCTTATAAAGGTGTCTGATGGCTGCAGATTCTGGAGAGTTCACTCTTCTGAATTTGCTGAAACTGTCTCTCGTTGACACAGCTGATCACAGCATTTTTTATCTTTTTAAAGGGAAATTCCATGTACATGTAAATCGATTATGTTAGAGACTATGACGAACTATGACATGTAAAATGCATAAAATGCATTGGTCCTGGCAGCAGGTCCTTGGTTTTGTTTCTCGTCACTTTGGCCATCCTTTCGTCTCTTTAAACTAAATACAAAGCCTTAGAGGTAGGCAGTAGTACAAGTTCCCTTGTAATTGTATCTCAACAAAAACACATTCATCTGAAACTTTTGTTCTTATTAGCTGCATCTTGGATGAATCTTTATCTAACAGGAGGACTAACTCATTCCAGGTTCTATCTCCACTTCCCATCCTGTCTGCCTGCAACTTCAGATCCAATCCTCTTTTCTTTGTCTTTTCTCAGTGCAACGGAAAGATTCCCAAGACCTGAGCCAAGCAAGATCACAGATAAACGTTAAATCCTGAAGAGGGAAATACTGTCGAAGCCAGCAGATGCTGCTCAGTGGCCTTTGCAGATGGTTCTTTTCTTGGAGTTGACTGCCAGAGAGTAAACTAGTGACCATGCAATATATTAGTGAAGAATGACACGAAGCGTCCCACTGAAGATTAGAAAAACAATAGATAAGTAGATTTTTTGTTGGATCTCAGCAGGTGTTTTCTGACTTACTTTGATAAATATTGAGGTGGTCCCTCTGTCCTTATAATATACGATTACAGTTCTACTTTTAGTTTTTCACTCACTTCTACTTCATCTCTTACATTTGTCTCCGTTGCTCTTTATTCTCTCCAAGAGTCCTTGACTGGCTTCAGTAAGTAGATATATAAATGGGACATTCACAGCATTGCAAAACTTTTAATGAATGTGGTGAAACACATTATCTCCTCTATCTTTAAAAGTGAGGGTCATTTTTCCAGTCTTTGCTTGACAATGACTCAATCTAGTTTCTGCCCTGAATGGAATTTCTTACTGCACATTTTGCAGAAGGAATTTCAAGGTGTTTCTTTTTGTTATTTTTTTATTGTCTTTGTGTATAAGGTTCTGCTTTATTGAGGTAACTGTGGTGGAGAGGTGTCTTTGTTATCTTTATGATGGGATTTTTGTGAAATATGAGTCCAAAATAGCAAAGAAAAGTCCTTTCTATATGATCCAAATTTGTAAAAATAAATTGTGATTTGGGAAATTAAAAAAACTGTCAAACAAGATCCAAATACTTAAAAATATAACTCTAACATAGTTAGTTAAGAGCTATGTGGAGAATGGGTAAAAGAAAAGGTATGAAGAGGGAGAGAGAAGTGAGGCGACACGGAGAAGGCCAAATGTGTCTGGGAAAGTTTTAGAGCTGAGGTGCATTGTGGGAGAGCAGACAGTGTGTCTGGGGGGTCTGAGGTGTGGATTAATGCCAGCGATTGGAGGAGGGCTGCCGCAGTTGTGCGTGAGCAGAATATCAGTATGAGGGAGTGGAAAAAGGAAAAAAGATGGAATGATACAGACAGAGAATTTTGGAAAGAAATGAGACACTGCATCTGATCTAACCAAAGAAATGAGAGAAAGCGCCAGTAATCTTTAATAAAAATGTAAGACAGCACATTTATACAGTCTAGAAGCTGTTTGAATTCAAATTTGAATTAGAATGAGTACTGAAGTCTTAAAGGAGAAAGATGATGCTTCAGTGAGAGAGATGATGCTATGTTTTAACTCATTCAAAGTAACATAAAGTGAGCCTGTGCAGATCTGCCACAGTCAGACCAGTTTGCCTTCGTTAAAGTCCAAGACAATAAAACTCAAGCTTGGGTTCATCAGGTGCGTTTCACTCAGAACCTATAATCTATGATCTATGAAATGGCACCATACAACTTACGTTTGTGCATGAAAAGCAATTTGAAGGGATTACAAGGACTGCTGCAAACACATCTTATGAACCCAGAGTCAGGCTTAAGGCTCGCCAGAGTAAAATTTCATTACAGCAAGATTATTGTGGATCTACTTTGAGTTTCAGGCATGTATTTGTTCTTTTTCTGTAAGGGAAACTTTATGCAAGTTATGTGTGTCCTAGGGGTTGCACTGGAGTCTGAGAGCCAAGGCCAATGAAGAATGTGTTATTGATAATGAGAACAGCTAGAACAGACCCCGTAAAATGGTACCTCCTTTCATAGTGGAGGATATTTAAAGAAATCCAGCCGTACATTTAGTGACTACTCGCAACACACCAGAGAGGCTTATTCTCATCTAACACTCCTCTTTGTGGCATTTTCTGCAGTGGATCCTGCTGAGTAACAATACTGAATAAAAAAGTGCTAATTGAACTAATCCAGTGCACATGATTCCACAATGGATTCATGGTTCCTTTTTTACCTTCTTAAATTATCCTAATTACTGAGTGTGAAAACTGTCAGTTTGAAAATGACTGTGCCAAAGTGTACACAACGGTTGTTTCTTAAATCAAACAACTCTGTGGTCTTGGAATAGAAGTATATGGAAGTATATGGAAGTATATGGAAGTGTATGGAATTTATTTTTGTTAGCAAATTAGTGTCAGCAGTGTAGGTGTACTAACCCTCACTGGTAATCCTGTTCCCTACATTTTTATGTAGCTTCTCTGCAAAACACTTGAACAAAAATATATGATTTATATTGTATGGTTGACAATCAAGTTGTTCAACAAGCAAATAGTGTAAAAGCCCCACATTAAAGAAGAATATATGTTATGCAGATTCATGTGGATATTTCAACACGTTCTCTTGGTCATGCTGACTGTTATCCCTCTTTCTTATATTACCAATATGTGCAAACTTTCCAAACAGCTTTTCCTGAGTGGTTGAGTTTTTTCATCCTACATTGTAATAGCTAGTTTCACTGATTACATTTGAAAGCCTCATCAGCTTCAGCGTCTCCTTACCAACATGATCATTTCTTTGAAGTTTCCTTCCATTTCTCCTGACCAAAGCTGCTCATATGATAGGTGTATGAACAAATATAAAAGCCTTTGGTAGATTTGGTAACAGAGACCCTGACTGTACTGTATATCTCTCAGTGAAAGAATATTTAATCCTTTCCTGAAACTCAATGTCTCAATTCTTACAAAGACAAAGTGAAGGCTCATGGTCCACATATGAACTATACAAAAATCAGTCAAAACATTATGAACATTTATAACAATTATGATGTAAATTATGTTAAATTACTGCATGTTGAAGCTTCATTGTGGAACTTTTATTTTCTACTACATAATTCTTCAAATATTGATTTACAATTGATTGTGTTCTTTGACAATCCGTCGTCTGAACTCTGTGTTCCTCTACTAGCCAGTGAACTAGGGAAACCTCTTTGATGCTTTCTGGCTGCAAACCAAGTGTTACTATTTGATTTAAAATATCAGCGGGGAATCTAAGGTTCTGGTATACTGAGAAATAGAGAAACATTTAACTAGCACCTATTGTCTTAATCAGCTTTGCTGGGACTGGTTTGACCTTGAATGTCATTTTTATGCAAAAAGCCGACAGTCCTGTCTGATATACCGTGTGTCAAACAGCACCCATGTTCTCGTGATTGGGAGGTGGGATATGGCAGAGATGGCCTGGTGCACAGACTTAAGAGACTGACAAGAGCCAGATGCTTCGATTTAGTTAATGTTGTATTTTTTTAAAAAAGCAATGGTTATGTAGTGTTGGTCAGCATTTTTAGAGGCAGCTGTTAAATGGGGACATACCACAAACTGGTGACTGGATGTTGGGCGCTTTGTGGATCCCTGGTGAGCTTGCAGCTAAAAGGAGATACTGTTAACATGTAGTTGCCACATATTGCCCAAAGGGGCACCTCCAGAGGTCTGGTATAGTTGATGCATCAACATTTCAGAGCTGTTATTGTGACATGCAATAAACCAACCCTTGGAAAATAATGTCGCAAATCGAACGCTCAACAATCCACCGATAATACAACGGAATAATATTCCCCACACGCTTGTGCATTTCATCTGAAGATTGAACAGAAATTTCAATATATGCAACACATTGAAATACATTTCTATGATTTTGATCATAAAAAAAATAAAATCATATTAGAATAATGTTTTGGTTCATTTATACAAAGTCTGAGCATTACTGTGCATTTGCTTTTCTTTTTTTTTCACATTCTGAATATTATTAAAGTTGTCACAGTCCAGTATCATCTGATAAAGAATTCATTCAAAATCAGCAGCATTTAAGCTGATGTGTTTGAACCTTCTTTATTGTTTCTGTCATATATAAGCCCACAATATTACAATTATGTATGTATCCATTGCCTTGCAGGTGTCTGGTTTTACCTTCAAAACATGGGCAAAACAAAAATGATGGTTGATTTAAATGAACTGATTGAAATGATTGAAACAAACTAACTCTGATGGTCTTTGGTAAAAAGAAAAGGAGCCACATTTCAGCAGACTGATGAGAACAAAGTTATCCCTATAAAGTGCCTCACCTTCTGGCAGAGCCGACAGAGACATTCACTGTGTAGGCATAACAGTATGTTCGCTGTACCGGAACTGGATCAACCGGTTACAGGACACAGTGACAACTAGGACTGGTATTTGTTTCCTCTGCATACAGTTTTTATACTGTGTAATTCTCTTTATGGAAACAAATTAAAAATGTTACAGGCTGTAATTTAAAGATAGTTGCTCTTAATACAAAAAAAGGAATCTCGACGCAATTATTTTTGTCATTTTAAAAGTCCACTCCATGAAAAGAGTGGGTTCAATATTCATCTCCTCACACATCATAACTTTTTTGGGGGTTGTTTCAATGAAAGTAGCTGTTCAACAAGCATCAGTACCCCACATAGTAAAAAAAAATAGAAATGCATCCATTAACTTTCAGTCACTATTATTTGAAGCAACATCCAAAATCGCAGTTTCCAGCCAGAGTCTAAATTGTAAATTGACTCATACAAACACTATGGGCACCACTTACAATATATAGGTCACTTCCATAGGCTCATACTATGGCTCCATGAAGGCACTGTACCAGTCTTTTGTTGGAACAAATTTCAGCTTGAGGGCAACCTGCCCCATTCAGTACTGCTCCAGTGGGCGTCTGTGACTCCTATCTGCATTTCATTTTACAGAACAGGCGAAACTTGCAGCTTCTGCATGTGAATCTCTGCTCTGGCAGATTCAATTGAAACAATCTTTCTGACTCTGATCACTTTATTGATTTACTTAGCACCACTTATGTCCTAATGGAACAGAGGTTATGTGCTGTCACCAGCATATATAGAATCACACTAACCTATCTGTTAATTCTGAGACTAAAAGCTCAACAAGTTCAACATTCTGTGCCAAATGTTTGCCACTCTCACAGTCCTGTTACTGTGGCCAGATGTTATCAAAAGCATAGCAGTGACAGAGGAACTTTTTCACAGTATTATGACACACTCAAATCTGGAGCTGCTCCCGAGCTGTGAGAGGCAGGCATATGGAGAAAGGGTCTGTATCTGTCCCTCGGTAAACCAGAGCCAAGTCTCAGGACGATTGCTTCTTTTCTATTCGCAGCTGAGGCTAACTAAAGATTGGTATTTGTTTTTGGAGCAGGGAACCTTTCCAAGAGATGTGTGTGTATTTGTGTGTTTCTCCGTATCGGCACTTTAGTTAGCGCTTCTGTCAGTGTGTAAGTTCAAGCCAGTCAGTCTGCTTCTGGGAGACGAGGATAATCTGGGAGATGGAGGAAAGTGTGTGTGCGAGTGTTTGTTTCAGCGTAGTGGGGCATTCTGGGAAGAAAAGCAGTGAGGGAGTAGTAGCTATACCTGGATTTTGCTGTCCCTCTGGTTTGCAAGTGGGGAGGGTGGAACAAGAAAACGGAGAGAAGAAGAATATGCTGGGAGGGGAGGGGTGGGTAGAAGGAAAGGGGAGAGGTTCAGGGGTGACAGGAGGACGGCTTCATGGCTGCGTTTTCCCTTCGATGAATTTCCACACTCCCTTTTCTCTGCTCAGTTTTGCCTCATTCAGCTTAGCAAGGGAGGGAGTGAGAGACAAGGAGAGTGTTACAGTTCAGAACTAAAATGAGAAAAATCCGTTTTCTTTTATTTTTAAATTCTTTTTATGTTTGAGGCTGGGATCTTAGCTTTGCTACAAACAGATGTTGCTAGTCATTTGCTCATTGTGAAGGAAGCAGCTTGTAGAAAAAATGAAGAAAAGTGTACCTCTTTTTTTTTAGTTATTGTTACTACTGGCACGCGGTAAAGCAAAACTGTAAAAACACCTAATTCTGTTATGGTCTACTTTTTTCTCCTCTTCTTTCTCTTCTCTGCTAGCTTCTCTGCTCCATCCCTTTGCCTTTTTTGCTTTTGTCTCATTCTTTCCTCACCCTCCACACGGGCTACTTCTTGGGGTGGTTTTCTATCTCAGGTTGCATTTTTTTGTTTTTTTGAGGGGCCACAGTGGACATGACAGCCTGTACCTTCTGCCAAAGCAACGTAGGCCCCGCAGAATAGAGAAAAGAAACATTTGGAAACTAAATTTAAAGACAAATTGGTAAGTCATCATGCTGTGAAAGTGCTCCGAGCTTTGCTTTATTTTTCACGTGTTTGCTTTGTGGCTGCTGATATTTTCTAATGTTTGTTCATGTTGCAGCTTTTCTGGGATGTTAAGTGTGTATCTGTTGTGCTGAAAGGGGCCTAAACTCAATGCTACCTGTTAGCGGAACAGGGCTATCTGTTTACACTGTGATATTACGAAGTGGTAACAACATACCACTTCCTCACCTTTTACTTCTTCACCTCCATTGACCCCTCCTTCCTTCTTCCACACATGCTCTGGCTCTGTTGCTGGGTAGATTGTGTAAGTGGATGTGCTGGGTTTGGCTGGTGACGATGCTGAGTCAAACAATGCAGGTGGTGGCCTTTTGCTGGTCTTAGTTTTGTCGGTGGATTCTTCAGTGCACACACACAGGCACCAGTGGCAGTGTTGGGCCTTGTCGACCTCATTGTTTGACCAATCTCAAGGTGTCTTTCAGCTTGCTGGCAAGGACCCACTGACATACTTTAAGCAACTTGGCACAGCTTCAAAGTCAGATGTCTCATTTAAATTCAGGCAGAGGGAAGAGAAGGACAAAGAAAACTTCAGATGGGGTCTGGAAGTTTAAATTGGACCACTCTTCCTTTTTCTCTTAGTATTGCAAGCTTTACTCTGTTTGCTTGTCCTGCACAGCAACAGCTCTATCAGCATTAAACAGGAATATGCTAAAACACGGTCTAAATTTACCGCAGTGTGCTTTCACAGTTTCACTGGCAAACCCCAAAACGGCTGTGGATAGTAGGTTTTTAATTTCAGTGGAGAAATTGTGATGTGAATTATTTTATATTTAGAAAATTTCACATTTCTAGATTCCAAGATTGTAATTCTTTTTTTTTTTTTTTTTTTTGCTTTCATTATGTACAAATTAAGGGAATTATATGTGTTTTTAAATGCCATAGATCCATGCCACATTCTGTGGCCATTTTATTAAAATGTAAACCCTCAACAACATCTCAAAATTCTAAATTGAACACCTCCACAACAAATTAATCATGCTGATAAATTTTGGACATTTTACATTCTTTAAACATCCTTTGTCCTTAAAAAGCAACAGTCAATTTTCTTTTACTTATGTCACATTTGAGCTCAGCTTCACCGAATAAGCACAGCAAGGAATCCAGTAATGTACAACTATAGGATTGGTGAGCAAAATAAAAATAAAATTTCAAAAAAGTGCTTGCCAATAATGCAGAGTCTTGCTGAAATGATGTGATACTTATGGGGTCATTTAGTGAGAAGCTTTTTCAGATAGATTGGAGTTTCTGCATATCAAATGGAGATGATTGATAAACTCATACGTAATTTAATGTGGACTCATTGCTGTTTTCTGCAGAAAGACATACACTTTTAAAATACGAAGTAGAACTTAATTATTTTTTGTTTAACTTAATTCTGTTATAGGCCATAAAATCTTTCAGAAGTAACTGATTTGTGAGTTAAACCAATCAAAGAATCTACTTTCAACACACACTATGAAACAGGCACGGAAAATTGAAAAAAAAAATTCTGATTTCCTCTATCTCTTCACGCTGCTGGATTGAGGAAGTCATGTGCTCGCAGCCTCGAACCCGTAGATCCGAACTTGTGTTAGCTGACACCACAAGCTTGCATCTACAGGTCTGCGTCTGTGCAGTTCCAACAACTCAGAGCAATATCCGTGAAACACAGCTGGGCCTTTTGAAGAGCTCCCACCAACTTAACCATTTCTTTGTCACAGATCCCTGCACCGATCAAGAAAAGCTGCCTATGTAGCTGAAGTTGGTGGTTTATAACTTTAACCTTCTGTTTATAGCCACTGTAACTCTGCAAAAAATTCCTTAATTGCCTAAGTTGATGCTTTCTACAATGCTTGACACTTTCCACATGCTTTGTTACCACAAATAATTAGACTGTAAGTGATTAAGAGAACACCATTGTGGAGTTAAATATTTTGTAAAATGTAATAGTTATATATATATGTTGTTGGTTGTGTAGTTCAAGTGTGTATTGGTAAAAAGTTCCAAGAAGTTTTTCAGTCCATGTTCAATTAGCTGCAGAATGGCCTCTCTGGTGTTAATGAAAACAACATCATCCCATTTAGAGAATGTATTCAAATGACACTTGGCAAAGTTGTTTCCCCTCACAAACAGGCAATTTTGCTCCCATTTTAACAGTTTAAAATGAACCACTGCTAGCCTTTTTTGTAAAGTCCCATTTTCAAGTCACGACAAATACAAATTACAAGTGTGAAATTATTTCTAAAAAATAATTTGTATACATTACTTCATGAAAAGCTTTAAATTACCAATTTTATGACAAAAATACAGCCATTGTTAATATTTTAAAAAATTTCTGCCCAAAAATCATGTGCGTCATCCTTAACTCATTCTTAAGTCAGTCATTATGAGTTCAGTCATCCCTAACTCATTATAAACTCAGTCATTCTTAAGTCAGTCATCCTTAACACATTCTGAACTCAGTCATCATTAACTCATCCTTTAGTCAGTCATTCTTAACTGAGTCATTCTGACCTCAGCCATCCTTAACTCAATTATTCTTCACTCAGTCATTCTTAACTCATCCTTTAGTCAGTCATCCTTAACTCAGTCATCATTAACTCATCCTTTAGTCAGTCATCCTTAACTCAGTCATTCTGACCTCAGCCATCCTTAACTCAGTCATTCTTAACTCAGTCATTCTGACCTCAGCCATCCTTAACTCAGTCATCCTTAACTCAGTCATTCTTAACTCAGTCATCCTTAACACATTCTGAACTCAGTCATCATTAACTCAGTCATTCTTAACTCAGTCATCCTTAACACAGTCATTCTTAACTCAGTCATCCTTAACACATTCTGAACTCAGTCATCATTAACTCAGTCATTCTTAACTCAGTCATCCTTAACACAGTCATCATTAACTCAGTCATTCTTAACTCATCCTTTAGTCAGTCATCCTTAACTCAGTCATCATTAACTCATCCTTTAGTCAGTCATCCTTAACTCAGTCATTCTGACCTCAGCCATCCTTAACTCAGTCATCCTTAACTCAGTCATCCTTAACTCAGTCATTCTTAACTCAGTCATCCTTAACACATTCTGAACTCAGTCATCATTACCTCAGTCATTCTTAACTCAGTCATCCTTAACACAGTCATTCTTAACTCAGTCATCCTTAACACATTCTGAACTCAGTCATCATTAACTCAGTCATTCTTAACTAATCCTTTAGTCAGTCGTCCTTAACTCAGTCATCATTAACTCATCCTTTAGTTAGTCATCCTTAACTCAGTCATTCTGACCTCAGCCATCCTTAACTCAATTATTCTTAACTCAGTCATTCTTAACTCATCCTTTAGTCAGTCGTCCTTAACTCAGTCATCATTAACTCATCCTTTAGTCAGTCATCCTTAACTCAGTCATCATTAACTCATCCTTTAGTTAGTCATCCTTAACTGAGTCATTCTGACCTCAGCCATCCTTAACTCAATTTTTCTTAACTCAGTCATTCTTAACTCATCCTTTAGTCAGTCGTCCTTAACTCAGTCATCATTAACTCATCCTTTAGTCAGTCGTCCTTAACTCAGTCATTCTTAACTCAGTCATTCTTAACTCAGTCATCCTTAACACATTCTGAATTCAGTCTTTCTTAACTCATTATAAACTCAGTCATTCTTAACTCAGTCATCCTTAACACATTCTGAACTCAGTCATCATTAACTCATCCTTTAGTCAGTCATTCTTAACTGAGTCATCCTTAACTCAGTCATTCTTAACTCAGTCATTCTTAACTCAGTCATTCTTAACTCAGTCATCCTTAACTCAGTCATTCTTAACACATTCTGAATTCAGTCTTTCTTAACTCATTATAAACTCAGTCATTCTTAACTCAGTCATCCTTAACACATCCTTTAGTCAGTCATTCTTAACTGAGTCATTCTTAACTCAGTCATTCTTAACTCAGTCATTCTGAACTCAGTTATCCTTAATTCGTGTGCAAAATCAGCAAGTTCATAATTTGTTTTCTTTCTAATCATCATCAGTTTATGTCATCATTACTGTTGAGGTCATTTTGTTTTCTGTAAAAGTGGCACATTGCATTGGAGGATTGTTCACTGAAGGTACTGTACATGTCACTACTTTTTTCATTATGTCGTGGATTTGTTTGGGGAGCTCAAATAAAATGGTGGATGGCAAATGTATTGTGTTGGTGAGTTTGGATAGAGTTTTTAGCATCTGCAGGGCTCCAGACTGACTTTCTCTACCATTATCTTTTGAGCTTCTTAAAAATAAATAAGAAATAATAAGCACAGTTTGATTTTTTTTAGAAAATTGCCAAACTTATTCTTTATGGAAGTAAAAATGTCACAGTGAACTAATTCTTCAAGACTGAAAAATATTTTCATAATATACATGCTATAAATGAATCATTCAACATTAACCCAGTCCTTCATGATAAAAAACTGCTTCATGGTACTTTTATATGCTGAAATGTAAGTTTAATACAAGAGCATTTTCAGAAATGCAGTTAAGCTGGAATAACTATGTTAATTTGCATGTTGACTAATCAATTTGTTTTCACATCAGTATCACTTCCAATGAGCTGAACATTTTGAGAGTCAGATTCACTTGAACTCAAGAATGTAATGAGTGGTAGCTCTGCCTTTCCAACACTTTGGGATGTATTTGATTTAATTGTTTTGTTGATTCCTGCCTTTAAAATACTTTGCTCAGCCTCTGAAATGGGACAATACCATGCTGCTTGTTAACCAGACATAGCTAGATGACAATCTGTGCAATTTAGTCCAAACACAGTGTTATTATAATGATTACAGGCTTAAAAAAAGACTATAAATGCTCTGCATTCTCCCAATTACATAAGACACATGTATTCATCCACCAATACTTGCTCTTTCCTGGTGCTTCATAAGATGTACGATGACAATTAAAAAAAAGAAAAGACTACATATTTCCATATCACACTTTCCAAGTCTTAAAATGTTGCTATGTGGACCCAGGAAATGCTGAGAAAATGTGATTAACTGGTCACAGCCAGAAGCCCTGATTTGTGTACTAATTTCTTCACGTATGTGACAAGGGACAGAGATTGCCCTAAGATTGCGGAGTGGAGATGATGGACAGGGCTTTGCTGTGTCAGAGAGCAGAAATAAGTTTGTCCAAGCTTTGGAGTACGACATGTATCTCTGTTTGTTTAAAAACTGTATCCAAGATACAGAGTTGAATAGACTGATGTCACCAACAAGGACTTTAACATTTAGCATCTAAATGTTTGTAGACCATTGTTGGCTTTTTTCTGTTTTGAACATTTGTACTCCTCATGAGGCCCTGGTGTCCAGGTTTGCTTGCTCCCAGGTTGAGGTAGTAGGTTGTATAGTTGAGAATTATACCCTGGGAGATAACTGTACAACCTCCTAGCTTTCCCTGAGGTTTGCATATAACTCTTCAAAGTTGGATCAATACAGTTCACATTTAGTACATAGCAGTCTGCAAAAGCGAGATAATGTCCCCTCACCACTTGCAGCAGCATTGCAGGCTGTTTGCAGAGGGATGAGCACTTTTTGGGTGTGTGATGCCAGTGTGTTGGTCCTTAAGTGGGGTTTACCTGTAGGGTATTTGAAACCTATATTGATGCTGATTTGTTTTTAAAATTGAGAGTCAATAATGTGACTTTTTAGAATGAAATTTTCTCCCAGATGTTAAAATGTATCTTTTCATTTGTGTCCTTGTAATTATTTCGGCTTTCATTCTTAATCCACATTGTTATCATTTGTTTAATTATATGGTCAGATGATAATTTCAGGTAACTCATTTTGTCTGATCAATAGTTGAAAATCTGAAAAGGTTGCTGTCTTTCACACAGAAATCCATAAAGTATCATTATTCATAGAACACATTTAAAACAACCAAAATCTATTTTAAAATTTGGGGTATTTTTGCTTGATTCTTTATCAGAATTGTTTCCTTTTTTGTAAATCATACAATTTGTTGTTATGATTGTATCATTAAAATATGTCTTTTTAGGAGAAGTCCAAATGAAGCCTGGTTATCAAAATGCCACTATCTCCCGCTCTCTCTATTTGTGTGTCACTTGTCAGCAGGGGACTGTATGCTTGTTTGATTTGGGGCTCTGTGATCAGAAGCCTCGCATCGGTGTAGAGCCGATAGGACTGATGTGTGACTGATTTTAACCACAACCACTGCGAGTTGTTTCCATTCCCTGGAAAAATTTCATTTGCTCAGCGATAACCTCATTAACAGTGATGTCTGTGTGGAAGAAGGCACGCAGCATCAGTGTTTTTGTTTTTGTGATGACAGATGAAGGGGAGAAAAGTTTGAGATTTAAACATGAGCCTCAGAAAGCGGCATATCGGTCCGTTTGAAGGCAGGAAATCATCTGTTACTGAGGACAATTATTGTCACAATATTTTCAGTTGACAGACACAGACTACATTGAAAGTGCTGCTGTCATAATATGTGACATGTGAAATATTGTGACAACAGAAAATCTACTGAAAATGAATTACTGTACAGCAAACATACAGATGATTCCTCAGAGAAAACAGCGTGTTTTTTGAGCTAACTTCTTCTATTTCCACTGGTTTCAAACTGGAATGAAATCAAAACCCTCAATCTGAATTGAAATCCTGTTGAAACCAAACACAGTAACAGCTGATGTCTGTCATACTTGCTGACATAAACTTTACTACCAAACAGAAGACTTCTCTCAAATGACTTTCTTCCTCTTCCTTCTTCTGTTGGATTTACAGCTTCTAACACAGCATGTGCAGCATTGGAATGTGTGCACTGGCTCTCACATGCTGTGCGCTCACAATACACTGAAGCCTGGCAGTCTTCATGCAGATTATGTCTTCAGCTCAAGTAATAAATTGAGGAGCAAAAGACTGCCCCCTGTTGGTTAACCCGGTGACGTGTCCAGTTGTGTGAGGCTCAGATTTGGTGACTTGGCAACAATTGATTTTGTAGAATGAAAGGGACATGCATGTGTGTGTGGTTTGCCTGTGGATGTGTGTGCATACATGTGTGAGGCATGATGCACTAAACCAGGATCTTTCATTTCCCTCTGCCCTCTTTCTCTGAATGCACATGTAGCAGTTGTTTTATCCTCTCTTTATGTATGTATGTTTGCTTGTAGATTACCTACACTTTTCTTACACTTTTGAATATGTACATCTTCCCTGGAAAATGGAAAATAAGAAAAGATAGACAGTGTGATAGAAAAAATATAATGTTAATTATAAAGTAGAGATAAAAGTTCAGTGATTTGATCCCTCTGTTCATAAGTCACAGCAGCATACCCACATTGCCCTAGTTGCATTCATCACTGTGTATGTGTGTAATGGAAGTGTACACAGAAACACACACAATACACAGTATAAGTGTGAATGTGGGTTGGACTGTCCTTGGAGAGGTCAACAAGATTTCTTTTTTTAAAAAGCTATATAATTCAGTCCGTTCACTATTGAATTCAATGAAAATGTCAAGAACCCTCTCCTGATGCAGTGTTACTGCTGTCGTGAGGACACTTGTAAACCCAGATGTGCCAGCTGTCTGTCTATCTCATCCACGGGAACCAGAACTTCAGTTGTCCTGAAAGTGTGCCCTGCACAGCAAGCAACAACCACACAGAATGTATGTTGCTACCTCTCAGGCTCTGTGTGCTTATTTGCACCCTGCTGCTGTTTTTCTGGATGCGTGGGCCACAGCATGACAGATCTGGGTCTGTTTTGATCTACACAAGCTAGCTAGTGGCTGATTCCTGGCCACTACTCACAGATAACAAAAGCAAAATGAGAAGTCAATATTGCCTGAGATGTCACAAACCTAGAAAATGTAGCATTATTTTTATGATAGAAAATGTTTTATTAATATTGATATCTTATTTTGTTGGAAAATGAATCCAAATGTTCATATAAAGTATAATTAATGGATTGGAAAATCATCCTTCTATATTTCGGGCAACAGCTGGTGTAGTTCTGCACCTCCCTGTCTAGCTCTAAGTGCTGTTCTGTGTTGCACACATGTGTCAGTGTGCACATGAGAGCCTTTGTCTGCCTGCTGCAGGCTCTGAGCACGCTAAGCAGCCTCGTCCCTTTACAGGTGAGAAATGAGGATAGCTGCAATTTGTATGTTTCTCTCTTTCTCTCTCTCTGCATGTTTGCAGGAGAGTGACAACAGTGAATTTTAAAATTGGTCGTGTTAATGTTTTTCTGAGAGGGTTGGAGCTGGGCAATGTGCACCAACATAAAGTGTGTTGTAGATCCAGATGTACAGTGTTCTACAGCAACCACAGCTGTATAAAGATAAAAAAAAGCCACAATGTGACATCTGCCAGGGAGCCGTCAAAGAGGATTGGAGATTAGCCGTGGTGCAGACGCAGTCGGTCGATCAGTCAGTCACAGAGGGAGGGAGGGAGGGAGGGAGCAGAAGAAAAGCAAGAGGGTAGTATAGTCCCTGGGATTTTTCAGTTTTTTTCCTTCCTTTCCCAGTGTTTCAGCCTGGTCGCTGATTTGAGCTCACAGCCAGTTGTATGTCGTCGCTCTCCTTTGCTTCACTCCATCTGTCCCTCCCCCATCATCTCCCCTCAATTTCTCCCCCCTCCTACCCTTTCTTACTCTCTCTCTCTCTCTCTCTTTTTCTCCATACCAAAGCCTGGGGGAGCCAGTCGAGATTAAATGTAGCCTCTATAAGCCAAAGCACATCATGTAGCAATGTTTCTATGGCCCCCTCTCTCTTACACGCTCTCTCCCTCTTTCTGTAGGCCTCTCCTGTTTCTAAGAGGACAGTGTGAATGATGTCGGCCCATCTGAGGCAGAATGAGAGAACAGAAAGAGAGCTCACCCAGGAAAAAGTGGATTTTCTTTATTTGCATGCAAGCAGAAGAAAGGAGAGGATTTATTTTCATGGTGGAAAACGGACAACAGCAAGGTGAAAAAAGCAATCAAAGGAGGACTACTTTCTCTCCTCACCTCCCTTCTTCCCTCTCCCTCCCGTCTTACCTCTCTCTCCCCCTCTTGTCTGATAAAGAGGAAAAGAGGGCCTCTGGCTTTAAGTGATCACAGCTGTGAGGCAAATTAAATGATGATCTTTCTCTCTCGTCTTTCTCTGTCTTCTAAATGCTTTTTCCTCCTCCTGGAAGGAAAAAAGGTAAAATATGTAAGATTGAGATAAAAAGGTACAATATTGGCAAAGAAGGGGGAGAAGAGGAGGAGGACGATGAGTAGTGTTTTTTTCCTGTCTTCCCTCTTTCCACCTCTGCATGTGAGAGAGAGAGAAAACAATGTGAGGGGAAAGAGGGGAGAGAAAGCACAGCAAGACAAGAGATCAGCAGGCGCATTGGTATTGTCCTTTAACTTGGATTTGTGTGTGTGTGTGCATGTGTGTGTGTGCACATGTTTTGTCCTTTTGCCCACCTGCCTTGGACCTGCAGGTTTGGATAAAAAGTAAGTAGAGGCTCTAGTGAAAAGAGTGAAACTCTCTTTTCACTATACAACACATGCACACGTGCGTGTTTGTGTGTGCATGTGTATGTCTGTGCCCCCCAACCCCCCTTCCCCTTCTCACCCCTCCTCTCTTGCATCGGTGAGGTAGCTTACTGGTATGCTTCGTTGGCACTGTGGCCCCAACTGAAAGTAGTGATTCTGTGGCTCGATGCTCCCTCCTTTGTTTTATCTCTCTATCTTGCATCACTCTGCATCTTTTTCTTACATTCCATCTTTCTCCCTCTCGTTGTGTACCTGCTCTGTCTAGCTTGTATGTATTAGTTCCTTTCAGCATTTAATTTTCTGCTTAGAGGAACCATCACAACAACTCTCTCGTGCAACTCCTGTGTCCAGACTGCTTGCTCTCGCACTGTGTGTGTGTGTTTGTGTGATAAAGAGAGGGAGCGAGAGAGAGAGAGGGAGAAGAGATAGAGGGAGAGGGAGTGTGCACATGGTTCATTCCGGCTTAGTCCTACCACCCATCCTCATCTTCCTTGCCTTGGTCTGCCGTTCTCGTTCCATTTATTCCGTCTGACTTTAAGCAACGAACGCTTGGACCAGCCACTTTGCCGTGCCGCTGACTTTTTTTGTGAAAAAAAATTCTGAGAAAACCCCTTCTTTTCTTCTGAACATAACTGGAATCTTGTTGGCGTGCTGTAAGTTTAAATCTGAGCTTTCTCTTTCTCTGTGTCTCCTTTTTCCTCCTCTCCCTGAACAGGCAGAGAGATAGAAGAACATGGAGCGATGGGGCATCCTGGATCCAAAGGGGAGGGTGAGTCGACACCAACAAACGCTCTTCCTCTGCGCTTCCCTCTCAGCTCCCCATCTGTTTCCCGAAGCATTAGACCACCATGGTAGCATTGAGAAGCTGTAGAGCCTGTTATCAGGCTTGTCCTTTTCCCCAGGATTCAGAACCTCATGCTGAACGGGAATACGCTCTCTTAACCATCAAGTATGCACTGAATGATTTCATTGTAGTGTGAAAGATGTGTCAGTTGGACAGGCGTGCAAGTCACGGTGTCAGATGGATTGTGTGACGCTGTGCAGTCCTAGTTTCACATTTCAGTGCTGTAATTGATGGATCCATGCTCAGCCTTTGTCTCATGCACCGTAAATAATTTGCAGATTTAGATTTTCCTGGTCACTGCAGGAGATCTTTAAGCATACTGTACAGCAGCAGACTCTGTACCTGATGGCAGGAGGCATTTTTCAAGTGCTGTATTGTTCGGCTTTGGTGGGGGAGGGGGGGAGGGAGACTGAGAGAGAGAGAGAGAGTTGTGTGTGTGTTTTCGGGGGGGCGGGGGTCAATGTTGTGTCTGGCTGAGGTTTGCACTTGTATGTTCACAATTGCATACAGTGGAGACTGCAATAAGCATGCTGAATGAATGCAGGTTGCTCCGGACTGTGTATTCCATGTTGCAAACAGGTCAAGCTCACTCTTCATACAGGAGATGCTCACATGTTCTGAGACCTTGTTTGACTTAAGGATGGAAGGTTTTGTTGTGCAGGAACACACAGGATTTGTGATTATCAAACATCCAGAAAGGGCTGATGGCAGCAGAGTGTTTAAATATGTGTCTCTCTCCGTCCCTGAGACCCTAACTTGTGACGTTGTGCTTTCATGTCCACGGGTTAGGCTCTCGGGAGCTGAGAGGGATGCACGGACAACATTATCTCCCGCACATTCCTGCCTCCAACAATGGCAATCAGAAGGGGAGAAGGCCATAGCGCAGTGAGCTCTGGCGCTCACTGTTCACTTGGCATTTCATGTTTTTCATCTTGGCTCACTCCTTACTGTAATGTTGCATGTGACCTTGACCCTTGTCTGTCTGCTTTACTGCTGTGCTCCATCGCATAGAAATATTGATTTAGGAGTTAACATGTACATGTGGAATCTCTTCCTTGGGGTTTAGAGGATGGAAATCCATGACACAAGCGCTAATACTGAGACAGCTCATTTTTGCGTTTTGATGTTTACCAAAATTTAAACATCAAGTGTCAGACAGAGAGAGTTTAACCTTGTGCTGCTACCTGTTTGGTAATACCATCTTTACTGCTATATCATGCTCTTTGAGTTTGATGAAATGTCACAGACGTTGTATACACGTTTTGTCTGCCATATTGTCTGAAAAGAGTGCTAATATCAAAGGAATAACTGCATGAAAATAGTGAATACTAGCTTTTTCCTACAAATTATTGTTTGATTCAGCTCAGATACCTGCAGGTATTAGCATAGACACCCTTGGAAAAAAATAGATAGAATGCTAGTTGGATAATGATGCTAATGCCAAACCTTCACCCTTAAACCACAAGCTAAGTGAAACAAATAGATGTCGCTGCTTGGTAAAAATAGATAGATCAAATGGTTAGTATTACTGGCTAATGCTAATGGTGATAGCATTAATCTTTACATACACCTGTAGACATTGTTAAGAGTGGGAGCGCTTCATTTCTGCAGCAGGCCTCAGCGTCTTTGTGCTTGTGCCTTCATGACATGAGAGCAGCACAGAGTAATGCTAAGAGCGTGACCATGACAGCTCTGTACATTATGTGCTTGACCTCAGCAAACCTACTGCGATGTTAAAACTCACTCATTCATGCTAACATAATGTAAAAGGGACATTGGCAAGGCAGCTAGTGAGGGTCACTGAAAACAAGCTGTGGTGCTTTTTGTCACTGAACACCAGTATGGCTATTGTCCATAATTCACATCTGAAGACAGTACATGCAACAATGAAAATACGACAATTGATTTGATTATAGTGTCGAAATATGCCAACATACTTTGTCATCAATGGTAACAAGATTTCCTTCGCACTGACTTTGAAAAACATTGTGTTGGTCATAGTTGCAAATGGTGACGTTTTGGCTGAACCTTGAGCTTCTTCTCTCAGACAAGGCATTTGTTCGCCATGTTGTCGTCCCTCCTACCTGACAGATTAGGAGTGCCATTGATCTGCTTAGGTCATTTGCAGCATGTTGTTTAAAACCAGCAACACTTTGACAACATTCATTTTCACATGCATATTACCATATCCATTATCTGACTTTAATGGGGTGTCGCAAAGATGTTGATGATGACTCGTCTTCATGGATCGTTCCTTTAATTCAAGATAATGATAAAGTCCATGTACTTCTATAATTTCAACAGAAAACTGTATAATAGTTGCGCATGGAGTACTCAGCTGTGATATTGCTTACTTGGAGCAGTCATTTGCTTAATGTATGCTGGACGATGGCAAAGTCTGTAATTATTATGATGTTGAAGCTTAATGTATTTTGATCAATAATCGACTTTTTGTTACATCACTGTCATGATCATTTCTTGGTAATTCTGGCTTTCTGTGGTAGGGATCATACTGAGAACAGCTGGATTCCATATGGTAATATGCTTGAACTTCAGCCTTCCTCATGATCAGGAGGTGTGTCCAACATATTGTTAATAAACCATAATGGATTCCATCAACAAACAAACAGTAACCTGCAGTGAGTTAGCAGTAAGCTCCAAAAGGGATGAGGCTCGCTCTCTATTGTTCAGCTGCTTCAAACGATGTCTGTACACTGTGTCCCCATTACTTCTGCAGACATGGAGGACAGCCATATAGTGAGACAGCCTGTGCGAGCGGTGGGCATCTACTAGAATAGGTTGCTTTATCACCCCAATGTTGTTGAGTTTTTTACACAAAAAAGAAATTATGCTAATCAAAGCCAATTAGCCAAGTTTGCCTACGTGAGCTGAATTTAGATTTGGTCAAACATAAATGAAAATACAGTTCTATGCGTGGTTTTTCCATGGCAGCTTTAGCTTTATCTAGCAGTTGTGATGCTTAGCCATTAAAAGCTCTCACCGATTTACCAGCCAATAGTTGGCTTCAGCTTTAGTTTTCAAACAAAATGCAGATCTGTGGCTCAAAATGTTGGCTCTTCTCTCATCAAGTTATTGTGATATGGATATTAGTTATTGAGTTGTTGATTGGCATAGTCCCATTTAGGGTGATAGATCAGTTCAGGTATATGTGTGCAGGGTTGCTGCAGGGTTACGCCCAAACTCCTTCCAGAAAAGCCTCTGTGAAACCTGGTCTGTGCATATCGAAACAATAGAGAAATAACTGATCAGATTATTCAGTGCGTTGTGAAAAGCCTTGATGCAGACAACAGACGGTTGGCAATGAGTCTATTTCTCAGTCTCATTGTAGCAGCAGGGAAGGTTTCTGCTACACAGTTCACAGTCACCATTCTGCAGTTTTTTTCTGCCACTCCCTTCAACACACTGCCTGCTGTCAGCTGCAGGCGGGAGAAGCTCACTCATCAATAACCAGAGCTGGTCAGTGCGCGGGTGTGTGCTTCCTTCAGTATCTTTCAACACGTCTGTAATGTTGGGTGTGTGTTTAGCCGTTATTTTTGCTGCAGAAGGGTTCACAACCCTTTCATTCAAGGCTGTTGATGAAACAAGATGGCGTTGCAGCTCCACGTGGGTCCTTACCCTCTGACTATTGCCCATTACATGTATCATGAGCTAAAGAAGCACAGATCTTTTTTTTTTGTAATTCTTGCACACCTGTGGCCTATTTATTCTCCACATAGCTGAACTTGCTGAGGCTCTTTTCGGTGCTGTAGCTTGGCTGACTTTAAAAGATTTAGGATTTATTTGGGCCAGATCCTGTGCCTGCAATGTTTCTCTCTTTTTTTTTCACAATGTCTGCATATCAGCTGCCAAACTGTATGCTGTTTTGTCTAACATCTGTGTGGTTTGAAATGCATTGGTGCGGCGAACCAGCACGTTCTCAGCATCATTTGCATGTGTAAGGAAGTGTGTGTATGAAGACAGTTTAAAGGAGTTTGGTGTGCGCAACCAAATCAGGCCAGCAGATTAAATATATGAGCCTGATGAATCACAGCAAGACTGTTGTCACCAACTGTGTGTCAAAAGTCACACTCACATATGCTATTAACGCTCAACCTATTGTCTTCATACAGTACAAACATAGGTATTGATGACTGGATTCTGAAGCAGAGCCATCTCGGTGTCGTCCTGCTGCAGGTCACATTGAATTTCATGCTGGAAATTCCCGGATGAGTCGACATTAACTCTTTCCTGTCATATCAACCCTCAAAACTGCACACTTTTTTTTCCTTTTTCTCAACCTCTGAAGGAAAAAGAGTTTAAGCTTGTTGGCTGAGGTTTACGTTTTGGAGCATTTTCTACCTCAGTAGCCCTGATACCAGGAAGCTGTGTAGATGTTTCTGTGTGTGCACAGAATCATAAGATTTGGGGTTCGAATTGGTTTATGTTTGTTTTACAACTAAGCGGGCAAGTTTTTCAAATCAAAATCAACAATCTATACTTTGATGATGTCAGAATTGTGCCGCTGGAGTGGGAAAAATAAAGACAACAACATAAACTGAAATGTAACTGCTGTTTGTTTCTTCATTTTTATCCATATTTTATCAAGAATTGAATTCAGTGAACAGAAATGGTGCTTCCAGCAATTAACTGAAAATAGTTTTGGATTGTTGTAGAGACATCTGAGTAACACATTTATTATTTTTGGAGGTCACAACAGGCATTTTTACTATTTTCTGAATGTTTACTAGAAAAAAAAGCAATCAGTTATTGTTAATAGAGATTTTCTATTTCACATGGAAAGTGAAACATCACAGCAGCAAAATATATTAAATCATATATTACAAGCATGGATGCACAGTCGAAACACATAATCTTTGAACAAAATGCCTCTCTTCACTTCACTTTCAACAGATTTCAAGTTAAAATGAAAATCTGCAATGGTTTTGACAGTCTGACAGTATTATAGATGGTATGTTATTATATTATAAGTGTGATAGCAAATAGGAGTAAGATAGTACATTTATTATACCTGAAATATATTCGCAACTATATATTATTGAATAATACTATGATACAAGTAACCTTGTCCTCCACCAAACTTTGATTTAAATTTTTAAAAAGCCTTTTGTGAGTGTTTCTGTCTGAAACACACACAGTTGTTGTCATGGCTGCTTGTTTATGAGTGGATTTATCTAACTCTGTGTGCTGAATCTGTATGCATTCTGACATATATGTTCCTATCCATATGACCATATTGAAACCTGAGTGGAAAATGGAATCTTATTTGGTTTATTTCTATCACAACTAATTTAATCTTAAGGCACTTCAAGTTAAGGCACTTTCATTGTAATATAATCATAATCCAATCAAATCAAATTAATTTAATTCCAAAATAGTCTAGTTCATACAATGTCAATACAAAAAAATAGCTTTGTTAAGGAAACCAACAAATTACATTGAAACGTAACTTCAATTCAAACCCCCAAAATCCCCTTAGTAAGTCTTATTGTGTACAAACATAATAAAAGAAAGAATGAAAAGGTTGAATAAAATGTTTTCATGCTTTTGTGCTTAGTAGATACTCACAATGTGTATAATTAATTTCTGAGTGATAGTTATAGTAGATAATGACTATTTTATCTAATAAAAGTTGAGTTAAGATTGCTATTGCATTAATCAATTTACAAGGTAATTGTCTTTTTAATCATAAAATCATAATACTTGGTATTAGATATTCTGTGTTGAATTTCATACACACGAAGCAACTGTACAGATTTATTAAAAAAGAAAAAAAGTTAAACACTTTATCATAAAAATGATTTTGTGGTTGTTGTCTATAAAGCTTACAAAACGAATCACTTAATCTCTTCTGCTGACCACAAACAGATCAGGCAGGAAATGGCCGCGTGTGAAGATGTTAATAAACACATTATGGAAATGAATATAGTCAATATTTTGTCATTTTCGTACTTTACATAAATAATTGATGTGTCAAATGCAACACTAAGATTGCATTGCTTTTCATGCTCTAATTTACACCTGGCTAAGAGGCATAGAAATGGAAAGTGTGTAGTTGAACTGTGCAGCTATGTGTATGCTTTGTTCTTATTGTACATGGAATTTGTCCTGTAACAGCAGCTGAAAAGCTTTCTTTCTCTCTGTTGTAGTGATAAGACCAGGTCAGGACTGCTCAGGGAACAGTCCGTGAACCTGAGACCGATATGACATCCATACTGACTGCAAGCTTCAGCTGCCCATATAAAAGCTTTTATGTTTTGTAGTATAAAAGATCATTTTACAGATATATTAACATACTCTTTCCTTTTAAAAAATAATCTTAATGTCAATGTACCACAATTTGATGGTAATAAAATATTTTCAAAAGTCCTTGTTTGTATTATTTTAAGAAATCCACTAAGGTTCTGTGCTAACATTTCATGAAGCATGCTAATATGCTAAGTGTGTGATAGCCTAAGTCTAAGTATTTGCTATTTCTTTCAACAGGTAATCTCTGCCAAGTGATTTCTACCTTTATTCTGACATTTTGTATAATAAATAACATGCTAACATTTCATCTTAAACAACAATTACACCATGTACCATGCAAACATTTAGCATACATTTTTAAGTAAGTAAGTATACATTTTAATTTTTTTGTGCTCTAGAACATTGTCCAAAATGGATTAGGCTATGTATACTACATTTAAGAAAAGTTGAGCTTTTTCCAAGACAGATTTTTCAGAATATCATGGACTGTGGTAGAGTGATACTAAAATGTTGTTTTTGTCACTGCAGGATTTTATTACAGCCTTCCACTTGTGTGAGACATGAAGTAATAAACATTGTCACTGAACACTATTTGCAGATCAATGGATCTTGTTGCACACATTGTCACTGTAAGATTTTTCTAAAATGTACCTAATGTTGTGTAGCAGTAATAAATCCCCCAAAGTCTCTCTTTTATACATGAAATACTTAAACATTTTCTGAATTTAGACCAACTAGTGCAGAATATTCAGGTTTGGTAAGTCGCATCCATTAAAGTAAAACAAAACTGTAATTTTGTCATTGCATACAGTACAGACACTAATTTGATATTGGATTAACAGGTTTAGAATCATAGACTAAAAAGAGGTTTAATCTTAAACACTTGATGTATCACGTCTTATTAATATATTTTTGTTTATAGATCAAGTTACTGACCTATGAGAAATTAATATGGGTGATTTTCTTGAATCATTCATTAAAGGTTGTGTCGGTCTCTATTTTGAATCTATCAGTAAAATGGCAGTTTATTGACATGGACTACCAGAATCAACCAGCTTTGATTAATTATTATAGCTTTTACTCTTAGACAATTATCAGCTAAGTTTAATCCGATGGACAAAAGTAGATTTTTAAAAAAAGGTAGCACACCATATTAGTTTGCTGTTATCAGCAATGATACAAACACAGTTTACTGAATTACACTCTGACAGCTCTCATTAATACAATATAAATTTGTATCTGATATAGATTATTTTTCATTGTGTTAAAGATGAGTCCAGTCTGGACTAAACTGAAAGTTTTTGTGCATTTTGACAGCATCTTCCTTTGTTTCAACACATTGATTTTGAGACTCTTCCACATCAACATTATTCTTACTCTTAACAGTTCATTCTTAGGATTACTGTGTGCAAAGAGCAGATGAAACCTCATGTCACCCATGACTACTGGACCAAAAATACAGAGGCAGAGAGATTGTACTAAAATAGCAAAATTCAAACTCTGACTTGTTACAATATTTTTTTGTTCACTCATATAGCTATATCTTGCTGTCTACCCCTGCATCTCTCACGCACTCTGCCTAAAAATCCATGCTGAGATTTGGCTTACACACTGAAGCTATCTGCAGCCGAAAGTAGGCCAAAAGCCATCTGAGGACAGAGCTCGAAGTGAAGGAGGCAGAGACCAAGTGAGAAGAAAATGAGTGGATAAGGGAAAACGACAGCAAGTGAAAGATTGTGTTGTTTTGCACAATGAAATCTTGTTTATCATATGATAGTACATTATATTTAACTAGAGCCTGTATATTTTATATTTGATTTTTTTTTGTCTTTCATATTGGCATTGAAATACAGAGATACTTTCACATGGTGATACCATTTAAAAACTTATTTGTAGTCTCTCAGTTAAAAAAAAGACTCCTGAGGACAATAAACAAAAAATTATTTAAAATAATTTCTGATCAGAAAATGCAAACATTAAGAATTATTGAAAAACTTTCATATTGTGTCAAATAAAATAAAATGATGGCCCACAAAAGGGTTTGGATCTTATTATTATTATGAATTTTATTCATAATCAGAAAAGTATGTTTGATTGCTTATTTGTCACTTGTAGATTGTCACTGCAACACTTGCTGTTTGAATTAGTAAATGGAAATACTACAAATATATTGTGTAAAAATTGTTCACAACTTCAGCTCCTTTACATGCTTTTACTTTGGGGAATCCAAAACTATTCTCCCAAAGGCCTAAATCAATAAATAAATCCAAATGGATGTTGTTTGTTCAAGATTCACCAAATAAATTTAAAGAAAAATTGAGATGATTACGTATTCTTGTAGTTCTTGTGTACAGAGAGATTATAATGATAAAGACATTTAGTGTTTCTTGTCACCATTTATTTGTAAATGAGAAGACAAAATTGTCCTTGTTTTTATTTTCGCTCACATTGGCTGGAATGAAAATAATAAAACTCGTACATTTGCTATTTTTTCCTTGAGGCTTCACATAAAATGTTTGATTCTTCTTACCAATGGCTTTTTTGTGTGTGTCTGAGAACAACTTGTCCCATTCAGGTAAGGGCATTTAAATCAAGTTTATTAAACATCCAAAAATCTTCTGATTTAAATGTTGTCAGAATAGATGTTCAAACAGTTCCAGCTGTCTATATATGTTGCAAGCTCATATATACTATGGTGCTGTACATTACTGCACACTACACATTTGTATCATTTCAGTCCTTCAATGGTCTCATCTATTAATTCATAAGTTTATAAAATCAAAATTTCCATCAAATAACAAAATAATTGTTACATGAATTCAGGTTAGAATTCAAACAGTTGTTTGGGGTAATTGTTAGTAATTAGGCTGGCTTGAAAATACTCAAGGTTATATAACGTTTTCCTGTGATGGACTGGCGACCTGACCAGGGTGTCCCCCGCCTCTCGCCCGATGACCGCTGGGATAGGCTCCAGCCCCCCCGCGACCCGACCGACGGATTAAGTGGGTATAGAAAATGGATGGATGGATGTAAAGCAATTTTGTTTTTGTAAGGGTGAAAAGACCTTCTGAATAAAAAGTCACGAGAGGGCTTTGTGTGGGAGTTGTGCCAATTAATGGCGGTTGTGAAAACAAGACAAAAAGTTATCAACATACTCTGAGATGTACATTGGTTGAGAAAATAAGAAATAAAGAAAGTCAAGGACAACGAGGCACTATAGAAGCTTTTATTGAACAGAGAATGAACTTCACATTCTGTTGAGTTATCTTTATTATTAATTGCTGCTTCAGCTGTTAAAAAAACTTCCAACTCATATTACCTTAACTCTTGAGAACTTTTTTGAGAACATATCCTCATTTAGAATTGAATACTGATGACACTGAGCACTTGCTTTGTCCTTTCACTTTATTGTGAAATGTCTTAAGCTTATATGCCTTTGACCTGAATCTTTTTTATGCATTTTGCGTTCAATGTTAGTTGTAAAGTAAGTTATTTTTTACTATCATGTCACCCTCACAAAAATACCACACAATATATAAATATATATTAAGTATATATAAAATAAATATATATTAGGTATATAAAGCAAAATAAGTGAAAAAAAATGCTTTATCATGAAATAAAAATTCTATATAATTGTTTCTGCACAGTTTAAAAAAAATCTCAATTTTATTAGCTTATTTGTACTGTGATTTGCAGTCATGCATGAACACAGAATCCACCTTTTACATTTATTTCTATTAAGATACTCACTGGCTAAAGTTTGAAAGTGATTTTCGACTTGTTGGTTTGCATGGTTTGTTACAAATGCTATATCAAACTTGACATATCCTAATTACATTTATTTACTGAAATGAATTGAACAATAAAGCTTTCTATTTTAAAATGATACTGGTTATACAGCAGCCAAAACACCAGTGAAATTATTTAAAGATTAAGTAGATTTAGCTAGTACAAAACCCCATTTTCATAAAAGTTGGCAAATTTTCTGATTTGAAAAGAAAATCTCAACTGTAATTTGTCAGTTCATCTGGACTTTGATTTCTCAGACAAAAATACAAATAAAATTGTCGCAGTTTTGCAACAAGAAACTTTTCCATCTCTATGTTACCTCTCATTAACAGTAATTTCACACATGAAAGTCATCCATGCCACAGGCACTGATCATCCATCAGACCTTGGTTTTTGCTCCGTTTCTTGATAATAACCTAAATGGTATTTCTCATCTTTGGTACGTAGAACCGGCATCCATTTTTCCTAATAACAGCTGAATTCTGGACTCATTTGAGATGAGATTATACTCACAGAACTCAGCAAAGCTGATACATGATTTCCTTCTTGTTTAATATAGTTTCTGATTACATTTCTGGATGCAGTAGAGGACTGTCTTGAGTTAAATTGATTTCCACGGCACTTCTGAGCCCATGTTGCTGTATTGATCATGGTGCCCGGACCATTCTGCATCCAGTGTAAGGCTTGAATGTTATGTGCATCAAATAGTGTTTTCTAACATCTGCCTTTACACACTGAGAGTTCCTCAGACTCCCCAAATTTTCCCCAAATCATAAGAACTATAGATATAAAAAAAACATCTTTCAAGCTCTTTATAATTTTGCTTGCACCGAAACGTCTCTTCAGTCCAATCTCCCGTCCTGAGTGTGCACAAGGCGACTGTGGAAAGGAACGACTCCATTTTAACAGGAAGAAACCTCTGGCAGAACCAGACTCAGGAAGGGTGGCCATCCGCCTCGAATAATGGGGTTTGAGAAGACAGAAAAGAGGTAAAAGAGGGGGGAAAAACACCATAACACCATTCAAAGTGGTGAGCCATGACCCATCCTTGCTTGGAAAAACTCAGTCTTTGGTGGATGCTCCTTTTATAGCCGTTCCTGACCTGTGTCAAATGATTATGCTTATTGTACAATCTTCAAAACTATTATTTCTATAGTCTATACTGTTTTATTTGTTTCTGTTGATGCAATTGATGCAATTGTCACCGTTGATGCAATTAAACACTGAAAAAAGTTTTTTTGTTGTTGTGTGTAAAGGTTCACGTTTTTCTTGCATTTTAGAAAACTTTCCAGCTTTTTGGATTTTCTGTTTAAAAGTGGAATCACTTACTTTAAGTTATCAGTTTCAGGACATGTTAACATGAAGACGCAGCATCCAGAAGGATAAAGTTTTCCTGCATTTAAACTGATCAGAACCCCTCAGCAATCAAGATGCATCTCAAAGCCAAGCTGAAATATCTGCCTATGCCAATTTGTGATAGCCAGTAGTTTTATTATCTTTTTATAATGATTTAACTTATGCATCTATTTTTAGTAATCACTAGCAAATGATTTATTTGTCATCTAACTACTAATAAGATCTTTGCATGTCTCCACAGTGATATTGAATCATTCCTCTTCTGTAGCTATTTTTAGCTGTTTGATCTTAAAAGGCTTCATTGTTCGCCACTTTGCTTTTCAGGTCCTTCCTCGTGTCTTTGAAAGTATTTGGGACTCTGATCTATGTTAACCATTTCTTGACCACTTTAGTTTTATTTATCAATAACATCTCCAGCACAATTTCTTGTATGTATTTTGTCACGACAGAGATACAAGCATGAATGTTTCAAAGATACATAACTACCCAAGGTGAAAAAAAATAAAAATGGAAATGTAATATATTACAATGGGAAAAATGCCAGTGCTGTATGCTTTAAATATATTATTTTATAAACTGAATTAATCCCTATTAATCTTGACCTGGAATTATTTATTTATGCAAACTGCATCCAACTGTTCACTTTCCTCAAATTCTCTCATTTGATAAACTTTGTAAGATTTCAATGCAACTTTATATGTCCACTTCTTTTTCTGTAATTTGTTGTTTGTTTTCTCAGGCATCTGTGAAATTATTTAGCTTACTTTTTATCTCAAGACCATGCACCACTAAAGACATCAGTGTGACCAAAGTTAATCAGCACAATGGAATTTTACTTACTTATGTTTTTAGCAGACACTTTTATCCGAAGCAACTTACACTGGCAGGCAGATAGGGTAAGGGGTCTTGCCTGAGGACCCCTACTGAAGGTAGCACCTTTCATGCAGGGGATTTGAACCCAGGTCCCCCACATAAGAGATGGCAATATCACCACTACACTATCCAGTCCTATAAGCTAATCATAATTTAAAATGAGCTTGAATCAACTTTTTGCACAGTATGACTCCCTGGAAAGTGGAAATATAGGCTCCTGTTCAATCGTCTTTTTTCCTTTATTTATTTATTTATTTTGTTCTACAATCAAGAGTCCTATAAAAATAAAGCATATCATCTCTCTTTTCCAAGGTTTTATGTACATTAAAAAGCAAAAAAACCCAACCCTTACCATATCTTAAAATTAGATAAATAAATTCTAAGATAAACACAAGACATGATATGTTGCAGTCTGTCATTACGTATTTCACAAAAACCAAATGGAGATGCAGTCAGTGAAAAAATCCAAGTCCAGTCCATTATTCAAAAGCATGTAGAACTACCTTTTGTAGCAATGACATTATCAGTCTCTCTCATGGTTATGGAGGAATCTTGGTCCACTCTTCTCTCCAGTGTTGCTTCAGCTCATTGAGGTTTGCAGCATTGGTTTCTGCACAGCTCTCTTAAGGTCCCACCACAGCATTTCAGTCAGGCTGAGGTCTGGACTCTGACTGGACCGTTGCAACACCTTGATTCTATTCTTTTTCCCACATTCTGCTGTAGATCTGCTGCTGTGTTTGGGATCTTTGTCCTGTTGATGAGCCAGTTTCAGCCCAGCTTTAGCTGTGGGACAGATGGCCTCACATCTGACTGAAGAATACTTCAATACTTCATCGAAGGCCCTATTGTTACTGAAGGCGTTATTATTGTTGTTTGCTAAACTTGCTCCAAATCACGCCAATTTTTTCAGGGATGCCAGTCGTGGGGTTAAATGGCGCAATTTGGTGTTTGCGAACATTGGTGGCGGAAAATGGCTCTGTAGCGCCACCTACAACATTTAAATCATGCCAAACGGATGGGGACATTTTGCTGTACCCTGACAAAATTTGGTACAAGCCTTCATTATGCCCAGACGCACATAAACGCCTATGGAAGTCGGCCATTTTGAGTGGAACATGCGTTTTGGCGCCATTTCTGCCCGTTTCGACACCTTGCATTTGATCGAACTCCTCCTACACATTTCATGCTACAGGCTTCAAACTTGCCATGTTACTCTTAAGCCATGGGGGACTAAACATTATGGAAAGCTTTCTCAAACCTTAAAGGATGTGGACGTGGCGAAACCTCAAAGTTCGACGACCGGCCATTGCTCGCCATGAAAAACAAAGAAGCTTTTAACTCCCACATACATTAACCAATCTACCCCTAACTTCATATGTTGCACTTGGGCTCCACCCAGAACGCATACTTATGACCAAATTTACAGATACTTTTAGCGCCACCTACTGGTGGCCAAATAAGTCACTTAAAACTTCTCCATACATTGTCCAATCTTCACCAAACTTCATAGGTTGCAGTTGGGCTCCACCCAGAACGCATACATATGTCCAAACTTACACATACCTGTATTACCACCTGCTGGTGGCCATGAACGTCACTTTTTACATCTGGCGGTTCTACGCCTGACTGGGATTCTCACATCCTGCTCTACACTTGATGGACGGCTGTGCTGGGCTGTGCACATCGGACGGAGTCCAGTGCATACCTCGACGTGCGCACGTGCTCGGGCCTGATCAACGCTGCTTGTAACTTTAATTCTTATTGTTTACGAAACCTCCTCCAAACCACGCCAATGTTGGCAGGGATGCCAGTCATGGGGGGAAACGGCGCAATTTGGCATTCGCGAACATAGGCAGGGCAAAATGGCTCTGTAGCGCCACCTACAACATTGCAATTATGCAAAATAAATGGGGTAATTTTGCTGTACCCTGACGAAACTCGGTAGACGCCTTCGTTATGCCCAGACATACAAAAACACCTATGGACACCATGGTGCCAGGTCCACAGGAAGTCGGACATTTTGAGTGGAACATGCGTTTTGGCGCCATTTTTGCCCGTTTCCACACCTCACATTTGATCGAACTCCTCCTACACATTTCATGCTACAGGCTTCAAACTTGGCCATGTTACTCTTAAGCCATGGTTTGAGAAATGTTATGGAAATCTTTCTCAAACCTTAAAGGATGTGGATGTGGCGAAACCTCAAAGTTTGACGACCAGCAATTGCTTGCCATGAAAAACAAAGAAGCTTTTAACTCCCACATACATTAACCAATCTACCCCTAACTTCATATGTTGCACTTGGGCTCCACCCAGAACGCATACATATGACCAAATTTACAGATACTTTTAGCGCCACCTACTGGTGGCCAAATAAGTCACTTAAAACTTCTCCATACATTGTCCAATCTTCACCAAACTTCATAGGTTGCACTTGGGCTCCACCCAGAACGCATACATATGTCCAAACTTACACATACCTGTATTACCACCTGCTGGTGGCCATGAACGTCACTTTTTACATCTGGCGGTTCTACGCCTGACTGGGATTCTCACATCCTGCTCTACACTTGATGGACGGCTGTGCTGGGCTGTGCACATCGGACGGAGTCCAGTGCATACCTCGACGTGCGCACGTGCTCGGGCCTGATCAACGCTGCTTGTAACTTTAATTCTTATTGTTTACGAAACCTCCTCCAAACCACGCCAATGTTGGCAGGGATGCCAGTCATGGGGGGAAATGGCGCAATTTGGCATTCGCGAACATAGGCAGGGCAAAATGGCTCTGTAGCGCCACCTACAACATTGCAATTATGCAAAATAAATGGGGTAATTTTGCTGTACCCTGACGAAACTCGGTAGACGCCTTCGTTATGCCCAGACACACAAAAACACCTATGGACACCATGGTGCCAGGTCCACAGGAAGTCGGACATTTTGAGTGGAACATGCGTTTTGGCGCCATTTTTGCTCGTTTCCACACCTCACATTTGATCGAACTCCTCCTACACATTTCATGCTACAGGCTTCAAACTTGGCCATGTTACTCTTAAGCCATGGTTTGAGAAATGTTATGGAAATCTTTCTCAAACCTTAAAGGGTGTGGATGTGGCGAAACCTCAAAGTTTGACGACCAGCTATTGCTTGCCATGAAAAACAAAGAAGCTTATAACTCACACATACATTAACCAATCTGGTGTTGAAAGCACTAGAGAAGTCACAGAATATGACTCTCACAGTGCTTCCAGGCCTTGTTATAACGGTGTTGTTATAATTGGCTTTGTTCTTAGACATTATGTATTCATATTCTGTATTTAACTAAATAACCTATGTTCCTAGCTGATACTTTTCCCCTCTACTCATACAAAAGCAATGTATGTCCTTGAATGGTCCAAGACTTTAGGATGACATAGCGAGACAAAACAAAGCATCTCTATTGGGTTAGACAGGTATGGTATATTAGATACACGCGTAAAACAACACTCACACACACACACACACATTGTTTATCACAGCCAAAGAACACGACGAGGACAGTGGTTGGCTTGCTCATGCCACTAAAAACTGGCCAATTATACTCTGTCAAGTGTGAGTACAACCTCTGTGAGATAAAGCTGAATATAAATATGAAATGTTTCCGGATATCGGGGCTCAGCCTGACGGATTTCCTGCGAGAGCTCTGTCGCTCCGAGTCCAGCGATGCAATACACTTTACATGTGATCACTAATAAATACTTTGTTTAACTTAAGATTTCTCCAGCTTGTTCTTGGGCTTCAAATGAAAGAATCGGGCTAACAGCGTCATCCCCCCTGATGTTGGGCTGGTAGGTGAACTGCAACGGATCCATCGATGGTCCCACCAGAGAGCGGAGATGGACGAGGACCAGCCGATCCAGTGTCTTCATCAGGTGCGATGTCAGCACCACTGGCCTATAGTGTCCAGAACAGTGGTGAAGGTAGGACCCAGATGTAGTTCTTCAAATTCAAAAGGTTTATTCCAAACACAAGACAAGGCAAAAAACATAAAGCCGGATTATCAAAACACTTAGTGATAGAAAAACAAGACAAAACTATGGATAAATAACAAAAGATCTATGATTAACAAGACTATGAAATTACTGTGGCTATGGTGGCAAAAAGCTGACTTGGCAATCGTGGCTGTGGCATGAAAGGTTAGTGAGGATTCTGCTATGAATATGAGATAACCAGGAAACTAAATACTGTGGAGAAGTGATCAGCAGTTTGGAAGCAAATGCATGGACTAGTTTCTCTGCATCACGCTGAGACAGGATGTTCCTGATTGTAGTAATATTACGAAGATGAAAGAAGGCAGTCCTAGAAACCAGTTTTATATGTGCGTCAGAGGGGGGGGGGGGGGGACACGGACATATGCCACAATCACAACTACGTGTGAAAAGTCCCGTGTTAGATGAAATGGCCTCATGCTAACAGCTAACAGTTCAATGTCTTTGCAGCAGACTTGTTCTTTAACAGTGGTATGACCAGTCTTACACCATCTGTCATTCACAAACACAGCCAGCCCTCCTCCTTTCCTCTTACCGCTCTCCTCTGTCCTGGCGGCCCGATGTAGATTAAACCCACCCAGTAAAAGATGTGAATCCAGAGTCAGTGAGTTCAGCCATGTCTCCATGAACAGCATGATGCTGCACTCTCGATATTCCTTCTGGTGCCGGGTCAGCGCCCTTAGCTCGTCCATCTTATTGGGAAGAGATCTCACATTTCCCATGACGATGGATGGGAGGACAGGTCTGTGTCATCTGCTCATGGCACGATGTCGGGCGCCAGCACGAGTCCCCCGTCTTTTCCTCCTCAACTTCTGGGGGATGTCGGGCCTTTCCTGGGGCAGCACCGCTGCGTTACAGAGCGCCAACAGCTGATCCCCGATGTAAACAATAGGGGCCATGGCTGCTTCACTGCACGTCCGGTCACGGAAAAAAGTTTTATTTTAAAAAGTTAACAGAGAGTTAAGAGAAACGCGGCAATTTTGGTGCCCACAGTGAAACTGTTGTTCTGTAGTACAACAGTGAATAAATTAAAACACTAGAAAAACTAGAACTACCTAAAAAAGAGAAAAAACGCTAAACTTGACGGCTTCTGCCCAGTTGATCTTTCTGAGCTAACAACAGCAATAGTCTCTTCTAAACCATCAACTTGTATGTTAGACCCAATCCCAACCAGACTGTTCAAGGAGGTTTTCCCCTTAATTGACACTTCCATATTGGATTTGATCAATCGGTCTTTGTTGACAGGATATGTACCTCAGACTTTTAAGGTTGCTGTAATTAAACCTTTACTTAAAAAACCTACTCTTGATTCAGAAGTGTTGGCTAATTATCGACCTATATCCAATCTCCCTTTTTTGTCTAAAGTTCTTGAAAAAATAGTTGCAGCTCAACTTTGTGATCATTTACATAGAAATAATCTGTTTGAAGAGTTTCAGTCAGGATTCAGAGTGCATCATAGCACAGAAACGGCACTGGTGAAAGTTACCAATGATCTCCTCTTAGCCTCTGATAGCGGACTTGTGTCTGTGCTTGTCCTGTTGGATCTCAGTGCTGCATTTGATATGTTCGATCACAGCATTCTGTTACAGAGATTTGAACATGTTATTGGGATTAAAGGAACTGCATTAGGCTGGTTTAAGTCATATTTATCTGAGATATTCCAGTTTGTTCTTGTAAATGAAGAATCTTCCTCACACATTGGAGTAAGTCGTGGAGTTCCTCAAGGTTCTGTGCTTGGACCGATTCTTTTTACTTTATACATGCTTCCATTAGGTAACATTATCAGACAGCATGGCATAAATTTCCATTGTTATGCTGATGATACTCAGCTGTACTTATCTATGAAACCAGATGAAACCAACAGGTTGGTCAGACTACAAGCCTGTCTTAAAGACATAAAGACCTGGATGACTCAGAACTGTCTGCTTTTAAATTCAGACAAAACTGAAGTTGTTCTCTTTGGACCTGAGCGCTTCAGGGAGAAATTGTCTAGTTATATAGTTACTCTAGATGGTATTTCCTTGGCTTCTAGTTCTACAGTGAGGAACCTTGGAGTTATTTTTGACTAGAATTTATCATTTGACGCACATATAAAACAGGTTTCTAGGACTGCCTTCTTTCACCTTCGTAATATTGCTAAAATCAGGAACATCCTGTCTCAGGGTGATGCAGAGAAACTAGTTCATGCATTTGTTACTTCAAGATTGGACTACTGTAATTCCTTATTATTGGGCTGTCCCACATGTTCTCTGAAAAGCCTCCAGCTGATCCAAAATGCTGCAGCCAGAGTTCTGATGAGAACTAACAGGAGAGATCATGTTTCTCCAGTTTTAGCTTCTCTTCATTGGCTCCCTGTTAAATTCAGAATAGAATTTAAGATTCTTCTCCTCACATATAAAGCTCTTAATGACCGAGCTCCATCATATCTTAAAGATCTCATTGTAAGATATTTTCCTAACAGAGCACTTTGCTCCCAAACTGCAGGTTTACTTGTTGTTCCCAGAGTTTCTAAAAGTAGAATGGGAGGCACAGCCTTCAGTTATCAGGCCCCTCTCTGTGGAATAAGCTGCCAGTAAATGTGCAGGAAGCAGACACCCTTAGGCTTAAAACTTTCCTTTTTGATAAAGCTTATAGTTAGGGATGGCTCAGGTGATCCTGAAACATCCCATAGTTAAGCTGCTATAGGCTTAGACTGCTGGGGGACCTCATCTGTCACACCTTTCCTCACTTTGCTCTCTTTTTCCCCCTGTTTAATTTCTCAAATGATTTTATGTACATATGACATTATTGTGGTTATTAACTTGTGTTTCCCTGTTCCAACAGATATCCTTTGAATGGTGTTATGGTGTTTTTCCCCCCTCTTTTCCCTCTTTTCTGTCTTCTCAAACCCCAGCTGGTTGAGGCGGATGGCCACCCTTCCTGAGTCTGGTTCTGCCAGAGGTTTCTTCCTGGTTCTGGTTCTGCCAGAGGTTTCTTCCTGTTAAAAGGGAGTCGTTCCTTTCCACAATCACCTCAGGCACGCTCAGGACGGGAAATTGGACTGAAGACAAGTTTCGGTGCAATCTGTTTGTTTCCTTAGCTAGGATATTATTTTTTTAATTGGCTCTATATGAATTAATTGGATTATGATTACAATGAATTGAATTCCAATTGGCTTGAATTGGACTATGTTATTTCAGTGCCTTGAGATGACAATTGTTGTAATTTGACACTATATAAATAAAACTCAATTGAATTTTTAAGCTTCTAAATAAAAATAAAAATTTGTGAGGGGGGAATCTCTGCTCTACTCTGTTGGACTTTGGGGTAAATGTGAGAAGAGAAAACTTTGGAAAGAATAAAGTCCTAACAGAATTATGATGATGTTTTAGATTAGATTAAAAAAAAAAGTATTATTATTTTTTTAAGTTCAAAACAATCAGAAATTTATTGAAATCATCCCAGTTAATATGAGAGGTATTCTACTATTTTTAAAGTTTTTAAAGTTATTTGTCTATGAAATGCGAAGATGGTGGCTCCCATTTGGTCTTGTTGTGCGTGTCTGATGGACGATCATGTCTTGAGCCATTGCCATAATTTTTCATCATACAGTATATAGTTCAGCAAGAGGGCTTGTTGTCTGGTTAATCTCTTTACTGTGTAGAGACTGAGTGGGCTTTACCCAACCAGCCTCTCCTTATGCAAAACCTGAAAAGATGTTCTTTGTCTCCAAGTTTCATTTCACCCTCTGTCCGTCTCTCTGACTCTCCTTCTCTACTCTCAGGCTTTCAACTAGTTAAATACAGCTTTCACTCCAGCTAGTTCCAGCTGTAATGAAACTGTAATGATACCCACTCACTGCTGCAGGCCTTGCCAGAGCAAACCCATTGACCTTGACGTAGTACATGGCACGAAGGCACAGTCCATGCAGCTCTGGGAAAGGCTCCGGAAAACGCCACCTGAGGTGCACTCAGGAGGCCTGAGGGGAAGAGGGGAGGAATATCGAGTGCTGGAAAGGAGTGGATAGAAAAAAATATCCATCTCATTCCAAATATCACTCAACTCCTCATATCTTATTTCTTGTCAACTGCTCCCCTCTCATACTGTTCTTGTGCCCAACTTTCATCTTTTTCAGAACACAGCAGATTCTGTTAAAAATACAGAGCAAAGTCTGTACACTTATGTGTATATACACATTTTGTAAACATAAATGTACCTCATTCTGGAACATGATTTGACACAGCAGTTATATGAGGGAAATTTTTGTTGTTCAAGGGCAGAATATTAATTTCAAACTGGAATAACTGCTTCCTATTTCATAATAGTTTCCACCTGGTTTAAAGAAATAGCTTCTTTCTGCTACTGTATCTTACTCCTCCAGTCAGGATTTCTACACTGTACAGTACCTGTGATAGAAGGAGAATTTCCATTTCTAATGAAGCTACTGCAATGTTTTCTTAATATTCCATTTCACTGTTCAGAAGTCAGTTTGATGAGAATTATACTTTAGTGATGATTGAAATTTATAAATTTGTTTGTCTGTCTGAAACTCACCTATTTGTTATAATCAAGCATTATAATGCTTTCCACATTTTCACAAAGGTTAGGAAGTGTCCTACAAGGCAACAAAACTTAAATGTTTAATTTGATTAATTCGAACCTTTATTTTACAGACACAGAACAAAACAAATCATTTTCAGTTTCTTCTCTGACCATTGTCACTGAGGTTAGAAATTATAATAGAATACGATGACAAAAACACCTGAAAAGATTTGTATTAGAAACCAGAAAAAAGTAAAAAAGTCACAAGAGTACATATTGTATTACTTGCATTACTTGAATGTGATTCCAATTTAGCAGCCATCTGCTGGCTTACACCAGTAGTTGACAGCCAATGAGTCTGACTTACTTTTATAGAACTGAAGGTACTGTAGTAGATCTACATACTCAGGTTATTTGTCAGATTTTGTTTCACAGGTCAAGTCAGACTAATGACTAATCCCAGAAAGGATGTTTATTTTTACCACAATCTTTTCAAAAATAAAAAAGTAAACACGACATTTAGGTAAGGTGCAGAAACTTCGGAACAATACTTTTCTTAGATTATCAAGCCAGGCATTTAAATGTGACATATTATGTCCTTTTTAAAAAAAAACAAATTGACACAGTTTCCTGAGGTCTGACTGAAATGTATGAGACAAGCTTAAGTCAAAATATCTGTTGGGTTAAGCACAGTGGCCCTTCTCACCCACGCTGAAATATCTCTCCTGAGAGCAGGCTGTTTGTAGGAGTGGAGACAGGGCGTTGTTGTTGAGAACGGCAATTGCTTTACCTTACCACGACAACAGCTGAGCTCAGCACAGACGAGGAGGAGAGTTTTTGGAAAGAAGGTGACTGTCTCTGACTGAACAAAGCAACTATAGACTGTGAACTCTTCACAGTCTATAGCCTGAATAAGTTGGAGGGTCAACCACTTCAACATGACGTTGGTGAAGGGTTACTGTATGTACACTCTAATAAATAAAACACTGGGTCAACAAAAAAAAATATGTTAACGTTTTTTACTAGAATTTTTGAGATTAGCTAACTGCTGGCAGAATTACATTAATTCAAAGCAATGTTTTGAGTATGGTGAAGTAGCATTTTGGCCACAATAAAGCACATTTCTAAGTAACATGAACTTAATAATTGTCAACATGAATGCAAGTATTTAAGTTGATCCAACATGATGTTTTAAGTAGTAACAAGTATTATTTATGGTCACAATAAAATCACATTTCTAAGAAACAGGAACTTAATAATTAAGTTGATCCCTGCAAGAGTTAAGTTGAGCCCTGTCCTAGAATAAGGGCATTTTGCTGTGTTTCCCAGGAGGCTAAGTTGCTCAAAACTCCAACCTTGGTTGTCTCTTACAACCTTGACTGCCTTGTGGACAGACTCCTCGATGGTGGTGTCCGCCCACAAAGCAGTCAGGATTCTAAGAGAGTTGGAGATTTTTGATGATGATCACTTTTTTCCAAATGATATTCAGGCTTACCATGTGCTGTGTCTGTTCTTGTGTCAGGACCTTCAGAAAAGGAATAACTCAGAAATGAGGTGTAGCTACAGAGTCTTGCTGTTTTTGTGAAGCAAGAAGCAGTTCAAATTAAATGAGTATAACACAATCTGAGGAAGATGAAGATGGTGTGTGCGTTTCAGTTTGAGGGTGGCTGAGGGAAAACAGCTGACAGCAAGGAGACAACAAACACCTTCTGAAAGGTTGCAAGGAGCATTTAAAGGGATAAGGGCGATGTCAAAACCTGGCAACCGGACAGCAGCTAAGGGACGTTGTCCTGGTGCTCAAAAAGAACAGAAATTCAGATAGTATTATTCAAATTAATTAGAGCCATTTATTCAAATTACAGTAACAGTAATAAACAGTAGCACAATTCTTCAAAGTGCAAAAACCCCCATGTGTAGGCTACATTCTCCTGAGACACAAAATAACATGCACTCAGAAATTTACGAAGAGGAACAGTGTTATAAAGTGAAGTAAAACCCAGTGCATGAATCACCTTTAGATGGCTGTACATTAAAGGCACTAATTTCGACATCAAATGAGCAAAGCTTCTTTCAATCAACTTTGGCAGTACTCTCACATCATCACCCTTATTCTAAATATCTGACTGTTCACCCTCCTGATTAACGCCAGGAAAAGAAGGCACTGCATATAAAGTTCAAAATACACCTATACCCTCGGAGCAAAGGTCATGGGAGAAATTAACCATTGTTCAAAATCCTTAAAACTGTGCAAAAAGCAGCATTTGTAGGCTACGTTCTCCCGAGACACAAAATAACATGCACTCAGAAATTTGTGTGGAGAAACAGTGTTATAAAATGAAGTAAAACCGAGTGCATGAATCACCATCCTTTGACATGAACACATGAAAATGATTCAAAACAAAAGATGACAGATGGCTGTATATTAAAGGCACAAATTTCAACATCAATCAATCAACTTTAGCAGTCAGTATCAGTATCATCAACATCAAACTACTCACCCTCCTGATTAACTCCAGCAAAAATTTCCAAAGAGACACTGCATATCAAGTTCAAAATAACAGCAACAGCTTCAGAGAACAGAGGCCATCCTTTTCAATTCTGATTACACTGATTCGGTTTTCTCTCAATACTGTAGGTATTAATATTATCTCAGAAAAAAAGAACAAGCAAGTTGTGTGCAGGATCTTGATTCCCTCGATTACGATGGTTGCACGCCCATCACCAATAATGGCAATCTTCATTACTTGCATTGCAAAGTCTACGTCGAGCTCCTCCACATCCTTGTAAAGGAAATTAAAAGGTGTTAAGATGTATAAAACGCATAGCTCAAGCTCTTCAGGGTGATGTGCATTAGGGAATGCAGGGTGACCATGTACTTCAACGCATAGCACACTGGAGGCTGGTTTATTGAAACAGCCATATCTCCAACTAAAAATCAGATGCAAGTGTAACCCAAATCATAGCAATTTGAAAAAAAGTAGTATTAGTATACAATAGACTTTGTTCATAGCAGCCATTTTGACATTTGACATAAAAATTGTGAGGAGATTAAAATAAAGGTCTGTTCATAATATAGTTACTCATTATACCTCAAGAAGCGTGTCCTTAATATGCCTTATCTTCCAGACCGGAGCTCCTCCTTTTGATTGGGTCAAGGCCATCAGTTTCGGGGTGCATTGGTCAAGCTTTGCCAGATCAAGGTCGATTCAAAGCTAACTGCTGTTATCCTTATCTGCAGGGCATACCAGTATGAAGGACCCCAAGTGACATAAGTATAAATAAATAAATGCAGAAATAAATATTTAAATGCGTATTTGTTCACATTTAAATGTGCCTCAGTAAAAAGTGCAGGCCAGCGCTTCATGAAGTCACTGATGGCAGGGGCCTCTTTCACTATTTCCTCCAGACGAAGGCTGAACGTCTTGGCCATTTTCTGAGCTACCACCTTGGAGTTGTCCCTTTTCATCACTTCACTTAGGAGCTCAACTCTCTCTTTTTCCAAACTTGCAGTACTTTCACCTTGAGCATGAGGGGGCAGGTAGTTCACCTCAGCCTTCTTAGTTTTTTTCACATTCTTTGCCGGATACTTGTCATGTGTTGTTTTCCTCTTGAGTAAGTTCACTTCAACTTCAGGGCAGCCGAGACCTCGAAGTTTGCTTCTGAAATAGTTCATCTTATATTTTAGGCGCTGCGCCCATCCATAGGTCCCATTAAAGGACCCTGGTTCTTTAAGGGCTTCTGCAACTTCACTGATCTGCAGACTTGCAGGATAAGCAGTTTAATCATAAATAGCATCTGCTAGTTTTCCAAGGATGTCTGGGAGTAGTGGAATGAAATCTTTTGTAGGGAAAATAGTCCCATTTTTTTTAAGCGCTCATTGGCTGACTGAATTTGGATCTCGGTGAGGCCAGAAAAGCTGGGAATCGGAAACTGAGCAGGCCAGGGCCGGGAATGGTGGCCGAGACTATCTTCAGATTATGAAAGAATCAGTGTGTCATTGGTTGACACAGATGAGGTGTCATCACCTGAGGTGCTCCTCACAAGGTTGATCAGTCACATTGGTGACATCAGTATCGGTCACATCAGTTAAGGTTGAAATTACTGTAGGCTCTTGGTCCTGGAGAAACACAACCTTGAAAAAAGGGTGAAAGCTCACCAAAATCAACATCTTTATAGTGAAGACGGAAGTCTCTAGCAATGGAAAATGTATCACGAATGACTGAGTGAAGGTCATCCACCGTCTCAGGGATTCCAGATGATAGTACAACTTTATGGAGTTGAGCTGGTTGTGAAATTATGCAACCTGTAAAAAAACGTTTGAGATGTCTCTGTAATTTTTAGTAACAGCTAAATGGTGAACAATGTTAAGAGCATATAATATTTGACCTCTAGGTATGGAAATCAGGAACCCATTTACTATAAGTCTGAAAACAGGAGGAAGATATGCGAGTTTGTATCATTTCATCTGAAAATCTCCACCAAATATGGGCACCATCTATGGAACATAAATGCTGCACTTAAGAGTCATAATGCTTGTTCCACCAAAGATGTAAGATATTAAGGGGAACATGTCTGATAGCTCAGCTGGCTCTATGACTTTCACAGGACTATTTTTCTGAAGCACATAGCTCCTTAAATGCTCAACTGACTAAGCAGTCAGACCTTTCACAATGAATCCAACACCGCCCTTCACAACCACAATCTGGATCAGCTCCCCAAAATCTGGTAGACCACCAGTGGAACCATTAGCCACGATCATTCCACTAGTGTACTTGGTGCCCCTGTAACACACACTTATGGCTATCTGGACACATGCCTCACCAGGAAACTTAGCCTGCAGTGCTTCTTGGATATCCTCTCTCAGCACACTAACTTCCACTGTAGACAGTATTGTAGCTTGTACTGAAGGTCTGTCAGCTCGGGAATCATATTGTTTATAAGCAAGCAACAACTGATGCATCATGGCGAGTGACGGCAGAATATTTCTAAAACTACGAGTATGTCTGACAACACGCTTGAAAAAGCTGTGCTTTGCCTCAAACCGCTTTGTCCACAGTGACACCAGTGGACCATAAGCCCTGATCAGTTCTGGATAATGTTCCAGGAAATGGTGCTTTGGGGTGAGGCATTGCTCTGGGAAAACCATGAGAAACCTGTGTTTATGCTCAGATATTTTACTATCCAGGAAGCAAATGGTCTCCTCTGTGTGGACTTGGTTTACAACAAGCTCAACAGTGTCTCTGAGCACAAGAAGCACTTCCCATGCTGAGTCACCTTCAGGGATTTTCAGCAAAGCCCAGTTCTCATGACGATTGCCACCCACACTTTTCTGTTGGGCAAAGTTCACAGGGACAGGCTGTGGTGCATCGGTTTTGTCTGACCATTTATAGGGGAACTCTTTGATGCATTTGTTCAGCTCTTCAAGAGTGAAGTATTTGTTCTGAATGAACACTCTTAGGCACAGTGCTATTTCTACGGGGAACAATACCGTCGAAGAGATCATGCAACACATCAGGTGGATACCCAGACAAAACATGAAAATATTTCAGTTTTGCTGTCAGTGCACACTGTCTCTTCACGCCATACACATGCATCAAACTATCATTCTCCTGTAAAGCCTGAATACGCAGTGTGTGTTGTTCTTCCGTTCTGGGTGGGAATGCCCCTGTTCTCACTTCACAATCTTGAAACAGTGACTTTTCACCTTGACAAAATCTGCAGACGAATGAACTGGAAAAGCTCTCAACAAATCCCCCAATAGAATGGGCACCGAGATTGTCTTCATCCGCACTAAACTCTGTGCCTTTGACTCTTCTGCTCAATGCTGGAACATACGGTCCTTCCTCCTCTAAGACCACAAGATATTTGAGCAGTGGCTCCAACACAGCACTGTAACCAAATGTCTTCACATCCTCAGCCTTACATAAAATTGCTAAGTGTATTGAGTTTAGTTCAGATCTGAGCAATGAGGGGACATGAGCTGTTCTATTGCTAACAACAGCAATAGTCTCTTCTAAACCATCAACTTGTATGTTAGACCCAATCCCAACCAGACTGTTCAAGGAGGTTTTCCCCTTAATTGACACTTCCATATTGGATTTGATCAATCTGTCTTTGTTGACAGGATATGTACCTCAGACTTTTAAGGTTGCTGTAATTAAACCTTTACTTAAAAAACCTACTCTTGATTCAGAAGTGTTGGCTAATTATCGACCTATATCCAATCTCCCTTTTTTGTCTAAAGTTCTTGAAAAAATAGTTGCAGCTCAACTTTGTGATCATTTACATAGAAATAATCTGTTTGAAGAGTTTCAGTCAGGATTCAGAGTGCATCATAGCACAGAAACAGCACTGGTGAAAGTTACCAATGATCTCCTCTTAGCCTCTGATAGCGGACTTGTTTCTTGTCCTGTTGGATCTCAGTGCTGCATTTGATACGATCGATCACAGCATTCTGTTACAGAGACTTGAACATGTTATTGGGATTAAAGGAACTGCATTAGGCTGGTTTAAGTCATATTTATCTGATAGATTTCAGTTTGTTCTTGTAAATGAAGAATCTTCCTCACACATTGGAGTAAGTCATGGAGTTCCTCAGGGTTCTGTACTTGGACCGATTCTTTTTACTTTATACATGCTTCCATTAGGTAACATCATTAGACAGCATGGCATAAATTTCCATTGCTATGCTGATGATACTCAGCTGTACTTATCTATGAAACCAGATGAAACCAATAGGTTGGTCAGACTACAAGCCTGTCTTCAAGACATAAAGACCTGGATGACTCAGAACTGTCTGCTTTTAAATTCAGACAAAACTGAAGTTGTTCTCTTTGGACCTGAGCGCTTCAGGGAGAAATTGTCAAGTTATATAGTTACTCTAGATGGTATTTCCTTGGCTTATAGTCCTACAGTGAAGAACCTTGGAGTTATTTTTGACCAGAATTTATCATTTGACGCACATATAAAACAGCTTTCGAGGACTGCCTTCTTACAGGTTCGTAATATCATTAAAATCAGGAACATCCTGTCTCAGGGTGATGCAGAGAAACTAGTTCATGCATTTGTTACTTCAGGACTGGACTACTGTAATTCCTTATTATTGGGCTGTCCCACATATTCTCTGAAAAGCCTCCAGCTGATCCAAAATGCTGCAGCCAGAGTTCTGATGAGAACTAACAGGAGAGATCATGTTTCTCCAGTTTTAGCTTCTCTTCATTGGCTCCCTGTTAAATTCAGAATAGAATTTAAGATTCTTCTTCTCACATATAAAGCTCTTAATGACCGAGCTCCATCATATCCTAAAGATCTCATTGTAAGATATTTTCCTAACAGAGCACTTCGCTCCCAAACTGCAGGTTTACTTGTTGTTCCCAGAGTTTCTAAAAGTAGAATGGGAGGCAGAGCCTTCAGTTATCAGGCCCCTCTCTTGTGGAATAAACTGCCAGTAAATGTCCGGGAAGCAGACACCCTTTCCACTTTTAAGATTAGGCTTAAAACTTTTCTTTTTGATAAAGCTTATAGTTAGGGCTGGCTCAGGTAATCCTGAAACATCCCATAGTTCAGCTGCTATAGGCTTAGACTGCTGGGGGACCTCATCTGTCACACCTTTCCTCACTTTGCTCTCTTTTTCCCCCTGTTTAATTTCTCAAATGATATTATGTACATGTGACATTGTGGTTATTAACTTGTGTTTCCCTGTTCCAACAGATTTCCTTTGAATGGCGTTATGGTGTTTTTCCCCCCTCTTTTCCCTCTTTTCTGTCTTCTCAAACCCCAGCTGGTCGAGGCGGCTGGCCACCCTTCCTGAGTCTGGTTCTGCCAGAGGTTTCTTCCTGAGTCTGGTTCTGCCAGAGGTTTCTTCCTTTTAAAAGGGAGTCGTTCCTTTCCACAGTCCCTCAGGCTCAGGACGGGAGATTGGACTGAAGAGAAGTTTCTATGCAATCTGTTGGTTTCCTTAGCTAGGAAATTGTTTTTGAATTGGCTCTGTATGAATTAATTGGATTAATTTTAAATTAATTGATTGGATTTCATGGGATTATGATTACAATGAATTGAACTCCAATTGGCTTGAATTGGACTATATTATTTAAGTGCCTTGAAATGACAATTGTTATAATTTGGCGCTATATATATAAAACTGAATTGAATTAAATTAGCTAACTCCCAAAATGCAGCTGTGATTTTTAGTTTTTTCTTGATGTACCAAGAGGATTGCAAATCTGAAAGTCATCCACAGAGAGATTGAGAGAAATTGTAAGGTCACTTCCTGAGAACACTTAATTGGTTTTATAAAAGGTGCTGTCATTAAATGACTTGTACACACTTCTCTGAGCTTCTGCCTCACTCAATATCAGGTTCTGTATATATTTCCTGCTAAAAATCTGAAGTAAAGACTTCCAGAAGTCTTCCAGCGGCATACTGGAAGCTGGTCTCCCTACTAAGAACATACTCAATCAGTTCAATGACAGAAAAGTGTTCATTAAAATACTTTCTTCTTTTGAAGGCACAGGAAAGAGGACCCCCATTACAGAGGGCAGAACTAATAGGGTAACCACCACAGATGTCGTTCACCATTTCAGACAAAATGTCTTCATCAATTTCACAGTTGTGTTTCTTCGAGCAAGACTATAAAATGTCATGATAGGAGCAGAGGCTGAATGAGAAATAAAATGCAACTCCTCTACAAGCTCATCAATGCATTGGTTGGGTACATGAAAGAAGCTTTTTTCAATCAACTTTGGCAGTACTCTTATATCCTCATCTCTAACCTCATCAATGTCAGACTGTTCACCCTCCTGACTGACTCCAACACTGCACTGATCTGCTTGTGAAGATTTTTCATACCTCTTTAATACGTCATCTTTGAACTCATCTAGTGGGGAGTATGCTTGCGATTTCTATGTGAATCAAAGGTTCCATAGATATTAGTTTTGAAATTGTAATTTTTGAAAACACAGATGACAGTTGCTTGCTTTTTCAAATGTTGACGAAGGTGTTCAAAATACTCTTTTTCAGTGGAAAATGTGCCCACATCACATAACTGCCAATAGAAACTGAGTATTTCAGAGGTTCACACTCTTGTTGAGTGAGTGGAGTGTTTCCTTGATGTATGTGATTTCAGGCTATGCTGTGATTTAAATGAACAAAAACAATCAAAATAAGGACATGGCAGAGGATGCACAGCAGGGATATGATATAGTCTATACTGTTTCAACAACTCGTCTTTAGTAGGGGGCGCAAATTTACAGATTTTGCAAGGCCAATCCATATTTGATGTTTCTGTCTCACTCCATGCTTGTTCACACTTACTTCAGAAGGCTCGGAGAAGATGAAGGCTGGAGTGTTTTTGTCCATGCAAAGTACACGGCAAAGTCACTGATAATCTAAGTAGGGAGATAAATTAAGTAAAATGATTCAAGGAGGTGTGTGTGAACCACTAAAAGATTCAGTGGCAGTACGCAGTATCAGGAAGATGGGATACACAGAGAATCCGATTTGGGGGGAAGATTGATAGCCCTACTGCGCCATCACTGCTTCACTAACAAACTTGTTCATAACAAGAGTCCCATTATTTCTGCATCACAGAAATGGCGGCTCAGTGTACGTTGCAACCGGACTGCGGTGCATGCAAATGCGGGGGCGAGCTAACCGGAGCGTCTCCCCCACCATCCGGAGAGATAGAATGTTGCATATTTGTCTTACAGTAGGCTATCACCAACAGAATCTTAAACGAATGCAAATATGTGTAATTAAGCATAAAATTACTTACCATTCAACACAACGCTTCGATGAACCTTGAATATGCTTGCCTGCTCTAGACTGGTCCGTTTGAGCAGGAGCGGGAACTGTGGGCTGTTTTCACGTCATCAAGTTGTATTTTACATCAACAGAACTTAAAATTAAATTATGTTTTGATTAACTGATCATTTTAAACTCAGACAAGTCATGATTGTATATTGAATCAATAGGCATAACTTGTGTGTCACCCGAGCTCAATAAAATAACAGTTACAAGTAAAAACTCAAACAGTATTTCTGAACTTTATTTTTTAATTGACAGCAATATATATATTTAAGTAATGACTAAAGGTCCCCTGAATTAGTTTTTGCAGTGTATGCTGGCAAAAGACACATCCTCATTCTGGCTGTAGCTGACACGAATTATATCATACAGTGTGTTCACATGCGTTACCTGTCATCAAAACCTGGGCATCCAGTGTGCAATTTCATGCAGTAAACGCAGAGCTTATGAAACCATTCTTCCTGTCATACCAAAACCACTATAGCTCTATATAGATATTGATACGCACTGTATTGGTCCCAGAGGGAAATAGTTTAGCAGTTAGCTGTAAGTTAGCAGCAGATGCTAGTAAACGATGCTTTCTCATCAACAGTAATGGACCAAGCCAGAGATGTACACAGTGTAACTCGTGGTAATGCATGTGTACCATTAATTACTGCGTTTAAATAAATGTTTATATTCACCTCATTAGATAAATGTAGTTACCAATAATACAGTGTTTCAACACAGAGAGCGTACACTGTAGCAATGAGCAAGAGGAAAGGGCCAGTGTTGTGCCAAAAGCCCACCTTATCTACACAGCTGCTGGTAGTCTGAATTACAGTACATAGTGGCATATCTAAAAACCATTAAATTAGCAAAGTCACAACTTAATAATGATTTTAATCTTTTAAAAGGTAATAACTCAATAAAAGTAGGTGTACATCATTTCCATTACCTAAGCTGTTAGCATTAGCTAGTGCCAAATTATTTCTCAGATACTTATATTTTCCTTATTTGAAGCTCAGGCGCTGAGAGTTGGAACTGATTCCTCTTTGTGGTAGTTTCTTCACACGTCCAGATGAACTAGCAAAAGTTGGTAAAACAGTCTAATGAAAACTGGTTGCTGCAAATACACAGTCTTTTGCTAACTCTTACTGGAACATTACCCTCATATGTACACTATATTGCCAAAAGTATTCACTCATCTGCCTTTACACACAAATGGATTTAAGTGACATCTCATTCTTAATCCAGAGGGTTTAATATGACGTCGGCCCACCCTTTGCAGCTATAACAGCTTCAACCCTTCTGGGAAAGCTTTCCACAAGGTTTAGGAGTGTGTTTATGGGAATTTTTGACTATTCTTCCAGAAGCACATTTGTGAGGTCAGACACTGATGTTGGACAGAAGGCTTCTCTCTCAGTCTCTGCTCTAATTCATCCCAAAGGTGTTCTATCAGGTTGAGGTCAGGACTCTGTGCAGGCCAGTCAGGTTCTTCCTCACCAAACTGGCTCATCCATGTCTTTATGGACCTTGCTTTGTGCACTGGTGTGCAGTCATGTTGGAACAGGAAGGGTCCATCCCCAAACCGTTTCCACAAAGTTGGGAGCATGAAATGGTCCAAAATCTCTTGGTATGCTGAAGCATTCAGAGTTCCTTTCACTGGAACTAAGGGGCCAAGCCCAGCTCCTGAAGAACTGGAGGTCTGTAGCGATTGACTGTGCAGAAAGTTGGCGACCTCTGGACACTATGCGCCTCAGCATCCGCTGACGCTGTCATTTTACAGATTTACATGTTGCTGTCATTCCCAGTCACTTCCACTTCGTTATAATACCACTGACAGCTGACTGTGAAATATTTGGTAGCAAGGAAATTTCATGACTGGACTTGTTGCACAGGTGGCGTCCTATCACGCTACCATGCTGGAATTCACTGAGCTCCTGAGAGCGACCCATAAAGTTTATAGAAGCAGTTTGCATCCCTAGGTGCTTGGATTTATACACCTGTGGTCATGGAAGTGACTGGAACACCTGAATTTATTTATTTGGATGGGTGAGTGAACACTTTTGTCAATATAGTGTAGTTTATCCATTGGGCTGTTATATCCTATGCACAGAAAAAAGGGATTTGTCCATAATATGTAGCTTTGCATTATTTTATTTCTATTTCAATTCAATGCTGATGTTACACAAGTAATATCCGAAATACAGCATAAGCACTGGCTTGTATAAACCCTTATCTGTCAGAGTTGTAGACTGTGTTTCAGGTGAGGTAGAGCAGGTAATCGGTATTATCAGGCATCGTCTGTGGAGCTCCTGCAGCACACCTGTTGCTCATCTACCATCATCAGTCACTGGCTTTATAAGGACCGGCTGGAGCCACAGACGATTGTCTCACTACCTTTTGTGGTAAAGCAGGTTAGTGGTAAATTGTTGCATCTAAAGTATTGGTTGCTTCTTATCTTATGCCTTCTGTTTCACTTTACTCCCCGTTGAGATCCTCATTCCTGGAACCCTGTTGGATTAATACACCATTGCTGATTCAATATTCAAAGACCGGTCCTGCTGCCTTCATATACCTGCTTGCCATGCCTACGCCTCGGAACAGCTTCACAGCCATCTACAACTCATGGTACCCCTCCTGTGCTGAACCCCTCCTGGAAATCAATAAGCCTCTGTCTATTTCACATTACAGCTTCTCCTTGGACTCAACTGACTAGCACTCTCGTTATAGTGATCCGCCTGACCAGAACCTCATATCTAATCATTATTAATAAAACTGTCCTCCATCTTACCCTGTCTCTGTCTGTACTTGGGTTCAACCTTGCTGGTGTGCATGGCTACCAGCAACCATGACATTCTCCTAGTGTTTTCATGTGGCTTGAGGTGAGGCAGCTATATGTTAGGCTTCACCTCAGTGCAATAGTCAGTCTGACTTCTTTGTCAATCTTAGTGTGTGCTGACTTTTCTGCCCTCGCTGATGTCAGACCTGTTCGTAGTAAATAATGGTTGTGGATAGCCCGCTGTTAGAAACCAGAAAGCAGATCTTCCTTCTAGTCATTGTTTTTCTCTCTCATTTGGTTTCTTTCTCTCTGCTGGAAAATGAATTTTAACTCTGTGCCCATCCAGGAAAACTAGCTTCCCCTTCCATGTCTGCCATTCGTATTTCACATTCTTTTGCAGTTCTCTTCTTCTATCCCCTCCATGATCCTGTTTTTTCTTCTCCCATCCTTCTTGATTTCTTCTTTCTCTCCTTATTTCTTCCCTCCTTTAATTACCACCTTGGCCCCTCTACATTATTCCCTCATTATTATTACTCCTCATTATTCCCCACTAGCTGAGTCACAGAGTGCTACACATGCAGAAAGCCTCAAACACTCAACCTGGCAATCTTTTGTGAAGTGGACACTCCCTCTGCTGCTTCCTCAATCCAGAACAGCCTTGTAGGGTTCATGTCAATTCAAAGTTTCAGGGGCAACTTTGAATATTCTTTCCAACAGCACATAATATATCATCAAAGCTGTGATTAAGTTTTTTTTTTTTTTTTGAGCAGCTCTGACTGTTGGGAGATTTAAGCTTATTAGCTTAAAGAGCAAGGGAAGGGAGGTTTCATCTGAAGTATGGCACTTCAAAGATGGTTTAATCTGTCAGTACACATGCCCTGTACAGACTGTTTATACAGGGGGAGCCATGTTTCTTCCATATTAATTCCTCTAGCTACCCCTCAGCATCTCAAAGTTTTCTGTTTTTTTTTTTTAAATGTGTAGATAGCTGAGATGGCTCATTTAGCACAGGTTAGCACAGATTTTTGGAGCTACTATGAATAATGAGAGTATTGTGTTAGATGTGGACTTTTTTTTTAAGCACGGTCTCTGGTGCATATTGCAAAATTGTCTGTTTTCTGATGGTGAACATGGGAAGATCAAAGACAGAAAAGGCATTAGAGGAAGACATTTTTGCAACCCTTGTAGCCTTGAAATGTTTCATGCTAATCATTATTTTATCTGCTATATAATCATTTCAAGCACACATTCAATTATGGCCGAATTAATCTGTTCGGGGAAAAACTTTTTCTTTCTCATTACTAAATCAGCGTTGCTTTCATTTCCTGTACTTACACCTGTCAAAGAGCAGATGTTGACTTGATGGCCATCATTGTGGATTAAAATGCTCTTAGAGTCAATCCCTGACAACAAGACCCTGATTCATCTCTGCTTTACAGGAAAACTTTAATCTATTTTCTGTGATAGATTATGGAGCATTACTGTGCCTTAATTTGAAGAATTTATCTCAGAATAGTGAGTCGCAAATTGTATTTGAAGAAAAAGATCATATCAGTTTGAGATGCCTTTATGCATTTGAACTTGGATGCCAACAGCTAAAGCATGCACAATACATTACAAAGTATAGAAAATATTTTGACTGTCAGTCAGTAGAACTGTAGACAGAGTCATACTTTTCTAAACCACAACATCTAGTTCCTATGAACACATTACAACACAACATTGTATATTTGATTACCTTGACGATTCAATTCAACATATTTTGTCCCAATTTACATTCAAAGTCATCTAAGTGCACTTTCATGGAAATCAGCTTACTCAGCAATTCGGAGTAACCCCTTGGGATGAAAAAAACCTTCTATTTCAACAGTAACACTATTCAGTTGGTCTGTTCACTGCAGATCAGAAAAATGCAGCTTCTTACAAATGCATGGAGAGAAACAAAGAAGAGTGGACAGGTGGTGTACAGTGCATCATGGGAGGTTTCTGAGTGGTCTAGATATATCACAGCATTGCTAAGAGATTGCTCAGTCACCTGATGGTGTCTCTGAAACCCAAACCTGACAGGAAAGTAGCCTGATGGCTGTTGGATCTCACCTGACATTTTACAGTAAAACGTATCACATATAACTTCCTGTAGTCTTGTTTGTGCTATGTGGGACTTTTTGGCTCCTCTTGAAATATCAAATATCACTGAATGTTCTTAGTGACACATTTCACACAGTAAACCCCATCACAAACTCATTGTTCTCTTCTAGCACCCATTTATATGGCTCTTTGGTGTTTTGACACATTTTACTAATCTTACAGTGTGTTTAAATTTCTCTAGCTTAGCATGGCTACCAACTCTCTCCCTCCATCTACTGCTTTTACTTGTTCCGTGTAACAGATGTTTAGTTACTCTTCTGCCTTTAGTACTTTAGTGATAACGGTACATGTAACAAATATAGTCTTTGTAGTTTTGGTGACAAGGTTATCTTAATAGTAAGCTCAGCTCTGCACCATTGAAAATCTCACGAGAGCTAGCCAGGTCCCTTGAGCTGGTGCGGACCCACCTAGTGCAGCCTACTTGCTACTTGCTGTCAAATCCTGAGCAGCTGGGACCCCAGGCTGGCTGGGTGGCGGTCAGGAAGAGGAGGCATAGACTCAAAGTCAAACCCGAGGTTTACAACCAACCTGCTCACGTTTGTAATCAATTTTCCCCACTAAGTGACACACCTTCTGATATGGTAATTGGCAGCTCTATAGTCAGAAACGTGGCATTGGAGACAACAGCAACCATAGTTAAAGTATTCCAGGGGCCAGAGCAGGCAATGTAGAATCCTATTTGAAACTGCTGGTTAAGGATAAGCATAAATATAGTATTGTTAACTTTGTCGGTAATGATACCCGGTTATGCCAATCACAGTCCACTAAAATTAATGTTGCATTGGTGTGTAATTTTGCTAACACAATGTTGCCCCCCCCCTCCAAAAAACCCCATAATGGCAGAGTCTGCTCCTAGACTTATTTGAAGCAGCCTGCGTTGACGACATCATCCCACTAGACGCGTGTATAGAAAGCCCCCCGATATCCCCAAATAACAACAACATGGCAGCTCTGAACTAACAGTGCAATAGTATGCATTCATTCATCTTAAAGTATTGGTGAAATAAAGACAGATAATGCCTTATTTGGAGCTGTATTGTCTATGCCCTGTTCACCTCCGTTATATGGATTATAAGCGGATCTCAAGTGATCTTTCACCTTTGTAATATTGCCAAAATCAGGAACATCCTGTCTCAAAGTGATGCAGAAAAACTGCTCCATGCATTTGTTACTTCAAGATTGAACTACTGTAATTCCTTATTATTGGGCTGTCCCACATATTCTCTGAAAAGCCTCCAGCTGATCCAAAATGCTGCAGCCAGAGTTCTGATGAGAACTAACAGGAGAGATCATGTTTGTCCAGTTTTAGCTTCTCTTAATTGGCTTTAGACTGATGGGGGACCTCCCATGATGCACCTCTCCTCCCTCTGCTCTCTTTACTCTCCATGTACTTATGACATCATTGTTGTCATTACCTTGTTTCTCTTTCTCAGCAGGTATCCCTGGCCTGGTGTCATGGTGCTTGCTGTCCCCTCTTTTCTGTCTTCTCCATCCCCAGCTGGTTGAGGTGGATGGCTGCCCTTCCTGAGTTTGGTTCTGCCAGATGTTTGTTCCTGTTAAAAGGGAGCTTTTTATCTTCAGTCTCCTTGTGCATGCTCAGGATGAGGAATTGAATCGAAGAGAAGTTTTGGTGCAATCTGTTGGTTCCGTTAGCTGGACAGTTTTTTTAATTGGCTTTGTATGATTTGGACTAATTTGGAATTTGATTAATTTTAATGGATTATGGTAGAATTAAAATGAGTTGGCTTCTCTTAGCTTCTTTTGTATTTTTTAATTGTATCTTTGAAGTGCCTTGGGATTACATTTGTTCTGATATGGCACTCGGTTTAAATGGAGAACATAATCAATGGCGATTTTGAGTATGCCAGAGACCAATTTATTGATTTAAAAAAAAAAAAAAATGGGTGCAATAAATAACCTGCCTATACATTGTATTAGATCAGTTAGATTAGCCTATGAGTTAGAAATCCTATTACATTCTCAATGCCTCATGACAAAATAATGGGAATTTATTTCCATTGTAAAATCTCTGAGAATATCCTGGAAAAAGTCACAGAAGCCTTCTTTTCAAAGAATATTCTACAGCACTGATTTCTATTCTTAAATCATTGTTGCAGCTAGCATGAATTTTATTTGTTCAACATAAAGTGTGACATTGTGATGTAATGTGTCTGACAGTCTGCGTATGTGCCACATGTCTGAGGAGTTGTTAACTGCTCTGGAAATAGAATACCATATCCATCTGCCATTTCTTTCTCACACACACATACGCACATATGAGCAGGAGGTTTGTTTCCCAACACTGAACTGTATCTTCCACTGTCAAATAACCTTACATTCACCTATCTAAAGTCTTAACATTGTTGTCCGCATAATATTTAATAATACATTTTATTTAAAAAAGCACCTTTCTTGACACTCAAGGACACTTGACAACACATTAAAAACACAAATAAGATGATACAAATTAAATAAGCTATGAGGCTAGAGGGAAAATGCAGCTTGGAACAGATGGGTTTTGATATGAAGAAGGGTAAAGAGTCAATGTTATGGATGTCTGGTGGGAGTGAGTTCCAGAGTTTGGGAGCAGAGCGACTGAAAGCTCTGCTCCCCATGGTGCTGAGACGGGCAGAGGGCACAAATGGAGAGGAGATCAAGCAGATATGGGGGGTGAGGTTGTGGATGGCCTTGAATGTACGGAGAAGGATCTTGAATGTCACTCTGAATCTGATCGGGAGCCAGTGAAGCTGCTGGAGGATGGGGGTGATATGGTGAAAAGAAGGGGTTTTGGTAATGATGCGGGCTGCAGAGTTTTGGACCAGTTGAAGCTTATGAAGGGATTTGTGAGGGGCACTGAAAAGGAGTGAGATGCAATAATCGATGCAGGAGGTGACAAGGCTGTGGACCAGGATAGCAGTGGTGTGAGGAGTGAGAGAGGGGCAGAGACGATTAATGTTATGGAAATGTGCAGACCAGGCAATGTTATTGATGTGAGAGTGGAAAGAAAGTGTGCTGTCGGGGATAACACCCAGACTCTTAACCTGGGGGGAGGGGGAGACTATGGACTTGTCTATGGTGAGGGAGAAACTGTAAACTTTGGAGAGGGTGGATTTGGTGCCAACAAAGAGGAGTTCAGTTTTATCACTGTTAAATTTGAGGTGAACCAGGATTTAATCTCAGAGAGGCAGTGGGTGAGGGAGGAGGGAGGGAGGGAGAGAGAGTGGCATCAGGTTTACTGGACAAATGGAGCTGGGTGTCATCCGCAAAGCAGTGAAAATGTAAACCAAATTTCCTGAAAATATTGCCAAGTGGGAGGAGGTAGATTCTGAAGAGGAGGAGCCCCATGACAGAGCCCTGGGGAACACCTGAAGTGACGAGATAGGGCTGAGAGAAGGATTTGAGTTGTATGAACTGAGTGCGGCCTGTGAGGTACGAATGAAACCAGTGCAGGGGGGTGCTGATGATGCCTAAGGAAGAGAGTCTGTTGAGGAGGATGGGGTGAGAAATGGTGTCAAAGGCCGCACTCAGATCAAGGAGGATGAGGATGGAGATGAAGCCGGAGTCAGCTGCCATGAGGAGGTTGTTGGTGATGGCAGTGAAGTTGGGAAGCAACTTTTTTTTTTTTTTTCTAAGATTTTGGAAACGAAAGGAAGGTGAGAAATGGGGTGAAATTTATTGAAGTCGTTGGGGTGTGAACCAGGTTTGAGGCAGGGACAGACAGCTGCACACTTAAAAGAAGCGGGAACAATTCCGGTGGATAGTGAGGAGTGGCTGATGGCAGATATGAGGGGGAGCAAAGAAGGGAGGCAGGATGGCTACATCACTCATCTCAAGCTGTGGTTATAGCTCTGTTAAATAAAGCTTGAAGTATGTGTTCTTGTAAGACTGACTCAAAGGTATTGGTGTTGCTTTGAACATTAAATATGCCATGTACGTTATGTATTAATAAAGCTCCCTAACCTTCCCATCCTAAATATATATATATATATACTTTTCCAACAGTCCCAAAGACTGTACTGTAGCAACCATTAATATGAGCGGGACTAAAGAACAATTGTCCATTTGTGTTGATGTTTGCAAGAAAAGGCTAAGGCTGACAATAAATATGCAGGAATCGGTTTAAAAGCTAAAACTAAAATCTAAAACGCATCCCATTAGAGACAGTTGGAGCTTATTTGACCTTTAAAACCTTTAATCATTTAAAAAATAATTTAGTGACTTAGAATAATCTATCATTGAAACAAAACCGTGTGAGAGTCATTCGTTGGTGCACCACTTATCGCAACAAAAGTGCAAGGCTTCTGTGGCATCTCAGAAGTTAGTTCACTAACACATTTATGCCAAATGTTATTAACTCTGTCATATCTTCAGTTTAGATTACAATTGAGGCAGGAATGACCTCCTGTACTTTTTTTTTTTGGCAGCATAACAGTTTCACTCAAAGATTTTGAAATTATTTCACTCTCTGGGCTCTGAAATTGCTGCATGGTCCGACAACGCTAACAGAACCACATCATCCTCAAAAAGCAGAGACCCGATTCTGAGGTTGCCAAATCGGACCCCCTCAATGCCCTGGTTGCGCCTAGAAATTCTGTCCATTTAAAAATTACAGAACCGGTGACGGACTCCAACCCTCACCGGAAACACGTCCAACTTACTGCCGGCAATGCGGACCAAACTCGGTCATACGCAGACCGAACAGCCCCTATCAAGGGGTCCGGCACTCCATACTCCCGGAGCACCCCCCCACAGGACTCCCCGAGGGACACGGTCGAACGCTTTCTCCAAGTCCACAAAACACATGTAGACTGGTTGGGCGAACTCCTAGGGGTGGGCGATATGCCAAAAATATCATATCACGATTTTTTTAAAATAAAATCACGATTTTGATTTTATCACAATCTTAAATTGAAAAGTGAAAAACAGACGAAGCAGACGTTTGAAACGGTACTATATCTTTTGCAACATAAAAGGTAGCTGCTTCTGTTACCTCTTTCTATCACTTGCTTGACTTGTCATACGGAGTGCCTTTGTCAAACGCCTGTGTTAATGTTGTCTGTTTTGGTCTTAGCTAGCTGCTGCTTCCCCTGCGGTGCTGGTGCCGCCTGGCCCCTCGCTGTTTGGCTCTCAGCATACTGTTTGGTATGCTTCCTCTTCAAGTGATTGAACAGGTTCGTCATGTTTCCATCCCACGTGTGAACGGTTTCTGTGCAAACTTTGCAAATTACATTTGTTTACGCTTGATCAGTTGCGGAAAATCCAAACCAATTCCATATAATGAAGGTGGAATTTTTTTTAGCAACCAACTCCTCCATTTGGTTTTCAGCCATGGCTCTCCATGCAGCTACTGCTCCACACACAAACAAGGAAGGCGGGTAAGAAAGCGCGTCACTGCCCGTAATTTGCTGTGATTGGTTGGTCAGGTTGACGACGTAATACGTCTGGTGCGTCGGTGCATCAGCTTGGAACTGCAATTTATAGAATGTGCCCTAGATGATCCCACGATCTCTGCAGTTTGACAGATCGTTACGGATCGTCTTCATGTTGCAATCGTTCACGATTTAATATGTCATATCGCCCACCCGTACGTACTCCCATAAAACCCTCTAGGATCCTGCTGAGGGTATAGAGCTGGTCTACTATTCCACGGCCAGGACAAAAACCACACTGCACCTCCTGAATCCTAGATTCAACTATCTGACGGATCCTCCTCTGCAGTACCCCCGAATAGACCTTACCAGGGAGGCTGAGGAGTGTGATTCCCCCTGTAGTTGAAACACACCCTCTGGTCCCTCTTTTTAAAAAGGGGGAACACCACCCCGATTTGCCAGTCCGGAGGCACTGTCCCCGATGTCCACGCGATGCTGCAGAGGCGTGTCAGCCAAGACAGCCCTACAACATCCAGAGCCCTGAGAAACTCAGGACAACTCACGCCATCCAGCCCTGGGGCCTTGCCAGAAATGGGAGGCACGGTCTCTGAGCTCTCTGACTCTGCTTGGCGTGTTGGTAGGATTGAGAAGGTCTTTGACGTATTCCCCCTCCACCAACTCACAACGTCCCTAGTTGAGATCAGCAGAGCTTTATGCTAGGAGAAGAATTTTAAATTCTATTAATAGTTAATAAATGGACCATATATGCTTTACAATTTAATCACTAATATATTTCTTGGATACACACATAAAGCACACTTGGGGCCAGATGCATAAAACTGTGTAGATTCATGTCTTATGTGTTCGCACAGTGGTAGAAATGTGCATATGAATTCCTTTTGCCAGATTTAGAAAGCTCTGTGTAAGCATGGTTCTCTTAGATACAGCTGAATTATTGCGAAACTATAGGCATGTGTATGAACCTGATTTCCACACCCATTTGTAGCCATGCAATAACCCTGCAGAGGAAAAAAAGAAAAAAGGTTGGCTTATAAATACAGCCATCAAATAGCACACCAGCATTAATTAATACACATTAAGGCTACAGAAAACAACAAATCCCTTTTTTTTTTTAAACTTTTTTTTTATCTGCAGCAGATGAACACACAGGCTGTACACTTTACAGTCTGTGTGGTAATGAGCAGTAGGGAGACAGATGGATTATGGTATGTCTGCTGAGTTTTCTGGAACAGCCCTGTGGAAGCCAATGAAACCATCTCATGCCAGAAAATCTGAATGATCTCTAAATGTTAATTCTATTATTCATAGCACCCATAATCACTGCAAGGCATGGGGTGTAAAAATTGAGATGTGAAACAAAATTTAAAAAATCCTTTTTGTATTCAGGAATCTTCATGATATTGTCTGTATATTGCTAAATTATGTGGCCCGTTTTTCCATATCAGGTTGCTAAAGTTGCTTTAAAAATGTGTATATGCATGGTCTGCAGATGGACTCACCCAACCTTTTTCCTTGATATGTACTGGCAGAAAACAGTCATAAACATGCTATTTGTGTAAATACATCTAACCCCCTTTTTCAGTAAGGTTTTATGTATTAAGACATAGTTTGTTTTTTTTAAAGTTGCTGTTCTTTAACAATTATAAAACAACAATGCAAGACACAATGTATAAGGTACAAACAAGTTAAAATGAGAAGGTAAGTAGTTGCTAGGGGCTTCTAATCAAATGCACTTGAATAAAAGCAGAAGATTTTGTTGGTCTGAAGTAATAATGATAATAATAATGATAATAATAACGATGATAATAATAATCATTAAATTTATTTATAGGCATCTTTCAGGACACTCAAGGTCAAAGTTACCGTCAGAATAGCAAATAATAATAATGACATAATAAAACATTCAGGTGTGATAATACGATGCCAAGAAGATGACATCAGTAATGAAGAGCAACTGCTGGCGCCATTTCCAAGCTATTTAGAATCTATTGCTCCACCGCTAGAAAGATCATTCACAGATGGAAGACATTCAATAAAGTTCTCAATCTTCATAGAAGTGGACGTCCCAGCAAGGTCACCCCAAGGTCAGACAGTGCAATGCTCAGAAACTGCAAAAACACCCATGAGCTACATTTCAGACTTTACAGGCCTCAGCAAGCATGTTAACTGTTAAACTTTATGAGCTGAACAAGTATGGCTTGTTTGGAAGGGTTGCAGGAGAAAGCCAAAAAGAAAACGGCAACACAGCTTAGGTTTGCAAAGCTGGATCTGAATAAACCACAAGACTTCTGTAACAGTATCATTAGCACAGATAAGAATGAAGTGGGGATATTTGGTCACAATGCACAGCAGCAGAAGAAAACCAAACACAGCATATCGGCACAGACACCTCATACCAGCTGTCAAGCATTGCGGTTGTAGGCTGATGATTTGGGCTCATTCTGCAGCCACAGAACCTGGGCTACGTGCAGTCATTGAGTCCACTATGAACTCCGTATACCAAAGTATTTTAGAGTCAAATGTGAGGCCATCTGTCTGACAGCTAGATTTAAGTGGAAATCCTGCAAAAGGGCAATGATCCAGCATGGCTGAAAAAGAAAGTAACCAAAGTGTTATAATGGCCCAAAGTCCAGACCTCAAACTGACTGAACTACTTTTCACAATCTGTGTTTGTTTTTCCGTTTAGTCTCTAGTTTCCAGTTAGTTTAGCCTTACCAGTCTCCAGCACCTCAGTCTCCAGCAGCGCCTGTCCCTGCAACAGGGGGCTCTGCCAAGCTCGCCTCTTCCAGTCCCTGCAACAGGGGGCTCTGCCAAGCTCGCCTCTTCCAGTCCCTGCTCCAGAGGGGGCTCTGCCAAGCTCGCCTCTTCCAGTCCCTGCTCCAGAGGGGGCCCAGCCGAGCTCGCCTCCTCCTGATTCTGCTCCAGAGGGGGCCCAGCCGAGCTTGCCTCCTCCTACTTCTGCTCCAGAGGGGGCCCAGCCAGGCTTGCTTCTTGCTGATCTTGTTCAAGAGGGGGCTCAGGGGGGCTTGCCTCTCCCTGTTCCAGTCTTTGTTTCAAAAGGGGCCAAGCCAGGTCTGCCTCTCCCTGTTCCAGTCCCTGCTCCAGAGGGGGCCCAGCCGAGCTCGCCTCCTCCTGATTCTGCTCCAGAGGGAGCCCAGCCAAGCTTGCCTCTTCCAGTCCCTGCTCCAGAGGGGGCCCAGCCGAGCTTGCCTCCTCCTACTTCTGCTCCAGAGGGGGCCCAGCCAGGCTTGCTTCTTGCTGATCCTGTTCCTGTTCAAGAGGAGTCGCGGGGGGCTTACCTCTCCCTGTTCCAGTCCCTGCTCCAGAGGAGGCCTAGCCGAGCTTGCCTCTTCTATTCCCTGTTCCAGTTAGGGCCCAGCCGAGCTCGCTTCTTCCTGCTTCTGTTCCTGAGAGGGCCCAGCCAAGCTCACCTCCTCCAGTCCCTGTTCCAGATGGGACCCAGCCGAGCTTGCCTCTTCTTGCTTCTGTTCCAGAGGGGGCCCAGCCAGGCTCGCTTCTTGCTGATCCCTGTTCCTGTTCAAGTGGAGGCCAAGCTGAACTTGCCTTTTCCATTCCCTGTTCCTGAAAGGGACAAGCCAAGCTCGCCTCCTCCTGATTCTGCTCCAGAGGGTGTCCAGACAGGCTCGCTTCTTCAATTCAATTCAATTCAGTTTTATTTATATACCACCAAATTACAACAATTGTCATCTCAAGGCACTTAAATAATATAGTCCAATTCAAGCCAATTGGAATTAAATTAATTATAACCATTATCCAATGAAATCCAATTAATTAATTTCAAAATAATCCAATTAATTCATATAGAGCCAATTCAAAAATAATATCCTAACTAAGGAAACCATCAGATTGCATCGAGACTTGTCTACAGTCCAATCTCCAGTCCTGAGCCTGAGGCGACTGTGAAAAGGAACGACTCCCTTTTAACAGGAAGAAACCTCTGGCAGAACCAGAACCAGGAAGAAACCTCTGGCAGAACCAGACTCAGGAAGAAACCTCTGGCAGAACCAGAACCAGGAAGAAACCTCTGGCAGAACCAGACTCAGGAAGAAACCTCTGGCAGAACCAGACTCAGGAAGAAACATCTGGCAGAACCAGAACCAGGAAGAAACCTCTGGCAGAACCAGACTCAGGAAGAAACCTCTGGCAGAACCAGAACCAGGAAGAAACCTCTGGCAGAACCAGACTGAGGAAGGGTGGCCATCCGCCTCGACCAGCTGGGGTTTGAGAAGACAGAAAAGAGGGAAAAGAGGGGGGAAAAACACCATAACACCATTCAAAGGATACCTGTTGGAACAGGGAAACACAAGTTAATAACCACAATAATGTCACATGTACATAATATCATTTTAGAAATTAAACAGGGGGAAAAAGAGAGCAAAGTGAGGAAAGGTGTGACAGATGAGGTCCCCCAGCAGTCTAAGCCTATAGCAGCTTAACTATGAGATGTTTCAGGATTACCTGAGCCATCCCTAACTATAAGCTTTATCAAAAAGAAAAGTTTTAAGCCTAATCTTAAAAGTGGAAAGGGTGTCTGCTTCCCGGACATTTACTGGCAGCTTATTCCACAAGAGAGGGGCCTGATAACTGAAGGCTCTGCCTCCCATTCTACTTTTAGAAACTCTGGGAACAACAAGTAAACCTGCAGTTTGGGAGCAAAGTGCTCTGTTAGGAAAATATCTTACAATGAGATCTTTAAGATATGATGGAGCTCGGTCATTAAGAGCTTTATATGTGAGGAGAAGAATCTTAAATTCTATTCTGAATTTAACAGGGAGCCAATGAAGACAAGCTAAAACTGGAGAAACATGATCTCTCCTTTTAGTTCTCATCAGAGCTCTGGCTGCAGCATTTTGGATCAGCTGGAGGCTTTTCAGAGAATATGTGGGACAGCCCAATAATAAGGAATTACAGTAGTCCAATCTTGAAGTAACAAATGCATGAACTAGTTTCTCTGCATCACCCTGAGACAGGATGTTCCTGATTTTAGCAATATTACGAAGGTGATATTCCAGTCCATGTTCCAGATGGGGCCTGGCCGAGCTCGCCTCCTCCTGTTTCTGCTCCAGAGGGGGCCCAGCCGAGCTCGCGTTTTCCATGCCCTGCTCCAGAGGGGGCTCAACCAAGCTCGCCTCTTCCTGCTTCTGTTCCTGAGGAGGCCCAGCCAAACTCGCCTCTTCCAGTCCCTTTTCCAGATGGGGCCCAGCCGAACTTGCCTCTTCCATTTCCTTTTCTGGAGGGGGCCCAGCCAGGCTTGCCTCTTCCTGATCCTGTTCATGTTCAAGAGGGGGCCCAGGGGGCTTGCTTTTCCCTGTACCAGTCCCCGCTCCAGAGAGGACCTAGCCGAGCTCGCCTCTTCCTGCTTCTGTTCCTGAGGGGGCCCAGCCAAACTCGCCTCTTCCAGTCCCTTTTCCAGATGGGGCCCAGCCGAACTTGCCTCTTCCATTTCCTTTTCTGGAGGGGGCCCAGCCAGGCTTGCCTCTTTCTGATCCTGTTCATGTTCAAGAGGGGGCCCAGCCGAGCTCGCCTTTTCCTGCTTCCTTTCCCGAGGGGGCCTAGGCAAGCTCGCCTTTTCCTGCTTCTGTTCCAGAGGGGCCAAGCTGAGCTCACCTCTTCCAGCCCCTGTTCCAGAGGGGGCCCAGCCAGGCTTGCCTCTTCCTGATTCTGTTCCTCTTCGACAGGGGGCCTTTGGGGGCTCTCCTCACCCTTTTCCAGTCCCTGCTCCAGAGTGGGCCTAACCGAGCCCACCTCTTCCATTCCCTGTTCCAGAGGGGGCCCATTTGAGCTTGTCTCTTCCTGCTTCTGATCCTGAGGGGGCCCAGCTGAGCTCGCGTCTTCCTGATCCTGTTCCAGACCGGCCGCAGGTTCCTCGTCACGGGACATCTGGCCATATGCCAGACGATCTCCGGCTCCAGGTTCATCACCGCTGGTCTTCTGGCCATCTGCCAGTCTGGCTCTGGCTCCTGCTATCTCGTCACCTTTCCGGCCTCTAGCCAGATTGTCGCCAGCTCCAGGTCTTCTGTCAAGCTCCAGGTTCCTCGTTTCTGGTTGTCTGGCTGCCCGCCAGACTGTCACCAGGCTCTTGTTGTCAGACATCTTGTCATCTGCCTTAGCGGCCTCCTACTTATTCCCTGAAGTTGTTCTTTCTTTTAAGTTTTTAGACTTTTAGTTGTTTTTTAGGGGTCTAGCAGCGAAGCTGCAGACACCTATTGTTTTGGTAGCTTTTCTTATTATTTTTCTACTTTCCACTGCAATTGAAGTCTATGGCAGCCGACAGAACCGTATGGTAAAAAGTTTTTAAATTTGGCACACATTTTTAGGACCACCCCATTAGCAAACTCAAGAATTTTCATGTCCAACAAGCAAACTCTCTAGCGCCACCAACACATCAATATTTGAAGTACATACAGCTGTATAACTTTGGACTCGCTGGTCAATTTCACAAAGTCGGTACCGCTGGAATTCTTGTATCATTAGGACTCCAACGCACCATATGACGTCAATTTCCGCCTAACTAGATCTTCCACCATCTTGGATTTTGTTGAAAAGCTTAAAAAATTTTCAACGGTCACAAATTTTGACCAATTCTCACAAAAATTGGCACAGAGTATCTTTGGACCAATCCGCACAACAGTTAGTGGATTTTTCAATTTCAACTTTGTTCACCCACTACAACCAATCAAAACTGGCGGCGACAACGCGAAATAGGAAGTGAGTCCATATTTCAGCAACCATTTGATCATTTGACATCAAACCTCTAACAGGCTCATGACTCTTTCTCTAAGAATGTTGTTGACCTTTGACCTTTGACCTTTTTGAGCGTGCTATATTTAGCAAAAATGCTTTTTTGCTCACATCTTTGGACCTGTTGGTTCAAATTTCAAAAGTCAGCTACAGTTGGAATCCCTGGATGGAATTGAGGTCAAAGCACCCTATGACGTAATTTGCATCATCTTGGATTTTCCGCCATTTTGAATTATATCAAAAACCTTCAAAAAGCATTACAGGACACCCAGATTGTCTGATGTCCACGGGACTTGACACATCTTCAGAACAAGCCTCACAAAAGTGGAATTTTTAAGTTCGCTTCCGTTTGTCCGTAGCAGCCAATCGACATGCCAAACAGGACGTGAGGCCATATCTCTTCAACCATTTGATGTTAAGACGTCAAATTTCTAACACAGACTCAAGATCCAAGTCTTTAAGAGGCCCAAGGATTCTGGTGAACTTCCACCCAGAGGGGGCACTATCAGTAGCAAAAATGCATTTTGCTCATAACTTTGGAGCCGTTGGTTCAAATTGCACAACTGAAGCACCGTTGGAATCCCTGGATTAATACGAGTTCATAGCAAACACCAAAGTTGGTATATGGACTCATGATGCTTACCTGATCAGCCATAGGCTTCTGTGCTATGCTACAAGACCCCACCATCGCTGCTTGCAGATATATTTCTTGGTTTGTTTTCCCTGTTTATCTGATTCCCGTTCCTGGTAATGTACAGTCCGGTTTTTGTTATTTTCCTTAGGTGTTTGTTGTTTTTTGTAGTTTATTCTTTTGCTACTCTGGCATTGCTGTGATTTTTTTTTTGTTGTTCCTAATTAAACAGACTTTAAGTTTCCTCCTGGCTCCTATCCTGTATCTGCATCTGGGTCCTGCTCCTTTGCCTCCACCTCCAAAACGTGACACTACTATGGTGGGATCTTAAGAGAATGCAGACCCCCTATGCATAGATAAATGAGAGTGGACCAAGATATGAGTTTAAAAAAAAAAAAAAAGCTGTGGAAACACTTACCGTATTTTTTGGACCATAAGGCACACTTAAAATCCTTTAATTTTCTCAAACATCAACAGTGCACCTTAAAATGTGATGCACCTAATGTATGATTTAATTGTGGTTGTGCTTTCTGACCCAGAACTGATTTTAAGTGGTACACAGCGCTCAAAAATCTGTCAAAATGTTTTGGCACAGCCTTGGTAAGCTACAAAGCTGCACTGCTTGATGGATTGAGCATTACAGCCACCGTAGTCACGAGCCTCGTGGAGTAATACAATCTGTGCTTCAACATTAAGGTGTGTGCATTCATTCATTCATTTGCTTTACCTGCTGTCCCAAAAATGGCTCCTGTCAAGAGACATGCTTACGAAGCGGATTTCAAACTCGATGCTATCAGTCACGCAGTACAACAAGTGAGTTGAATAAAGTTTGATTTATCTGAGTTTTTTTTTTTTAATGCACCTTATAACCCGGTGCGCTTTATGTATGAAAATAGACCTGTTAGCAGTCAATCACTGATATTGCGGCTTATAACCCAGTGCACTTTATGGCCCGAAAAATACGGTAACTTTGTCTGATGGTTTTGTTAGTGGAGGCAACAGCTGATATTTGTGACCTCTTGGTGTCCTTTATAAATGAATATAATATATTTGTTACTTGCTATCTAAATAATATCTTATGAATGGTTAATGATGAGGGCTAATCTGCTGACCTTAGAACCCCTTAAAAGTATTAGCCAGTGTGTTTCATCGAGAAAAGTTTTACTTGAACATGACACAGGGAAAATCATTTCTCTGATGGAGCATCTACAATGCTATATTTGGATATATATTCTTCCTCAAGGCCAGAAGACCTTTGAGACTTTAACAACTGACCATGTTTTACTGCTGCAGGATTGATATCTCATATTCTGTGTTGTCGACCTGATTATAAAGTGCCTTGAGACATGACAGCAGTTAGATTTAAACATAGCCAAAGGATATGTTGACCTCTGGCAGAGGAATATTTGAATATAATTAAGAGTTTCCTCTTTGAGCTTGATAATTTGTAACATAATGAGAAATCACATCTGTCCGTAAATCTAATATATAACATGTTCTGTATCTGTGGTCTACATCTCATTTCCCTGAAAAGTGAAAGGACTCTAACAAGCAGAAACCACACAGTGACTGAGGTATGTATGAGAGTAGCATATGGTGTTTCAGAAGGTGTGAGGCCTGATTTAGCTCTTCTCCACATTTGATGATTACTCAAATGGGGATTAGAAGTGTGGAACAAGCTCTTCCAGTACACTGTTTAACATAAAGTAAAACCTAAAGTGTCCTGGTTCTTAGACAAGGAAGAAGGTGGGTGCAAATGCTAAAGTATTAGATTCTACCTCTCTGATCATCTCCCATTTTAATACACCACAAAAGACGAACACTTTTTGGTTAACGACACAGAGATGGAAGATAGAAGTGTCCCCTTGAGAAAAGTGGGGAGATGGAGGTCTGGGGATCTCTGCTTAGATTGTTATCCCTGTGACTTGGTCTAATATAAGCAGCAGAAAAAGGATGGAGGCATAAAAGATGCACACAATACAGTCAGAAATACAGAATTTACATATGCTCTCTCTCTCTCTGGGTTGACAGAGTTCAAAGTTGACAGCTCCTTGTTAATTTTTGACCGTGTTCCTTGATGTTCCAGGTGTTTGGTTAGGTTGAAAACAGCTAACGTTGTTCCTTATATTCGTCGTAAAACCACAATGAAACGTTTTTACTAGGACTATCTTGCACTCTTTGCCTTTATCTAATTCATGTGTACCTGTACATTTCCAGAATCATTCACATTTGCATCCAGATTCATCTTAGAATCAAAACATTTCTAATCCTCTACTGAGTATGCATAGACTCTATTCGAAAAATACGAGGAAATCTTTTGAAATTCAAAAATATTTTTGATAAGCCAAATTTAGAACCAAATTTTTAAAAGTCAGCAGGAGCAAGCTTTGTAGTAACAAGTCTCTGTTTTAGACCACATAAGCATTCCCATCTGCTGACATATCTCTCACAAAGATGTTTCTCACTGAAAGTCAAACAACAAAGTCGGTCATTCACTCAATTTACTGTTCGTGCACTGATGTTTTCATTTGTTTTATTTATTTCCTGTTGTTTTTATTTTTCTAAAATAATTGATTGGTGAGGAGGTGGTGCTCTACCTTTTCTGGAGCAGGTCAGATTTCTATTAGAGTGTCATTATGATACACTTTGGAAAGTAGTGAAGTGGCTACAGTCTCCGTCTTGTCTATAGTATTTTCACCTACTTTGTCCCTGCTCCTGCCTAATGTGTTCTCCCTTAATTAGTGGGGTATTCAGTTTGCCACGTTAATAGTTGCACAGGTGGCATTTAAGCAAGCATAACCTTATCTGATCACTGAAGAAAAAATGGCTGTAGATACTGAACTTGGTTTATATTTGAGATATCAGGTTATGAAATTTCACAAAACCGTTTTGAATTGAATAGTTCTGTTTTCAGAAAGTTAAACTCCACCAGTTCTATCAAGAATCCTCATTTCTGTTACTTTAGACACATCACATTGACAGAAAACTTGGTGTCCAGTTTTCAATAGAAAGTTTGTGATCCCCAACCTCATTGGACAAGGTTACCTCTTTACAAATCCCCACAATTATTTATTTAATTTAATTTATGTATGTAAAAGCATGGTAAGGCATGGTCAGGATAGATCTGTACTAGTTCTTGAGTGGGTGTGGCTGAGGGACCAGTTTTAGAAAATGTCCTCCCAGTTCATAACTACAAACTGCTAGCTTCATAATAAAAAAAGGTCACTGAAAGAAAGCCAAATCAGACTAAAGTTGCAGTATCAGAACTTTAGTAGACTTGTGCCTTACACCTGAGTTCTCAACCTAAATATTTGTTTCATTCCTTAGATCATCCAAAAGATTTCAGGTTATAACTTTTCATCACAACAAAACAATTAAGGGAGACCATGTATTGGGCTGACAATTTCTTGATGGCAAAATATAAACTTTTGATGTTGGAAATTAAGTAAAGGTTTGTGTGTTTTTCTGTGTCAGTACAAGCAACGCCAGTCCTGGGAATGTGTGTGTGGCAGTTGGCCTCCTTTGATCTCACCCTCTCTCTTGTCCCTTTTCAAAAGAATCCCCAAAGAGGAAAAGTGTGCTTGCTGGGGGGGAAGAAAAAAAGGTAGGGGAGGAAGAAGAAGGTAAGGAGGAGCTGGGAGAGGAATGGGGTGAGGGCCACTGAAGTGTGAAGAGTGTGCAACTTTCTCCCACATTTCTCTCCCACTCTAAGAATGCTATTATGTCTGTGGAAAGTGAGAGACCGAACAGGGGTTTCCTAACATAGGAAGTTGGTTCCCACAGCCTGAACAATGTGTTAGCCAAGTGGAGCGGCATTGTCTGGGGTGAAGGATTTGGTGGAACTGAAACTATACCACCATACATTAGGTGCTTATAACTGCAGGGGACACGGGAGCTCTATAGTACAGAGAGAGGCACAACTGATATGGCTTTCACATGGCCAATGCTAACTCATGCTTCTTAAAGCTAATGAGTTCAGTCTGTACAACTGTAGTCTTGTATATTGTATCTTTCTACAGGTGTTCTCATAAAGAAGAGAAAAATATTTGCTGTTTGGGTTCATTCTGTCTCAACAAATAACTTAACAGGCCAATGTGACTGTCTGCCTCTTCAAACCATGAGAACATGATTGTGGTCATGAGAGCAACAGCATGCGAAGTATAAAAATGGTGTCCATGACAGTTTAATTAAATTCCATTCAGTTTTCTTTACAAAGCAAAATACAACAAATTACAACAAATGTCATCTCAAGGCACTTAAATAATATAGTCCAATTCAAGCCAATTGGAATTCAATTCATTGTAATCATAATCCATTGAAATCCAATTAATTGAAGTCCAATCTCCTGTCCTGAGCATGCATGAGGGGACTGTGGAAAGGAACGACTCCCTTTTAACAGGAAGAAACCTCTTCAAAGGATACCTGTTGGAACAGGGAAACACAAGTTAATAACCACAATAATGTCACATGTACATAATATCATTTGAAAAATTAAACAGGGGGAAAAAGAGAGTAAAGTGAGGAAAGGTGGGACAGATGAGGTCCCCCAGCAGTCTAAGCCTATAGCAGCTGAACTATGGGATGTTTCAGGATTACCTGAGCCATCCCTAACTATAAGCTTTATCAAAAAGGAAAGTTTTAAGCCTAATCTTAAAAGTGGAGAGGGTTTCTGCTTCCCGGACATTTACTGGCAGCTTATTCCATAAGAGAGGGGCCTGATAACTGAAGGCTCTGCCTCCCATTCTACTTTTAGAAACTCTGGGAACAACAAGTAAACCAGCCCAAAAAACATCAACATGTTATTGGGATTAAAGGAACTGCATTAGGCTGGTTTAAGTCATATTTATCTGATAGATTCCAGTTTGTTCTTGTAAACGAAGAATCTGCCTCACACACCAAAGAAAGTTATGGAGTTCCTCAGGGTTCTGTGCTTGGACTTATCATTTTTACTTTATACATGCTTCCATTAGGTAATCTTATTAGACGACATGGTATACATTTCCATTGCTATGCTGATGATACTCAGCTGTACTTATCTATGAAACCAATAAGTTGATACTTACAAGCATGTCTTAAATACAGACTTGGATTGTCATGATCTATGTTTTTGTGTTCAATTGTTCTTGTCTTTTGAATTTCTGGTGTTTTTCAAAGTTAATTTATTCTTCTGGATCTTAGTTTGTTTCCGTTTTCCTGCTGTCAATTTTATATCTTATCTTATTTTATATTATTATTATATTATATCTGATAATTATTCCATTGTTTCCTCTGTTCCCCCCTGTTCTGGTCATTAGCGCTACTGCCACACCTGACAATTTTCCTCAGCGGCTATCACTCACCAATCAGTCCTCCTCAGTATTCTCACTGTATCACCTCTTGTTATTTCCAGCCGCTCGAGTTCTTATTCGTATCCCTATTCTCAGTTCTGGTTTCCGTGTTTGTTCCTTGGATTTATTGGCAGTCTCCTCACTCCCCAGCTCTCCTGTCAGTGTGCAGTTGGGAGTTGTCTATCTGGAGGTCCTGTCTGTCTTGCTTTCCAGCCAGCATCCAGGAATAGACACACCAAAAGGAGGTGAGGCACCCAAGCGTTTTCCCTCGTGTCTTCATTCGAGCCACATCTCTCCTCATCTGAGCCACAGGCAGAGCGGTAACCCAGAGGGAGAAATACTTCTCCCAAATGGTCGCCAAAATTAAAAGGGACCAACTCATCCAGTGTCAGCAGGAGCCACCTCCAGCTGAAACCTTAACGAGATCTTCCAGAAGGAGGAGAGGCTACAAATAAACCCCCCTCAGCTTCTTTACCCTGTCTGCGCTGCAGACTTCTTCTGTCATACCAGCCTCGGAGCCTCCATCAGAGCCTTCACCTCAGCTCTTGCCTCCAGAGTCTTCACCCAGGCTCCAGTTTCCAACCCAGTCTACACTACCCCGGCTGTCAGAGATCCAGTCTCCAGAGGACCAGCTTTAAATACTTTGGTCTCCAGTTCAGGAGCTTTAAATGCTCCGGTCTCCAATTCAGCAGCCTTCAGAAGTCTGGTTGCATCCCTAGTCCATACTGCCTGCCTTCAAGCATTTTGTCCTCACTCCCTGCATTGGCATACACCGCATCTGGGTCGTTAATGCCCACAGCGCCCATCTACATCTCAGAGGGGGTCCCTGAGTGCAAAGCCCTGCTACCTGCATCTGTTCACAAGGAGGTCCCTGGGAGGGACAACACTTACCCCGTTCCAGAGGTGGTCTATGGGAGGGACGCTCTTGCTCTTGTTCACGAGGAGATCCCTGGGTGGGACACCCCTGCTCTCATTCCAGAGGAGGTCCCTGGGAGGGACGTTCCTCCGCCTGCTCCCGTCTTAGAGGAGGTTCCAGTGAGGAATGCTCGTCCTGGTCCCGCACCAGAGGGGGTCCTGGAGGGCTCACCTCTGCCTCTTCCTGCTCTAGTGGGAGCCCAGGAGTGCTCTCCAACACCACTTCCTGCTCCAGAGGGAGTCCTGGAGGGTTGACCGCCTGCCCACCTGAGAGGTTCCTTCTCCACAGTTGCCTGATGTCTGGCCGCGCACCAGAGATGTTCCTGCTCAACTGTCGCCTGCCATCAGGCTGACCACCAGATAGGCTCCAGCACCACCGTCAGTGGATGGCCCAGGTGGGCTTGCTTCAATCAGTTCCTGCTCCTGTATCCAAGGATGTTCCAGTGGTCTCGCTCTTGTCAGTAATGCTCCCTACCTAAAATATCCACCAAACCTCTCAGACTGTTATAACATGGGGTCACATCATTGCACTATATGTGTACTTTATCTAATTCTTTCAGTTGAAAATTTCAATTCAAGTTCAGCATTCCTCTCATCTACATCTTAGAACTGCATCTAAGCCTTGGCTTAAAAAAACTTGAAGGTTGCTTATAGACTTTGAATCCAAGACATTCATATGCACCTAAATTGTCAGGTGCTCTAAAAGTTTGATCTAATCATAGCATGTGATATTGATAGCCTGTTATTTTTGCCAACTGTTTTCATGCACTATAGTCTCTACGTTCAAAGTAGCCACACTGTGAGCATGCTTACGATTGTTAAGCTGTAACTTTAATTCTGTACACCTGTTCTTGATAATGTGTGCAAGTAAACTGACAGCTTTAGACAACTGGAATCAAATGTCCTTCACATACTTGGACAAAGATGTATTTGTCATCAAGTTTCTACAGGTTTGAACCAGCATGAGCTTGAAAGGAAGGAATAAAGGACTACAAGTGGTTCAAGGAAAGAAGATTTAAGAAGACATAATGGCCTGTTTAAGAACAGTTTCATAGCCCTCTGTGGCACATACTGAAAGACCATTACAAGGAGGTACAATTTTGGCTCCCTCTCCCTCCTTTTTTCACGCTCTGGCTAACAAAAACCAGATCAAAGGTGAGGATTTGCCAGCCAGTTATAAGACAGCAGCTTGACTGGAGGAACAGTGAGGGAGGAAATTACAGATCCTATCAGCCAAGTTCAAGAAGATGTTGGTCTTAACCCCTCCCTTGTTCTGTCCCACCATCTCGTTTAACACAACTCCTTTCCTGTATTTTTCTTTCCCTGCTCTTTCTTCTTCGAAGGGCTGTTGCACAAACGGCAGTCAGCATTCAACTTGTGTTTCCCTGTTCCAACAGGTATCCTTTGAATGGTGTTATGGTGTTTTTCCCCCCTCTTTTCCCTCTTTTCTGTCTTCTCAAACCCCAGCTGGTCGAGGCGGATGGCCACCCTTCCTGGTTCTGGTTCTGCCAGAGGTTTCTTCCTGTTAAAAGGGAGTCGTTCCTTTCCACAGTCGCCACAGGCACGCTCAGGATGGGAGATTGGACTGAAGACAAGTTGAGGTGCAATCTGTTGGTTTCCTTAGCTAGGATATTGTTTTTGAATGGTATCAATATAAATGAATTGAAATTAATGAATATGAATTTAAATGAATTAATTGGATTTGATTGGATTATGATTACAATGGATTGAATTCCAATTGGCTTGAATTGGACTATATTATTTAAGTGCCTTGAGATGACAATTGTTGTAATTTGGCGCTATATAAATAAAACTGAATTGAATTAAGCTCACTTGAACTTGAGCACTTTACTGTTTTTAAAAGAGACCTTTCTTTGAAAGCTGATTTTCTTATTTAAACTAAGTCTTTCAAATTTTTCAAGCTGAGCCGTTTCTAAGGTCAAGACATTTTCAGGGAAAATTGACACACAGGACTTCAGTACTATAGTTTTAAGTCAAAGTCAAATTTATTTGTATTTGTATTATTTGTATATCACATTTCATGTACAAAATAATTAAAAGTGCTTCACATAAAATAAAAGCATTGCAGCGGGGAGCAGAAAAAGCATTAAAAATATGTAAAAGAATAAAAATAGAATTAAATAAAATAATTAAAATTAAAACAAGCAACAGTCTAGATAAGTTAAAAGATACCGTGCAGATTTCATGCATAGACACATGAGAGAAGAAATGTTTTTAACCTGGATTTAAAAATTTGGTGACAGTTTAATCTCCACTGGCAGTTTCTTCCACTTGTTTGCAGCATAATAGCTAAATGCTGCTTCTCCATGTTTAGTCTGGACTCTGGACTGGACCAGCTGACCTGAGTCCTTGGATCTAAGAGCTCTGCTGGGTTTATATTCTCTGAACATATCACAGATGTATTTTGGGCCTAAACCGTTCTGGGATTTGTAAACCATCAGTAGGCTTTTAAAATCTATTCTGTGACTGACTGGAAGCCAGAGTAAAGATTTTAAAACTGGTGTGATGTGTTCAGATCTCTTAGTCCTGGTTAAAACTCCAGCAGCAGCCTTCTGGATGAGCTGCAGATGTTTAATGCTCTTTTTGGGAAGTCCAGTTAAAAGACCATTACAGTAATCGAGTCTCCTGGAGATGAATGCATGGATGAGTTTCTCCTGGTCTTTTTGGGAGAGAAAACCTTTAATTCTGTTGATGTTTCTGAGTTGGTAAAAAGCTGCCTTGGTGACAGCTTTGATGTGGCTGCTGAAAGTCAGATCTGAGTCTATCAACACTCCAAGTGTCAGTTACCTCGGGACTCAGGACACAGACGCAAGGTCGTTTGAATTCCAAGGTTTTATTTTCAAACAAGCACACAGAGCACAGCAAGGCAGGGCGATCTTCCGGCAGAGCAAAAGAACGGGCTATGAAAAAACGCTCTCCTCAGTAACTATGGCGCGGAGGATGAGCGCAGCTATGAAAGTTACAAAACATAAATCTGTCCAAACTAGGAGGTAAACAGAAAAGCTATGAACACTTAACAAAACAAAGACACGCTTTCCTAATGAGGCGGATTGAAACAAAACACGCACTCTTTACAAAACAGAGGCACTATGAAACTTTAAACTTAAAACTCTCCTTTAACGGAGGCGACTATGAAAAGTTACGAAAAATCACTCCTTGAAAACGGAGGAAAAACAAAGCTATGAAACTTACCGTGTAGAATAAATAAACTAAGGCTATGGGTAGGAATAAATTACAAAACAAGGTAGCACTGCAGGAGGATTGCTCACTGCAGGCTCGTGGAAACTGTGGATTGAGGAAACTATGGTTCGAGGCAAATGGCTGGTAATGATGCTTATGAGAGGAGACAACATACTGGCACAAGACAAGGGAAACGCAGACTATTTGAACACATGAGGGACCAAGGGGAACAGGTGGAAACACTTGGGAATCAGGGAATCAGACGCCAGACACGGGAGGAAGGGCAAGATACCTGACACGAGAGGAGAATGTCAGTGCTTTCAAAATAAAACAGGAAATGATGAGACAAGACATGGAACAGAACATAAACTGTGACACCAAGGTTACGAACTTGGTCAGTGATTATAAGGGGCCGAGTCTCGAGGTATTTACCAATGCTGACCCTCTTCTCTTTGCTACCAAACAGAATGATCTTAGTTTTGTCTTTATTTAATTGTAGAAAATTTTCTCTCATCCAGGAGTTTAGGGGTCCAAGAATTGACCCCTGGGGGACTCCACAAGTAATGGCCACTCGCTCAGATACATAGCTGCCAATTGTAACAAAATAATTCCAGCCTTCTAAATAGGACCTGAACCAGTTAAGGACCACTCCAGAAAGTCCAACCCAATTTTCCAGCCTGTGCAACAGGATTCTGTGATCTACAGTATCAAATGCAGCGCTGAGATCCAACAGAACCAGGACTGAAACATAACCAGAATCAGTATTCAACCTGATGTCGTTTTAGTGTGTGTGTGTGGTTCAGTTTTTTTTGTTGTGAGATACCTGCTTAATGCAGTTAAGTATTGGAGGCTAGAACTTAGCCCAGATGCCATTGGCCCAGAGACACAATATATTCTGGACAGGTCACCAGTCCATCACAGGGCAAACACAGAAACAAATGAGGCAAACGACCACACACTCTCACTCCTGGGGTCAATTTAGAATGACCAAACATACAAACTCCACACAGCCTCAGCTGGGCATCGAACCAGTACTCTTGCTGGTGAGCTAACCCCCACACCACTGTACAGCCTGATATCCTAGCTATTTGTCTAGGCTTGATACTGGGCTGAATGCGCACACATCTGTGATGACGCTGCATGGACATGTGTTTTGCAAAAAGCTAAAGACTTACAGTTAGAAGGGTGCCACACAAGTTTCTCTGAGGTTATGCAAAGAACAAAGTACATAATGATAGTAATAATAATGACCACATGGTCATAACAAGCCCACCTGAGGATTGTCTTTATATTATATCAATATCTCTATCTCTCTCTATCTGGATGTTTCAGTATGCGTTGAGAGGGCTGAAATTAAAGGAGAAATTTAATTTACAAATGTAATTGTCTGCGACCCTAAACTGGATTAAGTTGGGTATAAATGAATGGAAATGATGGATGGAAATGTACTTGTCATAATGTAGGCTTACATTAAGAAGGGATTCAAAACAAATTACACCATTACAGTGGGTTGTGTGCCAAATTTTGGGCTGGCTGGTGCAACAACGATGATAAGCAAGCATTATTTGGAGTGGTGTTTCTATTAATTCATAAGCTTCTATTAATTCTATAATGTTAAATATGATTTCAAAGAATCCTCAGAATCATGGCGGATGTCATGGTTATGCACTGGTTGTGGTTTTGGGTGCTTTTTCCTGAGTAGGTTGGGCTGAGCAGGTTTGTGATCCTTCCTCGTGGTTGGAGTCTGGCTTCTGCTATCAGCTGACACACCTGCATCTCATCAAGCCCCCATCAAGGAGCTATTCTTAATGACCTGCAGCAGCATCTAGTCTCTGCCAGATTGTCTATATCTCTAACATGGTAATCAGGTCACTTCTTATCTGCGCCTAAATAATGTTGCTACTGGTGCTTACCAGTCTTTTCTTGTGTATCCTGGCCTATTCCTTGAATTGTGTAGACCTGTACCCCTGGTCTGCCAACTTCGTTTGAATCTGTTTCTGTGAACAAAATCCTGTAGAATATTTACCTCTGCTCCATACCTGCCTGCTCACCCTCCTACGGCTCAAGCACGCACCAGAAAAAACCAGTGGCTCCTATCAAAATCCTGAAGAACACCTGCAACAGTAAGATTGAACTTTCTGACAAAACCACATTTCCTGGACTTATCTATGGACAATCCTCTACCAACACTTCTGGAAATAACATACCTCTCCTTCCTCCCAGAGACTCTCACTTCACAACTGGACAATCTCTCTGATCTGCGGACCACTCTTACACCGGCAACTGTTTCAATAAACCTTTTTATCTATCTTGATAGTGTTCCGCTTAGAGGCTGCTTAACCTTGACTCTACGAGCCGTGACAAAAGGCATTAATCAATACCTCATATTCAAGTGCACATGGAGAAATTGGGGACAAAAACTTTTGTTCATGGGGATTTTAACCAAGCAATTTGACATTCAAGTGTGTCACAGTGCACAAGCTGATAATTCAGGCTGCTAATTTAGTCTTGCAGAACACTTTTGCTATAAGTACGCACTAAATATAACAAATTCAGTAAATTTAGTTTGCATATTGTTGACCATGTTGTCAATTATGACTATACTTAGTACTGTCATTTGAAATTTTAAGGAAAGAATTTATCATTTTTAATCATTGTTGCAAATTCCATTTCCCTCTGTCTCATAAGACCCTTAAAATGGAGACTCTTTTACTAAAAGGTATTACCCGAGCTCCAAATCCAAGCCGGTCCTGGCAGCAGATGACTGTCAGCTGATATGCCACAGTCATCTGCGCTTGGTTGCAAACACTGTTTTTCCTGCAGACAGCTGCTGGGGTTGTTTAATGCTCAAATAAGCCACGTTGCCTGATAACATTGCTGTGTGTTTTTCTGCACCATGAGCAGAGTACTTCCACCACAACCAAACCGTAAAATGCTTCATATTACAGACTATTTATGTCCAATTAGGTGGAACTACATAAGCAGTCTTTTCTATGGATGTTTTTTAGACCTTGTTTTTTCTTTAGTCTAGCCTTCTAATTATCATCCACATTGAGATAAGTACAATCACACTGGACTTATCACTCACCATAGAGACCAAGGAAACCCAGAGGGACAACTAAACAGCCACTTTTCTAGCACATTTATAGTACATCTATTAATGCTAGAATTTTTTAAATGTTCCCATATGCACAACGATACAGATAAAGCACAGAGATACATTCAGCGATATAAACTAGATTGATACGATTTATTCCTCAATTTCAGTTTTGACACATACAGCATCATTAAACACAAAATCACAGCAAATATCATCTCGAGGCACTTCACTACTACAGTCCAATTCAAGCCAATTACAGTCCAATTTATTGTAATCATAATCCAATTAATTAAATAAAAAATGAGTCCAACTCATTCATATAGAGCCAATTCAAAAAGCAATTTCCTAGCTAAGGAAACCAACAGATTACACCAAAACCTCTCTTCATAAAAGTGAGCAAAGTGAGGAAAGGTGTGTCACAAGAGGCCCCCCAGCAGTCTAGGCCTATAGCAGCTTAACTATGGGATGCTTCAGGATCACCTGAGACATATATAAGGGAAATCCCGGGTTGCTCTCAACTTACCTAAGTTCTTTTATTTCTTTAAAACGTGATGGTCAACACTCTAGGGAGTTTCATAACTTATCAGTAAAAAATGTTTGTACGGAGCTTGGGCAAAGGGCATTTGGGTACTCAGCACCATCTGATTGGAACATTTTACAGAATGTTTTTGATGTTGTTGTTGATTTCATGATTTGTATTGTACCTTTGTACTTTTAGCATTTTTTTTTGCCATTATTTGTTGTAATATTATCTTATCTTTGTTTGTGCTGCTGTTCTGTTCTGCCAGCACCTTGAAAAAGAGGTTTTTAATCTCAATGGGACCTTTTTCCTGGTTAAATAAAGGTTTAATAAAACTAAAAAATCCCTAACTAAACTTTATCAAAAAGGAAAGTTTTAAGCCTAATCTTAAAAGTGGAAAGGGAAAGGAAAGAAACACAAGTTAATAACCACAATAATGTCACATGTACATAATATCATTTGAGAAATTAAACAGAGGGAAAAAGAGAGCAAAGTGAGGAAAGGTGTGACAGATGAGGTCCCCCAGCAGTCTAAGCCTATAGCAGCTTAACTATGGGATGTTTCAGGATTACCTGAGCCATCCCTAACTATAAGCTTTATCAAAAAGGAAAGTTTCAGCCTGATCTTAAAGGTAGAGAGGGTGTCTGCTTCTTGAACCCAAACTGGCAGCTGATTCCACAAGAGAGGGGCCTGATAACTGAAGGCTCTGCCTCCCATTCTACTTTTAGAAACTCTGGGAACAACAAGTAAACCTGCAGTTTGGGAGCGAAGTGCTCTGTTAGGAAAATATCTTACAATGAGATCTTTAAGATATGATGGAGCTCGGTCATTAAGAGCTTTATATGTGAGGAGAAGAATCTTAAATTCTATTCTGAATTTAACAGGGAGCCAATGAAGAGAAGCTAAAACTGGAGAAACATGATCTCTCCTGTTATTTCTCATCAGAACTCTGGCTGCAGCATTTTGGATCAGCTGGAGGCTTTTCAGAGAATATGTGGGACAGCCCAAGAATGAGAAATTACAGTAGTCCAATCTTGAAGTAACAAATGCATGAATTAGTTTCTCTGCATCACCCTGAGACAGGATGTTCCTGATTTTAACAATATTACGAAGGTGAAAGAAGGCAGTCCTAGAAACCAGTTTTATACGTGCGTCAAATGATAAATTCTGGTCAAAAATAAGAGAACAACCTCAGTTTTGTCTGAATTTAAAAGCAGACAGTTCTGAGTCATCCAGGTCTTTATGTCTTTAAGACAGGCTTGTAGTCTGACCAACCTATTGGTTTCATCTGGTTTCATAGATAAGTACAGCTAAGAATCATCAGCATAACAATGGAAATTTATGCCATGCTGTCTGATAATGTTACCGAATGGGAGCATGTATAAAGTAAAAAGAATCGGTCCAAGCACAGAACCCTGAGGAACTCCATGACTTACTCCAACGTGTGAGGAAGATTCTTCATTTACAAGAACAAACTGGAATCTATCAGATAAATATGACTTAAACCAGCCTAATGCAGTTCCTTTAATCCCAATAACATGTTCAAGTCTCTGTAACAGAATGCTGTGATCGATCGTATCAAATGCAGCACTGAGATCCAACAGGACAAGCACAGAAACAAGTCCGCTATCAGAGGCTAAGAGGAGATCATTGGTAACTTTCACCAGTGCTGTTTCTGTGCTATGATGCACTCTGAATCCTGACTGAAACTCTTCAAACAGATTATTTCTATGTAAATGATCACAAAGATTGGATATAGGTCGATAATTAGCCAACACTTCTGAATCAAGAGTAGGTTTTTTTAAGTAAAGGTTTAATTACAGCAACCTTAAAAGTCTGAGGTACATATCCTGTCAACAAAGACCGATTGATCAAATCCAATATGGAAGTATTGATTAAGGGGAAAACCTCCTTGAACAGTCTGGTTGGGATTGGGTCTAAAACACAAGTTGATGGTTTAGAAGAGACTATTGCTGTTGTTAGCTCAGAGAGATCAACTGGGCAGAAGCTGTCTAAATACAAATCAGGTTCTAAAGATACTTCTAAAGCTGCTCTACTTGATGATACATCAGTGATAATAGTGGGAAGGATTCCATTAATCTTCTCTCTGATAGAAACAATTTTATTGATGAAGAATCTCATGAAATCATCACTGCTGAGAGTTAAAGGAATACATGGCTCAGCAGAGCTCGGACTCTTTGTCAGCCTGGCAACAGTGCTGAAAAGAAACCTGGGATTATTCTTATTCTCTTCTATCAATGATGAATAATAAGCAGTTCTAGCTTTACGAAGTGCTTTCTTATACGTTATTAAACTATCTTTCCAGACTAATTGACTCTTCTAAATTAGAGGAACGCCACTGTCTCTCCAGCTTTCTTGCAGTCTGCTTTAAAGCATCTGTGAATTATACCAAGGAGCCAACCTCTTCTGACTGATTACCTTCCTTTTCAGAGGGGCAACATTGTCCAGTGTTGTACGCATTGAAGCTGTAGTGCTGTCAACAAGAGAGTCAAGTTCTACTGGAGTAAAATTTAGGTAGCCGTCCTCTGTCATATCAGCACATGGCAGTGAAGACAAGGATGATGAAATCAACTCTTTAAATCTGGTTACAGCATTCTCTGACAGACTCCTTCTATATGTAGAATTCTTCTCAGAAGCTATAGTCAAGTAATGTAAATTCAAAAGTTATTAAAAAATGGTCAGACAAGACAGGGTTATGAGGGAACACTGTTAACTGTTCACTCTCAATGCCATAAGTCAGCACAAGGTCAAGGGTATGATTAAGGCAGTGAGTAGGTCTGTGAACACTTTGAGAAAATCCAATAGAGTCTAATATAGAATTAAAGTTAATATTTAGGCTGTCATTTTCAACATCTACATGAATATTAAAGTCACCCACTACAATGACTTTATCTGTACTCAGCACTAACTGGGATAAAAACTCAGAATAAGGGCCAGGTGGACGATACACAACAACAAACACAAGAGGTGGGATCAGGTGCATCAGGTGGGAAGCCGCAGAGAAGTGTGTAAGACTACAACTCTGCATCCTGGTCTCAACCCTGGGTTGTCATGTTTTTGGATGACTAATAATTTCGTCCATATTTCTAGAAATGAGAGCTGCTCCTTCCAAAGTGGGATGGATGCCGTCTCTCCTCATCAGACCAGGTTTTCTCCAGAAAGATTGCCAATTATCTATGTAGCCCAGTGTTTTTCAATCCTGGTCCTCAAGGCACTCCGCCCCGCATGTTTTCCATGTTTCCCTGTTCCAGCACACCTAATTTAAATGAATGAATGAATGAATCTTTGACCCGTTGTTGTCCATAGTAGCAGTTGCAGCAGTTGCACATATGTTCAACCGTGATGCAAGAGGTTCTTAACTAAGCAGTTGTGTGGTGCGAGGTAGGAATGAGAATAAGCACATTTTTTCTAATGTTTGCTGTCATTGTTATTGATGTTCATAATTGGTGCAAACATCATTTGTGTCTGGCTTCATACAAAAAAAATAATGACAACTTTTACTTAGTAATTTTGCAAAGAGTATCAATGATAGAAAAAAACTCTTCTTCACAATATTAGTTGCCTGTAATAACATGCAGTCACAAATAAAGATAGATTCTAGATAATCACAACTTGGAACTGAAGAATGTTGACTGACAGAAAAATGTCTGCTTTGTGACAATTTATGTTCTGTTTCATGTCTTTTCTCATCATTTCCTGTTTTATTTTGAAAAATCGCTGACCTTCCCGTCTCCTTTCAGGTATCTTGCCCTTCCTCCTGTGTCAAGCGTCTGATTGTCCAAGTGTTTCCACCTGTTCCCCTTGGTCCCTCATGTGTTCAAATAGTCTGTGTTTCCCTTGTCTTGTGCCAGTAGGTTGTCTCCGTTTGAGCCACACTACCAGCCTCACGTTAACCCATAGTTTCACAGTCATAGTTCCAAGAGCCTGCAGTGAGTGATCCTCCTGCAGTGCTATCCTGTTTTGTAATTTATTCTTATTCATAGCCTTAGTTAATTTATTTCAATATGGTAAGTTTTATAGCCTTGTTTGTTCCCGTTTTCAAGGAGAGATTTTTTGTTGTAACCTTTCATAGTCGCCTCCGTTAAAGGAGAGTTTTAAGATTTATGTTGGTTAACTTTCATAGCTGTGCTCATCCTCCGCCATAGTTACTGAAGAGAGCGCTTAGGTTTCCACAGCCCGTTATTTTGCTCTGCCTGGAGACTGCCCTGCCTTGCTGTGCTCTGTGTGATATTATAATAAACGTCTCTTTGAATCCGAAAAGACCCTGCATCTGTGTCCTGAGTCCGCTGGTACCTGACAATCATTTGCTCTGTGAGGAGATTTAAGAAATATTAAATGGATGTATGATTGACATCTCTGTTTCTGCAGTTCCCTCTGTTGCACATATTATCTGCCTGCCAAGTCACTGACAGGAGAGCCATTCTATATAGAGTTTATAAAGATAATTTTATAGTTAGCGTTTTACTGTAACATCTGGATACAAAATCATTTAAATTAAATCAGTCAGACGCAGAGAGATTAAATGTTTGTAAAATGTACTTGTAACTTTAATCACAAATTATTGTTGACCTTCATAAGAGCTGCTGGATGTATGGGGCTTTTATTCAGACAGCTTTGTGTATTCACATGAAAGCTGAGCAGTAGCAACAGGCTTTAATACCACAACTCACCTGTAGATCCTGCCAGTTTAAGGATATTTTTGCCACTGCCCTAGGGAAATTAACTGTGTAAATGTGAGCGAATAGCATTGGGTGTGTATGTGTGTGTTTAGTATGCAAAGGCAATTATGTCAACAGTTGCATTGATAGGAGGATGTGACTACCTCTTCCTACCATCATCAGAAGATTATTGAGAAGTCTGTTGTGCAGATTAAGTACATATTTAGCTGTTCATATTTTGTCGTTTTTCTATGCTTCAGTACATTTTATTTTGATTCAAATAAAATAATTGATACATGAGAAATTGTAGCTTTACTATGAATAGGTTTACAATATGCTGGGAGCTACAGAACTAAAGATTCATTGACACCTCGAAGGACATTAAATGTGGAAAGATTAATTCATTAATTAATTAATCTTCTAGATTAATTTTGATGTTGTGCAAAAAAACTTACAGAAGTGGCTAAAAACAAATGATTGCTCATTTGAATTAAAGATAAAAATACTGCAAACAAAGTTTTGTTGTCTCAGGTAAAAAAAAACACTTCATATATAATTTTGCATTTATCCATCTCATAAAATAGTCTTAGTTTATAATTAATAATAATACATTTTATTTGAAGGTGCCTTTCAAGTCACCCAAGGTCACCTTACAATAAATACAGGATAAAAGAAAAGCATTAAAGATCGAAACAACATTAAAACAGAACATCAATATTAAAACAAGTGAAGTGCACAGGGTCCAGGGAGAACGCCAGTTTGAACATGTGAGTTTTGAGTTGAGATTTGAATGATGTGATGGAGTCTGATTGTCTTATGTGTGGGGGGAGGAAGTCTGGGTGCTGAGCAGCTCAGAAGGTTTTTGTAGTCGATGCAGTATTGTACAGGGAACCAGTGAAGTTGGATGAGTACAAGGGTGGATATGGTCCGATGATTTGGTACAGGTGATGATCTGGGTGGCCAAGTTCTGAATGATTTGCAGTCTGTTGATGAGTTTGGTGGGGAGTCCGGTGAGGAGGGCATTGCAGTAGTTGACACGGGATGTGACAAATGAGTGGACCAGGATTTTAGAGCTAGACTTGGTGATGGGCGGAATCTGGAGATGTTGCAGAGGTGGAAGAATGCAGTCCGGGTGATGTTTTGAATATGGGGAGCAAATGAAAGGGTGCTGTCCAGAATGATGCCGAGGTTCTTGACTTGGGGGGAGAAGGGTACAGGGAATCCATCAACGATGATGGGTGGAGCTGGGATGCGTTGGGATTTGGTGATGATGGATTTGGAGCTGATGAGCAGGGCCTCGGTTTTATTGTCGTTTAGCTTTAGGAAGTTCCTGCTCATCCAGCTCCGTATGTCATCAATGCAGGCGATGAGGAAGGTAGGAGGGATGGCAGCGGTCAGTTTAGAGAAGATGTAGACCTGTGTGTCGTTGGCGTAGCACTGAAAATTAACCCCATGGTGATGGAGGAGTGTGCCCAGGGGGAGGAGGTAAATGATGAAAAGAAGGAGACACAAGACAGTCCTAGAAACCAGTTTTATATGTGCGTCAAATGATCAATTCTGGTCAAAAATAACTCCAAGGTTCCTCACTGTAGAACTAGAAGCCAAGGAAATACCATCTAGAGTAACTATATAACTAGATATGCAGATTGAACACAAAAAAGTTCAAATGTAAAAAGATAAAAGGGGGCTATTGCATGCAGTTCGTTACATGGATGTGGGGAAGATGTCAGCAGTCACTGTTAAAAAGCCTTATGGCTTTGGAGCCAAAGGATCTCTTGAAACTGTCAGTCCTGCTGCGCAGTAAGATGATCCTCTCACTGCAGCTGCTTCACTGTTTGCCAGGATATTGTGGAGCGGGTGTTTATTGTTGTCCACAGTAGCATACAGCTTCCTCCCCATCTGCTGCTCTACAACAGTTCTGAGAGGGTCCCCTGTCTAGCACAGAACTGACCTTGTTCACAAATTTGTCCAGATGCATGCAGTTTTAGCCTGTCGTGCTACTACCCCAGAAGACAACAGCAGACTGACTGGTATGGTGTTTTAGATCTCCTGAAGTCCACCACCAGTTCCTTGGTCTTGGTGATGTTCAGGAGAAGACAGTTCTTTTAATTCCATTGAGTGAAGGACTCCACAAGGTCTTTGTACTCCTTCTCCTGTCCACCGTGCACATATGCCACAACAGCCATATCGTCAGAATACTTCTGTATGTAGAAGGATTCTGAGTTGTATCTAAAGTCCAAATGTGTAGAGCATAAAAAGAAAAGGAACTAAGACAGTCCTTATTATTCATGTGTCCCAGAAACACATCTCCCCATCCTGACATATCGTGGTCTGGCAGTGAAATAGTCCATAATCAGGACATCAGGAAGGAGGCCACCCCCATATCTAGAAGCTTGTCTTTCAGTATGGGAGGCCGTATGGTGTTGAAGACACTAGATAAGTCGAAGAACATGATCCTCACATATGAACCAGGTACATCCAGGTAGGCATATACCCAGAGCAGCATGTACAGAATTGCATCTTCCACTCCAAACTGAAAAGGATAAAGATCCTCAGCAACCTGTCTCATGTGATTGACAAGGAGCTGCTCCAAGGTCTTCATTATGTGGATTGTCAAAGCCACTGGTCTGTAGACATTCAGCTCCACCGGTCACCCCAATTTGAGACAAGAAGTCTTCCACAGCACTGGAACTTTTTCCATCTGAAAGATTATATTGAAGAGCCCCTGGAGAGGGACTGCTTGCTGTCCGGCACAATCCTTCAGAAGCCTTGGACACACTCCACCTGGGCCTGCAGCCTTACCTGGCTGAAGTATATTGAGCTCAGCCCCCACCTCTTCTGTTGTTAAAGATGGGGGGGAGCTGCTCATATTGCAGTGGTGGTGAATCTGAGGAGGGGAGGCAGAGGATAGGTGGCATCCACTGCGGTGGAGGTGCAGCAAGGCAAAGGGGACCTGATAGTAAATTGTAAAGTAGCCACAGAAATGCAGGAGCAGGTAGGTAGAGGAGGCCAGGTAGAGAGAGTGGCCACAGAGGTGAGGGTGCAGCTAGGCAGAGAAAGCAGTGTGGAGGGACCAGCCGCAGACATGAGGGTGGAGGGAGCAGCAGCAGAGGTGGAAAAAGCCACACTATCAAACCTTTTGTAATATTGGTTGAAAGTATTGACTCTGTCCACATCACCTTCCACAGACAGAGTTCTTCAATCTGTATCCAGTGATGGTCCGTATCCCCCTCCACACCTCCTTGGTGTTATTGTTCTCGAGTTGTCTTCCCACCTTTTTCTTGTACTCCACCTTAGCTCGACTCAGTGTCTTTTTTTAGAGCTTCCATTGTACATTCCTCCACTTTACCTTATTCCCGTCCTGGAACGCCCTCTTATTCTGGTTCAGGAGGCCCTTGATGTCACTGGTAATCCACAGTTTATTGTTAGGATAGCACCGTTCATCTGGAATCTCAGTGTCCTTACAGAAGTTAAGGTAGTCTGTGGTGGTGTGGACCCTCCTGGCCCTCCCTCAAATTTGCATTAGTATCATGAGCAATTGATATCCATGAGGGTGTCATAGCAACCGACTAGACTTTGTGTCAATCTAACAGCCATAACACACAAAATTAGGACATAAGGCCATGCCTGTCGGTATGTTGACGCTGAGGCAGATCAGTCTTTTCATGTGCATTCTTAGTTCAAACTGTAGTTAGATATTTAATCCCCAGAGACTGTTTTTAGATTATTTTAGGACTTTTAGCCATTAAAACCTATGAAGATGAGCACTCGGCAGGTGTAGTAAAGTCTGATGCGTCTCTAATGGAGTAGCTGGCACTTCATCCTCCGGCACAATACAACTACTGTACAAAAACTACCATTTAAATCTCTATAATTGTACTAATTTTGAAGCTCTTTTATACTAGCTGATTGTATCTAATCACTGAGCTCCTTTTAATTCATTACACAGCTCAATGAAGACAAATTAATGCCAAATTATGACTTTGTGTTATTGTGCAGTCTAGACACTCGGTAATGCTGTCTCAAAGCTCCAAGTCTTCCCTCCACCCCTCTACCAACAGCAGCTTGCCTGGTTTTGGCCCCTTAATAACTCACAAAAACCCACTCTTTTTTCCTCTTGGGCAATTCATACACATCCTCCCTGTTTCACCTCTTTTTTGCTGCCTCTCTCTCTGCTGCCCTTTCCCGCTCTGCTTCCTTTGTTCTTTTATTTGTGCTCACATCCCCACCTCTCATCCCATCTTTCAACATGTATGCCTCCACCCTCTTCACTTAGCTTCCATGCTGAGCTGAGCCACTGCTATCTTCTTTTGCTTGAAAGCTCACTGATATTTTCTCCAGTGAAGAAGCCTTCTACAGCGCAGATTAGTGAGCCTGGGCTGGATTTTGGAGTTGCCAGGGAAAACTAAATCCCTGTGAAGTCCTAGAGGAACATCAAGTCGAGCATCAATGCACACAGTGTCAGCTTCTCACACAAAGCCCTCCTCTCTACTCATAGTTCCACAACAAATAGTTAACCACATGATGGAAATAAGCAGCAAGGTAATGCTGGGATTTATTTTGTATGTTTTTTTTGTTTTTTTTTTACAATTACCTGTCATTTTTAAAAATACTGCTATTTACTTTCTTTAATATTGTGAAAGATTACTGTTTTTCTGTTTTACATCAACATAAACTGTTATAATAGGATGAGCATTTTCACAAGTAAAATTTTTTGTAATACTGAGGCTGTTAGAAATACATCTAGAGTAAACTGTCAAGTTGACATGTTGCTGCTCAGAAACAGCAGAATAAGCACAATTCAGCTTGATGAAGTCTTCTGGTCATGCTGCAAAGAAGTGCCTACAGAGTCCTCTATTGGTTTACCATTGTATTCCTAAAACACTTGGCACAATAGAATCTCAATAAAATCTAAATAAATCCAGTACATGCAAAGATTATTTCTTATTCCACACTCTGTTTCTCATTAAGATGTGGGATCTGCTTTTCCCATAGTACAATTAAATTTCAGGCAGTTCAGTCAGAGACAGTTGTCTATGTTAAGAGGATTTCTGCTGGTGAATGATTTAAACACTTAAAGTTTTGTGGGGACACCCACTGGACCCAAATGTGTTAATAGTCATGTTTGTGTCATGACTTTAGGTTTTTCATGTTTTAGGTTTCTGTTAAGTCAGTATTTCTCAATTCCGGTCCTCATGACCCACTGCCCTGCATGTTTTCGATGTTTCCCTCCCCCACCACACCTGATTCAAATGAATGGCTCCTTATGAGGCCACTGCAGAGCTTGATGACGAGCTGATCATTTAAATACCGCATTGAATACTGCATTTTTATATCTGCCGCGTCCATTCTGGCCAGATCCTTCTGTCACGATTGGTTGTGTTGTGTTGTGTTGTGTTGTGTTGTGTTGTGTTGTGTTGTGTTGTGTTGTGTTGTGTTGTGTTGTGTTGTGTTGTGTTGTGTGACTTGACACTTGACTTGAGAATGACAGTGAGGATCTGGCAATGTGTATGAGGGAACATGGAAACTAAATACTGAAGGGAGGTGATTAGTGATGGAGTGCAGCTGAGGGGAAAGCACAGGTGAAGTGAGTGAACTGATGACCAAGAGTGACTGAGGGAAAACTAATGACTGAACAGAAACCTAAAACATGAAAAACCTAAAGTCATGACAGCTTTAATCTTGGTGAGCATATGCATGCTGGATTAAGTCAACCCCCAAACTGCAAAACTTGTGTATGTTAGTCCAGCTTTCACAACTTGAAATTTGTATGATACGGGTCAGACTAATATGTAATGCTTACATGTATTTAAAAGTTTGGTCTTGATCTTCCTAACACAATCATGTGGTTCTGTGTCATGTACACAAGCTTTATTCAGCTGGTTAGGAAAGTTAGGAAATGACTTAGGGTTTGGTTAAACATAGATAAAATGTCATTAGACATATTACAGACAAGTTCATTATAAATGTATTTGCAACATTCCATTTACATTTATTGACACTTCATAATAAATCCAGTCAAAAACAAAAATATATATAAACAATTGTAACTTTATCAGAACTAATTTGTTTTTCAAGCACATTGTAGATGATTTTAAGTTTTAAGAGATGAGTTTGGCATGTTTCACTATCTAGCTTCACTACCCTGTCAGCTTGTTGTAAGGGCTGTCTAATTACTAGAGCAGTAATAAACCAACACCCCCAAAGAGCAGTCATGTGACATTACAGTGATATTTTTAACTCTTGCCATTTATGTTACAATATCTAAAAATATGTATGAACATTATTGGTAACCTTTTGCTTTTGTTTTTAACTCCTAAACCTATTCTCAAGTCCCAACATGTTCTTATCTTCCACCATATCAAAATTGTGCCAGGTGTATATGTTCTTGTGTAGCAAGAAATTGGAAGTAAAAGACCTCAACATGGAGCAGGACTGTGCAGATACATTACGCAATGAGAATGTGGATGGACAGTTCACCAAATATCACAATATCGCACAAGTTGCATGTTATCAGAAACCAAGGGGAAATCAGAGGGAACATAGTCACGGTAGATTTTTTTTAATCTTTATTGTGAAACTACAGTTGGAGCTGTGACTTCATAGCCAGCATGGCTATCATTTATCAAGTTCATGCAAGAAAGAAGAGGAAAAAAACACTTGAAGATTATAGATAGAAGTCAGAGACAGTGTAGTATAATATATTAAAAATAAATAATAAACCTTCATGAATAAATAATTTATTCAAAACAAATTTGATTTACAACTATGCCACTCATTTACAATTATTGAATACATTAATGAACACTACAAACACATCTAATATAGCATAGTGTATAAACCATATACCATTCACTGAGTAATGAGGCACGGCTAATTAATAAAGGACTTTCACCTCCCCAGTGCTAATGCACCCATAAATTATATTTGTCAAACCATTTTCATATATACAGAAGTAAATATTATGTAGCAAATCAATAAATGATTCAGAGGCTGATTTCTTTTATTACATGTTGCAGAGAGGCATTAATTTATTTATCAAATCGGATGAAGAGCACACAGCATGCAGAGTGTGTGAAGGCATATGGACACACATGCTAGCGCACACACATGCACACAAACCAAGGGAGGGCTTAGTGGAGTGAATATAGCCAGTTGTGCCAGCCAGCAGTACTTTCGGAATGATTATGTTATCTATTCAGACAGATCTCCAGGGGGAAATATTTGAAGCCATAAAACTGCCAGTTCTCTGGTCTCCATGCCTTTGTGGGTTTGTGTCTGTGTATGTGCGGGTGTGTGTGTCTGGGTAAGTTGGGTGACATTGCTGAGCGCAATGAGCCGATGGCATCTGAAGGCTATTAGCATGGGGAGAATACATTCCGGAACTGGCCGTTCAATACAAACACTCGGCTTGCCGTAATGAGGTGTGACTAGACTGCTTCGTTACCATGGAGAGTCTCAACAGCCAGTATTGTTCTTCCATCTCCCTCTCTTATTTCTCACTTTTAAACACCCTTTTTGATGAATCTCATTTGCAGGCAGGATTAACGACGCCAGTTAAGGAGAAGTGTTAGGGAGGAAGCTTTGGTATTGGCAGACTTTTTGTTGTGCTTTCTGTTGGATGAATACTAGAATGGGTGATTAATCTTTTTTTTGTTCATCACATTTGATCACAAGAAAGCAATATGTAACTTTAGTTGCTACCACTCACTTTGTTGCTATATTCCTTGCCATGGCAACTTGGCGCCAAAATCAACATTTTTCAAATGGAATAGATTCAGTAGGTTTTGCACTGTTGGCTCAAAGCATTAGGGTTCCTGATTCGAATCCCAGCTGGGGCTTTACTGCATGGAGTTTGTATGTTCTGTGCATGGGTTCTCTCTGGGTACTCTGGCTTTCCCCCACTATCCAAAAACATACATGTTAGGGTAACTGGTGATTCTTTATTAACCCTAGGAGTGAGTGTGAACGTGTGTGTGGTTGTTCGTTCCTGTGTGGCCCTGTGATGGATAAGGATACAATCTTAGTAAGCTTTAGTATGTTTTGACCTAGCAGGCCAGCTGCTCACTAACACAAGGATACCTGTAATAGATGGATAGTTGTTGTGACTGCCTCAGTTTACAGACTTTTTATAATCTTGTTGCACCAGCAGTTGTTGCTTATTTGAGGCTTCAGTGGCTGCTTAGTAAACTGTTGATGCTGCCTACATTGATCTGTTACTTCAGCTGTATATCTATGATAGCTTCCAACTTGCAGTTCAGTCCTGCTGAGGAGGAATACCTTATAGACAGATGATAAAAGCTTCAGAAATATCAAGTCTGGTAAACTGTTTGACTTTACTTTTTTTGTGCTCTTTATCGTAAATCAGACTCATCTATCAGATACACCTGACTGAATTAAAAAAAATCCAGGCTAAACCAGGCCAGTGAAGAATTTACTTCTTCAGGTACATTCCACCCTCTTGGGCAGTTTTGTGTTTATTTCCGAGGAAGGCTCTCTTTCCCAGGTCTCTCTTGGCCTCAGAGCAAAGGCTCTTGGCCGAGGTCCACACTGCACAAAGGGCTCGGCATTCCAGCTGTCTGCCTTTAATCCAGTGTGTCAGCTCGTGTTAATGTTGCAGTGTGAAATCTAAGGGCATGAAGCGGCGTGGAATATCTACAAGAAAAAAACCTAGCCTAAGAATTCATCTGAAAAAGACCACCTTGCATTGCTAGCCAGTGGTCTGATGATGGTAAATTTAATGGGTAGTGCATTTAGGAGGGTGAGATTTTGTGAATGTTTGTGCTTGTGTGTGCATGCCACCACATTTGCCCGGCAGAAAGTAAGAAGATAACATTAGGGATGTAGCTTGAAATGGAACTACCTAACATCCAAGGGGGATGCTATTCTAATCAAAAGGGAAAGGATGGGGAAAAAAAGAGGAGCCTGTGCACTAATGTGAGATGAAATCAGCATTTCCTCTTCTCCTCAGGACCCCTGTGTTCTGTTCTGACACACAAAAGAATAATGACAAGCTTCTGTGAATGGTTAATTATCTTAGACACACATGTTGACGCCCACTTCCACAAACAAGTATGGACCAAAAGTACATATGATGTGACCAAATGCCTATGGGTACACATCTATATCTATGAGTGTATGCAAACACACGTAGTAACGCTACAATCTCTCTACACTTGTCTGTCTCACCTCAAATCTTTTCCTCCCAAATCTGGCTTTGTTAGGCCAAATCCCATATCTGCTATCTTTACAGCAAGTAACATCTACTCAACCAATCAATGTCATTTGTATTATGAACCACATTTACAGTTTTTGTGTGTCTGTGGGTTTGTATGCTGTTTTATAAGGGGACAATGACTATCTTCTCTTGTCTATGTTGTATAGAAGTAGTAAAAACGTAATCCCAAATGAAAATATAAGACAGCCTTACTTTACAATACAAGTGTGATCTGCCTCTGTCTCCTACAGGGACATGCCACCCAAGATGTCCTGACACTTGGCCGAAGCATTTCAGATTGAGTAACCTTTCTGATCTGCTTCTCCGCTGTATTGTAAGTGTAATTGTATTAAAGTCTAAAACAGTTTGCCAGTGCAGCTTAAATTAATTATTGCTCTCATTGGTTTTGTTTTTTTTTTCTGTGGCATTATGATGATTTGTTTTCTGGGTAGTTATTCACTTCAATCCTGTGTAAATCCAGATCTAAGGAATGGTAATCATATATCACATACATATCACTTTTGCTCTTTAAATGAATTTTATAATATTTATAATTGAATGCCATTTTAGTGGTTTATGATTTTCTTTTCCATTTAATAAATCAAACACATAAATGGAATGGCAAGAGGTCCAACAGAGTTAACAACAAATCATACTTTTCTCTGCATATTAATCTTATACGAGGTGTTGCATGTGCCAACAATATATACGCTGGGTGTCTAAATTAGCAAACTTTGCATTTAGCTTAGTTGAAAAATGAATAAGGCAGCAGGAACCACAATCTGGCTTGACTTTTTATTATTGTGAAAAAAAATTATAATTTTGTAATAGCATCTATGTAGTAGTATCTTTGTAAATAGCTGGCTGTGTTAGTTTAATCATCAATAGCAAGACATAAGAATGAATTGGTGCAGTATAATCAATACACATACCACTGCCTAATGTTTGACTGATTGATGATTGGATGACTTGAATATTTTAGAGGTTAGAATACACTGAAATAATTGATTATAACTGTATTGTATAATACAGAAACAACAATACTTGTAACAATGGAGTTAAGAAAATGTGGTAAAAAGCTACCAAACAACTACAGTTCTTTAGAAAAACATTTATTCCCTTTTCCTGTTTTGTTACATTAAAACTGTTAATTCTAATAGAATCTTTTTAAATTATATAATGAACCACTACAGTATAGACCAAACTGGAGAAATTTGATGAAAAAAATGTCTCAACAAGATGTAATAAAGTATAAAAAGTGAGTTAGTGCACTTATGTCTCCTATGTTTATGAAGCCATAACTTAACCCTCTGAGGTCTATGATCACGTCGGCGTGATCAGATCACATGACGTCATTACGGCTCAGACCCCAGAGGGTTAAAGCAACACTTGAGAGGTTTGTGAGCTTTAAAATGATACGCTTTTGAGTTGTTTTGAAGTAAACTGACCTTTGTTTTGAAAGACTGTACATTTCAGGACTTTTCACACTGTTTTGCTTTACAGTCACAATCCCTTTTTGTGGACTTTTGATTGACATCTCTGTGGTCTCTTCAACATAGCAACAAATTCATGTTTATAGCGGTACATGTTCAAGGCTCACACAGAGATTTGTCTTTCATCACAGTGGCATTACGTCCCACAACTGTTGAGGGATATGTTCCACTAGCCAGTAGCCCACTTGTCATCAATATGTCCTGGTCCCCCACCACCTGGTTTGGATCATCAGGCAACTTGCGAGCATTTCTTAAATTTTATGTATCTTGCTCATATTATCGTAAAATCCGGACTGTAAGCCGCTACGTTTTTCCCAGGCTTTGAGCACCACGGCTTATAATGTGGTGCGGCTAATATATGTTTTTATCTTTTTTTTCACGCCGCCAAAAACATTTTGCCTCGTAACATTAGACAAATAGAATGAACGAATAGTTCACAGTGGTCCAATGAAATTGTACGATAAATCAAACACACTTACACTACTAAATTATTGTAAATCGGTCATTTCTACTCAAAGTCAACATGGAAAACAAAAGAAGAAATGCAGATGATGCAGCTTTTAAATGAAATGCGATCAATCTCAGATGAGACAATGAAAGAGACTGAAGTGAGCGACGAAGTTCTGAGGCTGTTCAATTTGGACACTGAAGAAGATGATTTTGATGGATTTAGTGCGTAGGACAAAGATGAAGAAGGCGATCAATGACTTTTCCTGGTAGGCCACCATCTTTTTTTAACCAACCGTGTTACAGGCACAGTTCGGGAAAAAAAAGCATTTACGCCACGGGATGGCAACACCCATTCCAACATCCCGCCAGTCCGACAACCCACCAGAACAACATCCCGCTATTCCGACATGCAAACATCCCACCATTCCAACAAGGTTTTCCGTATAAGGAAATGTGCGTTACTCAACAGGTGAGTCCCTTGTTTCTGTTCATGCATTTTACATGTTTTAACACATGTTTACAGATAAGCGTTATTAAAGACACAAAGTCTCAGCAACTGGAGGAGGAGAAGCAGACCGCGGTGGTTTTCAATCACACACTCCGATGCCACTTGTTTCAACTTCTGAAAATTTAATCCAGGAAAAAAAGCTTTACAAACATGGACCAAAACGGCTCCATAATACGCACAAAAAAGAACAAAAGAAACGAAAGTTAACTACAAAAAAGCAACTAAACAGCATGAAGTGGTCAAAATTGGTGTTTTACGCATGCCTCTGTGCATCTGTTACATGCGTCTTTGGGCTCTCCCACGTTGGTTTGTGGATGAAAGCTATATGTTCAGCTCCCCTTACATGTATAAACAATCTCTACATGATATTTTGGTTTGCAAAACCCAGATAATAATAGTGTAGACTACAAGGAACCAACTTATTCTAACTTTTTTGCGCATGGAGCGGACATCTACTTTATTCTCAGTCTCTGCATGTTAATGACGCTCATCTCTGTACCAGGTGACATGTTCTCGCTGGAATTAGGCAGTGATTTCAGGTATGTAACTGGAGTGCTGTTATTGATATCTGTAATTGCAATTATTACTTTTGCATATGATGCCATATACGTACAAAAGCTCTGTGGAGAGCTCCACTCCAGCTGGCTGCCATGACAGGTCACTGACTCTGTATTTCTGCTTAATGAGTTTGAGTCTCGCCTTAGTTACATTAATATCTGTATTTTGATATTTGAAATTTCAGGGGATTTTGATAATAGATTATTAAAGTTTGTTTGCGAGGCTGTGGTTTTCCTCTGCTTTAAAATCACGTAGTCTGAGGCTTTGATGTCGCCTGGAAACAGCTCCACTTACTCATTCAGATGCAAAACAAAGACAAACTGCTCTCCGCCAAACTTTAGGGCGTATTTGTGCCGGCATATCATTAGTGCAAAATGTTTTGGGTAAAAAAATAGGCTATTAAAAGGAACTGTCGGAAAGGCGGCAAGTTAAAAAAACAAAACATACCGTCATTCCGACCATAGGAGGAAAAAAGTATCGGAATGACGGGAAGTTTGATAGAAAATAAAGTGTTGCCATTCCGACAATTTGAGGCCCATGTCGGACTGGAGAGATGTCGGAATGTCAGCATGTAACCTGTGCCACATATTTGTGCGTTACCGATAGGTATTTAAGTTAAAACCATTAGTGTTACAGGGACTGTTCGAAAAAAAAGCATTTGCAAAATTTGTTTATGTTACCATACACATTTAATTAAAAGTTTAAAAATCCTCACGTGTAACATCTTTCTGTGTAAATATCTCATATTACAATGCAGACATCCACGACTAATAATAGAATAATAATAATTAGAAGGTGCGGCTTATATTCAGGTGCGCTCTATAGTACGAAATTTACGGTAGTTGCTGGAAGCATGCAGTTCTGAAGCACTGAGTGAGACATTGACTCTGATACCAATACAATTTACTAGGATATACAGCAAGAACATCGGGAAATCATTCAGTCTTCAGTCTATAATTTTTGCCAAATTATATTAAAGAAAGGCAAGGTGATCACGACTGAAGGGGTTGAACTAACAGAGGGTATCACAGAAGACAGTGTGGACAGCTACAAATACCTTAGGATCCCACAGGCAAATAGCAACCATGAGGAGGCTACAAGGAGGGCAGCCACAATCAAGTATCTACAAAGATAAAGACAGGTCCTGAAAAGTTGAATCATAAGAACAAAGCCTGCATCATCAAATACCCCACTGTCATAACAACCTCACCAAAAGAGGGGACAGAAGCCATTGATATCATGACAAGAATGCTTCTCACAGTGCACTAAAGGTTTAACCCAAGTCCAGCATGCTGAATTTGTACCTTAAGCAGAAGGAGGGAGGCCAAGACTAACTGAGTGTTAAAGTCACGATCCAGGATGGAATACATTGAGAAGATGACCCCTAGTGATGAACTGCTAACTAGGTGTAGCAGACAGCTGAAACCCAGGAGAGGGGAGGAGGAAGGGAAGAAACCATCATGGAAGGATAAGCCTTTGCACGGCACGTACTAACAACAGATTGAAGAAGTAGTTGATTTTGGCCGCTCAAGAACAGGCCCTGAGCACAATAGCAATAGATGCCAGGGTCTACCACACCAGACAGGAACCCAGGTGCAGGCTGTGCAAAGAGGCCTGTGTGACAGTTCAGCACATAATAGTGGGGTGTAAGATGCAGTTAGGCACGACATACATGGAACACCATAACCGAGTGGCAGGACAAATGTATAAAAACATATATGCCGAGTGCAGGTTGGATGTCCTAAAGTCAAAATGTGGGACAGATCCTGTGGGACTTCCAGATCTGGACTGATAAGCAGGTGATGGCTAACCTACTGGACATTGTGGTGGTCAACAAACTCTAGAGGAAGGTAATAGTGACAGATGTAGCAATTCCAAGTGACAGCAACATCATGAAGAAGGAACACAAGAAGCTTGAAAAAAAAAACAAGGGTTGAAGGAAGAAGTTAAAAAGACATGGGAATTAAAGGCAGCAGAGGTACTTTCCCCTCATAGCGGGGGTCATAGGAGCACTTGGAACATGACCGCCAAACTGAGAGAGTGGCTCCAGCAGATTCATCATCAGAGATCTCTTTCCAGAAGAGCACAGTTCCAGGAAAAGATACGATACTGCGTAGAACACTCAAGCTCCAAGGCCTCTGGTAGAGGACCTGAGCTTGAAAGAGGAGGTCCCACTGACAAAGAAGGGTGAGAAGTCCCAGAGTCTTCAACAGCAATAAGCAATGGAACCACCAAGCAAACAATTCAAAGAAGACCAAAAAGCTCTTCTACTGGAGCAGGAGCAAATTATAAAGAACTACAGAAAGGATTGGTTTACTAAAATATATATTGAGAAAAAATCTCCTTTGTAGTACCATTAAATGGAAAGAATATGGCACCAAACAAATCTGCCACAAGAGGGCAGATGATCAAGACTTACAGTAGACCAGTCGAGAAAGAGAGATAGGCCAAAGGCACAGCAGCAAAGTGCCATAGCAGTGGTTGTTTGTCTATGGGACCACCTTGATATATAGACTCCATAAAGCAAGGGAAAAAAATAAACCATTTTAAAAAAGTAAAAACTAGAAAGCATATTCTATGTTCCCCAAACATGTGTAAGAAGGTACTTTGGTAATTTGGCTTTGTTTGTTTGTTATTGTTTAGGTTTTTTTTGCTTGTTGGCTCCCCCTACAGTTGTGGTAAAACATACCTCTTTCTGTAGCCTGCTTTAGAAGCTGATGAAATACTACGTGTTTTAATCTACACTGTGTTACAGGCTACACATCTTTTTTGTCTATCACACACATTTTCACACACAACGATCGATGCATCAGAGGCAATGAGGGGTTCAGTGTCTTAGCCAAGGACACTTTAACTTCAGGCCAGGGGAAACAAATAATAAAACTACCGACACTTGACAGATAACGACTTAAACTTTGAGCTGCAGCCGGCCTACAAATGTTGTGTGTTTCCCATTAGTCATGATACAGACAGCCACTGTAAATGTGTGGAGTATAAAAAACATGTTTCATTAGTTTGATTTCAGGAATAAAACACAGCTTCTATCTCTTGGGATTCACTCTTGGGATGTCTCAACAGAGCAGAGTAAGAAATTACCATGATCGCTGCGGCATCTGCCACAGAATTTAGTTTTTTTTTTCTTTTAAACTTTATTTGTAATGAAAACAGTGTAATTTTTATAATTGCAACAAGGTCTTTTTTCTTTTGAAACTTTATTAATTCTGTCAAAAGTGTATTTTTACTAGTTTGTGCATGACTTGGTACCATAAAGCACAATTGTGCTGTGCTGGGCAGGAAACCAATGTTCTGAGGTGCAGTACCCCCAGAGGGTTGCAGTGCAGATTCAGGCCTGGGAATGTGCCATATAAGGTTGGTGTGCTGAAAATGAGTCTGAAGCACATAGTTTTAAGGTTAAAAACATATTAAGTGTTTTTTTAAAGTAAACTTTTTGGCCATCAGTGTATGGTGCAAAGCCAGCAACTCACATCATCGCGAGGATACCATCCTCAATAAGGACACATTGTTGGTTGCAGCACCATGCAGTGGCAACAAGTCCTTCAACTGAAATGATAATATTGGTTGTTTGTGCATATCCTTCATATGGCTCATAATGGAGTCCTGCAAATTGCTGCTCCAACAAATAGTAAAAGGAAAATACATCTCCACATCAGAGAAGACGTCATTCTCAAGTCTTTTGTTTTTGAGAATCGACAAAAGTGGGGGAGGTGGATAAAGCAATTAAATGCTGTGCTTTTAACCATGGGCCTTTGTGTGATGAGAGATCAAGATCAAAATACATATCATGAATAATGCAATGACAATTTACCAAAACAAAAAGCGGCAATAAACCCATCACCCATACAGTATGCCATTTTGGTTACATGTAAACTCATTATAAACAAGCGCTGTCACATTCTGTTTAGCTTTAGAAAATAACCAAATAATCAAAACTATTTGGGTAGGGATAGAAAACAAATAAAAGGGTTTGAACTAAAAAACCTTTTTTTTTTACACTGCAGCTACATGAGCAAATGCAGTTGCTGTCACAGCCACTAGTGGCCACATTTTCTTGAGGCCACTTATGAATGTTAACATTGACTGTATGCCTGCTTGACCAAACACTACATGGGCACGTTTTTGGTTGGACAGTTTCTCTGTACGGATGTTTATCATTGGCACAGTCAGGGAAATTAGTCAGAATTGAATGATGTACAAAGTACAGACAAATTCTTGTCGAAAACCTGTTCCAGTCCACCTGTTGAGGGAAGTGAGACTGGGAGAAAGGTTCAGCTTCACCAGCATGATAATTCCTTCATTTATTCCATGAATTCCTTCATCTTCTGGACTGTTTGAGCTTGGAACAATATGTCAAATTGCAAACACACACTCATGGACGCACTCTGGATGTAGTCATCACAAACACTTTAACTGCGCAACATCTCTCTGCTTATGACATGAGAGTCTCAGGTCACAAAGTTGTTTGTATGGAGCTTCCCTTTCTGGACAGTGCCATAAATCCAAAGATTTATTTCCTTTAGAAATCTGAAAAAGATCAATTCTGAACTTCTAGCAGCTGACCTTGAGATTCATATTCCTGTCTCCCTTCCAGTATCCATTAATGCATTTGACTTTTATAACACCAGCCTCGCTAGCATCTTGGACCATCATGCTCCTGTTCGAGAGAGAAAAGTTACCTTTTCACGCTCAGCCCTGAGCTGTTTACCCCTGGGCTGAGGAAAATGTCGGCAGCTGGTCGAGTACTAGAGAGACGATTTTTAGCCTCTGGTCTGCTAGTTCACAAGCTAGCTTCTCAGGAGCACCGCACGATGTATGCAAGGTCTCTTAAGAAATCTCGATCCCTATTTTATTAATCTGTTATCTCAGATAATTCTGGTAACTCCAAAGTACTGTTTTCCTCCATCACCCAACTCCTTCAGCCACGAACAGCATCAATCATTGACCCTACTAATGACCTCTGTAATAAATTTCTTTCTTCCATAGTAAGATCCAGACAATCAGATCAGCCCTCACCACACTCCCCCCAGCACTTAGCCCTACTGCCAATTCGCAACTCAGGAGCCCTCCCCCCTTTTGCACTTTGAATTGCCTTGTGTACGAATTGTGCTCTACAAATAAACTTGCCTTGCCTTGCCTCTTTTCCAGAGGTCTGTGTGAAGGAAGTTGAGGCCACTGTCAGGGCCATGAAACCCTCTACATGTACCCTTGACCCCTTCCCAACAGCCTTGGTTTAGGCTCATATTGCCTCTTTCATTCCCTCATCACTACCATAGTGAATACATCACTCCGATCTGGTCACATTCCCCCCACTTTGAAATCTGCCATAATCAAACCTCTCCAGAAAAACCTACCCTTGACCCCCAGGACTTAGCAAACTACAGACCCATTTCCAACCTTCCCGTTCTCGCTAAAATTCTGGAAAAATTAGTCTCAGCATACATTCAAGAGTGTCAAGAACGATAGTGAGGTAGGACCCAGATGCAGTTCTTTCAATAAATCAATAGGTTTATTCCAGAAAAACACAAAAACAGGCAGCAAGGCAAAAACATAAAGCGCGGCAGAGCCGGATTCAAAAATACTTAAACCGTGAATTAACGATAAACAAGACTATGAAAACGAGACCAGACTATGAATAAATAACTTGGAAACAAGACTATGGCAAGACTATGAGGCAGGAGACCAGACTTAACTTCGGTGGTAAGCATGAAGGGTTGTGAGGATTCTGCCATGAACATGAGTAAACCAGGAAACTAAATACTGAGGAGGGAGTGATTACTGAATGAGTGCAGCTGATGACAATGAAGCAGGTGACATGAGTGAAGCTGATGGCAGGGGAGAAACATGACAAGAATATGACAGAAAACATGACAAATGACCTGAAAACATGATTATCAAAACATAAACTGTGACAAAGAGAACCTCCCTGACCATAGAATTCTGGACAAATTTTAATCTGGTTTCCGTTCTGCCCATAGTACTGAATCAGCTTTGGTCCGTGTCACAAATGACCTGTTGATGACTGCTGATCGTGGCTCTTCTTCACTTCTCATCCTTCTTGATTTGTCAGCAGTCTTTGACACTGTAGACCACCACATCCTTCTCCACCGCCTACAGCACCTTGCAGGACTCACTGGCATGGCCCTGGAGTGGTTCCGATCATACCTGATGGACAGATCCGAATTTGTCTCCATTGGTCGTGCCAGGTCACTGGCCATCCTGTCTCCTGTGGTGTGCCCCAAGGACCAGTTCTTGACCTCTTCTCTTTAATCTGTATGTGATACTACCTGGGTGCATTATCAGCAGCTATGGGGTCTCTTTTTATTGCCATGCTGATGATACTCAGCTGTACCTTAAGCTAGGTAGCAATGTGTCTGAGACCCCACCCACCCCATCTTCATCCTCGCCAGCCCCCTCACCTTGCAAATTATTCTCTCTCTCCACACTTACAGCTTGTCTTGAGGAGATAAAAGCATGGATGCAGCAAACTTTTCTCCATTTTAACAGCTCAAAAACTGAAGTGATTCAAATTGGTACTTCACATCAAATTCAACAGAAAAAAATTCTCAGCATTACCTTCTCTGGCCAGAACACTTCTTTTTCCAGCATGATCACCAATCTTGGGGTTATTGTTGATCCACAACTCACCTTTGAAAGCCATATCAAACATATCTGCGAAATTTCATTCTTCCACCTCTGAAATATTGCAAAACTCCAGCCCTTACTCTCTCTTTCTGATGCAGAGACGCTCACCCATGCCTTTGTCACCTCCAGACGAGACTATTGCAACGCACTTCTCATTGGGATTCCTGGAAAGAACATACAGAGATTACAATATGTTCAGAACTCTGCTGCCAGGATCCTGATAAAAGTGCATAAACATGAACATATCACCGCTGTTCTCCAATCTCTTCACTGACTTCCTGTCTCTGCCTGGATCACTTACAAAATCTCTCTGCTCACCTTCCACTGTCTGCATGGTAATGCATGGTAATGCAACACCAACGTTCTTCACATTCCCAGAACTTGCTCCCTCACCATAGGAGACCGGGCCTTTTCCTGAGCTGCCCCTCAGCTGTGGAACGCTCTGCCTCCACATCTGAGGGCTCCACATACTGTGAAACACTTTAAAACAGGCCTGAAAACCTTTCTTTTTACCCAATATTTTTAATGATCTCCCTTTAAATGCTCTTCCCTGTTTTTATTTCTTTTTGCATTTAATGGACTCATTACTTTTATTTGTGTATTTTATTTGCGTTTTAGTGCCGCTGCTTATATTCTTATTAGTTTTCTTTTATCCCACTGTAGCACTTTGAGATTTTGTTGTCAATGTAAAGTCTGTTATAAATAAAATGTATTATTATTATTATTATTATTATAAAAATCTCGATCTGGCCCTTGTAAAAACCTTATGAGGACATAGAGGTCATATTTTTAAATTATCTTGTAATAGGGTTTGTGGATTTTTGGACTTTGATTTTGTCCAAAAGTCTTGTCTTGTCTCAGTTCTGTTTTGTTTCTTGTTCCTTATTTTCACAAATAGTTTTCCTCAGTTCCCTTTTGTCTGGTAATTTGCTCCGCGGCCACACCTGTCCATTATCCTCAGCTGCAGTTACTCACTAATTAGTTCCACTGCAGTATTTAAGCTCCCTGGTTTCTCTCAAACATTGTCAGATCCTTGCCGTTACAAACTCTGGAAATACTCAGTACTCTGTCTCTTCAGACCTATGGTTGGTTTTTGTAGATTGTCTTTTTTGTTTATTAGTTTTAGGTCTTGGGTATCTGGCTCTGTCATGCTTTTCGTTTCTTTTTTTCAGATAAATCTGCCTAATAATACCCATCTGCCTCCAGACTACTGATCTTGCATTCTCACGTCACAAATCATATAATCCTGTCATGTCTATTAGGGCTTGAATGTTTGCTTTCCCACATTAGAACTACACTAATTGGGCAAATAAGGGTTCAATTGAAATAAGACATGTACCTTTGATGTGAAATTATTAAAAAAAAATAAAGAATAAATCAAATTAAATTCTTAAAATGAAAGATGTCATAATTTTTCAATCATGACTGATGCTGACTGAAGAAAAAAACAAAAAACAACTAGACAGAACAGAAGTCCAGACTCAATTATATGCCATGGAGTAATGTTTCTGCAGTTATATGTGATGATGATGTGAAAAAAATATCAAATTAAATATGTCAACTTTGTCAGACTACAGCCAGAGTTCAAATTCAAAAGGAATCAACTGGAACAAAATGAGCAGCTCTTAATATCAGGCGCATATCAGGTATAATTCTGTGTCTCAATAATATCTTTCTTGCTTTTTTCCTAATTTGTATTATTTTATGTTTGGCTATTATAATTTTGTCATACTAGATAACTGGCATTAATAATCAGACAGGCAGCTTTATGTAGCTCATACACTGTTATATAATGCAGCAATTGTTTTTCCATTGTTTATTACATCTGACCGCATATAGAATAGAAGAAAATAGAATAGGAAAATACTTTAGTCCTCCCCCAGTGGGGCAAATTCAAAATTGCTCAAAATTAATTTTTTTAATATTTACAGTGATTGTATATTAGGATAATAATAATATAAAATTAATACTTAGATTAATAAATTAATGTGAGAATAACATGTCAGCAGTCACTATTAAAAAGCCTTATGGCTGTGGGGACAAAGGACCTCCTGAACATCTCAGTCAGTCCTGCAGCGCAGTGACCTCCGGCGACCCAGACGCCCCTCCAGAGCAGCGAGGAGAAACGAGGGCAGACGTGAGCCACCCTGGGCTCCCACTGGCAAAGGGCAGTGGTGAATCCGCCCGGGTTCCCACTGGTGAAGGCGAGGACAGGCGTGAGCTCGCCCGGGCTTCTACTGGCGACGGTGAGGACGGGCGTGAGCTCGCCTGACTCTCCACTGGCGAAGCCCCCCCCCCCGCCTCAAGGAACAGCTCCCAGACGTTCCAAATTCAGGGTGGGAGGGAGAGGCTCTGAACGCCGGAGCAGGTTTGGTCTTGGATGGGGTAACAGGCTCGACCGTGGCTGGAACCACAGTCTCGGTCATGGCTGGAGACATCTGGGTCATGACTGAAAGAGTCTTGGTCTTAGCGAGTCAGCGGGCTGTAGCATAGTGGCGTGCTGGTGCAGGACCTCATCAGCGGTGTGCTGGTGCAGGACCTCGTCAGCGGCGTGCTGGTGCAGGACCTCGTCAGCGGCGTGCTGGTGCAGGGCCATGTCAGCGGCAGCAGCCGACTTGGGAATGGCGGCGGGCTGTGGGGATGGCAACACAGGAGGAGAAACTGGGGAGGCAAAAGGAGAGGTGAGAATTAGGTGGAGCATGGCCGATACCTCGGCCGAGTCCACGCCGAAAACTTCCACCGTGGCCGCATAATGGACTTCTCTTGTCGCCACCCAGCCCTCCTGAAGTGCAGGGATCTCCGGATCCAGCCCCCACCAGAACACCTCCAGTAAGTGACCAGACACTCTCCACCGGACAAACATGTCGGCCTCATCGGCCAAGCAACTGGCCAAGTCCCCGATTCGACTCTGGAGAGCCTTGAAGATTTCTTGGTCCATTATTGGCAAAATCCTTCTGTCAGAGACGTTGGTGTAGGAAGGGAGGACCCAGATGCAGACTTCCAAAGCAGACGTGATTTATTCACAAATAAGGCACACAGGGCAAAAACAGAGGGCGCAGCTGGGCCGGATTATTAAAATACTTAACTGTGAAACAACCAAACAAAACAAGCCAGGACTAAGATTTATAAATAACAAGACTATGGAATTAATAAGCAAGACCTATAACCATCGTTGGTTATATAACGAACAAGTCTATGAATAACAAACAAGACTATGGAACCATGGTTAACAGGACTATGAATCAAAACCAGACTTAGCATTTCAGAGTGAACATGAAAGGTAAGTGAGGATTTTGCGATGACTGTGAGTAAACCTAAACTAAACTAAATACTGTGGGAAGGTGATTGGTGATGAGGTGCAGCTGTGGAACAGAAAAGAGTTGACTTGAGAGAAATAACGTTTAATAACGTTATAAGAAAGCCTTTCGTAAACCTAGAACTGCTTATTATTCATCACTGATAGAAGAGAATAAGAATAATCCCAGGTTTCTGTTCAGCACTGTTGCCAGGCTGACAAAGAGTCCGAGCTCTGTTGAGCCATGTATTCCTTTAACTCTCAGCAGTGATGATTTCATGAGATTCTTCATCAATAAAATTGTTTCTATCAGAGAGAAGATTAATGGAATCCTTCCCACTATTATCACTGATGTATCATCAAGTAGAGCAGCTTTAGAAGTATCTTTAGAACCTGATTTGTATTTAGACAGCTTCTGCCCAGTTGATCTCTCTGAGCTAACAACAGCAATAGTCTCTTCTAAACCATCAACTTGTATGATCCCAACCAGGCTGTTCAAGGAGGTTTTCCCCTTAATTGACACTTCCATATTGGATTTGATCAATCTGTCTTTGTTGACAGGATATGTACCTCAGACTTTTAAGGTTGCTGTAATTAAATCTTTACTTAAAAAACCTACTCTTGATTCAGAAGTGTTGGCTAATTATCGACCTATATCCAATCTCCCTTTTTTGTCCAAAGTTCTTGAAAAAATAGTTGCAGTTCAACTTTGTGATCATTTACATAGAAATAATCTGTTTGAAGAGTTTCAGTCAGGATTCAGAGTGCATCATAGCACAGAAACAGCACTGGTGAAAGTTACCAATGATCTCCTCTTAGCCTCTGATAGCGGACTTGTTTCTGTGCTTGTCCTGTTGGATCTCAGTGCTGCATTTGATACGATCGATCACAGCATTCTGTTACAGAGACTTGAACATGTTATTGGGATTAAAGGAACTGCATTAGGCTGGTTTAAGTCATATTTATCTGATAGATTCCAGTTTGTTCTTGTAAATGAAGAATCTTCCTCACACGTTGAAGTAAGTCATGGAGTTCCTCAGGGTTCTGTGCTTGGACCGATTCTTTTTACTTTATACATGCTTCCATTAGGTAACATAATTAGACAGCATGGCATATATTTCCATTGTTATGCTGATGGTACTCAGCTGTACTTATCTATGAAACCAGATGAAACCAATAGGTTGGTCAGACTACAAGCCTGTCTTAAAGAGATAAAGACCTGGATGACTCAGAACTGTCTGCTTTTAAATTCAGACAAAACTGAAGTTGTTCTCTTTGGACCTGAGCGCTTCAGGGAGAAACTGTCTAGTTATATAGTTACTCTAGATGGTATTTCCTTGGCTTCTAGTTCTACAGTGAGGAACCTTGGAGTTATTTTTTACCAGAATTTATCATTTGACGCACATATAAAACTGGTTTCTAGGACTGCCTTCTTTCACCTTCGTAATATTGCTAAAATCAGGAACATCCTGTCTCAGGGTTTCTTCCTGTTAAAGGGAGTCGTTCCTTTCCACAGTCCCTCAGGCTCAGGACGGGAGATTGGACTGAAGACAAGTTTTGGTGCAATCTGTTGGTTTCCTTACAGAGGTTATTATTTTTTATTTGGCTCTATATGGATTAATTGGATTATGATTACAATGAATTGAATTCCAATTGGCTTGAATTGGACTATATTATTTAAATGCCTTGAGATGACAATTGTTGTAATCTGGCGCTATATGAATAAAATTGAATTGAATTTAATTGAATTATAATTTGGCGCTTTATGAATAAACTGAATTGAATTTAATTGAACTAAGTGAGGAAAAAACATGACAAGAAAATAACCTGGAACCTGAAAAAGAACCTGAAAACAAGATAATCAAAACATAGAATGTGACAGAGCCTGAAACATAACAAAGAATCCTGTAAAGAAGAATATTAAGACATAAACCGTGATAAGGTTGAGGTGTAGCTGTGCTCAGGATGTCTGGTGGTGGAAGCTGCCGCAGAGGTGGATGTGCAGCTGGGCTCAGGATGTTTGGTGGTGGAAGCTGCCGCAGAGGTGGAGGTGTGGCTGGGTTCAGGAGACCTGGCGGTGGAAACTGCCGAAGAGGTGGAGCTACAGCTGGACAGAAGAAGCCTGTTGGTAAGAGTTGCTGCAGAGGTGGAGGTGCAGTCAGGCGGAGGAGGAGGCTTGGCGATGCGATTTGCCATTGAGGTGGAAGTACAACTGGGCAGTAGAAGCAGTATAGAGGAAGCAGCTGTAGTGGTGGGGGTGGAGGGAGCAGCAGCAGAGGTGAAAAAAGCCACACTATCAAACCTGTTGTAATATTTGTTAAAAGTATTGGTTCTATCATCATCACCCAGAGTTTTTCAGTCTGTATCCAGTGATGATCCCCATGCCCCTCCACACCTCCTTGGTGTTATTGTTCTCCAGCTGTCTCTCTACCTTTTTCTTGTACTCCACCTTAGCTCGATGTAGTGTCTTTTTAAGCTCTTGTTGTACATTCCTCCACCTTTCTCCATCCCCATTCTGGAACGCCCTCTTTTTCTGGTTCAGGAGGTCTTTGATGTCACTGGTGATCCATGGTTTATTATTAGGAGAGCACCTTACAGTCCTCACTGGAATCACAGTGTGCCTACAGAAGCTAATGTAGTCAGTGATGGTGATGACCCTCCTGTCCATGTCAATGTCCATTTCTTCTTCCATCGATCAAACTGCTCTCCTTATACAACCGTTGGTTCCGCACAGGCGCCTCTTGCTCATCACACTTGTTTGGTAGCAAGTTGCCATTTCTCATAATCACAGAGGGTAGAAAAGGCTTGTACCTCCACTTCCTGTTGTGCCTCTTTGCCTTTAGTTTTGCTCCAGCTCTGCATCCACGGTACAGCTTTCTTATCTCAGTCACAATTGGATGTTTAATTGCATGTCTAATCCTTGACAGTGCCAAGAGTTCTTCTCTTGTGTACACTGCTCTAGTACTGGTAGCAGTGCACATTGTCAAAAAATAAAACGAAATGTGAATAAAAAGCAGATCACTAAAGATCATTAAAAATTTTATTTCAAAACTAAAATTACATATAATTGTATTAACGAAGAACAAAATTCAGAGCTACACAGACTTGCTGCCGATAAGGCCGGTGCATAGCTACCGCATAGCGTCCATATATGTCTGGTATACTGTATTTGGGTATTTACGGGATAGATACTTGTAAATAGTTCTTGATAGAAACATGCAAGAATTTGCCTGATCATGCCATTTATAGAATAAACATAAAAACATTTTCAAGTTGCCTGATCCTGGGAGCATGGCTGTGTGTCTGTCTCAAGAGTGTTTCTGTTCTTTCTTACAGACTAAAAAAAAAAGAAAAAAAATGCTGTCAGTGAGTGAGAGAGGGCGGGAGGCACTGTGTGAGACTTGCAGGTGTTGCTGCAGACAGCCTGGAAGGCTAATTAAACACTTTACTTACAGATACAGAGTGAGCATACTGTGTTTGTTTTCTGATGACAATGCACCTTGTGAAGGCCAGAGATTTTTTTTTTCTTTTTTCATCTTCAGGAGCTGCAGGGTGAGGTTTTCATTATCACATCAGCATCATCGTTCTCTGTTTTCATCCAAAAGTCTAATCACACCCCCTCTGGGACAGGCATAGGAAGATGCATATATCTTTACTAGTTCAATAGCCTGTTACCAGACATATCCACTATTTATTGTATACAAGGTAAATCAGGACAGGGATCCTACAGTGTGTATTGAACTTGAACGTTCTGTCATTATTTGAACTAGACTTGTTCAGCACGTTGAGCAGCAAAGCATGAAACAGAGCTGAAATAGCTGGTGAACATATATGCTTTTTTAAAGATGTAACCACTGCCTCATTCTACACTGCTCTGCACCACTTTTTTCATTTGCTCAAGCATTGCAGAAGTCTGATGTTGCTGTTCTTGATAACTCACTGCAGAAAACAAAAACACTGAGCCAATTAGAGAGTTGGGTAAAGTGTGTGATGTTGTGTTATCAGCTTTTCTCAGTAGAATCTGGCAATTCGAAACACCTCAAATGCAGCCAGAGACCACAAAAATACCTTGTTTAAATGTCAAAGTCACATTATCATCCTAAGACCATTTTTTTTAAAAAGCTTCTACAATTACATTTTTCAGCCTGTTTCTTTGCATGAAATTTGAAAGTTCAGTGTGAAATTTGAAAATACATTGTATCTAATAGGTACGACTGCATTTGTCAATCTGTGTCTCAAAACAAAGACTTGTTCAGAATATATTTGATGTGATAGTAAGAGTTATGATTCCAGGACAATTTTGAAATATGTCGGTTGGCAGAAGAGTTTTCAGTTACTACGGTACGGTCCCTCAAATGCATTGCAGTTCAGTTCAATTCAGTTTTATTTATATAGCGCCAAATTAAAACAATTGTCATCTCAAGGCACTTAAATAATACAGTCCAATTCAACCCAATTGGAATTAAAATAATTGTAATCATAATCTAATGACATCCAATTAATGAATTTAAGAATAATCCAATTAATTCATATAGAGCCAATTCAAAAACAATATCCTAGCTAAGGAAACCAACAGATTGCACCGTCCTGAGCGTGCCTGTGGCGACTGTGGAAAGGAACGACTCCCTTTTTTACAGGAAGAAACCTCTGGCAGAACCAAACTCAGGAAGGGTGGCCATCCGCCTCGACCAGCTGGGGTTTGAGAAGACAGAAAAGAGAGAAAAGGGGGGGGGGACACCATAACACCATTCAAAGGATACCTGTTGGAACAGGGAAACAAGTTAATAACCACAATAATGTCACCTGTACATAATATCATTTGAGAAATTAAACGGGGGGGGGGGGGGGAGCAAAGTGAGGAAAGGTGTGACAGATGAGGTCCCCCAGCAGTCTAAGCCTATAGCAGCTTAACTATGGGATGTTTCAGGATTACCTGAGCCATCCCTAACTATAAGCTTTATCGAAAAGGAAAGTTTTAAGCCTAATCTTAAAAGTGGAAAGGGTGGCTGCTTCCCGGACATTTACTGGCAGCTTATTCCACAAGAGAGGGGCCTGATAACTGAAGGCTCTACCTCCAATTCTACTTTTAGAAACTCTTGGAACAACAAGTAAACCTGCAGTTTGGGAGCGAAGTGCTCTGTTAGGAAAATATCTTACAATGAGATCTTTAAGATATGATGGAGCTCGGTCATTAAGAGCTTTATATGTGAGGAGAAGAATCTTAAATTCTATTCTGAATTTAACAGGGAGCCAATGAAGAGAAGCTAAAACTGGAGAAACATGATCTCTCCTGTTAGTTCTCATCAGAATTCTGGCTTCAGCATTTTGGATCAGCTGGAGGCTTTTCAGAGAATATGTGAGACAGCTCAATAATAAGGAATTACAGTAGTCCAATCTTGAAGTAACAAATGCATTGACTAGTTTCTCTGCATCACCCTGAGACAGGATGTTCCTGATTGGTGAAAGAAGGCAGTCCTAGAAACCAGTTTTATATGTGCGTCAAATGATAAATTCTGGTCAAAAATAACTCCAAGGTTCCTCACTGTAGAACTAAAAGCCAAGGAAATACCATCTAGAGTAACTATATAACTAGACAATTTCTCCCTGAAGCGCTCAGGTCCAAAGAGAACAACTTCAGTTTTATCTGAATTTAAAAGCAGACAGTTCTGAGTCATCCAGGTCTTTATGTCTTTAAGACAGGCTTGTAGTCTGACCAACCTGTTGGTTTCATCTGGTTTCATAGATAAGTACAGCTGAGTATCATCAGCATAACAATGGAAATTTATGCCATGCTGTCTGATAATGTTACCTAATGGAAGCATGTATAAAGTAAAAAGAATCGGTCCAAGCACAGAACCCTGAGGAACTCCATGACTTACTCCATTCTTCATTTACAAGAACAAACTGGAATATCTCAGATAAATATGACTTAAACCAGCCTTATGCAGTTCCTTTAATCCCAATAACATGTTCAAGTCTCTGTAACAGAATGCTGTGATCGATCGTATCAAATGCAGCACTGAGATCCAACAGGACAAGCACAGAAACAAGTCCGCTATCAGAAGCTAACAGGAGATCATTGGTAACTTTCACCAGAGCTGTTTCTGTGCTATGATGCACTCTGAATCCTGACTGAAACTCTTCAAACAGATTATTTCTATGTAAATTATCACAAAGTTGAGCTGCAACTATTTTTTTCAAGAACTTTAGACAAAAAAGGGAGATTGGATATAGGTCAATAATTAGCCAACACTTCTGAATCAAGAGTAGGTTTTTTAAGTAAAGGTTTAATTACAGCAACCTTAAAAGTCTGAGGTACATATCCTGTCAACAAAGACAGATTGATCAAATCCAATATGGAAGTGTCAATTAAGGGGAAAACCTCCTTGAACAGTCTGGTTGGGATTGGGTCTAACATACAAGTTGATGGTTTAGAAGAGACTATTGCTGTTGTTAGCTCAGAGAGATCAACTGGGCAGAAGCCGTCTAAATACAAATCAGGTTCTAAAGACACTTCTAAAGCTGCTCTACTTGATGATACATCAGTGATAATAGTGGGAAGGATTCCATCAATCTTCTCTCTGATAGAAACAATTTTATTGATGAAGAATCTCATGAAATCATCACTGCTGAGAGTTAAAGGAATACATGGCTCAACAGAGCTCGGACTCTTTGTCAGCCTGGCAACAGTGCTGAAAAGAAACCTGGGATTATTCTTATTCTCTTCTATCAATGATGAATAATAAGCAGTTCTATCTTTACGAAGGGCTTTCTTGTACGTTATTAAACTATCTTTCCAGACTAATTGAGACTCTTCTAAATTAGAGGAATGCCACCGTCTCTCCAGCTTTCTTGCAGTCTGCTTTAAAGCAGCTGTGAATTATACCAAGGAGCCAACCTCTTCTGACTGATTACCTTCCTTTTCAGAGGGGCAACATTGTCCAGTGTTGTACGCATTGAAGCTGTAGTGCTGTCAACAAGAGAGTCAAGTTCTACTGGAGTAAAATTTAGGTAGCCATCCTCTGTCATATCAGCACATGACAGTGAAGAAAAGGATGATAAAATCAACTCTTTAAATCTGGTTACAGCATTCTCTGACAGACACCTTCTATATGTAAAATTCTTCTCAGAAGCCGTGTAGTCAAGTAATGTAAATTCAAAAATGGTCAGACAAGACAGGGTTATGAGGGAACACTGTTAACTGTTCACTCTCAATGCCATAAGTCAGCACAAGGTCAAGGGTATGATTAAGGCAGTGAGTAGGTCTGTGAACACTTTGAGAAAATCCAATAGAGTTTAATATAGAATTAAAGTTAATATTTAGGCTGTCATTTTCAACATCTACATGAATATTAAAGTCACCCACTACAATGACTTTATCTGTACTCACCACTAACTGGGATAAAAACTCTGAGAATTCAGACAGAAACTCAGAATAAGGGCCAGGTGGACGATACACAACAACAAACACAAGAGGTTTTTGTGATTTCCACTTTGGGAAAAACTGAGAATCAGAGATTCAAAAGAGCTAAAACTAATCTTGGGTCTAGGACTGATTAGTAACCCTGATCTGAAGATAGCTGCCACTCCTCCTCCTCTGCCTGTGGTTGGAGGAACGTGAACATTTAAATAGTCAGAGGGAGTTGATTCATTAATGCTAACATGATCCTCCTGCTGCAGCCAGGTTTCTGTAAAACAAAATATATCAATATGATGATCACAAATCAAATCATTCACTGACAGAGACTTCCAAAGGAGAGATCTAATATTCAGCAAACCACATTTAATACTTTGATGTTTTTGGTCAGTTAAAGTTTTTGTTTAAATTTTTTTTTGCACAAGAGGATTTGCTCCTTTTGTGTTTTTTGATTGAGGGGGGGGCAGCATCAGGTGGGAAGCCGCAGAGAAGTGTGTAAGACTACAACTCTGCATCCTGGTCTCAACCCTGGGATGTCATGTTTTTGGATGACTGATAAATTCGTCCATATTTCTAGAAATGAGAGCCGCTCCTTCTAAAGTGGGATGGATGCCGTCTCTCCTCATCAGACCAGGTTTTCTCCAGAAAGATTGCCAATTATCTATGTAGCCCACGTTGTTTGCTGGACACCATCTAGACAACCAGCGATTGAATGAGGACATGCGGCTAAACATGTCATCACTGGTCAGATTTGGCAGGGGTCCAGAGAAAACTACGGAGTCCGACATTGTTTTGGCAAAATTACACACGATGCAACATTAATTTTAGTGACCTCCGATTGGCGTAACCGGGTGTCATTACCGCCGACATGAATAACTGTTTTACCGTATTTAGGTTTATCCTTAGCCAGCTGTTTTAAATAGGATTCTATGTCGCCCGCTCTGGCCCCTGGAATACATTTGACTATGGTCGCTGGTGTCGCTAATGCCACGTTTCTGACTATAGAGCTGCCAGTTACCAGGGTTTTGTCCTCAGCGGGTGTGTCGCTGAGTGGGGAAAATCTATTAGAAACGTGGACAGGTTGATGGTGAACCACGGGCTTGACTTTAAGATTATGATTCCTCTTCCTGACAGTCACCCAGCCACTCTGAGGTCCTGGCTGCTCGGGATCTGCTCGGGAACGACTAATGGAGCTAGCTAGGCTAGGTGGCTCCGCACTGACTAAAGGGGCCTGGCTCGCTATCGGGTGGTTTTCAACAGTGCAGAGCCGAGCTTCCAAGTCAGATAACTTCGCCTCCAAAACTACAAAAAGACTACATTTGTTACATGTACCATTACCACTAAAGGAGGCAGAGGAGTAACTAAACATCTGACACACGGAGCAGGTGAAAGCAGGAGATGGAGGAAGAGAACTGGTAGCCATGCTAAGCTAGAGAACCAGACACACCGCTAAAAAGTTAAAAATAAATACTAAAGATCTGTAAGAGTGACTGTTAGAATATAACAAGTATGGGATAGAGTTAACTATGCAAAATGTATAAATTATAGGGAGAAATAAGATGATTATAAGTAGTCCAAGAGGAGCAAGAAATTCCACAGTACACACAAGGTAACAGGAAGTGATGCACTACGTCTTACCGCAAAGCCAATATGCTGACTATTGGCCAATTGAATAGTGATATGGATGAGAATTTGTGGCCCAACAGACAGGAACATCTGGAGGTGTAGGAAGACTGCACTGTAATTCCTACAGCACTGCATTTACAGTTTTCTCTAAGGAGGGTGTCCTATGTTCATATTTCTACATTTGATTGAATGATGATTCAAGAAATGTACCAAAGCGACTGAGAAAAACTGTTATGAAGCTGTAAGTTAGTGGTTATTACAGCAGTCAAGCAGTTCAAACTTTAAATCACAATTAGTCACAACACTCTGTTATTAGGTGTGATTAATGCTAAATTAATCGCAAACTTATTTTTGTTGTGTATCTATTACTTAAATAAAATATTTCTAAAATTAGATGCTCCATGCAAATGCCAGCTGAGCCTTTCCCTTTTTTAGGAAGTAGCTGTGGCAAGTGAATAGGAATGATTAGAATGGGGAAAAATGGGAAAATAATGGAGGGACACAGTAAATGGAGGCCTATACAGGTGATTAGATCATTTATAAAGAGCAGTTTAGTCATCTGCATAACTGTTATTATTATGTATCACAATGTTCATTATGCTCATTTTCTCAGAAGTGGAAGTGAAGACTCGGTTGATGCAAACTTACAATGTCTGTTTCCACACGTGGTAACATCACAACTTCTGGATGTAAATTGTAAGATAGCAAAGTATCCAAGCTCCAGCTCTTCTCAGTTTGCAGAGGAAGTGGAGGTGTTGGTGAGCCTTCTTGGCCAGTGATGAGGTGTTGGTGGTCCAGGAGAGACTCTCTGAGACGTGAACACCCAGGAACTTGGTGCTGCTCACCCTTTCCACAGCAGCACCGTTGATGGTCAGAGGAGGGTGTTGAGTGTGCACTCTCCTGAATTCCTCTTTTTTTATTCTCCACATTCAGGGAGAGATTGTTTGTGCATGCACTATCAGGTCAGACGGCTCACCTCACTCCTGTAGTTTGTCTCATCGTTGTTGCTGATGAGACCCACCACGGTTGTGTCGTCCGTAAACTTGACATAAGAGTCTTTATTGTCCAGATGTGTAAGGGCTGGGTGGAGGGTGGTGGGGATGGCATCCTGGGTCGAGCGATTGGACTGGTATGCGAACTGGATGGGGTCAGAGTAGGGGGGAAGAACAGACTTGATGTGCTCCATGACTAACCGTTCGAAAGCACTTCATGAGGATGGGGGTGAGTGCAACTGGACGGTCATCATTGAAGCCGGAGGGTGAGGACTTCTTCGGTACCGGGATGATGGTGGTGGCTTTGAGGCACATGGGGACAACCGCCTGACTCAGCGATGTGTTGAAGATGGTTGTGAAGACATCTGCGAGTCAGTGGCGGAGCTAGACTTTTATCTTTGGGGTGGCCAAGCTTATTTCAGGGGGGCCACAGACTATCACAATTAATTTGTTTCTTGAACAATCAATTGCAATCGGAGTCTCTAAAAGTTGAAATATATTTCAGTACATATTAACCACACAGGAGATTAGACTTGTGTATGTCATTTGCAGTTTATTAACAATATACTAAATGTAAAACACAACTTAGTAACAATTTTTACATGAACAAAAATGCACACAGTCAGTCACTCACTCACTCACTCACTCACTCCCACAGTTACTCAAACACACAGTTACTCACACACAGTTACTCACGCACTCACACAGTTACTCACTCACTCACGCACTCACACAGTTACTCACTCACTCACACACACACACAGTTACTCAAACACACAGTTACTCACACACAGTTACTCACGCACTCACACAGTTACTCACTCACTCCCACAGTTACTCACGCACAGTTACTCACTCACACACACGCGCACAGTTACTCACTCACACACACAGTTACTCACACACAGTTACTCACGCACTCACACAGTTACTCACTCACTCCCACACACACACAGTTACTCAAACACACAGTTACTCACACACAGTTACTCACACACAGTTACTCACGCACTCACACAGTTACTCACTCACTCCCACACACACACAGTTACTCACTCACTCACACACACACACAGTTACTCAAACACACAGTTACTCACACACAGTTACTCACGCACTCACACAGTTACTCACTCACTCACACACACACACAGTTACTCAAACACACAGTTACTCACACACAGTTACTCACGCACTCACACAGTTACTCACTCACTCACACACACACACAGTTACTCAAACACACAGTTACTCACACACAGTTACTCACGCACTCACACAGTTACTCACTCACTCACACACACACACAGTTACTCAAACACACAGTTACTCACACACAGTTACTCACGCACTCACACAGTTACTCACTCACTCCCACACACACACAGTTACTCACTCACTCACACACACACACAGTTACTCAAACACACAGTTACTCACACACAGTTACTCACGCACTCACACAGTTACTCACTCACTCACACACACACACAGTTACTCAAACACACAGTTACTCACACACAGTTACTCACGCACTCACAAAGTTACTCACTCACTCCCACAGTTACTCACGCACAGTTACTCACTCACACACACGCGCACAGTTACTCACTCACACACACAGTTACTCACACACAGTTACTCACGCACTCACACAGTTACTCACGCACAGTTACTCACTCACACACACAGTTACTCACACACAGACTTACTCACACACACACACAGTCAGTGGGTCTACATGATGAGATTAACTCATTAATAGTTGGATTGTACTCCTTATCTGAGCAAGGGTAATTATCCTTGGATATATGGCGGTGAATGAATGGAACCACTGACACAAAGCATGTGATACCCCAGTACGATAGGTAGCGCTGTACCCATTTCAACTGTCGCTAATAGACCCACTTCTGGTTGACTATCTTCACCACCAACAACAACAATCTGGTATTCGAGAAAGATGGCTAATGAAGAGCAAGATGAAGCTACGTCCCTCTACATCTTGTTTGTGATGAGCATGGTTATGGCACAAATGCGATGCACAACGATGCATTCTCCATCTCGTTGTGTATTTCTTTATGACCGCGGTGACATCAACAGTAATATCGTCTCCTTCGACTTCCAGGTGGCGATCCCAGGAAAAAATCTTGAGCATGCGCAGAACGCAAAGTCCAATCCACCACGTGCTTCTGCCGTCGACATACACGTTTGGTATACGTTTGAATCAAGTTATCTTGGGGTCTTAATCCGATCACGAGTAACCAAATCCGATCCGATTTTTTTGTCTGATTAAGGTGTCTACATGAATTTAATAATTCAGACTTATTGTAATTTAGCCATTAATCTGATCCGATGGCACTCATGTAACCCCACTGAGTCACTCATTCACATAATTATCTGTCGTCTAGCAGCTCCTACACCACGCCTAAGACAATCCAAACTCTTTTCACGTGTCGTTCCACGATGGTGGAATGACCTACCGAGCGCTACCAGAACAGGGGCGTCCCTGTCTATCTTCAGGAAGCTCCTGAAAACCCAGCTCTTCAGAGAGCATCTCCTATCCTAGCACTTACCTTGTACTTCCCTCCCCCCTCTATCTCTGCACTTTATCTTTCTGCTCTTCCTTCTATGCCTGCACCCTATCTCTACTGTCACCTCTGACAGAGTCGGACTCCTGGGTTCCTTCTATGGAGTTTACTGTTAGATTTTTATAGAGCTGTTATATCTTCATTTGTAAGTCGCTTTGGATAAAAGAATCTTCTAAATACATAAACATAAACATAATTACTCACACACTCACTCAAAAAAAAGGTATCTCTTGGGAGAGCAAAAGCAGTGCTGGATACAGCTGGTCCTGGGTCTTCTGGCTCACCATCATCCTCGTCAGAAGCGGAGGTCTCTGTGTCCTCCCTGGATGGCACTGCATTGTATAAAAATATGAGTGTTATCAAAATAAAAATGCCATCCCCGTAAAAAAAAAACAAAAAAAAACATACATTATCAGTAACTAACATTTCATTTAAAATGACTGAACTGAGCATGTGATTTCTGACCTCGTAATGATGGGCTGGGTTCAGCCTGACATTCCCTCTCCTGACTAGTCCCAGGATGGGAGCTGCCAGGACTGCTGATGCCAGAGCTGGGATCTAACTGTTTGTCTCTCTGATCTTTTCCGGATTTGTCGTTATAACATTTTTCATGATGTACTCTGAGAAGCTCCAATGCCAGTTCACAGCCAATGACTGGAAAGGGCTCAGGCAGATCATGAACTACAAGCCTAAAGCCTCCCACTCCATAAACAACCAACACCTAGCCAATGATCTAAACGAGTTCTTCTGTCACTTCGATAGACAAAGGAACAGTCCTGTAACCATCCACCATGACACCTCTAAACAACTCCAGCTTCAGTGTATCACCTCCACCTCCCCCACCTCAGCAGGGGCCTGGGCACCTCTACCAATAAGCTTCCCAAGAAGCCAAGGTCGACAGGACTTAGGGGCCATCCACACGAGAACGGTTTTGTCGAATCCGCATAAATACGTTTGCCCTCGCGTCCAGGCGGATCCAGCTTTTTCGAGGTGCCCAAGACTATTTTTTGAAAACGGGTCCCAGAGTGGGAAAATCCTAAAACGCCAGATATCCCGGAGTCGTGTGGACTGCGAATGCGGATTTTTTCTGAAACGATGACGTATAAGCCCCACTCTCTAACCATTAACCTCAACTGCCGACGCTAGACGCGTCATACCCATAGACATACTGTATAAAGAATAAAACTTTAACAAGTCCATTATACTTGTATTTTTCCAAACTTTATAATGTCTATGGTCATAACAACAACAACAATGGCGGACTACAGGCTTGTACTATCTTTCTACATAGATGTTATAAAGATTCTTTATATGCCTATGCCTTCATACGCATGCTCCATGGTTTCTCTTCCAGTTTTAGTGTATTGGTGTGGCGGCGTCACAGCGCCAGATACAGGCCTGGCATATGTACTACAGCGTTTGGGGTCGTGTCCAGTGAATCTGTGTGGACACAGATATTTCTGGAAATGACGCCGTGTTTACAGAGACTTTTTTCAAAACAACAGCGTATTGGGTGAGGCCGTGTCCTCGTGTGGACAGGCCCTTAAAGGAGAACTCCGTTTTTTTTAAACCTAGACCTTATTTCTGGCATGAAATACATTTTTCTACCTACCGAGAACAGTTTGGCGAAAGTCGGCGACTAGAATGAATGAATGAACTTGTACTATAGCTCTGTTAGCTCATTGGTGTTGTTATGTGGCTACTTGCGGCTATAGAAGAGCTAACAGAGGGATTTCAACACAGGCACTCTACTGGGACCACTTCATCCACACGCCTCCTTTCTCTGTGACAGTCAGTTAACTTCACACAGAGTTTGCTACTGCTAGTTTTGTGCAATATGGCAGGATATTTATCAGATTTTGACAAGTGAAAGACGACTTTGAGTAAGATGGACGTTCTTACCGGAGTGATCTGTGCTGCAGCCATGCGTGTCGATGAAGTGGTCCCAGTAGAGTGCCTGTGTAGAATTCCCTCCGTTAGCTCTCCTATAGCTGCAACTAGCCACATAACAGCAGCTATGAGCTAACAGAGCTATAGTACACGTTTGTTCATTCATTCTTCTTAAAGTATTGGTGAAATAAAGACAGATAATGCCTTATTTAGAGGCTGCATCATCCCTGCCCTGTTCACTCCGTTATATGGATATACGCCTATCGTGAGTTATCTAATTAGCTCCCGAAGGACGCCGACGTTCGCCAAACTGTTCTCTGTGAGTACATAAACGTATTTCATGCCAGAAATAAGGTCTAGATTTTAAAATACTGGAGTTCCTCTTTAAAAACTTCAGTCCCGTTGCACTGACCTCTGTGGTTATGAAGTCCTTTGAGCGCCTTGGGCTTTCACAACTCACTGACCCCCCTCCTGGACCCCCTGAAGTTTGCCTACAGAGCCAACAGGTCTGTGGACGATGCAGTCAACTTGGCCCTCCACTCCATCCTCCATCACCTGGACTCCACAGGTACCTACGCCAGGATCCTGTTTGTGAATTTCAGCTCTGCTTTTAACACAATTATCCCGGCTCTGCTTCAGGAGAAGCTCACCCAGCTGAGTGTGCCTGACTCCACCTGCAGGTGGTTTACAGACTTCCTGTCTGACAGGAAGCAGCATGTGAAGCTGGGAAAACATGTTTCCAACTCACAGCTCATCAGCACTGGTTCCCCCCAGGGCAGCGTTCTTTCTCCTCTGATCATCCCCTGTATATCAACAGCTGCACCTCCAGTCACCAGTCCAGCAAGCTCCTAAAGTCCGCGGATGACACCTCTCTCATCGGACTTATCTCTGATGGTGATGAGTCCGCCTACAGGTGGGAGGCTGTCCATCTGGCGACCTGGTGCAACCAAAACAACCTCGAGCTCAACACTCTAAAGACAGTGGAGATGGTTGTGGACTTCAGGAAGAACTCAGCCTCCCATACCCCAATCACCCTCTGTGACTCCACAACTGACACTGTGGAGTCCTTATGCTTCCTGGGAACTATCATTTCCCATGACCTCAAGTGGGAACTGAACATCAGCTCCCTCATCAAGAAAGACTGCACAACCTCCAGGCCTCTGAGGCATTCAGAGAAGATTGTGGCTGATCCCTCCGACACTGGTTACAAACTCTCTCAGACACTCCCTTCTGGCAGGAGGCTGCGGTCCATCAGGACCAAAACCTCACGCTACAAGAACAGTTTATTCCCATTCGCTACTAGCCTTATCAACAAGGCCTGGAGCTCCTGGAACTCTCTCCCTCCCCCCTCTAGACCTACAAGCCACATTAATGTAGCATTTCAGACGTTTTGCATTACGTAATTTATTATCATCTATTTATTTGGGACCATTTCATCCTGTTATATATCTGCACATTTATAGTATTTATAGCATTCAGCTTGCACTACAGCTCCTTATTTTTTTAAACTCTCTCTCTTAGAGGGAGAGAGAGAGAGAGAGAGTTTCTGTATATATATCTATATTGTCAATACTTAATACTCTGCACCAACTACACCAAAGTCAAATTCTTTGTAAGTGCAAACCTACTTGGCAATAAACTTGATTCTGAGATTCTGAGAACATTGTATGAAGGAAATTTATTCTATTATATGATTAATAGCAGAAGCATATGAAAGGAAAAAGCTTAGGTATGTGGAGTTGGAGGCAGAGCAGCGAGGATGGAAAGTTAGGATCTGTCCAGTGGAAGCAGGATGTAGAGGATTTGTTGCAAAGTCTGTTGCATCATTGTTGAGGGAGTTGGGTGTAAGTGGACAGAGTGTGAGGAAAATAGTGAAGGAAGTGTCAGATGAGGCAGTAAAGTCCAGTCAGTGGATTTGGATTAGAAGAAGCAATAGTAGCTGGAGCCCAGCAGGGGGAGCACTTAGGGTAAAAAGATTCTTGGAAAAAGCAAGTAAGAAATCCAGGATATATTTAAGTGGAGGGTGTGGCCCATGTGAGCCTTTTGAAACCAGGCGGCCATTTCAGGTGAGTTGGCCTGTATGGTCTTGTTTTTGCTGGCATTTTTAGTGACTGTAGGACTGTTTAAGTGAGTTTGTCTACTGAATCTGCTGGTGTGTTTTGTCCTGCCTCCACCCCTGGCACCCTCTTTACTTTCATTACTCCCTACCCGAACCAGGGTTTGTATCCCCACCCCGCTATGACTGGTGTGCAGTTGGTGAGAGGCTGGGGCAGCTTGTGGTTGTGGAAGGAAAGATGGTTGGTATGGTGTGAGGAGCAGTGATGGCTGGCATTAGGGGAGTGACTCTGGGACGCTAGTGATCCCTGTCTGGCCTAATGGAGGTGTTGTGGACCTAACTAGATGAAACACTGATGAAAGGAGGTTCCCACCTGATGACCCCAATGACATGTTGGTCAGCACTGCTCACTGGTCTATATAGGGATTATAGCGAATTATTCACTGAGTCTGGTCCATTTTTGTCTTTAGCACAAGTTTCTTGTGTTTATTTTGAATCCTAGCTCTAATTTCCAGCGTCTCCAGTTGGTGCAAAAGTGTGCATTCAACCAGTCTAAGTCAGTGAAATGTCTTTTTTATATACATTCCCCAGTTTTTTCACTGTAGAGGAGAAGTACATTCTTACATTGTAAGAACAACAAATTATATTTACACTAAAAAGACATCAACTATGGAATAAGTCTTCATTAACCACTTGACTGATTTTGATTGCTGATTCTTTGTATTCTATTTTTATATCTTTTAAACAAGACTGATGGATTTAAGACATTTGAGGCCATGTAAATAGCAGTATGATCACAGGAAACACAACATTCCAAACTTATTATTTGAAGACATTGAAAGGTTGCACTTACCTTTTAAATGTGATGTGTACAGATCTATACTCTTATTAATCCATTGGTTATATTTCGCAAACAACTTATAGGTGCCTTGACTTTATCAAGACACAGTTTATAGGAAGCCTTTGTCGCAACCCTACCTATAAACAAACATGTCAATAACAAGTCATCAGTATATTCTAATAAATGCCAACATTGTTTTGTGTTTATGCTTCATGAATTACCTTCCACGTGAAAGTAGAGTTGTATTGTGCATGTCTAAACTCCCAACACCTGACTTCTACCTTAATACATTTAGGTCACAGTCTATTTTGTCAACAACAAAAAAAATGTCAATGATATAATATTCCAGTGACCAAGGTTTCAGTGTTCTGTGGGCTTGATTCTAGGGCATGGCCGTTACAATATTGTACCTATTCAAATTGTGCAGTAGCCACATTTTTATTGGAGAGGCTCAAAATGTTATGTATTAGTAACTTGTGATGAAGAAAGAAGAGTGCAAACAAGAGGCTAATGTCACACGGAATGATGGAGTAACAAAATGGCCATTCAACCAGATTATAAGGCTAATGCAAGCAATTAAGAGCATCATTGCTGAGTGCCAGTGTCTCCAAGGAATATGTAACCATGACAGCAGAGGGCTTTTTCATGCTTTCAAGACTTTTGTGCAAATGTCCTGTTTCAATTGTATGCTACCGTTTCCTTTCTGTAAAATGTGGAATATTAGGGTACCTGATGCCTCCTTTATTCTATCAGCACAATCTAGTGCTTTCCCCTACAGTGCTATACAGTATGTAACCAAATTTGATCTTTTCAAGAAAAACAATCATCAAAATATGAAGCAAACTAACAATAATAGACTTTTCACGTTTCTCTCCTTTTTTTCTTACTGTCTCATGTTGTTCAGCTTGAGTCTCTTTATTTCATTTCACCCTTGCCTCTTTGTGTTATGCAGGTTGAGAGTTTGTTCCCAAATGCTCAAATCTGTTAGACTGTCTGCTATCTGGGGTTCAGATCTACACCCTAGATACCAACTCCAATGGAAGTTAACCTGCTCTAAACAAAAAAAGAGAGAGAAGGGGAGGTAGAGGGAATGGGAGAAGGAGAAAGAAAGCCAGACAGGACAAAGCTCGGAGTGGGGAGAAACTGAACACAGTGTCTGTTGTGTGTATGAAGGAAGGACTTGGCACAAACACTGGCCAGTCTGTAAGAGTATCCTGTGCTGCCTGCTCCATTCCTGTCTCCTCAATACTGTCTTTGTCTTCCTACTGTGCACAGTGACACTGAGAATCCACACACAGCAACACCTGCACCCTGCAATACACTGTCTCCTCTGCTTTAACACAGAAAGAGAACTGAACTTAGGACAACACTGGAGATGAGAGGATAGGGCTGGTTTTCAAATACAGAGGACTCTTCTCAACAGAAAATGAACTGCTCATTTTTGTCTTTTTCTAACAAGTACTAACTAGTGGCTATGTGAACAATGGCTCTCATGACTAAAAGTAGCATGTCGTGGCAATAGTAAAAATAGCAATCCAACATTGATCAAAAATAGAAGTTTAAAGATTGCTATTGTCACAGTCTTGCAATCAAAAATAACCAGACAAATTTCATGACAGTGTCATGAATTTAGGATGATCATCTTGCAGTGAGACTGCTGCTTTGACCTATATCTCCAAACCAACCAACAGCAAAATAGCATGGAATGGCAAACTGATCAACACAATACTGACACTGTTTTGTAAAAACCAAAGCAGGTCTGAACAGTGTAGATGGAAGCAAAGCAAGCTAAACTGGACTTGTAAAATATGAACAAAGAAGCAAATTACTTGAGTTGTAGCAGCAGGAGCCTTTTCTATGTGTCCCGCACCAAAGAAAGACGCAGTATACAAAGAAAAAGTGGACTGATTGAGTAGTAAACCAAGTAACATATGATGCATCTCAGGGCAGACTGTCAGTTCGGAAAACTTACTTTACATTAATGTGGCACATAGAATCTGTGCTGCTCTTGACAGTTTCAACTTTCGATGAGCAGAGATCCTCATTGTGCAGCCTGTACAAATTAAACATGATGTTGCCAACTTCATTAGTTGCCTGTCCTACACTGTAGCTCACAGTGTACTTACAAGATAGCTGAAATTTCACAGCATGTAGCTGCCTTTACATGCAGTAGTGAGCATTAAGGGCACCCTCAGTTTGAAGAATGAAGAAACAATTCTGGCAAGGGAGCTAAGCTCAGAGGGGGTCACTAAGGATCACAGACGAGCATCTACAGCAACTCAAAATTTATACATTCCATAGCAGTTTGAAAAACCGTAAATAAATGGTATCAACTATTAATCAGGTATTTTTTTTACTTTGTCACTATTTTCTCAGCCATTTTCACATCCATATTGCTGTAAGCAATTGCATGCACAGTGTATTTTGCTACTGATTGATTACTCAAAAGTCCACTGGTCTAATCAACAAATAGCAACTATGAGTAAAAATGGATTAGTTATAGCTAGGGGTCCATACATTCATTTTCATTCGCTTATCCAAAGTCAGGTCGCGGAGGCAACAGGTCCAGAGGGAAACTCAGACATTCCTCTCCCCAGCGACATTTTCCAGCTCCTCCTAGGGGATCCCGAGGTGTTCCCAGGCCAGAAGGGACATATGTTCCCTCCAGCCAGTCCTGGGTCTGCCCCAGGGCCCCGGTACGATGTGCCTGGAAAACCTCCGACCAAACCACTTCAGCTGGCTCCTATCAATGCGGAGGCTCAGCGGCTCTACTTTGAGCCCTGAATTCTCTGAAGGAAACCCATTTCAGCCGCTTATATCCGCAATCTCATTCTTTCAGTCACCATCCAGATCTCATGACCATAGGTGAGGGTTGGAACAAAGATGGACCAATAGGGGGACTTCCGGTGATGCAGACCGAGTAGCAGCGTTTGTGAGCTCCCGCTTTGTCGATGCAAAAATATCCTGACACTGATGCCTAACGCAGCCCAACTCGATAAAAACACTTGTAGATTTTAGTGGAAGTCACTGGACCACTTCGGGGGTAAAGCTTTTGTTAAAATGGCTTAAAAAAACTGCGAAAAAGACACAGGAGAAGAGGAACGCCACGACTAGCAACACAGATAGGGCACAAGATGGCGGCGCAGAGACTACAGAGATGGGCGGTTTGAGCCCAGCGATGACCAAGGCCATGGCCACACTTATGGCAGATATATCTGGAGTGACAGAGGCTAAGTTTGACTCTTTTCTGCAAAAGATTGGAGACATACCAAAAGAGTTGCAAGAGACCGCCAAGTGTGTTGGGGAAGCTGAACATCGCATCTCCACGGTGGAAGACGTAAATGTCGAGACGACGAAACATATCTCATGCCCGGAAAAAGTTGTGGTCTCGCTGCAGGAGCGTCTGGATGATCAGGAGGATCGAGGCAGACATAAAAACCTCAGAATAATCGGCCTGCCAGAATCCTCATCTGCCGTACAGATGGGCTCATCTGCCGAACAGTTCATGAAGATGTAGCTTCCCAAAGTTGTGGCATTGACCACCAAGGACGGGAAAATAAAGCTGGAAAGGGCACACTGGGTGTCAGGGTCAACGAGGAGGGGAGCCGACTCACGCAGACCTTACCCCCGCGCTATGATTGTAAGATTTCACCACTATAGCGATCGCGTTTGGGTGCTGGAGCCAGGTGGGCGAAGGAGGTCCGTTTTGAGGATAGCAGGATTTTCTTCTTCCAGGACTTCTCCAGCGGGACTCAAAGGAAACATTGGGCTTTTGACGAGGCTCCAGTCGCTCGGACTACACACCTATGGCCTAAATTATCCTGCAACTCTGAGGATCACCGAGAATAACACTACCAAGTCCTTTACCAAGCCCGAAGAAGCTATGGCATATATAAATAAGGTGGTGAAGGCACTGTACCGGATGAAAGAGTACTATGAGCTTACAATTTAGTCATGGTCTGTGACGAACGAGTTCAAAATATTGTTCATACTGCTGTTACGATTACTGACGAAGCTCAATGTTCTGGAGAGTGAGTGTAAAAAAACTGGCAGTGGCAGTATAACGTTAAGACTATCATGTCAAGGGCTTTTGGACTCGTGTCTCGTTGTTTTGTTTTCACCCTTCTGTTTCATATCAGAAGTTAATCTTGGAAACGGGGCCAACACGGCAATCAGCCATAAAAAATTGTACTTTGTCGGTCATAACTGAAGGTATCCGGGGGAACCGGCGAATGTCGGACATGGCCGAGATGGACCGGAAATGGCCGGAGTTGGCCGACGGAAACAGCACTTGATTGACAGGCCATCAGACGAATTGTGCGTGTCCTGCTGTCACCACCAGGTGGTAGCACAGATTTTTTTATTTTATTTATCATTATTATTATTTTGAATCCTTTTTTATTTTCTGTGACTTTATATTATTTACTTTTACAACTACTTATATGATGGAGATATCCCTGTTCTTTTTGTGTGATACTCTGTGTAAAATACGAGTGTTGGTGGAACATCAGCTCAGTGGACGTAGGGCTTATAATTATATATAATAATTGATTGCATTCGATCTTACAGACTGAGGAACATCATAGCCGCATCTAAAGTAAGGTCAAGAGGGCCGAGTAAGGGTTTCTCTTCTGAAGTTGGGGTCTCCACCCTTTTCTTTATCTTGAGTTTCATTAGTTTGTTAGTTCATGGGAGACTGTGTGTATATAGTTGTGTTCAGGGGTTTATTTTAGGGCTATGGAAGGCAGCACAGCAATTTGAGGGTTTTTTTTCCGTTGGTTTATCTTTTTCTGGTCACAGGGTATGACACATGGACGGAATTAGATTATGGATAGTATAATGCATACTTAAGGCAACAACCAATCCTTGCTGTATTTAATTCTTTACCTCTACCATGACTAATTCTGTATTTAAGGTACGTACATGGAATATTAGAGGTATACATCATCCTGTGAAAAGGAAAAAAATACTGACGCATCTAAAAAAAAAAAAAAAAAAAAGAAGTGGTTAACATAGCACTACTTTAGGAAACACACCTAAAAGACACAGAACACGAAAAACTTAAACGGGAATGGGTGGGACAAGTATTTTTTCGACTTTCACATCCGATACCAGAGGAGTTTGCATTCTTATTAACAAACGGCTTCCTTTTATGCTGGAATCCTCTACTAAAGATAATGCAGGAAGATATGTTGCAATAAAAGGATGCCTGTTTGACGAAAACATTTCTATTTTAAATGTTTATGTTCCACCAGGTCATCCTCCTGATCTCATAATAAAAGCTTTCTCAGAATTAGCAGAGTTGGACTGTGCTCAGTCAATTGCTGGCGGTGGCTGAAAAAACTAACCCTACTAAACGGGCACGAGCAACAGCTGATATATGTGAAGAACTAGGCTATTTGGATGTGTGACAAGCATTAAACCTAAACGACAAAGAATTCACATTCTTCTCTGGAGTCCATAAAAGTTAGTTCTAGAATAGACTACTTGTTTGTTTCTACTCTGTTTCATCTTGCGACATTGGGAGCATTACAATATTGGACCATTCCCGGTTTACCTAAAGTTCTCACATGGAGTGGCCCAGCAACGATTGAGTAAATGGCGGTTTAATAATCACCTGTAGAATGACCCGAATTTCATATCTTTCTTTCAGACTGAGTTTCAGCTATTCTTTTCATGTAATAACACAACTGATGTATCTCCTTCTATTTCATGGGAGACGTATAAGGCTTATTCACGTGGTTTGATTATATCTTATGAAAAAAGCACAAAACGAAAATGTGAAGGAGACCAATGGAAACTAGAGCTACAGCTATCTGAGTGTGAGAGGGCATATAACCAGAACCATACTAATTTTAAAGCAACTCTGACCACAAGAACAACACTTAACTCACTGCTCACTCAGAAGACAGAGCAGAGTATAAGATTCGCAAGGCAGAAATTATATGAATTTGGAACAAACCCAGTAAGTATTTCGCCAGCCTGGTTAAGAATAGACCTGACTCTCAGAACATATCCTCAGTTAAAGATGACTCTGGACAGGTGAAACTGGATAGCAATGGCATAAACAAGGTTTTTACAGAATTCTATGGAAAGTAATATACAAGTGAGCAGCCAGCAGGGGTCTCCGCCCAAACCTAATGACCAACAAAAGACAGTATTGAATGGACCTATAACATTGGAGGAAGTAGCTGAAGCAGTTGGTGTTTTACAGTCAGGAAAGGCTCCGGGTTCTGATGGCTTTAGCTCAGATTTTTATAAATGTTTTAAGTCGTTGTTGGTGAAGCCTTTACTTGACATGTTTAATCACTCCTTTGAGAAGAGAGCTCTCCCCAAAACACTTACAGAAGCAAACATTAGCCTGATTTTTAAGAAGGATAAACCAGCGGATGTATGTTTATCCTACCGACCTATCAGTCTACTAAATTTGGATTTCAAGATTTTATCTAAAATACTAGCCTTAAGACCAGAGAAAATCCTTCCATTTATCATTAATAATGACCAGACAGGGTTTATTACTGGAAGGAACTCGTGTAATAATGTTAGAAGGTTACTCAACATTATTCAGCTGTGTCAGCAAAATAATCTTAAAGGTATGGTAGTGTCATTGGATGCAGAAAAAGCTTTCGACCATATAGAATGGGACTTTTTGTTTTTCACTCTCAAGGCATTTGATTTGGGTAAAGATTTTATTGAATGGGTCAAGTTGCTTTATCATAATCCACTAGGGGCTGTTATCACAAATGGTAAATGCTCTCCCTACTTTGCTCTGGGGAGGGGTACGTGCCAAGGGTGCCCCTTATCACCTCTCTTGATTGCAATCGAGCCACTGGCAGAAGCCATTAGAACCCACCCTACTGTCCATGGTATATTGATTAATCACAGAAAACATAAGATTTCCTTGTATGCTGATGATGTTATATTGTTTATCAATCAACCTGAAAATCAACCTGAAATATCTATTAGGTCAGTGCTTACTGTTATTAATGAGTTTAGTAAGTTTTCTGGGTACAAAATTAATTTCAGTAAGTCAGAGGCCATGCCATTGAGTCTGGTGCACCATTCCCTTCCCCTCGGCTTGTCACCCTTCAGATGGGCAACAGAAGGTTTTCTTTATTTAGGTATGTTTATCACTCCTCTCCTGCAAAGGATGTTTAAAGCAATCCTCGATGACCTAGAGAGATGGTCTTCTTTACCACATTCGAGGCTGGGAACAACTTCTTTGATTAAGATTAATATTTTACCACGGCTGCTCTACAAATTTCAAATGATTCCAGTCCTACTAAATAATAATAATAATACTATCAAGACGGTGAATGGTTGGTTTAGATCATTTATATGGAACTGCAAAGGACCATGACTTAAATTAGCAAAATTGCAATTGCCATCAGGGCAGGGAGGATCGGCAGTTCCCAACAATAGACTGTATCAAGTGGCATCCCAATTTCGATATCTAGTAGATTGGGTAAGAAATGACTCGGACTCTGTCTTGCTCGATATTGAAGCATATAATTTAGGTAAACTGTTACAATTAGCTAGTCTCCCATTTATCCTGAATCGGAATAAACTAGAGGTTGCAGATGGTCATTTTATTGTTAAATCCACACTAAAGGCTTGGAACATGATTAAGAAATGAGGAAAAAAGAACTGATGTTTTATCTCCAATTACTCCAATACAGAGAAATACAGATTTTCTCCCAAGCATGACAGATAATGGGTTTGCTCTGTGGGAAAGTGCTGGTATTACAACTTTGAAAGACTTAGTTGAAGGGGACAGAATGATGTAATTTGACGGCTATGGAGGCGGAAATATGGGAGCATGCTAACAACATATCCATATGTAATTGAGCAAAAGAATTACAATTAAGTTACTGCATCACCTTCAGATATCACCTGAGCTCAGACACAAGATGGACCCAAAGAAATCCGCTCTGTGTATGAAGTGCAATATGGAAGTTGGTAGCTTCATACATACTGTATGGACCTGTGTGCATGTCCAGGATTTTTGGGTATAAGTGGCTTTGAAATTAGATCTGGTTTTTAAGGAGCTGGACCTGGACCCGGTATGTCTGTTGTTGGGATTACCACAGCCACAAAAAAAAGGACCTCGTTGTCAAAAATTGTGGAATGTTTTAACATATGCTGCACATAAAGCTATATTGCTGACATGGATTTCAAATAAGCCACCTACAAGTTTAGACAAGTTTAAAAATGTTGTATATGTGAATAAGATGTGATGCATAATTCATAAAAAAAGATATACCAAAAGAAAAGATGGACCAGTAAATGGAAAGCTTCACCTTTAGGCTCAGTTCCCCTCTTGACCACTATGGACTGGATCAGCGTTCTCATTACTGCTGACGAAGCCCCAATCGGTCTGTCCATAAACCCCATAAACCAGTCACACCTCACACACCAGCTCAGGCTCCTACCAATGAGGTGGCATTACACATCCCTAGAGACAGTTTGCAACGGATCAAGGATTGATACGGCCAGGTCCTCGCCTTCGCCTTCGAATTTCCTCCCTGCAATTGGTGGTCCCACGTGGAGGTGGCTTCCGAAATCTTCTTCGGGTTGAGCCCCAGGAGCCAAAGCTTGACAACTAGATGCATGCCGGCGAGAAGTTTAAAGCCAATGCAGCTTGTCGTTCATAAGTCTTTCCTTTGTAATGAATTTTTATCTTATCTGTTTTTTTATATCTTAAGGCCCTCAGTTAATATAATCATGTTGTACAGTGGTGTGTGTTGTATGTGGAGATTTTGACGCTCCAGTTGGTAAAATGTATCATAAATATATAATATTACTGGTGAGAGCATTAGTTAACTACTTATTTGCCCACATGATGTATCTATCTAACAACCTAACAATAGCAAAGTCAGTAAAATTCTGTAAACATTCATTCTGATTTAAATGACAGCTCCTCTCTGTAGTGGCAGTCTTTGTGTGTGTGTGTCCCTGTTGGTAAACAGTTCATTGACTTGGGATTCAGAATAATCCAGGCGAGTTAAGAATATCAATCCAAGCTCTTTTGAATCCCTGATTCTCAGTTTTTCCCAAAGTGGAAATCACAAAAACCTCTTGTGTTTGTTGTTGTGTATCGTCCACCTGGCCCTTATTCTGAGTTTCTGTCTGAATTCTCAGAGTTTTTATCCCAGTTAGTGCTGAGTACAGAAAAAGTCATTGTAGTGGGTGACTTTAATATTCATGTAGATGTTGAAAATGACAGCCTAAATATTAACTTTAATTCTATATTAGACTCTATTGGATTTTCTCAAAGTGTTCAGAGACCTACTCACTGCCTTAATCATACCTTTGACCTTGTGCTGACTTATGGCATTGAGAGTGAACAGTTAACAGTGTTCCCTCATAACCCTGTCTTGTCTGACCATTTTTTAATAACTTTTGAATTTACATTACTTGACTATATGGCTTCTGAGAAGAATTCTACATATAGAAGGTGTCTATCAGAGAATGCTGTAACCAGATTTAAAGAGTTGATTTCATCATCCTTTTCTTCACTGCCATGTGCAGATATGACAGAGGACGGCTACCTAAATTTTACTCCAGTAGAACTTGACTCTCTTGTTGACAGCACTAGCTTCAATGCGTACAACACTGGACAATGTTGCCCCTCTGAAAAGGAAGGTAATCAGTCAGAAGAGGTTGGCTCCTTGGTATAATTCACAGCTGCTTTAAAGCAGACTGCAAGAAAGCTGGAGAGACAGTGGCGTTCCTCTAATTTAGAAGTCTCAATTAGTCTGGAAAGATAGTTTAATAACGTATAAGAAAGCACTTTGTAAAGCTAGAACTGCTTATTATTCATTATTGACAGAAGAGAATAAGAATAATCCCAGGTTTCCTTTCAGCGCTGTTGCCAGGCTGACAAAGAGTCCGAGCTCCGTTGAGCCATGTATTCCTTTAACTCTCAGCAGTGATGATTTCATGAGATTCTTCATCAATAAAATTGTTTCTATCAGAGAGGAGATTGATGGAATCCTTCCCACTATTATCACTGATGTATCATCAAGTAGAGCAGCTTTAGAAGTATCTTTAGAACCTGATTTGTATTTAGACGGCTTCTGTCCAGTTGATCTCTCTGAGCTAACAACAGCAATAGTCTCTTCTAAACCATCAACTTGTATGTTAGACCCAATCCCAACCAGACTGTTCAAGGAGGTTTTCCCCTTAATTGACACTTCCATATTGGATTTGATCAATCGGTCTTTGTTGACAGGATATGTACCTCAGACTTTTAAGGTTGCTGTAATTAAACCTTTACTTAAAAAGCTACTCTTGATTCAGAAGTGTTGGCTAATTATCGATCTATATCCAATCTCCCTTTTTTGTCTAAAGTTCTTGAAAAAATAGTTGCAGTTCAACTTTGTGATCATTTACACAGAAATAATCTGTTTGAAGAGTTTCAGTCAGGATTCAGAGTGCATCATAGCACAGAAACAGCACTGGTGAAAGTTACCAATGATCTCCTGTTAGCTTCTGATAGCGGACTTGTTTCTGTGCTTGTCCTGTTGGATCTCAGTGCTGCATTTGATACGATCGATCACAGCATTCTGTTACAGAGACTTGAACATGTTATTGGGATTAAAGGAACTGCATTAGGCTGGTTTAAGTCATATTTATCTGATAGATTTCAGTTTGTTCTTGTAAATTAAGAATCTTTCTCACACGTTGGAGTAAGTCATGGAGTTCCTCAGGGTTCTGTGCTTGGACCGATTCTTTTTACTTTATACATGCTTCCATTAGGTAACATCAGACAGCATGGCATAAATTTCCATTGTTATGCTGATGATACTCAGCTGTACTTATCTATGAAATCAGATGAAACCAATAGGCTGGTCAGACTACAAGCCTGTCTTAAAGACCTAAAGACCTGGATGACTCAGAACTGTCTGCTTTTAAATTCAGACAAAACTGAAGTTGTTCTCTTTGGACCTGAGCGCTTCAGGGAGAAATTGTCTAGTTATATAGTTACTCTAGATGGTATTTCCTTGGCTTCTAGTTCTACAGTGAGGAACCTTGGAGTTATTTTTGACCAGAATTTATCATTTGACGCACATATAAAACTGGTTTCTAGGACTGCCTTCTTTCACCTTCGTAATATTGCTAAAATCAGGAACATCCTGTCTCAGGGTGATGCAGAGAAACTAGTTCATGCATTTGTTACTTCAAGATTGGACTACTGTAATTCCTTATTATTGGGCTGTCCCACATATTCTCTGAAAAGCCTCCAGCTGATCCAAAATGCTGCAGCCAGAGTTCTGATGAGATCTAACAGGAGAGATCATGTTTCTCCAGTTTTAGCTTCTCTTCATTGGCTCCCTGTTAAATTCAGAATAGAATTTAAGATTCTTCTCCTTACATATAAAGCTCTTAATGACCGAGCTCCATCATATCTTAAAGATTTAATTGTAAGATATTTTCCTAACAGAGCACTTCGCTCCCAAACTGCAGGTTTACTTGTTGTTCCCAGAGTTTCTAAAAGTAGAATGGGAGGCAGAGCCTTCAGTTATCAGGCCCCTCTCTTGTGGAATAAGCTGCCAGTAAATGTCCGGGAAGCAGACACCCTTTCCACTTTTAAGATTAGGCTTAAAACTTTTCTTTTCGATAAAGCTTATAGTTAGGGATGGCTCAGGTAATCCTGAAACATCCCATAGTTAAGCTGCTATAGCCTTAGACTGCTGGGGGACCTCATCTGTCACACCTTTCCTCACTTTGCTCTCTTTTTCCCCCTGTTTAATTTCTCAATTTATTTTATGTACATGTGACATTATTGTGGTTATTAACTTGTGTTTCCCTGTTCCAACAGATATCCTTTGAATGGCGTTATGGTGTTTTTCCCCCCTCTTTTCCCTCTTTTCTGTCTTCTCAAACCCCAGCTGGTCGAGGCGGATGGCCACCCTTCCTGGTTCTGGTTCTGCCAGAGGTTTCTTCCTGGTTCTGGTTCTGCCAGAGGTTTCTTCCTGTTAAAAGGGAGTCGTTCCTTTCCACAGTCCCTCAGACTCAGGATGGGAGATTGGACTGAAGACAAGTTTCGGTGCAATCTGTTGGTTTCCTTAGCTAGGATATTAATTTTTTGAATTGGCTCTATATGAATTAATTGGATTATGATTACAATGAATTTAATTCCAATTGGCTTGAATTGGACTATATTACTTAAGTGCCTTGAGATGACAATTGTTGTAATCTGGCGCTATATAAATAAAATTGAATTGAATTGAATTGAATTGAATTGAATTGGCGACCTGTCCAGGGTGTACCCCGCCTTTCTCCCAATGACTGCTGGGATAGGCTCCAGCCCACCTGCTACCCAATTAACGGATTGACGGTATAGAAAATGGATGGATGGATGAATTGAATACTCTGTACTGTCAATTTTCATAGCCATACTAATGACACAGAGTTTTCCATTGACGTGTCTCCTGATGACCTAGGACCAATTCATATATATACCTTCAGTCAACACCTACCTACAAAAATTAATTTGTTAATTGTCTTGTATTCAGTTACTTATGTTATTTTATGTTAGCTTTATTTTATTTTTTATTTCATTAATTTCCCACTTTGTATTGTAACGGTTGCTCAACAATTTCCCTCGGGATAAATAAAGCTTCTTGAATCTTGAATGTCCTTTTTAATTGGTTTTAGATATTGTATCATGGATGTCAGGAAATGTTCTACAGCTCAGTCCAGAAAAATACAAAATACTGGTCTTAGAGATAAACACTCACTGAGATAGAAACTTAACACAAGACCACAAGCTCTGGCAATAAACCCATCAGAGTAAGTTAAAAATAAAAATATATAGAACATTTATATTTTACTTGAATCTGAGTTTAGTACCCCATATTAGAAATGTAACAAAGAATGTATTTGTGTCACCTGAACAACATTTCTTGAGTCCAGCCGATTCTCTCTCAAGTCAATGCAGAGACTCTAATGAACACTATTATTACCTGCAGGATTTATTACTATAACACTCTTTCTGGGAGCTTTCTGAACTCCCAAAGAAGAGTATATTATATAATTATTTGTTTTCTAAACTCTTAATGCTCATGTCCTGCCTATTTTTTCAGATCTGCTTTTACCCTATGAATCCCTCAGGAACCCTGAGGAGAGACCTTTTAATCATACCAAATTATTTCTGATGTCTGTGGAAGGATTCAGCTTGCAGAAGACCATTTATTTATCTTTTAATCTGATCATTTATTTAATCCACAAAATTCAAATACAAGTAATTTGATTGTACTTTTAATTGGTTGTACTCATTTATTTAGTATAATTGTATTGTTTTCATTTACAATACACTGTAGGATTTTATCATTTTAAAATCGTACAACTTCTTTAATATGCGTCAAATGTTTCTTCACTCAAATTTCTGATATTTTTTCCATCTTAATATGATACCATTTTCTTAGTTCCTCTTTTTTCTTCATCCCATAATGTTGTTTAAAATACGTCAGTGCATTACAGCTGAGGTTGGGTGGGGTGGTGCAGGGCAAGATACACTGGTCTTGATAATTGTTCTTATTGCTGTAGAATTGTCCATTCTGTAAAGCACTATGTGCTAAATAAATCTTTTTATGAAAAGTGCATTATGAATAAAGTGTGATTGATTGATTCAAAATTATAGTTTTGTAGTATTTCATTGATGAGTTGCATGGTTGAAAGAGTAGCTTACAGGATACAAGATGAATTGACATGGATATGACAAAATCACAAAGCACAAATCAGGCCTGGTAAAGGTGGCAGAAGACGAAGCAATGGGTCTTCTTGAAAATGAAAAACAAATTACAGCTAATTTACTTTTGTCAGTTTGGGGACAGTGGAACAAGTTATAACTACATATAAACACCCTGTAATAGTTGGCAGTTTACACATCCACATCCAGAAGATAGCATTGCAATTAATTTGAAGTTGTATTTTTGGCCCAAATAATACTAATCCAATCCAATCTCCACTGTCATTGAGCTTTGCTACCTTTCCTGACAGCTCTTGAGAGAATCGTCTTCATAATAAATGCTTTAGATACAAATTTCATGAGCTAGAGGCTCACTTTGGTGCTGGGAAGACAGCTTACACCGGATTTGTTGAAAGGAGAACACCTATCTGTCATTTAAGTGAGAAAGTATTGCAAAAAGTCACAAAATATGCTAAATAGGGTTTAGCCTAGCATCAACTCATAATAAATTAAATTAAATGCAATGAAAATGGTGGAATGTACAGTTGATCTGAGTACCTTTCAACCAGTGAGACTTTTATAAAAAACTGCTAATGTAAAAATTGATTAGGTACATCTTAAAGCCATTTGAAAGGATAGCTTCAGACTAGCATAATTTTAGCACATTTACATACTTTAAAAAAAGGTATTATCGATTTTCAAAATGTGACTTGGATGTTAACTCAAGTCAAGCTATGTTTGACAAAATATTTGTTTTTCTTTTTTGAATAGTGAAATGCTTTGTAAAAATGCTTAAAATTAGTTTATTCTTCCAGTAAGACATCAAGTTGCTTAACTGACAGCCTTGCCTCTTAGCTATTGGAAGCCATCTTGTGTTGCTGGTCAGTGTGGAAGGAGTTTTTGGGGAAAATAATCAACTTCTATACGACATCTAAGGCACAATTCAAGATTTCAGGTCTGAATTCATGTAATTTCTATGGGGGGGGTACAGTTTATGTTTATGTATTTAGCAGACGCTTTTATCCAAAGCGACTTACAAAATGAAGATTTAACAAGCTATATAAAGCTAACAATAAACTACATAGAAGGATAACCACTAGTCTGACTATGTCAGAGGTGACAGAGTAGAGATGGGGTGCAGGCATAGAAAGAAGTGCAGAAAGATAAAGTGCAGAGATAGAGGGGGTAGGGAAGTACAAGGAAGACATTCATGAAGAACGTTGTAATGAACAAGTATGTATGTAGTGACACAAAAAATACAGTTGTTTTTTGGCAATAGAAAAGAAACAGGTTCCTGCAATTACAACAGACAGAGAAGGGGACATTCAGAATACTGAAAATGAAGGAAGTGAGAGAGAGCGTGGCTGTAAAGGGGCAAAGAAATGGAGAGTTGGCGGGCGGCATTCTTCTTTAAGAAACCTGATCTGAGCAGGGAGTGGAGCAGGGCAAGATAAAAGGAGAATGGAGCGTTGTCCAAGCCCAGCTACAGGAAAAGAACGATTAGAGTAGAGCCTAGTATCAGGTATGCAGGCCAGCAATCCCAGCCAATCATGCTGTGAGTACATTAGGACAGACGGCAGCTTGATTCCACTGCACTAACCCCCTCAACCAATCCGCCCTACTCACCTCCTACCCCTGTCCCCCTCTCTCACCCCTGTCTTTTATCTTTAATGTTGCACTCCCTCTCTTTCTCCATTTCCCATCCTCATCCCTTATTATCCTGTTGCTCCTCTCCTTCCCACAGCTCAGGTTATATTATTGACTCTTTATCTTAGATTACTGTAAAAAAAACAGAGCATTCAAAACATACTGAATGAATAATATATTTTGCTTGAAGGGATTTGAACATTTTCATCACTATCCTTAAAGCTACATAAATCAATCCTTTTTATATTTTACATGGATCAAATGACATGGTATAAGATAGAAGAAGTACTATAATGACAATGTTGTACGGTTCCCTTCAACTCTGCTGGGTATTTTAACATAATTCAGCTCATTGTTTTTGTCCTCAGAAAAGGTCATTGTTGTAGATTGCTACACTGCCCCCAAGTGGCCCACAAAAACTCAGTAACAGGCCACATTAGATTAGTTATATTTTTTAAAGTAAATCTACAAAGGTATTGAATTAGTTTATGGCTTTAATTTAGTTTAATTGAGCTGTTACTTCAGACAAGAACTTTGGATTCGGATGATCATGTAAAGTCCTCAATCTTTTCCTAATATCACTGCCAATCTTATTACTGCATTTGAGAAAGTCAATTACGATACAATTAATGTTGAAAAATCCTCATAAAAGTATGAGGGTTAAGCTACTAAAATACTTGCAACATTGTGATAACAGTTAAAAAAAAAAAACCTTACCATCACTCTGATACATAAGCGAAAATCCTTCTTCCTGTTTTGGCAACAAACATTGCCAGTGAGTTTAGCATATTAAAATCCACAGTGAAGTTTCTTATTGAAAGCATCATCTGCATGAAGGATAGGAGAAGGTCTTTGTTTTAGCAGTTGATCTTCATTCCAGCTCTCACCTGTGTTCACAAGCTTTGCAAAGTGGCTGCAATGAGATTTTAGATGTAAGCATCCAAAATAAAATCTCCTTCTTAAGGTCCCTGAGCTCAGAGACAGGGTGCTTGGACATTTGAGATCAGAGTAGAGTCAATGCACTTTTGTGACAAATGCAGTCAGCTTTGGTGGCTGAAGTTTATGATTAGGATGCCACATGGGTGACCCCCTCTTTGGAGGTTATCCAGACTGGTAATGGTGAGAGGCAACCTAGCCTGACTCAGAAATTTTTGGAGAGGTAATGCACCTCAATAAACCTCAGATTCTCCCATAAAGGTATTTGAAAAATGTACTGATGATAGGGACATCTGTAATGTTCTCCATAGTGGAGTGGCACATACTCTGTGTCACAGACCGCATGACACAGGACACAGATGCAGGGTCGTTTAAGGTAAGAAGGTTTGTTCGAAATGAACAAGTTAAGGATCGCCAGACAGAGCAAAGACAAGGGGCTGTGAAAATCCTAAGCACTCTCCTCAATAACTATATATGAGGATGGTGCAGCTATGAAAATGATCAAAAACAAAACTCTCTCCACTCTAGGAGGAAAACAGAACAAGCTATGAACGATTACAAATAAACTCTCACGCTCTCCTAATGAGGCAGACTTAAACAAAGGAAGCTCTCCCAATAAGCAGGACACAAACAAGATAGAACATAAATCGCTCCACGAAGGGAGGTACTGTAAAATTTAACCATTAACTATAAGCACTCCTTTAACGGAGGCAAAACAGGATCTCTGAAAATCAAAACACAAAATCTCTCCACTAGCGGAGGACTATGAAACTTAAACACGACGCAAAGCTCCTCTAACGGAGGTGTCTATGAAATGGTTACAAATTCCAAAAGGGAGGAACAAAACAGACTATGAAAACTTACCAAGGCTAAACTAGATCTATGGAATAAATTACAAACAAAAATAGCACTGTAGGAGGATCGCTGAACTACAGGCTCGTGGATACAAGACTGTGGATTTCTGTGGGACAAGGCGCTAGAGTGAGGAACGGGACGAGTTACAACACACTGGCACAAGACAAGGGAGACGCAGACGCATTCATGATGCCCCTGAATGCTTAAAGATCTCATTGTAAGATATTTTCCTAACAGAGCACTTCGCTCCCAAACTGCAGGTTTACTTGTTGTTCCCAGAGTTTCTAAAAGTAGAATGGGAGGCAGAGCCTTCAGTTATCAGGCCCCTCTCTTGTGGAATAAGCTGCCAGTAAATGTCCGGGAAGCAGCTGGGCAGCTCAGATGGGGCCCACTCACCAGCCCATATACAACCCACAAGTCAAGGAGCAGACGGGTATTAATGATTGATTGACTCGAGAACAGAAAAAAATTGAAGCTGGACTCAATAAGTAATAAGAAAACTAAAATTAATTCCAGTTCTATAGGGGCATGTTTTAATATATGTGTTTATATAATTTAATATCTGTTTAAAACTCTCAGGAGTTATCTTTGACCTCAGTATAGAAAACATTTTTGAGAAGAAAATTCAAATTTGATCATGAATTGACCACAGGACATGTTATAAGAGGTCACAAATGAGGCTGATAAAGTACATGTCAGCTACTTCAGATTCCATGAATAAACCACAAGGCTTATAAAAAGCAATATTTTAAATTTCATATATTATCTATGTCAATATGTCCTGAAAATAAAAGAAACTAAACAATTTAAAATTGGAAATGGTAACTGACAAACTGACTGACTTGTGTGTGTGTGTGTGTGTGTGTGTGTGTGTGTGTGTGTGTGTGTGTGTGTGTGTGTGTGTGTGTGTGTGTGTGTGTGTGTGTGTGTGTGTGTGTGTGTGTGTGCTCATTTGTGCTGCTGTGTGTGAAATCCTTCTGTTTTATGTGAATTTGAAAAAAGTTTTTTTGTGAGAAATCAAAAATCAAGGTTCCAACTCATGCCATCCGTGACTCTCTTCATTTTTAATAGGGTTACATATTATATGATTAAACACACATTAATTTGAACTTAACATCTGTTGAGTTCTATTGAGTGTGTTCTATTATAATTGTATTCATTAATTTTGTTTCTGGTTCAGGTTGCTGGTTTGAGTTGCATTGCATTCATATTCTTGGATGCTTTGACATCACACATCTCTCCAGATTTGATGCATCATTCTGTAATTCTGATATGGACCTGGTTGGCAATAAAGCTTTCTGTGTTCGACAAAGTCTGTGTTAGCAGAGTTCTTCCTGCATCATCTACACACAGGCTGTTTGAAGGCGACCATCCCCAATACACCATGTTGTTCTTAAAATGTTGTTATCCATGTCTAAACCAATCTATTAAATTAGATCATTTTGGTATCATTTTCCCATCTAATTCCCTGTTAGATGGGAACCAGTTTGTGTGGAGTACATTCGAGCAACTGGTCCAATCAGTGGAACACTGCTTTTAGAGTAGAATAGAATTCAGCTTTATTGTCACTGCACATGTCACAAATACAAAGCAACAAAACGCAGTTTGCATCCATCCAGAAGTGCATTAGCAAAAATATCAATATATATATATATATATTACAAATGTACAGTAAAGTTGTCATGAGTATGCTATAACTGTAAGTAAAAATATATACAGGCTATGAATGAAAGGCTATGACTATGAACAGGTTATAAGCATGAAGGGGTATAAACAGACTATAAAAAAAGAATATAAGTATGGAGAGTATTTATGAACAGGAGTAGATTATCTATAAAGTATATACAGTAGTCCATGTGTTATTGGTGTGTATATGGAGAAACAGTCCATCCTTATTTTTCAGGTGTCAGGAGTTCAGGTGTGTGACAGCTGTGGGGAAGAAGCTGCTCCGATACCTGGTGGTCTTAGTCCAGAGTCTCCTGTAGCGCCTCCTAGAGGGCAGGAGGTTGAAGAGTCTGTGTGCTGGGTGATTGGAGTTTTTGATCATTTCCCCAGCCCGTTTCAGACACCTCTTCCTGTTGATGTCCTCTATGGCAGGAAGTGGTGCTCCCGTGATGCGCTGGGCGGCCAGCGCATCACCCTCTTTTGTTGTCACCGCAAGTGTTGTTTCACTGAGACACTACTGAATAACTACAACCCAACACAGCTTGTACACATAACATTCATATACATACAAAGAAAAAAATTATTTTTCGCAATTTTCTCACCTCTGTTTTAACGTACACCCAGGTAAATATTCCTGTAGTCTTCTCATACCAACTCATACTGAATATTACACATTAACATTGAACTTTGCTGGATAAGCAGGTCTTCGATGCATTCACCAGCCTATATGTGAGCATCTATGTGTAAGCTGTTCTTCTATTTTCTATGAAAATAGTAAATCAATTCTAATGCGTTAGCTAAACCTTCTATATCAGGAGCATCTATCATGATGCAGGGAACAGAACCTCTTTCCCAGAATAGTTCAACCTTCATTACTCAACTGATCATAACTCTGCAATGAGCACATTTCAAAATATCACTCCTCTACATGTATGCAAGCACTACATATATATAAATGTTTAATATTTCTTATATTTCTTGATGTCATTCTGTGTGCATGTGGCCTAAACTCAATCTCTGTGTGGCGATATTATTTTGAACTAGTTGAACTCTGCCTCTGATTATTTATAAGAGCTGTGTACAAATATCAATCTTTCTCAGGTAATTACTGATCCTACAAAACCAAACTTAAAATACCCTTCAAAGTCCTCCCTGATCTGCTTAATCTTAACAAATCAAAGGTAGAATATCTCTGACTCCACAGTATCTGAACTTGGTGTTAGTGATCACTGCTCAATAGCCTGTATCAGAACTGCAAAAATGAAAACATTTTCAGGTTCCGTCTGGATACCAAGAGTGGTATCCAGACGGAACCTGAAACATCTCCATGAGCAGGCTTTTTTAACTGATCTGTTGAATAGTTATACTTATGACACTGTTAAAATCCCAGATGAAGATCTAGCTCTTGATCATTTTTTAAAATCTTCTAATTCCATAGTTGATAAACACGCCCCTTTTAAAAAGTATAGCACTTAGAACAGGTCTAGTCCCTGGCTTTCGGCAGATCTTTTTTATTTAAAAAATAAATAAATCTTGGATGCTAGCTAAGCGTAGGAGGGACCCGGGACATTGTCTTGCTTTTAGGCAGCTTAGAAATAAATGTACAGCAGAAATAAGAAAGGCGAAGTCTGATCATTATCTAAATTTGATTCCCAGAGCTTACTCAAATCTAACAAAATTCTGGAGGGCGGTAAACTCTATTAATCGTAAATCTTCTCCTTCACTTCCTACTGCTCCTGTTTTTAATTAGACTTCTATGCTCTCGCAGTCTGTCTTTGTCATTTCTGTTAAGCTTATTGTATGTTCTAAATGTTGCGTTTTAATCGTGTCTTCAAATGTTTTTGTGTCTTTTTTTCTGTCTCAGCTATATTGTAAATGACGTTGTTTCCTCAATAAGTTTAAATAAATGTCATTACTAGTGTGGCACTTTCTATGTCAAGGGGACAGTGGTGGTACTCTGTCCTGCATCATCTTTCTTTCTGCTAATCCATGCTTCATACCATAAAATTGGGACTACTATAATAAGAATAATGATTAATAATACACAGCTGGTTCCTCTTAACCCACAAAATCTTGGTAATCTAAATGGATGCCTGTCCATTTTCCCTCTTATTTTAGCCACACCCTATGTTCCCATGTTAGCCGTTGTTTTCTTCACTGAGGTTGAGACGAACCCCCTCCTGTTGAGAGAATTCCCCTTTGTAGTCAGACTCATGTCTCAGAGAACGGTGGTGGGTAACTAATCTTTCCCTTCCTCTGCAGGTCGTGGTCTTATAGTTTACAGTGTGATAAGTGAATCCAGGAAGTCCTTTAGCTGCTGTGGGTGATGTAAGTAGTACCTGATATGGCCCTTCCCCCTTTGGGCTGGACCAGCTCTTTTTCTTTATCACTTTGATGAGGATCCGGTCTCCGGGTTTTACTCTCATCAGAGATTCCTCCACAGGTTCACCTGGAACAGAGAGAAGATCTCTCTACTTGTTAATATTTGTATTCTGCTAAGGTTTCTTCTCTCTTTTTTTTTTTCTTCATAATGTCTGATGAATGGTTCTAACTGTGGGAGTAAAAATGTTCTTCCATTCATTATCTACATTGGAGTTAATCTTGTACTAGTTTGAGTAATATGCATGTTTAGGTAAACAGTAAATCCATTTTTTTGCATTTCTTCCATGATTTTCTTAAACCTTGACTTAATTATTCCATTGTGTCTTTCTGTTTGTGGAGCTGGGTTTTTTTTGCATATCACATAACACTTGATGGTTTGTTTCTATGTGAGGTTCTTCCCCCTCTTTTTTTCTTCTTCCTCTGCTTTTCTATTACTATTTGAGACAAGATCAGTGTTTTTAGTATGCACAACACATTTACAAATTGCAACTTTAACTGGCAATTGAATAACATCTAATCACCGCTGGACTTTAGCAGGGGCTTACTGGGGCTCTAGCCCAGGGCCCCGGTGCTTTGGGGGCCCCGGATGCTGTTTAGTATTTTTGTGAATGAATAGTGTTAATTTTAATCACTGGCTATGAGGATTTGGACGTTGATGGCGGACAACAGAAAATATATCAGTGGAGCGCATAAAAGAAAGAATAAGAAAGAAAAATATGATCGCAACAAAGAAGTGATGAAGAAAATGCCCAAGCTGACAGGCTTTTTTAAACCTCTTAGCGGAGATGGAACAGAACCATCGTTCCTAAGTAAAAATGGTGGAATACTTCTCAGTCACTGTTGACTCCACGCCAGATGTGGCACATGTTGATCAGCTTTCATTTGTCTTGAGATATGTGTCACCTGAAGGACACTCTCAGGAACGCTTTCTGAAGTTTCTACCCATTGAAAGTCATACTGGGGAAGCTTTATGTGAATCTTTACTCAAGGTTTTGGAAGAGATGGGAACTGACACTGCAGGGGGCAATGCTACGATAATGCTCCCAACTGTCACAATTTACGTTCTGCTTCATGTCTTGTCTCGTCATGTCCTGTTTTATTTTGAAATCACTAACTTCCTCTCGTTTCAGGTATCTTTCCCTTCCTCCTGTGTCAAGCGTCTGATTGTCTTCCCTGATTCCCAAGTGTTTCCACCTGTTCCCCTTGGTCCCTCATGTGTTCAAATAGTCTGCGTCTCCCTTGTCTTGTGCCAGTATGTTGTCTCTCCCCATGAGCTACATTACCAGCCTTACTTTGAACCACAGTTCCACAGTCATAGTTCTACGAGCCTGCAGTGAGCGATCCTCCTGCAGAGCTATCTTGTTTTGTAATTCATTCTTATTCCTAGTCACAGTTTATTTATTAATCCGGTAAGTTTTCATAGCCTTGTTTGTTCCTCCGTTTTCAAAGAGAGATTTTTTTGTTGTAACCTTTCATAGTCGCCTCCGTTAAAGGAGTGCTTTAAGTTTATAGTTAAAGTTTCATAGTGCCTCTGTTTTTCAAGAGCATCCTTTGTTTCAATCCGCCTCGTTAGGAGAGCTTGTTTTCCTCCCAGAGTGGAGCGGTTTATGTTTGTAACTTTCATAGCTGCGCTCGTCCTCCGCCATAGTTACTAAGGAGAGGATTTTCACAGCCTGTTTTTTGCTCTGTGAGGAGATCCTCATCCTGCCTGTCCTTGCTTTGTTGATATTAATAAACATCATTGGCTCTGAAAAGACCCTGCATCTGTGTCCTGAGTCCAAGGTCCCTTACATCAACATGTCTGGAGTTTACAAAGGACTACGAGCACGCAGAAAAGAAATGAACCCCCTTGTTGAATGGGTTCCATGTGCAGCTCACACCCTGAATTTGGTTGGCGTGAATAGTGTTAACTGCTGTTTTGAGACAGTTTGTGCAAAACCTTTTTAACTTCTGCTCGAAGTCGACAGCAAGGTGGATGGACTGCAGCCCAATGCAAACAAGCGCATGGAAACATTGAAGTCTCTGTCTAACACTAGATGGGCTGCACATGGAGAAGCCACACAGGCAGACATTCAAAAGTCTTTGAAGAACATTGTAAATGATACAAACCAAAATGCAGCAACAAGAAATGAAGGAAGGACATTTGAATAAAAAATGGACAAGCTTGAAACAGCCTTTATGTGCACATTGTGGCATTGCATTCTACATTGCATTCTACAGCGCTTTGAAAAAGCAAGTGTAGCTTTGCAATCTGTGGAACTGGACTTGTGCAAAGCTGTGGGTTTGGTAGGAACCCTGCGGGACTACATACTGAGAGATCAGTTTGATAGGTTTGAGTCTCAAGCAAAGGAGTTGTCTCCAACAGTTTCACAGGTTTACAGAGTTAGCACTCAACGACCGAAAAAACCAAAAGCATTTTTTGGAGAAAGCGCCACCTCAGAGGTTGAGTTATCAGCTCAACAAAAATTCTCTACCAGTGTTTTTTTGGTGGTTGTTGACAGACTACTTTCTGAAATCAATCGCAGGTATGTTGCATTTGATAACCTCAACAACACGTTTGGCTTCCTGAACAATTTTACTGATGTAACTGTTCCAGAGCTAAGAAACAAAGCATCTCATCTCCAAAGTAAATATTCAGCTGACCTAGAGATGGACTTTGTCAAGGAGATTGTCCAGTTTAAAGATTTTATTTGTGGTAAAGGCATCACTTCTGCTCCTTTGCTTTTACAGTTTATTAGGGAAAAGGACCTGCAGGACATCTTCCCAAATGTGGATATTGCATTTAGGCTTTACCTGACATTTCCTGTTACGAACGCAAGTGGTGAGCGATCATTCTCCAAGCTTAAAATGGTTAAGAACAGACTCAGATCCACAATGGGACAAGAAAGACTGAACCATTTGACTCTCATGTCTATTGAGAGTGATCTTGTGAGAAAGCTGGACTTTAGTGATTTTGTCAAGGACTTTGCTGCCAAAAAAATCCAGAAAAGTAGGCATCTTTTCGAGGTTCATGTCAAACTAATGCAGATAAGGCTTATCCATATGATAACCCTTTGAGTCATTACTGAAAGGGTTTTGTAATATTGGTTAGGGTATTCTTTTTTTTAAATTACAGCATTGTCTGATATCCCATTAACATTATATTTGTTTTGTTCTGTCTGACTCGCAGGGAAGCACTTTTTGCACATTTATTTACTTTTCACCAAGCAGTTTGAAACCAGAGACTGAGTTTTGATACCTTTCCACTTGTGAAGAGCTTACAATGCTGGGTTATTTTTTGCTTGTTCATATGGCTTTGTACAAGTATATTTGAGAGTTGCACTTTCTCGCACTAAATGTTTTATAGTTTGTGTTGAAGTCCATGCAACAACAGCAGCAATTCAAGGATTTTATTTATATTCTAGTTTGGAACCCTGATCTGTGGTTTTGTTTTTCTAGAACCATTTCAGGGTTGCTTGTAGTTTGTGACAAATGGCTTATTAAAGTTGTATCTTGTGAAAACTTACTTTTCAGTCATTTTCTGCTTGTCATCTATACCAAAACATACACACACACATATATATATACATATATATACATAAAGGTCTCCTGAAAACTACCAGCATGTCTCAGCTCTTGTCTTTTATTGTATGCTGTCCAGACAACAAGATATGCATGTATCGAGTCGGCCCCACATGCTCTTATAAGGAAGTTGACGTTCCAATAGCACAGGCCATTTTTCTTTTTCCTTTACTCACAATTTCCACTTCAGCAGAGTTTAAAGACCACAACTCATTCATTGGACTGGCACATCACAAGTTGACAGCCATAATCATTAACCAACCACAGTGGCTTAAATTTATTCGATACATTAATCCGGGGAAACTCATGCACAGAGAGATCTCCTGTTTCTGTAGCAGACCACATATCTGCCAATGCCACAATCCCATAATGGTCAACCTCCAAACAGCCAGTGCTCAGGCCAGTGCTCAGGCCAGTGCTCAGGCCAGTGCTCAGGCCAGTGCTCAAGCCAGTGCTCAAGCCAGTGCTCAAGCCAGTGCTCAAGCCAGTGCTCAGGCCAGTGCTCAGGCCAGTGCTCAGGCCAGTGCTCAGGCCAGTGCTCAGGCCAGTGCTCAGGCCAGTGCTCAGGCCAGTGCTCAGGCCAGTGCTCAAGCCAGTGCTCAGGCCAGTGCTCAGGCCAGTGCTCAGGCCAGTGCTCAAGCCAGTGCTCATGAGAGCAGTGATCTAAATGGAAAGTTTGTCCTGGTGAAATACGAAGATCAGCCATTTGTGGGGCAGGTCCTTCAAGTAGTCGGGGAAGAGATTGAGGTGAGCTGCATGCAGCAACTGGGAGGAAAAAATGCATTCACTTGGCCCTGTCGTTCTGACATAATTATTTTCTATGCAGCTGAAGTGCTCAAAGTGATTGCTGAGCCAGAGCCTCTGAATTCATGGCACACACGGCTAATGAATTCAGACTGGGAATACTTTAAAAAACAAAACTGTGATGAGATATTGTCGACCAATGTTTGAAAATTTTTCAATTTTGTTAGATGACACTTCATTGTTGTCATTCAGAAAAGTGTTGTAGTGTTGTATCAAATGTAATCTTATGTGAAGTATTTTTGATGGGTTAGGTTTGATGGGTCCTACGCAACCAGTTGGTTGCCATGGAGTTTGGTGTAGAGACCAAGGGGGTGCACTCTACAACTCGTGATCTGGCTTTTAACTGCTGCGTGTAGTGGTATGGTCTTGGAGTAACTCAGGAGGCCGTGGGAAACTCAATTTGAGTTGTGTTGAAATGTGTTGAAATGTGGGTGCAATAGACTCAGGATCCTTATGCGTGTATGTTATGTGCTGCTAGGAGGAGGGGGGAAGAAGGAAAGAAGGGTAGGTTATGTTTTTGAGGTGTGGGTGCGATAGGAAATTAAATTTCCTTTGAGGTGAGTGGTGCAGGTGCTTGATTATGGGTTGTATGCAATGGGCTCGAGACCCTTGGTTTGTGTATGTGGAGGAAGTGGGGGGGTTTGAGAAGGAGAGAGAGGTTGGAAAAAAATGAGGTAGGAACTATATAAAAAAATGTTTCTGGGAGACTTAGGTGTTAGGACATGGTCCTGGGACCTTAGGGTAAGGATAAATTGAAGGGGAGGGGCATAAAAATGGCGAGCAGGTGGTCAAATTTTGGGCGAAGAAGTTCACTTTTGGGAAAATTGTTTAAATTATTTAAATTAATTTTACTGTGGTGGAGCAAGGGGGAGGGACTTAATGTTAGGGCTATGGTTCTGTGACCTTAGGGTAAGGGTAAAATGAAGGGGAGGGTATAAAGAAATGGGAGCAGGTGGACAGATATAGGGCGAAAAAGTTAACTTTTGGGAAAATTGTTAGAATTATGAAAATCAATTTTACTGTGGTGGAGCAAGGGGGAGGGACTTAAGGTTAGGGCTATGATCCTGTGACCTTAGGGTAAGGGTAAATGGAAGGGAAAAGCATACAGATGAAGAGTTAGGTGGTTTAATTTAGGGTAAAAGAAAATATTGTTATGGGAAAAGTTATTAAAAATTAACAAAATTGATTTTCCAAATTTTTGCATGGAGGGGGACTTATGGTTAGGGCTATGGTCCTGTGACCTTAAGTTTAGGCAATATGGGAAGTGAAGGTATAAGGGAAGAGGGCATGGTGTTCCTGTTTGGGATGAAATAATGCATTCATAGACACTTTACAGATTATTCAGAAAAACCATTAATCATTAACCCGGCTTATCCAATTGTAAAATTGGAGCCTCGTTATCCAAGAACAGTTGGGCTGTGAGTTTGCATAAACCCATGTATGGCTTTTCACCAATCTCACGTGTAATAACTTGGTTGATCCACTAGTGTAAAAAGTCCTAATTATCTTGTAATGGTCAATTATCCATACTAAAATTACACTAAGTGGTAATCGAGGATTGTATTCCAGGTATTAACAGAGATATCCAGGTTGTTCAGAGACCTTGGTATTAGAAAAGTGGCCCAAAATGAACCTGCCTAAATAGCGACATCAGTGAAAATTCATGCCGTCCAGGAAGATTATTACCCCCTGCGGAGCAAATGAGGGAATAGTATAATGCTGATAATAGGGCATAATCCCCCTTTTGTAGAAAATAGAGAATAATATGGCGACACAACATCATGAACAGCCAACAAACTATGTGACTGTGTGAAACCCAGGACTGTCATGTCCCCATAGGTCAAAAAGTCCCCTGTAATGGTTGCTGTGTTGTAACGAGTAAACGCATTTTCCTGGTATCTAGGTGCTAACCCCGTGTAATTTGTGCAGGGCTGTATACCTGTTAATGATTAATACAGTTTGTGCTAGATAGATCGGGTGATTTAATGACCATGAAAGTAACTGCTCCGATTCCTAATAGAATAGAAAAATGCTTTATTCATTCCCCAGTGGGGGAAATTTGAGAATAATATAACCTAATGTCTAATGATAATACTAACTAATATCAGTGTAATGACTCAGTTAGCCCACTGGTGTATAAAGTCCTGATCCCCTTATAGCAGTAAAACATTTGAACTGAAATGACCCTGAAATGTAGTTATGGAGTACATTCAACATACTAGCAGAGTTAAGAAGATTGTTCTGAGAGCTTAGTGCTAGAATCGTGGTCAAATAAGACATTCTTCAATTCTGATAAAAGCTAACCTTGTGAAGCCTGGAAATGTCCTGCAAAAAGGAAAGATAAATGGACTTGTATAGCGCTTTTCTAGTCTAGCTGACCACTCAAAGCGCTTCACTACATGCCGCATTCACCCCACTCACACACATTCATACAGCACGTCTTAAGATATAACTACGTGCTTTTTCTAATCATTCACACACATTCATACCCCCAATGATACAACGTGGGGTTCAGTGTCTTGCCCAAGGACGCTTCGACATGTATCCTGGGGAAGCCAGAGTCGAACCACCGACCTTCCGATTGGTGGGCGACTGCTCTTCCTCCTGAGCTACATTGAAGATAGTGGTTCAATTAGGTGAGTATGTCGTAAATGTGTGTTTATTATTAGCTGTTACTTGTGAAGGTGGTAGTTAAGTGTTTTAACTGACTTGTGTAAGACTGTGAGTATGTAATGGTGTAAAGGGTTAGGTTTAAGACTCTATTTAAGAAAACTTAAATAGAGGCGGATGACAATGTTACTATTTGAAATGAAAATGCATTTTTTTCAGCATATTTCATGTGATAACTAATGTCAGATGGTACAACCAATATTTGGCAGTTGGTGCAACCTATTTAAACCAATAAATGATAGGTTAAAATGGCCAAAAAGTTTCTAAATGTAATGTGTGCAGTTATTATACTAAATATATGAATTTGTGTATTTGTGCAATTATTTTCCTGTCTTTAAATGTAAAACTGGATGTTAATGATACTTAAAACCTGACCTACAGAATGCAAAAATCTTAACTTATTGGGAAAAAAAATACAATGGTAAAATAATAATGTGTTACCTAGTGTAGACACCCTAAGGGATAGTTGCCAAATAATTAATCTTAAAATAAAGATTAGGAATGTATATATATCTTTATAAATATCGGGTTGCGCCACCTGGCATTTTTTTGTTGTGAAGTTAAAAATACTGTTAAAAAAATTAGTTAAAACAGTTATAAAACTTATTCAATAAATGAGAATTGTTCAAACACATTGTTCTGGACTCAAAAATATGCATTACATCTATTTTGAAAACACTTTTTAAAAATACCTTTTTAGAGGCTTTATTTGTCATTGACCCATATGTGTGTATGTGTGTGTGTGTATATATATATATATATATATATATCAAACCATGATAAAGCAGGGGCCCGCACATTGGCTCAAGCCCAGGGGCCCACATCCTCCTAAATCCGGCCCTGCATCTAATAATGCTAAAATCAGGTCTTTATGGTTTATAAATTTATCTGTGGATGTCAACATACCTGTTTTCCCATTGCTGTGTTAACATGTACAGTTAAAGCTACCACTTCGACTGCTTGAACAGAGTAATTTATTTGGTCGTGCTTGTTTTAAGGAAACTTCAGTTTCTCTTACTACTGCAAATCCTGTAGCATTTGTTCCATCAGGTTTTTTCTCGCTTGACCTGACCTGACCTTGACCTGTCGAACAAATATAGTTATTTCTGCGTTTTCATCAGGTATATCAGTTAAGTCTGGCCTGGGTAAAACACTGATGGTTATTTCTGACATGCAATCATGAGGCTCTCGATCTCGTGGGGTAGGCAGCTGTGTGGATGCATTAAGTGTAGCACATCTCTGGACAACGAGGTGTGGCTGTGAAAGAAGAACAGTTATGCAGGAGAGATGTCTGGTAAAGATATTTTGTTAAGTAACCATATCACAGCCACTGCATGAGGTACCTTAAGTGTTAATGTGTGAAATAACACTATAACTCTTGATGCCTGCACTGCCAAGGTAGCAGGGCTTCTGGCCATTGATTCAAAATTATGATCTCGTCACTTTTTCTCCCCTTCAGTGGACACTGGCCCCTAATCACCGCAGTTCAGCAGGGGTCCACCAGGAGTCCTGGACTATCGAGATCCGGTTTGAGGACCCAACTGTTAAGAAAATTCTCTCAATGAGACTCAGAGTTGCTGGAGTCAGTTAAAACAAAGGTTTAATCTTGGAGCAAGTACAAGAATGTGTGTGTGTGTGTGGGAGTGTCTGTGCGTGTGTGTGTGTGTGAGTGTGTGTGTGTGAGTTTAAAGAACCTGTGGATAAATCACACTGGCCTTATATGGCAAATCTGAACCTTCATGGCACGGGTCCAGTCTGTCTCTTATCTTTTTGGAAGGTCCAGCACTCGGGCGCAGCCTTCTGTCTGTTTGGACTCTCACATACATTCGGTTAGTCATAGAAAAACAAGAACAAAACTGTTTAGCCCCTTACATTCATGAAACAGACAAGGTACAGTTATTTCCATTCTACAAAATAAGATTAAAAATAAGAGTAATCACCACTATTCCTATAAATTCTGGATATTCTAACAATCTAAATATTTTTCAAATGTTCAATAAAGCCCTTTGCTGCTCTGTTCTGAGACTCAGCTGATCATAAATCAAGTTTTGCTCTTGAACCTGTCCGATCATGCTTGGCTGTTGTTGCTGTTTGGTTTCTGAGTCTTAGGTGAGGGTGGGTTTCCTGGGAGTCTGGGGCGGAGGCTGGATCACTCCTGCCATCACACCTGTTCTTCATCTACCCTCGTCAGAACACCCTTTTTAAGGATCTGCAGGAGCTCCAGTCTTCGCCAGATTATCTCACTTCCTGAGTGGTGATATGGCTCCCTCGCATCTCTTCAGAGAGAACCTTTTCGCAGTGTGACATTTTGTCTTGGTCTCCTCCAGTCTTGCTCCCGTTGCCTGATCTTTGAGCTCAGGTTGCCCGTGCCGGAATCTGCTTCACAGTTGGATCTTTTACCACCTTCCACTCCACTGCCTGCCTGCTCGCCCCACCGTGGACTGAGAGCCTCAGCATTCAGCCAGCACCCTCTTCTCCTACCTGGACTCTCATCTAACACAGTAAGGACTACCTGCATCAGCATTGGATTTATCATTCCTCTCAACCCTCCTAAGTGTCTTTTCCTGTACTCAGAGCACCCCCCACCCCCACCCCAAAGATCTACAAACAGCACTTCTGCTCAATAAACATTGTTATCACTTCCACCTCAGCCTACAGCGTCTGCGTTTGGGTCCTCGCATTAAAGAGACGGCTGGTTGAGCTAGCCATGACAGAGCCAAGCTTTTAAAACTGTTCACCTTTTTCTTTTCTCAGGCGGTTCTGACTTTAAAATGATTAACAAAAATAATGTCTATCAACAAATGTGAGATCGAAACTCCAATGCTTCCTCTAAAATCATTTCCTTTGTAAACTTATAAATGTGTGTGTAAGCCACTGCGCCCGTGCAGCAAAAACGCCTTTCTTTTCTGCACACTCTGCCCTGTGAGCACACACACCGAATCAGAAACGCTTTTTTGTGGACTGTGGGGACACACACACCCTTTTTTCTTTTTTTGTTTTGATTGGTGTGTCAGGGCGTTGTCTCACGTATCAGATTATGCTTAAAATATGAATGGGTTTATCAGTCACATCGGAATCCATACATACTGATGCTCCCATAATAAGATGGTCAGATCTTATCAAACACACTTTGTTTCTCGTGGCAGTCAAATCAGTGACACAGCGTATACCTGTCAAGACACTGAATAAAACTTACCACAAGAACTCAAGAAGTTTGGCAGTATTGCTCTGCCGTCAGCAATCAAACACCCATTTTATTTTAGTGAGACATGTGCAGGCACCTATATATGTTCATGTACTCAGATATCACTGTGTATTAGTTTATCTATTATCAATTAGAATACTTTATTGAAGTACGTCCGGACTTCTCATATGAGTTAGTGGGTAGCTACTGACAAACAACCATTGACCATGTTTGAGCAACATATCAGAAAATTTAGACTACACAGTTAACAACAATAGTGAAGCGTGTCAAGCAGCCCAAACATGCAACATTTCAACAAGACATTTACACAACACATTCAAATCAAATAATTAGACAACATACAAATCATTTACCCCAGCCGGCATTGCTTCCTGCCTATTTTTTCTACAACTCACTGTGTGCGCACCCCTTTATTCTCAAAATCCTCAACGAATGCTCTTTTACCGAAGCTGCTTTGGCCAAATACGGACTCCCTTAGATCCCATTTTGGTGAATGTGAAGACTGACTTAAATGTTAGAGAAATTGGCCATTTTTTCTTTACAACTCAGCACTATGAAATGCCCATAGGATCCAGGTCTCTGTGTCTTTAACTTACAGTAGCGTCCGTCCACACTCAAAAACGTCAAATAACTCTTTATTTCTTTACTTCATTAGAACTCAGCGAGCCACACTGCTACGCTTCAAAACTTCAACTCTTTATTTCTGTACTTCATTAGAACTCAGCGAGCCACACTGCTACGCTTCAAAACTTCAACTCTTTATTTCTGTACTTCATTAGAACTCAGCGAGCCTCACTGCTACGCTTCAAAACTTCAACTCTTTATTTCTGTACTTCATTAGAACTCAGCGAGCCACACTGCTACGCTTCAAAACTTCAACTCTTTATTTCTGTACTTCATTAGAACTCAGCGAGCCACACTGCTACGCTTCAAAACTTCAACTCTTTATTTCTTTACTTCATTAGAACTCAGCGAGCCACACTGCTACGCTTCAAAACTTCAACTCTTTATTTCTGTACTTCATTAGAACTCAGCGAGCCACACTGCTACGCTTCAAAACTTCAACTGTTTATTTCTTTACTTCATTAGAACTCAGCGAGCCACACTGCTACGCTTCAAAACTTCAACTCTTTATTTCTGTACTTCATTAGAACTCAGCGAGCCACACTGCTACGCTTCAAAACTTCAACTCTTTATTTCTTTACTTCATTAGAACTCAGCGAGCCACACTGCTACGCTTCAAAACTTCAACTCTTTATTTCTGTACTTCATTAGAACTCAGCGAGCCACACTGCTACGCTTCAAAACTTCAACTCTTTATTTCTGTACTTCATTAGAACTCAGCGAGCCACACTGCTACGCTTCAAAACTTCAACTGTTTATTTCTTTACTTCATTAGAACTCAGCGAGCCACACTGCTACGCTTCAAAACTTCAACTCTTTATTTCTTTACTTCATTAGAACTCAGCGAGCCACACTGCTACGCTTCAAAACTCCAACTCTTTATTTCTGTACTTCATTAGAACTCAGCGAGCCACACTGCTACGCTTCAAAACTTCAACTGTTTATTTCTTTACTTCATTAGAACTCAGCTAGCCACACTGCTACGCTTCAAAACTTCAACTCTTTATTTCTGTACTTCATTAGAACTCAGCGAGCCTCACTGCTACGCTTCAAAACTTCAACTCTTTATTTCTGTACTTCATTAGAACTCAGCGAGCCACACTGCTACGCTTCAAAACTTCAACTCTTTATTTCTTTACTTCATTAGAACTCAGCGAGCCACACTGCTACGCTTCAAAACTTCAACTCTTTATTTCTTTACTTCATTAGAACTCAGCGAGCCACACTGCTACGCTTCAAAACTTCAACTCTTTATTTCTGTACTTCATTAGAACTCAGCGAGCCACACTGCTACGCTTCAAAACTTCAACTGTTTATTTCTTTACTTCATTAGAACTCAGCGAGCCACACTGCTACGCTTCAAAACTTCAACTCTTTATTTCTGTACTTCATTAGAACTCAGCGAGCCACACTGCTACGCTTCAAAACTTCAACTCTTTATTTCTTTACTTCATTAGAACTCAGCGAGCCACACTGCTACGCTTCAAAACTTCAACTCTTTATTTCTGTACTTCATTAGAACTCAGCGAGCCACACTGCTACGCTTCAAAACTTCAACTCTTTATTTCTGTACTTCATTAGAACTCAGCGAGCCACACTGCTACGCTTCAAAACTTCAACTGTTTATTTCTTTACTTCATTAGAACTCAGCGAGCCACACTGCTACGCTTCAAAACTTCAACTCTTTATTTCTGTACTTCATTAGAACTCAGCGAGCCACACTGCTACGCTTCAAAACTCCAACTCTTTATTTCTGTACTTCATTAGAACTCAGCGAGCCACACTGCTACGCTTCAAAACTTCAACTGTTTATTTCTTTACTTCATTAGAACTCAGCTAGCCACACTGCTACGCTTCAAAACTTCAACTCTTTATTTCTGTACTTCATTAGAACTCAGCGAGCCACACTGCTACGCTTCAAAACTCCAACTCTTTATTTCTGTACTTCATTAGAACTCAGCGAGCCACACTGCTACGCTTCAAAACTTCAACTCTTTATTTCTTTACTTCATTAGAACTCAGCGAGCCACACTGCTACGCTTCAAAACTCCAACTCTTTATTTCTGTACTTCATTAGAACTCAGCGAGCCACACTGCTACGCTTCAAAACTTCAACTGTTTATTTCTTTACTTCATTAGAACTCAGCGAGCCACACTGCTACGCTTCAAAACTTCAACTCTTTATTTCTGTACTTCATTAGAACTCAGCGAGCCACACTGCTACGCTTCAAAACTTCAACTCTTTATTTCTGTACTTCATTAGAACTCAGCGAGCCACACCGCTACGCTTCAAAACTTCAACTCTTTATTTCTTTACTTCATTAGAACTCAGCGAGCCACACTGCTACGCTTCAAAACTTCAACTCTTTATTTCTGTACTTCATTAGAACTCAGCTAGCCACACTGCTACGCTTCAAAACTTCAACTCTTTATTTCTATACTTCATTAGAACTCAGCGAGCCACACTGCTACGCTTCAAAACTTCAACTGTTTATTTCTTTACTTCATTAGAACTTAGCGAGCCACACTGCTACGCTTCAAAACTTCAACTCTTTATTTCTGTACTTCATTAGAACTCAGCGAGCCACACTGCTACGCTTCAAAACTTCAACTCTTTATTTCTGTACTTCATTAGAACTCAGCGAGCCACACTGCTACGCTTCAAAACTTCAACTCTTTATTTCTTTACTTCATTAGAACTCAGCGAGCCACACTGCTACGCTTCAAAACTTCAACTCTTTATTTCTATACTTCATTAGAACTCAGCGAGCCACACTGCTACGCTTCAAAACTTCAACTCTTTATTTCTGTACTTCATTAGAACTCAGCGAGCCACACTGCTACGCTTCAAAACTTCAACTCTTTATTTCTTTACTTCATTAGAACTCAGCGAGCCACACTGCTACGCTTCAAAACTTCAACTCTTTATTTCTATACTTCATTAGAACTCAGCGAGCCACACTGCTACGCTTCAAAACTTCAACTCTTTATTTCTGTACTTCATTAGAACTCAGCGAGCCACACTGCTACGCTTCAAAACTTCAACTCTTTATTTCTTTACTTCATTAGAACTCAGCGAGCCACACTGCTACGCTTCAAAACTTCAACTCTTTATTTCTTTACTTCGTTAGAACTCAGCGAGCCACACCGCTACGCTTCAAAACTTCAACTCTTTATTTCTGTACTTCATTAGAACTCAGCGAGCCACACTGCTACGCTTCAAAACTTCAACTCTTTATTTCTTTACTTCATTAGAACTCAGCGAGCCACACTGCTACGCTTCAAAACTTCAACTCTTTATTTCTGTACTTCATTAGAACTCAGCGAGCCTCACTGCTACGCTTCAAAACTTCAACTCTTTATTTCTGTACTTCATTAGAACTCAGCGAGCCACACTGCTACGCTTCAAAACTTCAACTCTTTATTTCTTTACTTCATTAGAACTCAGCGAGCCACACTGCTACGCTTCAAAACTTCAACTCTTTATTTCTTTACTTCATTAGAACTCAGCGAGCCACACTGCTACGCTTCAAAACTTCAACTCTTTATTTCTGTACTTCATTAGAACTCAGCGAGCCTCACTGCTACGCTTCAAAACTTCAACTCTTTATTTCTGTACTTCATTAGAACTCAGCGAGCCACACTGCTACGCTTCAAAACTTCAACTCTTTATTTCTTTACTTCATTAGAACTCAGCGAGCCACACTGCTACGCTTCAAAACTTCAACTCTTTATTTCTTTACTTCATTAGAACTCAGCGAGCCACACTGCTACGCTTCAAAACTTCAACTCTTTATTTCTGTACTTCATTAGAACTCAGCGAGCCACACTGCTACGCTTCAAAACTTCAACTGTTTATTTCTTTACTTCATTAGAACTCAGCGAGCCACACTGCTACGCTTCAAAACTTCAACTCTTTATTTCTGTACTTCATTAGAACTCAGCGAGCCACACTGCTACGCTTCAAAACTTCAACTCTTTATTTCTTTACTTCATTAGAACTCAGCGAGCCACACTGCTACGCTTCAAAACTTCAACTCTTTATTTCTGTACTTCATTAGAACTCAGCGAGCCACACTGCTACGCTTCAAAACTTCAACTCTTTATTTCTGTACTTCATTAGAACTCAGCGAGCCACACTGCTACGCTTCAAAACTTCAACTGTTTATTTCTTTACTTCATTAGAACTCAGCGAGCCACACTGCTACGCTTCAAAACTCCAACTCTTTATTTCTGTACTTCATTAGAACTCAGCGAGCCACACTGCTACGCTTCAAAACTTCAACTGTTTATTTCTTTACTTCATTAGAACTCAGCTAGCCACACTGCTACGCTTCAAAACTCCAACTCTTTATTTCTGTACTTCATTAGAACTCAGCGAGCCACACTGCTACGCTTCAAAACTTCAACTCTTTATTTCTTTACTTCATTAGAACTCAGCGAGCCACACTGCTACGCTTCAAAACTCCAACTCTTTATTTCTGTACTTCATTAGAACTCAGCGAGCCACACTGCTACGCTTCAAAACTTCAACTGTTTATTTCTTTACTTCATTAGAACTCAGCGAGCCACACTGCTACGCTTCAAAACTTCAACTCTTTATTTCTGTACTTCATTAGAACTCAGCGAGCCACACTGCTACGCTTCAAAACTTCAACTCTTTATTTCTGTACTTCATTAGAACTCAGCGAGCCACACCGCTACGCTTCAAAACTTCAACTCTTTATTTCTTTACTTCATTAGAACTCAGCGAGCCACACTGCTACGCTTCAAAACTTCAACTCTTTATTTCTGTACTTCATTAGAACTCAGCTAGCCACACTGCTACGCTTCAAAACTTCAACTCTTTATTTCTATACTTCATTAGAACTCAGCGAGCCACACTGCTACGCTTCAAAACTTCAACTGTTTATTTCTTTACTTCATTAGAACTTAGCGAGCCACACTGCTACGCTTCAAAACTTCAACTCTTTATTTCTTTACTTCATTAGAACTCAGCGAGCCACACTGCTACGCTTCAAAACTTCAACTCTTTATTTCTATACTTCATTAGAACTCAGCGAGCCACACTGCTACGCTTCAAAACTTCAACTCTTTATTTCTGTACTTCATTAGAACTCAGCGAGCCACACTGCTACGCTTCAAAACTTCAACTCTTTATTTCTTTACTTCGTTAGAACTCAGCGAGCCACACCGCTACGCTTCAAAACTTCAACTCTTTATTTCTGTACTTCATTAGAACTCAGCGAGCCACACTGCTACGCTTCAAAACTTCAACTCTTTATTTCTTTACTTCATTAGAACTCAGCGAGCCACACTGCTACGCTTCAAAACTTCAACTCTTTATTTCTTTACTTCATTAGAACTCAGCGAGCCACACTGCTACGCTTCAAAACTTCAACTCTTTATTTCTTTACTTCGTTAGAACTCAGCGAGCCACACCGCTACGCTTCAAAACTTCAACTCTTTATTTCTGTACTTCATTAGAACTCAGCGAGCCACACTGCTACGCTTCAAAACTTCAACTCTTTATTTCTTTACTTCATTAGAACTCAGCGAGCCACACTGCTACGCTTCAAAACTTCAACTCTTTATTTCTTTACTTCATTAGAACTCAGCGAGCCACACTGCTACGCTTCAAAACTTCAACTCTTTATTTCTTTACTTCATTAGAACTCAGCGAGCCACACCGCTACGCTTCAAAACTTCAACTCTTTATTTCTTTACTTCGTTAGAACTCAGCGAGCCACACCGCTACGCTTCAAAACTTCAACTCTTTATTTCTGTACTTCATTAGAACTCAGCGAGCCACACCGCTACGCTTCAAAACTTCAACTCTTTATTTCTTTACTTCGTTAGAACTCAGCGAGCCACACCGCTACGCTTCAAAACTTCAACTCTTTATTTCTGTACTTCATTAGAACTCAGCGAGCCACACTGCTACGCTTCAAAACTTCAACTCTTTATTTCTGTACTTCATTAGAACTCAGAGAGCCACACTGCTACGCTTCAAAACTTCAACTCTTTATTTCTTTACTTCATTAGAACTCAGCTAGCCACACTGCTACGCTTCAAAACTTCAACTCTTTATTTCTTTACTTCATTAGAACTCAGCGAGCCTCACCGCTACGCTTCAAAACTTCAACTCTTTATTTCTTTACTTCGTTAGAACTCAGCGAGCCACACCGCTACGCTTCAAAACTTCAACTCTTTATTTCTTTACTTCATTAGAACTCAGCGAGCCACACTGCTACGCTTCAAAACTTCAACTCTTTATTTCTTTACTTCTTAGAACTCAGCGAGCCACACTGCTACGCTTCAAAACTTCAACTCTTTATTTCTTTACTTCGTTAGAACTCAGCGAGCCACACTGCTACGCTTCAAAACTTCAACTCTTTATTTCTGTACTTCATTAGAACTCAGCGAGCCACACTGCTACGCTTCAAAACTTCAACTCTTTATTTCTGTACTTCATTAGAACTCAGCGAGCCACACTGCTACGCTTCAAAACTTCAACTCTTTATTTCTTTACTTCGTTAGAACTCAGCGAGCCACACTGCTAAGCTTCAAAACTTCAACTCTTTATTTCTTTACTTCATTAGAACTCAGCGAGCCACACTGCTACGCTTCAAAACTTCAACTCTTTATTTCTTTACTTCGTTAGAACTCAGCGAGCCACACTGCTAAGCTTCAAAACTTCAACTCTTTATTTCTTTACTTCATTAGAACTCAGGGAGCCACACTGCTACGCTTTAAAACTTCAACTCTTTATTTCTTTACTTCATTAGAACTCAGCGAGCCACACTGCTACGCTTCAAAACTTCAACTCTTTATTTCTTTACTTCGTTAGAACTCAGCGAGCCACACTGCTACGCTTCAAAACTTCAACTCTTTATTTCTGTACTTCATTAGAACTCAGAGAGCCACACTGCTACGCTTCAAAACTTCAACTCTTTATTTCTGTACTTCATTAGAACTCAGAGAGCCACACTGCTACGCTTCAAAACTTCAATTCTTTATTTCTTTACTTCTTAGAACTCAGCGAGCCACACTGCTACGCTTCAAAACTTCAACTCTTTATTTCTTTACTTCGTTAGAACTCAGCGAGCCACACTGCTAAGCTTCAAAACTTCAACTCTTTATTTCTTTACTTCATTAGAACTCAGGGAGCCACACTGCTACGCTTCAAAACTTCAACTCTTTATTTCTTTACTTCATTAGAACTCAGCGAGCCACACTGCTACGCTTCAAAACTTCAACTCTTTATTTCTTTACTTCATTAGAACTCAGCGAGCCACACTGCTACGCTTCAAAACTTCAACTCTTTATTTCTGTACTTCATTAGAACTCAGCGAGCCACACTGCTACGCTTCAAAACTTCAACTCTTTATTTCTTTACTTCATTAGAACTCAGCTAGCCACACTGCTACGCTTCAAAACTTCAACTCTTTATTTCTGTACTTCATTAGAACTCAGAGAGCCACACTGCTACGCTTCAAAACTTCAACTCTTTATTTCTTTACTTCATTAGAACTCAGCGAGCCACACTGCTACGCTTCAAAACTTCAACTCTTTATTTCTTTACTTCATTAGAACTCAGCGAGCCACACTGCTACGCTTCAAAACTTCAACTCTTTATTTCTTTACTTCATTAGAACTCAGCGAGCCACACTGCTACGCTTCAAAACTTCAACTCTTTATTTCTTTATTTTATTAGAACTCAGCGAGCCACACTGCTACGCTTCAAAACTTCAACTCTTTATTTCTGTACTTCATTAGAACTCAGCGAGCCACACTGCTACGCTTCAAAACTTCAACTCTTTATTTCTTTACTTCATTAGAACTCAGCGAGCCTCACTGCTACGCTTCAAAACTTCAACTCTTTATTTCTTTACTTCATTAGAACTCAGCGAGCCACACTGCTACGCTTCAAAACTTCAACTTCATAATGCTCCTCTCTTGGAAATAGCTTGCGACTGATGTAAGCAACAGGATGCAGATCCCCCGATGACCCCTGCAGAAACACAGCACCAACACCCCTCTCAGAGGTATCAGTTTGCAGGATAAAATCCTTGTTAAAATCTGGACTGTGCAAAACTGGATCCTTACTCAGAGATTGCTGGATATCTCGAAAAGCTGCCACTGACTCTGCTGTCCACTGAACAAGGTGAGGGTGCCGTTTGCCTGTCATATCTGTCAGGGTTGCAGCTCTTGCTGAGAGGTTTGGAATGAATCGATGGTAAAAGCCAGCCATTCCAAGGAAAGATCTTAACTGTTTCTTAGTCTGTGGAGAAGGACAGGATTCCATTGCTTTGATTTTTGTCAACTTGTGGCTTAATAACCCCACCTCCAACGGTGAAACCGAGGTACTGCGTCTCTACTCTGGCCAGGGCACACTTTGCAGGATTGATGCAGGCCAGCAGACTCCAAATGGCCCAGGACCTCCATCAGATGTTCCATATGTGTCTCCCAGGAGTCACTGTAAATGACAATGTCATCAAGATATGCACATGCATAATCAGCAAGTCCATCCAGTACCTGGTCCATCAGTCTTTGGAAGGTGGCAGGGGCCCCATGCAAACCAAATGGCAAAACTGTAAACTCAAACAGCCCCCAAGATGTGCGGAAAGCTGTCAGCTCACGAGATCGTTCACAAAGAGGCACCTGCCAATAGCCCTTAGAAAAGTCAATGGTGGTGAGATATTTAGCTTTTCCCAAGCGCTCAGTAAGTTTATCCATTCGTGGTGTTTGGTATCAATCAAACTCTGAATCAGAGTTAAGGTACCTAAAGTCGATGCAGAATCTTATGATTCCATCCTTCTTGGGAACCAAGACAACTGGGTTACAACATTCATTTATTGAAGACTGAATGATTCCCAGGGACAGCATAAGATCCACTTCTTTCTTTAATGCCCCCAGGAGGCGCTCCGGTATCCTATAACTCATACGTCTCACTGATGCCTCAGCTTTCAGCACAATATCATGTTCCACCAAATTTGTGCGACCGGGATATTCTTGAAATATGTCTGAATTAATCAAAGATTTTACCTCAGACTGTTGTTCTTTGTTGAGATGGCTCAAATCCAGGTCAGTATCTGCAGATGATGGTAGATATTGATCCACCTCTTGCACCCCACGGATGAGCAGCTCCTCTGCCCCCTTCTCACTGCGCGGGATCCACTCTTTAAGCAGATTGACATGAAGCACTTTACTTGATCGCTAAAGCCCCTGAGTTGCAACCTGGTAAGTAGTAGGGCCCAACTTCCTCTGCACTTCAAAGGGACCCTGCCATTTTGCCAGCAGATTGCTGTAATTTGTGGGTAACATTACCAACACATTTTGGCCTAGATTAAAGCTCCTCTCTCTAGCTGTACAATCATACCAAGCTTTTTGTGACTCCTGCGCACCTGCCAGGCATGCCTGGGCTAACTCACTTATCTTTTGCAGTTTCTCTCTCATCTGGATAACATAGGATATAACATTAACAGGTCCCTCCTGTCCTTGGTTTCCTTTCCATGTTTCCTTTAACAAAGTCAGAGGGCCTCTTACCTCATGACCATAGAGACGTTCAAAAGGGGAGAATCTAGTGGAAGCTTGAGGTACTTCTCTGTATGCAAAAAGCAGGTAAGTCAACAAACTTACGGAGCATTTGTTTGAGGGTCTGATTGAAGCGCTCCGTGAGCCCGTCAGTTTGGGGACGGTATGGGGAGGTCCTCATCCTCCTGATGCCAAGTAATTTATAAACCTGTTTCATTAGCACAGACATAAAGTTAGCTCCTTGATCGGTGAGAATTTCACTAGGGAAACCAACCCTCGAAAAGAATTGTATCATAGAGAAAGCCACAGATTTTGCCTTTGTAAATTTTAATGGAAAGACTTCCGGATATCTAGTGGCATAATCTGTAATGACCAGCATGTATCGATTTCCCGTTTTACTTTTCTCTATTTACAAACAGAAATAATGCATCTCAACTTAGTTTAAACAAATATGTAAACAAAATGATGTCAAGAAATAAACATAACATAATTGAAAGTGTTGGTGCATGGGGTTACCGACTTTTTAGCTGTGCGGCTGTAGGTGCAGCCATCACAATAGCCCTCATATGTTTAACCAGGTCCTTGAACAAGGCCTAGAGGGGCTCACATTGAACAGCACACTACTACGCTATGCAGATGATGTTTTACTGTGCTCACCAACACTGGAGGATTGCCATCAAGATTCCATAAAATCCTCCAGAGGCTGGCAGAGGGAGGATACAAAGTTTCTAAATCTAAACATCAGTATTGTCAGCCTAAGGTAGAATACCTAGGGAGATTAGTTTCACAGGGAACTATTGCTATTTCTCTGTCCCACTTGAAAGGAGTAAGTAAAGCACCATGTCCAAAAACAATTAAGGAAAAGTGTGCTCCTCTGAAAGAAATTATGAAGCAATCCAAAGACCAAATGTTGAAAGCACCACTGAAATGGACAAACGAAGGTAAGTTAGCCTTTGAAAGTTTGAAACAAGACTTGCAGAAAGCACAAACACTGGCAACACCAGACCATGAGAAACCATTTTTCTTGTACGTCTTCAATAGACACAACATGTAAGCTTCTGCAGTGCTGATGCAGGAAACATGTAGTGGTCGCAGAAAACAAGCTATTGCTTATTACAGTACAAAATTAGATAATGTTGTACAAGGCTGGCCACCATGTTATCAAGGGTTGGCAGCAGTGCAGTATGCTTATGAGAAAGTAGCCACAATAACAAGGGGATACCCAGTCATCTTAACTCACCATAAGATCTCAGAGCTAATAAATCAGGGAAAGTATGTTGTGAGAAAAGCAAGATGTTTTTTTCGGTTTATGCATCTTTTGACGTATCCAGACGTAAGAATCAACTCCACTTGTACAGGCCGACGTTACCTATTTTGTGGATGGATCTTATTTCAGAGATTATTTAGGTAATCACGCAGGTTTTGCAGTTGTGAAACAAGAAGGTGGAGACTTTGTGAAGGTGAAAGCCGAGAAGTGCGAACAGCCATGTTCGGCACAGTTGGCTGAACTGAAGGCATTAACGGAAGTATGTATACTGGCAAAAGGTAAGGTTGCAAATGTGTACACAGATTCTGCATATGTTCATGGTAGTTTGGACCATAGCAGTTTGGAAGCAAAGAGGGTTCAGAAGGGCAGACGGAAATCCAGTGTGACCAAGCTGTCACTCCAGAAGACATCATTTTAATGCAACAGGAAGCAGGCATGAGAGAGCATAATGTCTGGACGCAGAGAGGTGCCACAAAGAATGAGAAGGGATTGTGGAGATCACATGATGGCCTCCTGGTGGCACCGGTGGCTCTGCTGACAATGCTGATTTCTGATGTTCACAGTGTGCATCACTATGCCAGGATATTGGTCACCGTACATGCATGCGATGGTTGATGAAGTGTTGGGTCAGTGTGAAATCTGTGCACAGAACAATGTGTGAAAGGGTGTGAAGACACCAGTGAGACATATTCCAGTGCCAGAAGGACTCTTGAAGTCATTGGTCATAGACTATGTAGACATGATTTAAACAGTAAATGGTAAAAGATACACACTAGTGGTGATTGATTATTTCAGCCGATGAGTGGAAGCAACTCCATCCAAGGATTTGGGAGCTGAGACAGTGGTAAAGTTTTTGGTAAGGGAAGTGATTCCCCAGTTTGGCATTCCATCAGAGATTAGCTCAGATTATGGCTCAGCGTTTGTGCAGAAAGTTGCGAAGGGCATTTTGCAGCAGCTGCTGATCAAGCAGCGCTGTGGGGCCGTGTATCATCCACAGAGTCAGGGGATGGTTGAGAGAATCAGTGGAACCTTGAAAGTAAAACGGAATAAAATCTGTACTTCAACTAAACTGAGCTATCATATGCAGACCCATAGGGTCACGCACCAAACACTGCATGAAATGCTAACGGGTCGACCCATGCCGGCACCTCAGTTGAGGGGTCCCTTTAAAGGGCCCCCACTTGAGCAGTTACAAACAAAGTTGAAAGCTTATATGACACAACTAACTGCCATTCACAGAACAATCTATCGCCAGGAGAAGGCCAGAGACTTGGATCTCGAACAGCTAGTTGAGAAACCAGTGGAACCAGGTGACCAGGTGTACATCAAAATGTTCTGGAGGAAGTGGCACGAGCCAAGATGACAAGGACTGTACACAGTGGTGCGAGCAACGCCAACAGCAGTTCAAATGGAAGGTAGCAACACATGGTACCACTTGAATCACTGCACTAAGGTTCGGACAAAAGACACAGACAAGGTTAAGTCCGAGGGAAAGGATGAACAAAATTAGGCCCACAAACAGGAGGGTCTGGAAGGGGTCCTGAGATGAAGCCACCCCGGAGGGGAAGTACTCAACCTGGGTTAGATGAATATGTTGCAACAATACACACCCACTCAGACAGGTTGAGTGGTCTGGGTGGGATTTTGGGAACTTAGGGAGTGATGGCAGTTAAGGCGGGAATGAGCGTATTGGTAATACTGATAATGATCTCCCTATTGGTGTGTTGTATTATACCCATTCTGAGGAGGTGGTTGCTACAATTGATGTTCAGACAAAGAGTGGAAGCAGCCAGACTACATTTGACCTTGCAAGGCATGGTCTGAGGAACAACGCATGGAAGAACTGGTCAGCAAACGAAGGTTGCCAATGAACTGTTCACAAAATTCTTTCCTTATGTGTAGAACCAAAGATAGCCTGACAGGGAGATGAGGTGTTAAAGACCTCTTTAATGGAAGTGAACTGCTGGTAATCTCTCCTTCCGAGATAGCTTAGCAGCTCCAGAACCAGCCGGACTGATGTTCGGCCAGAAGCAGACAACTCTAGAGTTGGTGACGGGACTGGACTGGATGAGCTACATTACATTTTATTATTATTATTAATTGTTGATTGTTCCTGATTTTCTGTATTGTACATGGTACAAAACTATGATTTATTGATTTATTAATTTGATATTGATTGTGTATTAATTTTATGTTTAGCATCAGTCATAACTAATCACATGTGTTCATTGCCATTTGTGTCAGTCAACTGTTCAGAGCGCGACCTTTGATACTAAAAGAATAATGAAGTTGTCGGTCGCCAAATAGGGATGGGGCCATAGGAGAATTTTCCTGTAAATAAGAACATGAGTTACAAAAGTAGCAGCCGACGGGTTTTTCACTCCTATGCACTGCGAACAGTGGACAAATTTAATGGTAATGTTTAAGGATTTAAATGATGATTGCTGGATTTAGTACAATTGGTACGAAATGATGAACTTTTACAGTGTTTAATTTGTTGATTCGAGGTGTGAAACGCACACTGTATACGTTTTTCAGTTTAATTTTTAATTTTATTATTCATTCATTTTCCTTGTTTTATCATTGCTTTTGCTACACACATTTTTTCCCTTTTGCAATACTTCAATTTATTCTGTAGATTCTATTTCATTCTATTATGGTATATATGTTTCCATTGATCTTTTTTTTTATTATTAGAATAATTTTGTAAAAATTGTGTGATACTTATCATTTTTTTAAGAGATCTGCTCATTGCGGAGTTGACAGTCACTTGAGTAATGAAGGTTGAACTATTCTGGGAGAGAGGTTCTGTTTCCAGCACCACTTGAACTGGTTCTGTGGAACCAGCTGCCAGTTTAGCTTCAGGAAGCAGACACCCTCTCTACCTTTAAGATCAGGCTGAAACTTTCCTTTCTGATAAAGCTTATAGTTAGGGATGGCTCAGGTGAGCCTGAAACATCCCATAGTTCTGCTGCTATAGGACGGGAGATTGGACTGAAGACAAGTTTCGGTGCAATCTGTTGGTTTCCTTAGCTAGGATATTAATTTTTGAATTGGCTCTATATGAATTAATGGCTTGAATTGGACTATATTACGTAAGTGCCTTGAGATGACAATTGTTGTAATCTGGCGCTATCCATCCATCCATCATCTGCCGCTTATCCGGGGGTCGGGTCGCGGGGGCAGCAGCTTGAGCAGAGAAACCCAGACGTCTCCGGCGCTATATAAATAAAATTGAATTGAAAATTGAATAGGCTTAGACTGCTGGGGGACCTCATCTGTCACACCTTTCCTCACTTTGCTCTCTTTTCCCCCCTGTTTAATTTCTCAAATGATTTTATGTATATGTGACATTATTGTGGTTATTAACTTGTGTTTCCCTGTTCCAACAGGTATCCTTTGAATGGTGTTATGGTGTTTTTCCCCCCTCTTTTCCCTCTTTTCTGTCTTCTCAAACCCCAGCTGGTCGAGGCGGATGGCCACCCTTCCTGGTTCTGGTTCTGCCAGAGGTTTCTTCCTGGTTCTGGTTCTGCCAGAGGTTTCTTCCTGGTTCTGGTTCTGCCAGAGGTTTCTTCCTGGTTCTGGTTCTGCCAGAGGTTTCTTCCTGTTAAAAGAGAGTTTTTTTTCTCTCCACAGTCACCTCAGGCACGCTCAGGACGGGAGATTGGACTGAAGACAAGTTTCCTAAGCTAGGATATTGTTTTTGAATTGGCTCTATATGAATTAATTGGATCCTTTTTCAATTAATTAATTGGATTTCATTGGATTGTGATTACAATTAATTAACCTCCAATTGGCTTTAATTGGACTATATTATTTAGGTGCCTTGAGATGGCGTTGTAATTTGGTGCTATATAAATAAAATTGAATTAAATTGAATTGCCTCTACAAGCAGCGTCAGAGAAATAAGCCTATTAGCGTTTCCCCAATGGAGCTGACGTCATTGTCAAGTCTATCAGTCATCAAGCCACAAAGTCTGCATAAGACTGGGTGGTTGGATGGAGCAGCTAAATGCAACATGTGCTAAATGGGCCTTTGTAATATGTGAGATTTAGACCAACTGTTCAATCAGTGGTACAACAACACTTTACTGAAACACTTTCACTCACCTCCTGATTTAGTTTATATAAAATTATGAATTAAAAATATTAATTCTGAACACTAATTCCTTACACTGAATTAACGATGAAACTTTGACATTTCCTGGTTGGCTTCAAGCTGTGTCATCACTTTGTTAGGTTAGACTTTAAAATTGCTTGATTAGAGTTAGAAATGGATCATGGTTAAGGTTAAAAAACATTCTTTTTGCAAAGTGACATGAACAACATTTTTAACTTTCACATACATTTGCTCTCACGGTTGTACATTCTTTCAACAGTTTATAGTCTGTTTTGGCCTGCATGCACATGCGCTACATGGATACAGATGAGGGAGGAGGACAGTCTCTTGAGTAAATGATGTAACATGTTAATGAGCCTCAAGCTGATCTGTTGGTTTTTGATGGTGGCAATAATCTACAACTACAGAGCAGTTAATCTGTCAGTAGTAGAGGAGTTTTATTGTTTGTACATGATTTGTCATCAGATACATTCAGAAAAACAATAAACCCTGTAGTATACCATAAGTGATTGTAATCAGTAATGTGTCCCTCTGTAAACAGTTATTGCATAACAGTACCACTGCCTTTTCCATTAACAGTGAATTACTTCAGTTGTCTGTCTTCAGCTAACACCAATCTCCCTATCTCTGTATCCTTTGTGAGGTGGCCAAGCTAAGTGCTGCGCACGGTAAGCCTGTCCCAGCAAATGAGTTGTGAGGTATACTCATAGGCACAGAGTGCCTATTCAACTGTCAGTGGGAAAAGCCAACAGAGGGCTTCCATTTGTATTCTTTCATCTATATCCTGTAAGCCTTAAAACTAATCACATCAACTGAAGCATGATGTCTGTGGAGATGCTTGTGAGAAAGTCCTGTGAGAACAAAAGAGGATGAGGAGGGGTAGGTTGAGAGGAAAGTATACAGCAAATCTAACCTGTCAAAAATGCAACAGAGATGCAACACTGACAGTTAACTAAATTATTTATTAACATGCTGTATCTGAATTGTGTTTTTTCATCTCTACGCCACTTTTTAAAGCTAAAGAAACAATCTTACTGCATTGTCCATACAGTTGCTACAGCTACTGTTCTAGCAGAACTTTTATCACACTGAAAGAAGAGATTGAAAAAGATTTTTGAAAAGGTCAAAAAAGTCAACATGCCTGAATCTGCATCATAAGGCTGGGCAGATTTTGTCAACTATTGTGTAATCTGACGAAATGAGTTTAAAATTTGAAAAAGTAAAACTGAAATCATTAAACTCACATTGTTTTTTTCAATTCATTTTATTAAAAATATAAGTATTTAATTTCCAAAACTAATATTTTCTTTTTATATTGACTTATCAGATGCCTCTTCAGATCATTACTGTTTTACTTCCCAGTTTATTTGTGTCAAAAAATATATATACATATGCATATACATGGGGATGTATATGCATACATAAGCCTTCAGTTGGCTTATGTGCATGCTTTCACAATGAGTGTGTGCAGAAATGTGCATGATCTGTATGGTATGTGTGTTCGCGTCTGTCTGTCTGACCGTGTTGTGTTCTAGTCATGACATCGGAAGCTGGCAGAGCCTCTTGACTCCCAAGCTGCATTCAGAGGGATGAGAGGCACCCTCCCCAGACTGAGTTGTTTGGCAAAATGGCCTGAGTCACTGAATCACAAACGGAGAAGCGGAAAAGCCAATTGGATGTGGAGATGCAGTGAGGTAGGTGAAGAGGGGGTGACAGTAAGGGGATGATGGAAGGGGGGAAAAAGAGATGGGCACAGCCAGAAAGTGACAAATAAGAAGAAAGACAGAAAAGTATATAGCAACCATGAGATGTGGGATTGGAGGGACACAGACTGTGGACAAATTGAAGCTTGGGTGGTGACAGAATTTTTTCAGACTATGGATAAGGGGGCTGAAGAAGGAAGTGGAAGACCAATAAATGAAGTCATGGAGAGACCATGGAGAGAAAAAGCCCAGGTGATATGGAGGCTGGGAGCTGAATAGGTCTGGCTGACATTCTGGCATGTGGAGTCCCAGGAGGGTGACAAGTATTGCAAATGAGAAAAAGGGGAGACATACTGGCAAGGGATAATGGGGACAGTTTGGGCGAGAGAAAGGGAAGCGAGTCAGCAGTAGATTTGGCTGGTATCATTGGGAGATGATAGGGATCTTGTCCAGACCAGTTAAACAGTCTGTTATGTTTTCATTACCGCAGGAGATTGTCAGGGAGGTGGGGCTGCAGACACAGAGTGTCTCAAATTAAATGGATCAGGGTTCATCACTAGGGAAAAATTCCAATTTACACAGATAGCAGACACAATGAAAATTCACACGGATGGATCCATTGTTCAGAAGAAGCTGTGCCAGGTCACACTAACCCACAAAGTATTTATCAAATACTAGAACAAAGAACATAGATTTCCCACTGAGAATAGTTGCTTAGATTCAGATGTGTAGAGAGCTTTGCCCATTGACAGACCACTGCATTTCTTTTCTTTTTTATTTAATTTCTTTCTTTTTTTCTGTTTTTTGTTTTTAATGTTTGTTTGTTTTTTGCATTTTATTTCCAATTTTGGGCTGCTCAAAACATTGGTTCATGCTGCACTTTAATTGGTTGATGTGCAGGTGTTGGTTGATTTTCAAGATTGTCATCCTGAACTTCTAATGCTATAAAAACATCTCTTAAATTAAAAGCCAAAGTATAGTGAAGCAGAGGTCATCACTTGGTTTTGTGGTTCCAGTTAGAAATGTAACTTAAACTCTAACATGAGAGTTGGAATTGCTGTGTTCATCCAGCATCTTGATCTCCATGCTGCCTTCTCACTTACATAAGAAGAAAATTAGTACACATATGTAAGCACACATCTGTATGCACACCTGTAACCTGCAACATGAGAAGCCAAAGAACATAATAGTCTTTAAAGAAAGAGATTTGCCAAGGCGTATTACTCTTTATTAGTGTTGGCAATTATGAGGAATATGGGCACAACCTAAAATGATACTAGGCTGTCAAAAAGATGCTGTCTGCCAGCTGAGGGTTTAGTGAAAGGTGTTCCCCCAAATGTGTTTTTTTCAAGTCAAATGAGTAAAATAAAGCTATGTTTAAAAGTATTTCAGCTGCAGCTAAAGTTTCTACTCTCTAACATTATAGCTATTCAACTGCTCCTATTGCAGTTTTGTTTAACATAATGCAGCACACTTCTTAAGATAATGTGAATATTTTGGGAAAAATGCTATTGGAAAACTGTCAGGCTAAGGACTTTCAAAGGGTGTTTTCACATAGACTATGGTGGTGACAGTGGAGGCAATGTCCTCGTAAACAGCTGTTGATTGTGTTCTTCTTGAGCTGATAACATGTTCCCGTAGCAAAGTTAAATCCTTACAAGTATAACACTGACTGTTTCATAAGCTTAAACACGTAGAAAAATAATGTGCTCATCTCCCTCTGTCCATATCACTGTGAGCTTGGCACATTTATAACTGAACTGTTATGGCGATATGATATGTTGCTTCAAAAAATCTGTGGCTCTGTGACAACTTTAATAATATGCCTTAATTGATGTACTGTCCCAGTTTATCATTTTTGAATTTTTAGATTTAAATTTACAAGTTTGGATTTAGATGTTTCCATGGCTAACAAAGGATGACATCTTGGTCAGGTACTATACTTATATGCTTAGTGTTGTCAATGATTGATACGAGGTTGCTGAAATGTGAAGTGTCACGTCTTCCTTTTACTCAAGAAACACAAAACAGTTATTTCCTGCACATTCTGTTCAGACAAGCCTCAAATGGTATTCAGCCGGATATGACATGTATAAAGTAGAATTACTTTGTAGCTGTGTGGATCAGAATCACATTTCTATTCAGAATATTGCTCAAACCCCTGACCTTTTTGGCTTTAGCAGCTAAATGATATACCTGGAAATATTATCACATTAAGAGGGAAAGGATGACACATTTCTTTGCTTTCCTTGACGCAACCAGGCAGAAGTCTCGTGCTTTTTCACATCCAGAAGAATACCTACATTATCAAGCTGACGTTTAATAAGAACTCCCAATTAATACTGGGATAACAGGTATAAATCTGGAAAAGTGAATGTGCATGAATCAAATAAAAATATCACCTGAATTTAAAAATAAATTGGCCCTCATCCTTCAGATATCTCTTCTTCCATCTCTTTCTAAGCTCTTTAAATCGAATGAGCAAGCATGTATCTAAATATGCTTAAAATTACATATAAATATTAAATAAAAGTAGCTGCATCCATTGAAATCAGCCTTTGGCTACAATTAGCCAAAGGCCAAAATGATTGCAACATTCATTCACAAAACTCACTCTTGGTCTACTTTCTTTGTAAATCTCTACAACTCAACCAAACACCAAACAAAACAGTCAGATATTACAGGTATATAATGTTAGTAGCTTACTGGCCCAGGCAGAGACCAGCAATTGCAGAATATAGTATTTCTAGAGGTAATTTTCTCTCAATCACACTCCCAAATTGTCTGCTGTCACTGGATAAAGTGTAACAACTATCTCACACAGCAGGTAAACTTGAGTACTCTGGATGAAATTTTATTCCTCCGTCACCTCTCCAGCTTTCAAAGACTTTTTTGGATTATATGGGTGGGCCTCCTCACTCAGAAAAATATTAATCATAACACTTCCTTGTATGTTGTAAAATTATACCCTTTACCCTTTGAGCCAATGGTACAAAGGCAGTGGCAAAACATTCAACATGGCTGTAACAGCCATTCATAGGATTGCGAGTACAAAAAGTGTTAATATTGTGTTAAATTAAAGGTTGTCGGTCTAAACAGGACCGTGGACATTAAATTGTGGCCAGGAATCAGCTTTCCTGATATATACATGCACTTCTATTATATGAAATATTTATGAAGCAATGCACAAAGGCATAACAGTAAGGCTAAGTCATACTTCAAAATGGACTTATTTTGCTAAATTAAGGTGAATAGAATCCCAAATGGATATTCTAGTTCTATACAGACAGGTTTGTACTGTCCGAGTTTATCCTTACAATGTCCAGGACGGAATCCAGGAAGGAGGGGAGGTTGGTGGCTGTGGTGCTGTGGATCAGAGTTGGCATGGGGTGAGCAGGCAGGTAAGTGAAGCAGATAGATGTCGAGAATGTAAATGTAGTTGTCAATCTAGGCATGAGAAACCAGAGTACCAGCGACCAGAGTGGACGATAGGAGCAATACTGCAGGAGAAAAAACGGCAAGGTAAGCACTATGAACAACTATCAATGGAACATAGGAGTCAGTCATATTACCACTTGGGAAGTGAGACAATCTGGCGAAGACTGGTTGCAGCTCCTTAAAGGGTCTCTTGATTAGGAGTAGGTGTGACAGCAGGAGCAATCCAGACTTCGCCCCGGGCTTCAAGGAAACCTGCCCAGCCCCAGCCTCGGACTCAGAAGTACGCTGGAAGACAGAGGTTTAATTAGAGACACGTGAGATGGATGCGCATGGAGCCTGGAAGCTCAAGGCGGAAGGGTTGATAATGGAGTCAATCTCGAAGGGACCGATGAATTCAGGTGCCAGCTTCTTAGTGGTGGCTCTCAATGGGATGTACTTGGTAGCCAGCCACACCCGTTGGCCAGGGGCGTAAAATTAGATGAAGAAGTCAAGAAGACTTGCAAAAGTCTAGTTTATTCTTACAATAAGCACTACCTTACTCTGGGATTATTTATTTTGTTATGTAACAAAATATCAAGCGAGTGATCACATCTCAGAACATAAGCATTACAGCACTTTCTTGTATACCTTTGTCAGTTCTTGCCTTTCTTCTTTGTGGAGTTTGGACAGGTGATGACATCATGCTGGTTCCATTATATTCAGAAATTAACGCTTTAATCTCTTTACATGTTCCACCCACACCAAACAGTTTTGATGAGTATGCCATCTCTCACATTCACATCACTTATATTACTCCCACTTCATCTTAAAAAGTGGAAGAGGATGACAAATGATTTTCCTTGTGGAGCTTGCTAGCATAGTAAGTGCTCATGTCAGAAAATTACTAAGAATCAAGACTTGACCTGCTTTATCTTTTATTCCTCTTCCCTGCAGCATTCTAATGATAACTTATCTTTTAATTTAATCTCTCTTATGATACATCAAACAAGGCCAAATAAAATACATAGCAAAAATAGTTTAGCAAACATTATTGTATTCCTGTTTATTCTATTAAAACTAGCATTTATTCACTCAACTGTCACTAAGTGCTACTCAAAGGAATTATTGAGATTGCTGTTATGAATTGAATTTAGTGAAAGGCATTGGTTGTTTAATGTTATATTATTGGTTAAAATATTGTGTATTTTACCTTTAGACCGGCTGTATTGTGATCTGATATTCAGATTTTTCAGATTGAAATCTATGCTTTGACATACTGAATGGTATGACCATTATACTTCCTGAGCTACAGCAGCCCCACATGGAATTGGATTTTGGAAACCAGATCTAAACAATATTTTAAAGTTGTCGAAAATGCAATTCTGATTAGTTTCAGATAAACCCTACTCTTGACACAATAACAATGTCAAATCCAGAGCAATGACAGCACTGGTGCCTCTAGCGGAACACTGATAATGTGGAGACAGACTGAAGTAATACGACTTTAGGGGGATACATGCATACAAGCAAAGCTGGGAGGAACCTACTGGACCAAAACAGTCTATATATTGTGACATATGGACATACACTGCTTAAACAGTGTATAGTAACCAATTACAGCAACAATATTACCTGAGCAACCCATCCAGAGCAGTCAGTGATGTGAACACAAAGGTCTGATCTGATCAGATTCAAATATTAGCAAACACATTCTGTCTCAAAGATCTGATCTGCAAAACCAATCTCATTTTCCAGTGGTCTGAACTTAGTCTCATTGGCTTCTTACTCACTAAATTTGTATTGCACTTACAGTGGAGCACACAGTTGCTGTTAACTAAAAAAAACTTTATCTGTCACTTCAGCTGGATTGTGTCCACCACTGTATTTATGATGCCTGCTGTGTGCAACCATTACTGCAATCTGGGCTTTTACACAGAGGTGACCAGGGTGTTCATTCTGACATTAAGCTGACATGCTCAGTTGCTGTCAGATTAATGGCGTATGTCTGGAAGGGGATTTAAAGACTTACGGCAGTAACAGAAGACTGTAGGCAAGAAGAGCAATTAGAAAGAGGATTATAACATACCCATCATGGTGATGGGAATATTCAAGTCTGGGGGGATTTTGCTAGATTTTTGGACAACTGCTATGAATTGACTTCACCCTGACCAAGGAAGACACCCTCCATTCTGCAGAGAAATACTTCATCTACCAGTTTGTATATTTGTGGAGAAGGTTTCGAACTTAAGCAGAATGAGCCTCCAGAGACTAGACAAGTAACAACCAAAGACTGCTGTCATTGACTGCTGTGTTGAATCCCAATTCATTCTCAAGAGCACATTCACAAGGCACTCTGATGCATCCCAAATCTTCAGAGGGCAACCACATACAAAAGGAGGTGGTGGAACCCAAACTCTCAGTAAGTGCTCTCAGAGGGACCATATTCACCCGCGCACCCACAGGAAAAGCACAGCATGAAATGTTTGGATGTAGCTCAGTTAGCCCTCTCACCTGCTCCTGGAAACAAAGAAGACGCAACAGTTTTCATCCTATTCCATTCCATCATTCTGTTTATGTCCACTGAAACCATCAAACCCAAAACCATCTTCAAGAAAATAAAAATTAAACAATAAGAAGCTTGATCAACTGTTGTCCTTTGCATCCCTCAACAGTTGATCAAGCAGTTTTATGAGTTTGGGCAGAGTTGTGGTCACAAAAACACACAGAACATGACAATTGTTCCAGGATCCCACCACAACCTTATTTTCCTACCAAACCTCAGCTGCATTGAGTACAAGAACACTGGCAGAGTTATGTGTTCCTCACATCCTCGAAGCTACATTGTCATATCATGCTAGAAGAAGTTTTCAGGTTCAGAGATACTTGCAACCTTATCTCACAACAGAGCATGTAAATGGTCCAAAGCACAAAACTACACATTATCAAAATAAAGGCTTACAATGTGTACAATGATTATGTGTCCTTACTTGTGTGATGATGTTGATGCTTAATGTCTCACTATCTGTGTCATTCAAAATCTAGCTACATATCAATGTAGACCACTGACATTTCTGATTTTGATAAAAATGCAGGAAGTGGAGATGATGGGAAGTGTTAGTCCATGAAAATCCAGGACTAACACCTGCTCTCTTGATCTCACATGATTCTTAACTTTTCAACTTTGTTTCCCATTTTTGATTTTTTTTTTTGGTCAATACACAATTCCTGGTGAATACATTTGATTTTAACCAAACAAATAGGTAAACGCACCCCACTGCAAACATATTGTAGTGGTTAAATGATTGTATCTGGGAACAAGTTATTGAACCTGAACTAATGCAGAGGAGATTATCGTTCCTTAAACAACTATGTCAGAAGACACATCCTGTGGTCATGGAAAAGATGTTACCTGTGATGGCCCTCCCTATAGGCCTACTGTTTGGGTTGTCATGTGTTTGTGACGCAATGGTCTGTTTTTCCAAGGTGATCAGCTGATTCCATCAACCTGATCGGGAGCACCTGGGTCCGGTGTTCCAGCACTATAAAAGGGCTGGTGGTTGCCTGCCGATGGTCGCTCGCTTCCCTCGTCAGCGTCTGCATCTTTGTTTGGTTCTTTTGGCATTTTATTTATGCTCACTTCACAACACCCCACCCTGCATGATCAACTCACCCACACTGACATGACTGAAACCACCGACGTACATGCAAAAGTCCAACAAACACGCCGTTTGTATCTTCAGCTCCACGTTTATTCCGCCACCATTCACATACATTCACCCGCGCAGAGAACTCTCAGAATCCCAGGTTTATTCTCACGATAGAACAAGGTGCTGCACAGGAAATCAACATCACGTTGTACAGGACGTCAACAGTACACATCTCATATTTACATTACTTTAGGATGTGTTACTTTATTTAAATGAATATATTTTTCTATCGGCTTTGCACCGCATCTCTCCCGTTTTTGTCATCTCCTTCGAGCCGGGTCATGACACCTGTTTCAGAAGGCTCAAATTACTGATCTGTACCAAGCAAACTGCATCAAATGTCTATGTGTGATTACTGGATGATGCTGCAGAAGTAACTTCCCTCTATCATCATCATGATATCAAACGAAACAATTAAGAAGATTGTTGAAACGGTGTGGAAATAAAAACATTACCACATGGGCAATTCAAAGAATCTTAAGTAAACCACTTATCAGTGACGCTAATCAAAAAACAAAAAAGGCTTAAAATTGCTAGGGTAAAAAAAGATTGGACTGCAGTAATGAAAGTAATGTGTTTAGATTCATACATTTTTGGTGACACTTGGCTGAAATTCATACCATTTATGTACATCTATGATTAAAGCAAAAACGGAAAAACAAATCCCAGTAATTATGAAATTCATGGACATTCTTCACATATTCAAGTTTTCATTCACACTCTGGGCTGACATTAATGGTGTATTAAAAATGCATTGAATTTAGCCAATTAAAGAATCATGAGTTACTGACGTCTCTATGAATCTATAAATCCCCTTTGTTTTTCTGCTGTAAATGTAATTACTTCACTTGTGGCAGAGGCATGTCTCTCTCTGTTTGTCCATTACTCATTATTGAAAAAGAATACAAGTATCCTTCTTACACTTGTACACTTTGATAATTAACAGATAAAATGTTTTAAACTTATATTGTTTTCATGTAGCTAGCACCCTCTGAGATTCACATCAGCTTAATGTGATTATTTCTGCATCCAGATCAGCTTTGCCTTTGAAAAGATCTTTAAAACAAAACCCACAGTCCCACATTACTTGCAGATTGTTATTAGGTGACTTTTTATTCTTCCCTGATTCTAATCATGACACACTGTGAAATCATTTATGTATTACAAGAAGGACTTGTAAACCCACCACAGCTTCTTTTATTCATCCCTTCTAAATCCCATCTGCTAAATCATGCCACTTCCTCTTAACCTTTGTTTGTTTAATTCTGTCTGCGACATCCATCCCACACAGTACAACATCAGACCGATCAATCACCATGCTGCATCACACTGCAGCCATTGTTAGTGGCTCCCAGAGTCAAGGAGCACACTGTTTGCATCTTTTCTCCAGGCCTTGAACGGGCCATATAGTCCTCTCTTTGTCTATCCCCAACCCACCCCACCCGTATTGATGGAATCTGAAAGTAAGCAGATTTGCAACGGATATTAACAGTAGGCATTCAGAACAATGGCGCGGAGAAGCAAGGCACAAGGTTGAGAACAAATGTGTCCTTTATGTGCAGTTGAGGCCTTGTTCTGAGAACTGAGGGGAGGAGAGGGTAAAGAAATGCATGAGAAGGGGTGTCTTCTCACATTGCAGATGGAAATGAGAATATCTGCACACTCAGACACATAAGTTCAAGTCAGACTTGACACAAGTTCTTAATGACAGCTTGGCTCTCGGAAAGTCGAGCAATCTGACAAAGATTAATGGAAAACATACACAAGTGTGTGCACACAAACACACACTAAAAATATTCTACAATACTCCACCAAACGAGCATCTAGGGACTTTGTGCTGTACATCTAAATCTTCAGCTACTTTAGTATTCACTCCCCAGTGACAATAGTAGAGACTTTACTCTTTCCTCAATGGCTCAATCTTTCCTTCCCTTTGACAACGTCATGGAGAGCTTTATTGGTTTGAACTGCAGGGAATCTTTTCACACACACTCCTGCCTTTAGCAATGCAACACCTCTTTGGAGACAAAGGAAAGTTGCACTGACATGCAATATGTCTGTCTTTCCCATGTTGTTAACAAACGGTAAATGTTGTACATTTTCTTCTTAACGAAGAGTTTTGCTCCCAGGATTTTGTTGAAGTCTAACAGATATTTGGCCTCTTTGTTTATAACATAAACAGGGAACTCCTTGCTGCTCGCTGCTACACCCACCAGTGGGTGCATCTCGAGTCCTGGGGCGCATCTTGAGTCCCGGGGCGCTTTGCGGGGGGTTCATTGGTTGCTGGCCCACTGGTTGGTTGTCTGAGGTGGCCTGGCCTCGTTGTGTTGTTCCTCATTTCTTTTCCTGTCTGTGCTCCTAATAGCTCTCCGCATGGTTTTCCCTCAGGAGGCCATAGGGTGTTCTCTGTTAAGTTTCTCTTCAAATGGTTGTCTGGTTTTGCTTTGTTTGTCTTATACATTTATTATTGTAAATGTTTCATCATCAATCTTTTGCATCTTTGTCTCCTTTCTCTTTTCTTCACTATCCCCCTTTCTTTGTTCCTCAGGTTTATTGAGGCTTGTCATTGATAAATAATTTCAACAAAAATAAATTGATAAATTGTACTTAAGCATCAAGGGAAGTTTCTCTTGGCAAACAAATATGTCTGGCAAAACACAGCATTCAGACCATAAAATAAAAGAACAACGAAATGATGGGTGATATCACATTGACTTTGTGTGCACTGTTTATACATGCTTTATACCTCAGAATCTTGAATTCGGGAGGAGGAGTGTGGTTTAAGTTATGGAACAGTGGACCAGATCATTACTCTCATACAGTTACTGAAGGGGTCATGGGAGTTTGATTATCCAGTCTGCAAGTGTTTTGTGGACTTTGAAAAGGATTATGACCGTGTACCTCGAGGGTTTCTTCAGAATCAGAATCAAGTTTATTGCCAAGTAGGTTTGCACTTACAAGGAATTTAACTTGGTATAGTTGATGCAGAAAAAAAAATTATATACAGAATATATATATATATATATATATATATATATATATATATATATATATATATATATATACAAATAGAGACTGTGCGTTAATGTCACGTAAAATGTCTGAAGACGGTATGTTAATGTAGCTTGTAGGCCTGGAAGGGGAGAGGGAGAGAGTCAGTGTGATGGGGGGCTCCGAGCCTTGTTGATAAGGCTAGTAGCAGATGGGAAACTTTTTTCAACTCCCACTTGAGGTCCTGGGAGATGATAGTTCCCAGGAAGCGGAAAGACTCCACAGTGTCAATTATGGAGTTACAGAAGGTCATGGGGGTAGGTGAGGCTGAGTTCTTCCCGAAGTCCACAACCATCTCCACTGACTTTAGAGTGTTGAGCTCCAGATTGTTTTGGTTGCACCAGGTAAACGGACTCGTCATCATCAGAGATAAGTCCGATGAGAATGGTGTCGTCCACAAACTTCAGCATCTTGATGGACTAGTGACTGGAGGTGCAGATGTTGGTGTACAGGGAGAAGAGCAGAGGAGAAAGAACACAGCTTTGGGGGGAACCAGTGCTGATGAGCTGTGAGTTGAAGTCTGTAAACCACCTGCAGGTGGAGTCAGGTACACTCAGCTGGGTGAGCTTCTCCTGAAGTAGAGCCGGGTGACTATATGAAAAGCAGAGCTGAAATCCACAAACAGGATCCTGGCATAGGTACCTGCGAAATCCAGGTGCTGGAGTATGTAGTGGAGGGCCAAGTTGACTGCATCGTCTACAGACCTGTTGACTCTATAGGCAAACTGTAAGGGGTCCAGGAGGGGGTCAGTGATTTCTTTCAGGTATGCATTGGTAGACATGCCCAGGCCCCTGCTGAGGATGGGGGAGGTAGAGGTGATACACTGAAGCTGTAGCTGTTGAAAGGTGTCATGAGGGATGGTTACAGGACTGTCCCTTTGTCTATTGAAGCGACAGTAGAACTCGTTCAGGTCGTTGGCGTTGGTCGTTCATGGGGTGGGGGGCTTTAGGCTTGTAGTTGGTGGTCTGCCTGAGCCCTTTCCAGACAGAGTGAGAACTGGTGTTGGAGCTTCTCATAGTACAGTCGTTTAGCCTCTTTCACCGCCTTGCTAAACTTGTATTTCGCCTCTTTGAATCTGTATTTGTCCCCACTCCTGAAGGCCTCTTCCTTAGCCAATCATAACCTTCTGAGTTTGGCTGTGAACCAGGGTTTGTCGTTGATGTAACTCACCCTGCTGCATGATGGAACACAGCAGTCCTCACAGAAGCTGATGTATTACGTCACAGTCTCTGTGTACTCATCCAAACTGTTGGTAGCAGTCATGAACACATCCCAGTCCGTAGAGTCCAAACACGCCTAGAGATCCTCCACAGCCTGATTGGTCCACTTCCTTGATGTCCTCACTACAGGTTTGAAGAGCTTTAGTTCCTGCCTGTTAGCAGGAATCCGGTGGACCATGATGTGGTCAGAGTGGCGCAGTGCAGCACGGGGGACAGTGTGATAAGCATCCCGGACTGTGGTGTAACAGTGATCCAGAATATTCTCCTGTCTGGTCGGGAATTTAATAAGCTGTCTATATTTAGGAAGTTTGTGAGTGAGATTTCCTTTGTGAATGTCACCAAGGACAATGACTAAAGAGTCCGGGTTGGTCCACTCCACACACAGTATCTGGTCGTCGGGCATGCGCTGTGCGTCCTGCACGTTGGCATGTGGCGGGATGTAAACACCCGACCAGAATGAATGAAGCAAACTCACGGGGTGAATAGAAAGGCTTGCAGTTTATAATGAAGGATTCCAGGTCAGGAGAACAGTGCTGCTGGATCACTGTCACGTCGTTGCACCAACCACTTTTGATGTAAAAACAGATTCCTCCACCTTTAGCTTTGCCGAAAAGTGTCCGCTCTGTAGAGTTGCAGCTGCAGCCGGTATTTATCCACACAGTCACGTGTCCGTGAAACACAAAACAGCAGATGAAGTAATGTCCCTGTTTTTTCCCAGCAGCAGTTGTAATTCATCCAGTTTGCTGTACAGTGAATGCACCCATCCATCTATTTTCTATACCCGCTTAATCCGTCAGTCGAGTTGTGGGGGGGCTGGAGCCAATCCCAGCGGTCATCAGGGAGAGGCGGGGTCGTTAAAAGCACGTTAGAGAGAAATATTTTACCAGAATGTCCAAAATTTCCAGTGTAAGGGGAAGAAGCGTAGGGAGTAAATCTGTTGCCATGCTACCCTGATGTTCATGAACTCTGGTGAAAGAGCTTCGGGTACCATCGCAAAAAACAAAGTTAAAGCGCAAAACAAAACAACACGCACCAACACACCGAGGCAGCCGTCCGTGGCGTCATCTTGCTTTGGGGAGTGTTGCGGGAATTTGGGGTATTGGAATCGCTTTTTTGCGAGCAATTCAGTCCCTGCATAACTTGTTTGCAATGCGTGTTGGACTCCGCCAGGCCTGCCCCTTGTCCCCTATGCTATTTGTCATTTTCATGGACAGTATCTTGAAGATAGTCGTGGAGAGAAAGGCATCCGGTTTAGGAATCTCAGGATCGCATCTCTGCTTTTTATGGATGATGTAGTTTTGTTTGACTTCTTCACCTTTGGGGGCGGCTGTAGCTCAGGAGGAAGAGCAGTCACCCACCAATCGGAAGGTCGGTGGTTCGACTTTGGCTTCCCCTTGTCGAAGTGTCCTTGGGCAAGACACTGAACCCCACGTTGCCTCCCAGTGTATCATTGGGGTATGAATGTGTGTGTATGAGTGATTAGAAAAAGCACGTAGTTATGTATCGTAAGACGTGCTGTGTGAGTGGGGTGAATGCGGCATGTAGTCAGAAAAGGAGAACTAGAAAAGGAGAAATGCTCTCTCCAGTTTAGAGATGAGGCTCTGCCTCAGGCGGAGGAGTTTAAGTATCTCAAGATCTTGTTCAAGATTGATGGTAAGTTGGAGCAAGTAATGTACAGGCGGATTGGGGCTTCGTTAGCAGTAATGCTGGCACTACTCTGGTCCATTGTGGTAAAGAGGGAGCTGAACTGGAATGTAAAGCTTTCTATTTACTGGTACATATTTTTTCCAACCCTCACCTATGGTCACCAGATCTGGGTTGTGACTGAAAGATTGAGGTCATGGATATAAATGGTTGAAATGAGTTTCACTGCTCCTCCGCAATGAAAGGAATCATTTCAGGTGGTCTGGGCATCTAATCAGGATACGTCCTGGTCACCTCTCTTTGGAGGTTTTCTGAGCACTTCAAACTGGGAGGAGACTCTGAGTTAGATCCAGAACATGCTGGAGGGATTTTGCACTATACTGCCAAAAGTATTCACTTACCCATCCAAATAATTGAATTCAGGTGGTCCAATAACTCCCATGACCACAAGTTCAAGCACCTAGGCATGCAGACTGCTTCTACAAACATTTGCGAAAGAATGGGTCGCTCTCAGGAGCTCAGTGAATTCCAGCTGGTTCTGTGATAGGATGCCACCTGTGCAAGTCCAGTCATGAAATTTCCTCACTACAAAATATTCTACAGTCAACTGTCAGTGGTATTATAACAAAGTGGAAGTGACTGGGAACGACAGCAATTTAGCCACAAAGTGGTAGGTCACGTAAAATGACAGAGCAGGGTCAGCGGGTGCATAGTGCGCAGAGGTTGCCAACTTTCTGCAGAGTCAATCGCTACAGACCTCCAAACTTCATGTGGCCTTCAGATCAGCTCAAGAACAGTGCGTAGAGAGCTTCATGGAATGGGTTTCCATGGTAACTGCAGCCAAGCCATACATCACCAAGTGCAATGCAAAGGGTCAGATGCAGTGGTGTAAAGCATGCCGCCACTGGACTATAGAGCAGTGGAGATGCGTTCTCTGGTGTGACGAATCACACTTTGCCATCTGGCAATCTGATGGAGGTGTCTGGGTTTGGCGGTTGCCATGAGAACGGTATTTGTCTGACTGCATTGTGCCAAGTGTAAAGTTTGGTGGAGGGGGGGATTATGGTGTGGGGTTGTTCTTCAGGGAGCTTGGCCCCTTAGTTCCAGTGAAAGGAACTCTGAATGCTTCAGCATACCAAGAGATTTTGGATCATTTCATGCTCCCAACTTTGTGGAAACAGTTTGGGGATGGCCCCTTCCTGCTCCAACACAAAGCAAGGTCCATAAAGACATGGATGAGCCAGTTTGGTGTGGAAGAACCTGACTGGCCTGCACAGAGTCCTGACCTCAACCCGATAGAACACCTTTGGGATGAATTAGAGCAGAGACTGAGAGCCAGGCCTTCTGTCCAACATCAGTGTCTGACCTCACAAATGAGCTTCTGGAAGAACAGTCAATGATCAGAATAGAGATAGAGTGCAGGCATAGAGGAAAGTACAGAAAGATAAAGTGCAGAGATAGAGGGGGTAGGGAAGTACAAGGTAAGTGCTAGGATAGGAGTTTTCAAGAGTTTCTTGAAGATAGACAGGGTTCGCCCCTGTTCTGGTAGCGCTCGGTAGGTCATTCCATGCAGTGGCCAAGACGGCTCAGAACAACAACAAAAGCCACAGCACAACGAAAAAAAACAAAACACAGCAAAACAAATCCACAACACAACAGAAGTACCCACAACGGATGTTGTCCACAACGGAAGTATCCCGCAACGGAAGGAGCCCACAACATAAGATTACCATAGACGTCACTTTCAGTGTTCCAACATCGTTTGCGTGTCTTACCTACTTGAAAGGTACATGATACTTTGCATTAATCTTACGTTATCTATAGCTACAATGTGACCAGGGGTGAAAGTAAGCACACCACTACAAGATTCAAAATCAGTTGGAGATTTAGCAGTTGTGTTTCGTGTTTTTTACGATACAGAACAGCTCAGAACAGAAACTGCTTATGAGCTAACGACCTGAGGTCGATTCAAGATGGCGACAGGTCCAGACGTACCTTAAGAAGTCTGCCAATATATGTGGGAATTACTGCACGACTTTTCTTTATAAAATCTCTCTTTGCCAACCAAGGTGAGAAATCATTTCTGGAAGATTAAGGAAATCGCCGCATGATACTTTCTACTGCCGACTGTTTTTTTTTGTGAAGCGGTGATAGCATTAGCCACAAGCTAACTATGGAAAACTTAAGTGAAGTTGAGCTGTTGAAACTTCATTTATATAGCACTTTTAATACAAGTACGTATATCACAAAGTTCTTAATGTAAAAACAAACAAACAAAACAAAAAGAAGATTTTAAAATTGTTTTCACCCCTGAATGTGACTATTATAAATATCTCATGTTGTCTATTTTTCACGTAGTTACTTGTATGTACTGTGCAGTTTATGTAGGACTATTACTGTTTTGTTATACAGATAGTTGTACAGTAACATTAGGTCCTTTAGGATTCTTTTTTGTGAACTCATGTGGCCACCAGTCTTTGTTTTATGATAGATTATAATGTACTGTCCCTTTTGTGGATTGGGCTTGGTGTCACAAACAACCTTCTGCTGTGCACATGGAAATAATATCAGCTTTATTTACACAGGCAATGCTTCCGAACAGGCAGGCACAAGCGAAGGTAATTATCTAAAGATAGTTCAGATTTTACTAGGTCTAGACTTCCTTTCAGACTATATTAACGTTTTGTATTCAGAGCTATAGGTTAGAATGGATTGTGTATTAATTATATTTGATTAAACTCTGTCTAATGTAGGAAGCACTCGGGAAAATGCACTGGCTTTGTTCCAAAATTTCCAGGCTACAAAGGAGAAGGAGAGGCAGTCATTCTTCAAACAGAAAAAAACACCAAAAGAAAATAATGTAAAGGTAAGGTCTATACTAGCCAGTATTTAATGGTATATAATGGCCATTATACTAGTCTACTAATTTTGATGATAGTTGTATTACATGTATTTTTAGGGTGTCAGTTTCTCAAACTGTAGAAACCTACTTTTTGTTTTCCCACAGATTTCAATTGGAATAATGAGGAGGAACGATAGTGTTCTTAAACCTCTAAGAGGATCAGTGCTACCCCTAACTGTACCACCCGGATCAAATCTGAAACAACTTCAAAAGGCTGTTGAGCAAAAAATGAAGGATTTTAACAAAAATTTACCGTGGTCCCTAAATTATGCTCTACCCTGATTGTTCAGAAGTAAAAAGTGTACCTGGAACAGAAACACCATTTTCTCTACAACTTTCCAAGGAGGCAGTGGGAAAGGTATACCAAAGAATCACTCTGTACCTTTGTACAGTTCAAGACTTAGACACTCGTAAGTGATTGTTAAATTATTTTATTAAAAAACAAGTAGGGCCATTTAAGATTCATTAGAACCTCAAATAAATGGACTTTTAATTCAATTCAATTCAATTCAATTTTATTTATATAGCGCCAGATTACAACAATTATCATCTCAAGGCACTTAAGTAATATAGTCCAATTCAAGCCAATTGGAATTCAATTCATTGTAATCATAATCCAATTAATTCATATAGAGCTAATTCAAAAAATTAATATCCTAGCTAAGGAAACCAACAGATTGCACCGAAATGTGTCTTCAGTCCAATCTCCCGTCCTGAGCGTGCCTGTGGCAACTGTGGAAAGGAACGACTCCCTTTTAACAGGAAGAAACCTCTGGCAGAACCAGAACCAGGAAGAAACCTCTGGCAGAACCAGAACCAGGAAGGGTGGCCATCCGCCTCGACCAGCTGGGGTTTGAGAAGACAGAAAAGAGGGAAAAGAGGGGGGAAAAACACCATAACGCCATTCAAAGGATATCTGTTGGAACAGGGAAACATAGGTTAATAACCACAATAATGTCACATGTACATAAAATCAATTTTGAAATTAAACAGGGGGAAAAAGAGAGCAAAGTGAGGAAAGGTGTGACAGATGAGGTCCCCCAGCAGTCTAAGCCTATAGCAGCTTAACTATGGGATGTTTCAGGATTACCTGAGCCATCCCTAACTATAAGCTTTATCGAAAAGAAAAGTTTTAAGCCTAATCTTAAAAGTGGAAAGGGTGTCTGCTTCCCGGACATTTACTGGCAGCTTATTCCACAAGAGAGGGGCCTGATAACTGAAGGCTCTGCCTCCCATTCTACTTTTAGAAACTCTGGGAACAACAAGTAAACCTGCAGTTTGGGAGCGAAGTGCTCTGTTAGGAAAATATCTTACAATTAAATCTTTAAGATATGATGGAGCTCGGTCATTAAGAACTTTATATGTGAGAAGAAGAATCTTAAATTCTATTCTGAATCTAACAGGGAGCCAATGAAGAGAAGCTAAAACTGGAGAAACATGATCTCTCCTGTTAGTTCTCATCAGAACTCTGGCTGCAGCATTTTGGATCAGCTGGAGGCTTTTCAGAGAATATGTGGGACAGCCCAATAATAAGGAATTACAGTAGTCCAATCTTGAAGTAACAAATGCATGAACTAGTTTCTCTGCATCACCTTGAGACAGGATGTTCCTGATTTTAGCAATATTATGAAGGTGAAAGAAGGCAGTCCTAGAAACCAGTTTTATATGTGCGTCAAATGATAAATTCTGGTCAAAAATAACTCCAAGGTTCCTCACTGTAGAACTAGAAGCCAAGGAAATACCATCTAGAGTAACTATATAACTAGACAATTTCTCCCTGAAGTGCTCAGGTCCAAAGAGAACAACTTCAGTTTTGTCTGAATTTAAAAGCAGACAGTTCTGAGTCATCCAGGTCTTTATGTCTTTAAGACAGGCTTGTAGCCTGACCAACCTGTTGGTTTCATCTGGTTTCATAGATAAGTACAGCTGAGTATCATCAGCATAGCAATGAAAATTTATGCCATGCTGTCTGATAATGTTACCTAATGGAAGCATGTATAAAGTAAAAAGAATCGGTCCAAGCACAGAACCCTGAGGAACTCCATGACTTACTCCAACGTGTGAGGAAGATTCCTCATTTACAAGAACAAACTGGAATCTATCAGATAAATATGACTTAAACCAGCCTAATGCAGTTCCTTTAATCCCAATAACATGTTCAAGTCTCTGTAACAGAATGCTGTGATCGATCGTATCAAATGCAGCACTGAGATCCAACAGGACAAGCACAGAAACAAGTCCGCTATCAGAGGCTAACAGGAGATCATTGGTAACTTTCACCAGTGCCGTTTCTGTGCTATGATGCACTCTGAATCCTGACTGAAACTCTTCAAACAGATTATTTCTATGTAAATGATCACAAAGTTGAACTGCAACTATTTTTTCAAGAACTTTGGACAAAAAAGGGAGATTGGATATAGGTCGATAATTAGCCAACACTTCTGAATCAAGGGTAGGTTTTTTAAGTAAAGGTTTAATTACAGCAACCTTAAAAGTCTGAGGTACATATCCTGTCAACAAAGACAGATTGATCAAATCCAATATGGAAGTATCAATTAAGGGGAAAACCTCCTTGAACAGTCTGGTTGGGATTTGGGACTTTTAAGATTGATTTTTAAGATTAATTCAAAATTCTCTGCTGTCTGAGATTTGCGTGTGTACATTTATATATGTATAGACATATATATATATATATATATATATATATACAGACATACATGTGTATTTTTTTTCCACAGCTGAGCAATTTACCACTTCTGACTCGTCAGAATCAGAGGTCATTATTGCAAGCAGAAGTCAGGCAGAATTCAATGCAGCTGATACATTAGTGAGTGTAACAATGGCCATTTTCTGTATATTAGCTCCTGTTGCTAGATGCTGATCACATACTTATGTTGTAGTTTCTGTCAGTCAAATCAAGTTCATCAGTGATGTCTTTCTCTGCTTCCAGATTTTTTAACCTAATTCCAACGGCTCCAGTGTTGGTGATATTCATTCAGCAGCTCAGGTAGAGGAGCTTTTACCCACTGTTCATTGCTATGTCTTAAAACATTATCTACTGTTTGTCTTACAGTGCATAAAGTAATGTATAGCACTGATTTAGAGATCCATGTGATGTTTTTCTCACAGTAAATGGAATATCTGACACCTGGAACATTTGTTTTCAAATAATTGATGCTTCCACTCACTATTCCAATTCTTTTTTAATTTCTTATGCAGGTCTCTTCTAACACAGACGAGGTTCCAGGAACATCGAGAGATGCAATGGAAACTACATGCTATAGGTAATGCGCTTTGTTCTCATAATTTCAGGTAGTATGATTGAATTTGAAACACAGAAAGTTATGTTCATTTGAGTTAATTTCCAGCACACACACACAACTATTTGTGCCCATTATAATAGAGGAGGAGGAGTCAGGCAGCAATGCAGAAAGTCTTGACATCCCAATGAACACAGGGTATTAAAGTTACAATTGCTACAATAGTTTTTTTTGTTTGTTTGTTTTAAGTAAAGTGTGTTTGCTACCATAAAGCATTAAGTTAATCAAGTAAATGATCATTGTCTTTTTATAGAGTGGAACAGCAATTTGCATCAGAGATAATTGCAAACTTGGCATGTCAGATTGATCACCAAGCCATCAGCAGATTTAACATCTGTCGCTCTGACATTTGGGATGGAGCTGTCAGAGGATTCAAAAGAGGAACATTCTCTGAAAAGAAGGACCTCTTTGTGAAGTTTTCTGATGATGGAGGCAGGTTTGAGGAAGGCATTGAAACAGGTGGCCCAAAAAGAGTTTCTCTCTCTCCTCATGAAAAGGCTTAATAACGACCCATATTTTATGGACCTGCAGAGAGGCGTTACCTTGTTTGCAATTCAATAGGTACAATTCAAATATTGAATGTTTTAAAAGAACTTCATAAAACAACCATGCAATGTTTTTTTTTTAATATAGATAATTTAACAATCACTCTGGATTTCCATGAGCAGCAATGAGAGAGGATGAGTACAGTTTGGCAGGGAAGATGATTGCTGTATCCACGGTGGACCTGGTCCAAATTTCCTCTCAAAGGATCTGGAGAGGGCAATCCAGTTTCAACTCATCTGTAGAAGACATTACAGATGAAGTTATAGGAACAGTACTACAAGAGGGAGGAAGGTCCCAGATGGAAGAGCGCAACGTTCAAAAACAGCAGTTGTTTAGTAAAGTGAGATCTGAGGGAGTTATTTGAGATTAATCTTATTTTTTAATACTTTTAGAATTTGATCTTATTTTTCGAATCCTGAACGCATCCACATTAGAGATCCTGTAAGACCTAATGCTACGGAACAGTACGATGTTGCACATGGCAGGGTGCTTAAAACATGTAACGTCAGTAGAGGAAAAGCGCTCAGTTGTGTCAGAGTGTCACGGTTTATTTTCCGCTCCATGTCTTGTCTTGTCATTTCCTGTTTTATTTTGAAAAATCACTAATCTTGTCCTCTCGTTTCAGGTATCTTGCCCTTCCTCCCGTGTCAAGCGTCTGATTGTCTTCCCTGATTCCAAGTGTTTCCACCTGTTCCCCTTGGTCCCTCATGTGTTCCAATAGTCTGTTTCCCTTGTCTCGTCGCCAGTATGTTGTCTCATTTTGAGCATCAGTACCAGCCACTTGCCTTGTCTTGTTCCATGACTCCTCGAGCCTGCAGTGAGCGATCCTCCTGCAGTGCATCTTGTTTTGTAATTTAATCTTGTTCCATAGCCTTAGTTTATTTATTGAACGGTAAGTGTCACAGCTTTGTTTTTCCTCCATTTTCTAGGAGTGATTTTTCATTGTTACTATTCCTAGTCGCCTCTGTTAAAGGAGAGTTTTTAGTTATCGCTAAAGTTTCATAGAGCCTCTGTTTTATGAGTGCGCCTTTTGTTTTATTCCTGCCTCGTTTTCAGAGCGAGTCATTGCTTTGTTAAGTGTTCATAGCATTTCTGTTTTCCTCCCAGTTTGGAGAGATTTTCCGTTTGTTAATTTTCATAGCCGCGCTCATCCTCCACCATGGATACGGAGGAGAGCGTTTAGGATTTCTATAGCCAGTTTCTTTTGCGCTGCCGGGAGATTGCCCTGCAGTGCTGTGATCTGTGTTTGTTTATTGAAATAAAACCCTCTTGAAACCACACGACCCTGCGTCTGCGTCCTGAGTCCCTCTGGTAACTGACAAGGAGTACCTCAGGTGCTACATAATTGACAGGAACCACAGTGCAATCAAAAGGTAGTTTATTCATAAATCGTATCAATCACATCACTTGTTAACTCACAATTAAGTGCACATTAAGAACCACATATTTCATATGTTCTGAATCTTAATAGAGCTATGTTGAATATTTAATGTCAAGATAAATATTGAAGTGGTATTTGCTGTTGCTAACTCATTACCTTGCCACACAGTCCATATTTAACTTTATATACAAAATGTTATCGTACTCCAGATTCAAAGATGGACTTGACATCTCTCAGTTTGTAACAGTGCTGCAGCAGCATCCTACAGTCCTGGCCCCTGTTCTCTGCCATTCAGATCAAATGTTATCTGCTGTGGACGTTGAAGATCTGTTCCAACCAGAGCTCAGTCAAGTTGGAAGCAACAAGAGGAGCCAGGAGGAAAAACCAATCAGTTTCTGGGCAGACTACCTTATTGATTGTGAAGGTTAGTTTTCTTGTAATCATCCATTTTTATCCCTGCCCTGTTCACTCCGTTAGATGGATATACGCCGATCGCGAGTTTTCTAAATAGCTTTCGAAGGACGCCGACTTTCGCCAAACTGTTCTCGGTGAGTAGATAAACGTATTTCATGCCAGAAATAAGGTCTAGGTTTAAAAATACCGGAGTTCCCATTTAAAGAAACTACTCAAACCAATTAATTGATTTTTAAATTAGTTTGATTTAGTAATCAATCATTGACAAATCAATCCTTGAAACTCTAAAAGTAAAGTATTGCCTAGATCAGAACCACCGGAAATGTGGACTCAAGTAAATAATACATAAACAATGAAGAATTTGAGGAAAGAACCTTTGCTTCCGAAAGTAGGACCACCAGCTTTCAATGCGTTGGTTGGATGTTGAAGAGCTGTACATGTGGCTTTTAGCTCTTACAAATTCATCTCAATGCTCTGATCTCAGGGAACAATGAAGTGCTGCCATCAGTCCATTTTCTGTGCCACAGTCTGTGCGGAGGCGCATTGGGATAACTCCACTCTCAGTGACACATTGCACATATATTTGAACAATGAGCCACATCATTTTTCCATCAATGCAGCCACTTATCGCAATTCCAAAGGGTTTAAGTTTATCATACCCATCCACATGCCAGACTTCATTGGGTTCCATTAATCGGTATGCTGTTCGGACAAATCTGTATTTAGAGCAGTTTTCAATTCCCTTTGGATCCATTTCTGTCATGAGGTGCATCACATCATCTCTTCTTACAACAAGTGAATATTTCTATTTAAGACTCTGCCACATTGCCCAGTTACCTAAAAGCTGGCCTGATCCCTTCAGTTCCTCACTAATTGCTGCCCGCACTGCAGCAATTGTAGAGTAGTTAGCTCTCCTGCTTAGGTCTGCATCCAGAAGTCTTCTTTTTAGACTGCTCAGACTTAACAAATACTTAACAAAATGTTGTGCTTGGTGGCCAGAAGGTATATTATTATTTCATAACAGTGGCCCTCTGTAAAATACTTGGCAACAAGTGCATCCACCATTGTGGTGTCAGATCCTGAGAGATACAATTGAGAAAACAATAAAAGTGACGATAACATACCCTGCATGCTAAATGATCTGTACAAAGTAAAATATACTCAAAGGGATTTAATGAGTCAAAGTAAACTATGAACCCATAAAATGCTTAAGACTGGCTATTTAAATATGCATTTGGGTGACACAGTGATTTAATGACCTATACTCATACAGTAAATACAGATGTGGTTAGCCTAGACCTAGTAAAATCTGAACTATCTTTAAATAATTACCTTCACTTGTTCGGAAGCATTGCCACTTAAAATGAAGCTGAAGTTTTTTTCACAAGCACAGCAGAAGGTTGTTTGTGACACCAAGACCAATCCACAAAAGGGACAGTACATTGTAATCTGTCATAAAACAAAAAAAGTATGTTAGACTGGTGGCCACAAGATTTCACAAAAAATGACTGGATTAGCATGTACAGCAATGTCTGGCAATATTGCCTGTTAGGATATCCTAAAGAACCTAATGTTACTGTACAGCTATCTGTATAACAAAACAGTAATGGTAATGTCATACTGTGCTACATAAACTGCACAGTACATACGCATAACTATGTGAAAACTAGACAACATGAGACATTTATAATAGTCACATTCAGGGGTGAAAGTAATTTTAAATTCTTCTTTTTGTTTTGTTTGTTTGTTTTTACATTAAGAACTTTGTGATACACGTATTCGTATTAAAAGTGCTATATTAATGAAGTTTTGATTTGATCTCTCTCTCTCACTTCATGCCGTTTAAAATAGCAAAGTCAAAACCCAAACAAATAAAAACATTTTAATATTTTACTAAAGGCTACCTGTGGGTCTATGGATCACCATAGCAACCGTGCGTTTTGCACATGCGCATTCACGTACTGCTGAATGAAATCTCAGGTTAGTTTCTTTTCCGAGCTGTTCTGTATCATAAAAAAACACAAAACACTACTGCTTACTCTCCTACTGATTATAATTTATTATTTTTTAACGGACAAAGTAGTTTTCAAGACTGCATATTGCCAGCGGATCTATTTTCAGAACCATCTTCCTTGTACTGCATGTAACTGAATCTTTTAGTGGTGCGCTTACTTTCACCCCTAGTCACATTTAATTTACAGATAACGTAAGATTAATGCAAAGTATCACGTACCTTTCAAGTAGGTAAGACGCGCGAACGATGTTCAAAAACTGAAAGCGACGTTAACTTCTTGGATACGTCTAATCGTAATCTTCCATTGCGGGCAAATTCAGTTTATTTATAAAGCGCCAAATTACAACAATTGTCATCCCAAGGCACTTAAATAATATAGTCCAATTCAAGCCAATTGGAATTCAATTCATTGTAATCGTAATCCAATTCATTCATATAGAGCCAATTCAAAAAATAATATCCTAGCTAAGGAAACCAACCGATTGCACCGAAACTTGTCTTCAGTCCAATCTCCCGTCCTGAGCCTGAGGGACTGTGGAAAGGAACGACTCCCTTTAACAGGAAGAAACCTCTGGCAGAACCAGAACCAGGAAGAAACCTCTGGCAGAACCAGAACCAGGAAGAAACCTCTGGCAGAACCATACTCAGGAAGAAACCTCTGGCAGAACCAGAACCAGGAAGAAACCTCTGGCAGAACCAGACTCAGGAAGAAACCTCTGGCAGAACCAGAACCAGGAAGAAACCTCTGGCAGAACCAGAACCAGGAAGAAACCTCTGGCAGAACCAGACTCAGGAAGGGTGGCCATCCGCCTCGACCAGCTGGGGTTTGAGAACACGGAAAAGAGGGAAAAGAGGGGGGAAAAACACCATAACACCATTCAAAGGATACCTGTTGGAACAGGGAAACACAAGTTAATAACCACAATAATGTCACATGTACATAAAATCAATTTTGAAATTAAACAGGGGGAAAAAGAGAGCAAAGTGAGGAAAGGTGTGACAGATGAGGTCCCCCAGCAGTCTAAGCCTATAGCAGCTTAACTATGGGATGTATCAGGATCACCTGAGCCATCCCTAACTATAAGCTTTATCAAAAAGGAAAGTTTTAAGCCTAATCTTAAAAGTGGAAAGGGTGTCTGCTTCCCAGACATTTACTGGCAGCTTATTCCACAAGAGAGGGGCCTGATAACTGAAGGCTCTGCCTCCCATTCTACTTTTAGAAACTCTGGGAACAACAAGTAAACCTGCAGTTTGGGAGCAAAGTGCTCTGTTAGGAAAATATCTTACAATGAGATCTTTAAGATATGATGGAGTTCGGTCATCAAGAGCTTTATATGTGAGGAGAAGAATCTTAAATTCTATTCTGAATTTAACAGGGAGCCAATGAAGAGAAGCTAAAACTGGAGAAACATGATCTCTCCTGTTAGTTCTCATCAGAACTCTGGCTGCAGCATTTTGGATCAGCTGGAGGCTTTTCAGAGAATATGTGGGACAGCCCAATAATAAGGAATTATTGATAAAGAATCTCATGAAATCATCACTGCTGAGAGTTAAAGGAATACATGGCTCAACAGAGCTCGGACTCTTTGTCAGCCTGGCAACAGTGCTGAAAAGAAACCTGGGATTATTCTTATTCTCTTCTATCAATAATGAATAATAAGCAGTTCTAGCTTCACAAAGGGCTTTCTTATACGATATTAAACTATCTTTCCAGACTAATTGAGACTCTTCTAAATTAGAGGAATGCCACAGTCTCTCCAGCTTTCTTGCAGTCTGCTTTAAAGCAGCTGTGAATTATACCAAGGAGCCAACCTCTTCTGACTGATTACCTTCCTTTTCAGAGGGGCAACATTGTCCAGTGTTGTACGCATTGAAGCTAAAGTGCTGTCAACAAGAGAGTCAAGTTCTAGAGTCAAGTACTGTTGTGGATACTTCCGTTGTGTTGTGGATTTGTTTCGCTGTGTCTTGTTTTTTTTGTTGTGCTGTGGCTTTTGTGTTTGTTCTGAGTCGTCTCGGCCACCGTAATTCCACCATCGTGGGACGACACATGAAAAGAGTTTGGATTGTCTTAGGCGTGGTGTAGGAGCTGCTAGACGACAATCCTGGGACGAACAGAGGGACCGAGTTGTGACAGAAGCCTTTGCAAGAGCATTCAAGTAGGTGGGAGGAGTTCCATTAAGCACTTTGTAGGTTAATATCAGCGACTTGAATTTGATGCGGGCGGCTAAGGGCAGCCAGAGGAGTTCAATGAACAGAGGGGGGGCGAGTTCTTTTAGGCTGATCGAAGACCAGACGCGCCGCCGTGTTCTGGACCATCTGCAGAGGTTTCACAGCACAGGCTGGAGACCAGTTAGGAGAGCATTGCAGGAGTCAAGGCGGAAGATGACCATGGCCTGCACCAGGAGCTGGGGGGCATGTTGGGTTAGGTATGGTCTGATCTTTCTTATGTTTAGTAATGCAAAGCGGCACGAACGAGCAACCGAGGTAACATGATCTTTGAAGGTTAGTTGGTCATCAATCATGACACCCAAGTTAGATAGGGATTCAGTTTGGATGCAGAAGCTGTGGTGTATGGTTGGTTTGGCTGGGACAACAAGCAGTTCAGTTTTTGGGAGGTTAAGTTGGAGGTGATGGGCTTTCATCCATGTTCATATGTCAGAAAGGCAGAACTAACGTAATTTGTTGACAGATCATGTCATTGCGATACAGAAAGAAAAAGAAAGGAAACAGCACTGCATAGCACAAAGTAAAAAAAGCAAAAGTAGAATGATGTATGAACATAGGATAATCTCCTGAGGGAAAACTGTAAATGCAGTACTGTATGAATTACAGTGCAGTCTTCCTACACCTCCAGATGTTCCTGTCTGTTGGGCCACAGATTTTCATCCACATCACAACAAATATCTTCTCTTGCGATGCAGCATGGAAATAACCTGTTTGTTTGTCTTATTCAGCATCTGCAGGCATCTGCTGTGATGTTATCACACGCTGCAGCCAGAAGGGTCATCTGTGTATGTACTGGCGATCATATACTTTTCATCTCCATGCTGAGAAAAATTGCTCAATGGGGTTAAGGAATGTGGAGTAGGGTAAGAGAAACTCCATCAGCATCCTGTTGTGGGTCGCAAACCATTGCCTGATGATGTTGGAGCAATGGAAACTGACATTGTCCCAAACTATCACGTACTTTGGCAAGTCATCTCCAATCTGACCCCTCTCTTGTTCAGGGATGAGAGTGTGTCTAAAAAGGTGACGCTCTGTATTGTATGGCCAAATAAAGTTTTGCAGTGGTTCACATACACTATATCCAGAAGACACAAAATGAGTTTTACGAATTACATGCATTTTCATTTTGGCCAAGATACAGTTACATCAAACATGTTGCATCTTCTTTTCTACAGCCTTAGCAAATAAAGTAATACTGAACGCATACTGAACTATATATAACTCTATGATATTGTACTGTTTACTGTGAGGTACAGTTACTGCATGCTCATACATGTTTTACATGTACATCCTGGTAGCACATCTCTTGGGAACAGTGTACAGCTGCTTCATATTCATTTGGTGTCTTTTCAGCACCCTCTCAATGGTTGAGATGCTGACTGTTTTGATGTTTTCAAAAGATGTTGCTGTCCTCTGTAATGGCACTCTTTATCTCCCTTGAACATAGTGTGGTGTATAAGGGATGGTCGCCTTCAAACAGCCGATGTGTAGATGGTACAGGAAGAACTTTGCTGACACAGACTTGGTCGAACACCGAGGTAGTTTATTGGTCACCAGGGGCCTCGTGTACAAAGACTTGCGTGGATTTCCTACTGAAACATGGCGTACGCTCAAACCAAAATGCCCTCCAACGTACAAAAATATCCGGATGTATCAATGTGTGCGCACGCATGAATCCAAGCACATTTCTTTTTTACATCCCAATCAAAGTGGAACTGAGCGCACATGTCGGAGTACCCGACTCCTCCCTGCCCACGCCCCTACTTAAATATGCAAATCATATTTAAATGAGCCCTGCACCTGCGATTCCTCTCTCTGCACGATCAGAAAAGATAGAAAAAAACCACTGAGTAAGATGGGGGGAAAAAAGAAAAACTTCACCGAAACCGAGATGGAATTGCTACTTTCCGAAGTGGAGGCGCGCAAAAATGTGCTCTTTCGCACGCTATCATCTGGAATAAGCAGCAAACGTAAGAGGAGTGGGTGGGGGAGTGAATGCGCAAGGGAACAAATGCGCAAGGCTGTGAATGCGGTGGGGTCGGAGAAGAAGTGGTCCGACATCAAGGTCGATGTGAATGTGTGATGTGTAGACTGGCTGCTCACCGTCGAAGTGTGGTTAAAACAGGCAGTGGGGCGGGAGGAGAGGGGCCCACCCTGTTTGAACAGCAAGTCGGCGCGATTATGGGTGACACTGCTCTCTCAGGGGTGGTAGGAGCACGTGTGGGTGACTCGACAACCACACGCTATCTTACGCTATGTATTTGTGCAACTCACAACAAATGTGTTCATACAGTAGCCTGCTCACAGCCCTCTAAGCTAGAGTTTCATGCGTAAATGCTGTATGATGTGGTTTCAAATCTGTTCAATTAAGGACTTTAACTCATGTTTGATTACTCAATTTATTTTATTGTTACACAGGAGAGGACACGGAGTTGCAGCCACGTGCCACGGAGCAATAGGCGGCATAAATGATCGCCTAGATCAACTTATAAATGTCCTCACAAATATAGGGGAATCAATAAATGCATTGGTGAATAAGTGAATTCTGCGTGCTTGCCTCTTTTACATGGTTGAAATCAACTGTTGCCGGGCCCGAATGGCCTCCAGGGTAGGACACACATTCATGGGACCAGCTTCTGGTTCGTCTGGTGTGGGGATATGTTGCTCTGGCAGTGGTATGGCGTGCCGATTTGCCATGTTGTGAAGGACGTCACACGCCATCACAATGCGGCACACCTTCTCAGGACTGTACAGCAGCATACCCCCAGTCCTGTCCAAGCAGCGCCACCGTCCCTTCAGCAGACCGATCGTCCTCTCAACGACTGACCGACTGTGGGAATGGACGTCATTGGTCAGTCTGAGGGTTGGTGAGAGGGGTCATCAGCCAGGTTTTAAGTGGGTAGCCACGGTCACCTGGGGTAAATTGAAAGGAAACAAAGTTAACTGGATATACAAATTAACGCATAAGTGCGCCGAGGAAAAGGTGAGGCTGACACATTTTACACTTTTCGCACGGGGTTATTAACATGAGTAATTTGCACTCTGAGATAATCGGGGGTCAAGATCTTACGCTGTAGTTTAACCAGAGTGAACAAAAAAAAAAACTGTAAGACACTAATCTTAAGCACAGACTAATGATGCTGTGAAGACGGGATAGAAATTTAGCACATGCTCAATACACGTCACAGGGAATAATATTGGGACAAGTACACGAATATACAAGAAGCCGCCCATCGCGGACAGTGCCAGCTGATGGTCTGTTCCCAACAATGCTGTTATTCAGAATGTATGCGTTGAACCAGGACACCCCCACAATGTTAGTTAAGTGCATTTTCGCATCAATTATCTGTACATTGATGGAATGGAATTGCTTCCTGTTGACATACACAAATTCATCCTGTGATGGCGCTTTTATAGCAATGTGTGTGCAGTCGTTAGCTCCGATTACATTAGGAAAACCGGCTGTCGCTGCAAATTGCGCTTTAATGTTGGCCTGTTCAGCTGCATTGTATAAGAATTTGATTTACCTGCTGAGATGCGGATAATCCCGTCCCACACGGCTGGCATGGCTCGGCTCAGGGTCGACTGGCACAGTCCCTTTGAAATGCCCGGTTGCCAGGAACCCCAACGTGGTCATCACCTGTATGGGAACAGGCAGCGCGTGGCTCCTCGCTGTGTTGCGCTCCGACGCAGCTCTGTGCATAGCTCCAGGAGGATTGCCTTCGGGAACCTAAAGCGGCTGATGAGCCACTTGTCCTCATGTGCCAACAAATCATGCCTGTCTCTAAATACACGCTCTCTCCTTATTGCACCATTTCATATGTCTTCCAACACCGCTAAAGCAGCCAATGTTTTTAATAGTATGCATTGCACCACTTTGTGCATACTTTTATATTCACTCTAACTGTAATTGGGTGTGTTAATTGTTTATCAGTGATAATTGTTCATGTGCGCTGCTTGGTACACATCCAAAACCAGTGGTTTTATGCACAGTGGTTTTGGATCTGGACCTGGTCTAATGTGGTCTTTGTATAAAATAAAAGCGGTGAAATCTCCCCTTTAGCATTTTCACAAATAGAATAAAAGTTACACATATACAATAGTTGGTGTCAGGCAAAGCTGATGTCTTACCTAAAATGTCTAAAAAGTTTTCACATCAGGGAAAAACAGTCGCACTGCACGATAAGTTTACTTCCCCGTAAGTGCCGAATCGGAGGCTGGCGAATGGAAGCCAACTTCGTCCAGGTGTGTGTGTTGGTCCTGGAGCCTGGTGGCAGCAGCCACAGCGTGGCAAAGCCCTTTGGGTGTTGCGTGCAGCAGCGGTGTGATTTTGGGACGCAGAAAACCTTCATCCAAGTCTAAGTGGCCCTCTCCGGTCTCGACCTTTGGAACTCGCCAGTACTGGCTCTGTGTGGTGCAGCCGGCTTGTCTCCCTCCTCCACCGGCTGGAGTGGCGGTCGCTCCGCATGAAGTGGTCCACTTTGGCTGATACTGGTGTAGCTGTGCCATGAACCTGAAGCGGCGGCACTGTGCCTGAGCTGCTCCGCTCCGCGCTAACTGCACAACTGTTGCACGCGCCCTGGTGAGGTATCTTCCCCATTCATTAAAGTTCATTCATTGTGGAGTCGCGCGTCATTAACGCTCGTGTATTTTCAGACACCGGCGGACCAGGCCGCCCCGCTCATCCTGCTGGGACTGCTGCTTTGTTTTGGTTCAGTTACTTTATTCTGTTTTAGTTACTTTGCTTTATTTTAGTTTAGTATTGCTTTGCACCGTTTTCTCTTGGTTCGGTTTTGTTTTTACGCGTCATTTCCTTTTCAGTCTTTGAGTTTTTGTTTAAGTGGCACCAGGTTAACTTTTGATTTAATAGATTAGGTTGGCTGGTTGCTCCCCCTACTTTCCTCCTATTAAACACACCCCTCGGTATGGTGTGGCGCACCAGGATGTGTTGATTTCCTTATAAATAGATTTGCTTTAGGACTTTAGGACTATGACTCCTCTTCCTGACAGTCACTCAGCCACTCTGAGGTCCCGGCTGCTCGGGATCTGCTCGGGACGACTAATGGAGCTAGCTACGCTAGTTGGCTCCGCACCGGCTAAAGGGGCCTGGCTCGCTATCGGGTGGTTTTCAACAGTGCAGAGCCGAGCTTCCAATTCAGATAACCTCGCCTCCAAAACTACAAAAAGACTACATTTGTTACATGTACCATTACCACTAAAGGAGGCAGAGGAGTAACTAAACATCTGACACACGGAGCAGGTGAAAGCAGGAGATGGAGGAAGAGAACTGGTAGCCATGCTAAGCTGGAGAACCCGACACACCGCTAAAAAGTGAAAAATAAAGACTAAAGATCTGTAGGAGTGAGCGTTAGAATATAACAAGTATGGGATAGAGTTAACTATGCAAGATGTGTAAATTATAGGGAGAAATAAGGTGATTATTAGTAGTTCAAGAGGAGCAAGAATATCACAGAGCACACACAAAGTAACAGGAAGTGATGCAATAAGTCTTACCGCAAAGCAAAGCCGTCAAATTCCCATCCACGCTGTCCAACAAGTACAAATTAAGAGGGACTTTCATGCCATGGCGGGACTGCCAAACATAATCGGAGCAATAGACTGCACACATATAGGCATCAAGGCTCCCGTGCCGTTGTGGAGCGCACTATTGGTGTGCTGAAGGACGGGTAGATGTCTCAGAACAGCAGGGGTCATGTATGTATTTACACTTAGCTGTATGAGCTAAGTGTAAATACTATGGCTAAGCCTGTGTTCAGACCAGTATAATTATCCTTAACTCTGATAACTAAGCAATGCTCTGGGGAGTATCCGGCGGAGATAGGACTCTGCTTTGTTTCCAGCTCTAACTTCTCTTTATTGGACCTCCATCTCTGTCAAACCTTCCACCTGTTCCTCACCCATACTGTCAGCTTACAGTCTGTTGACCTTTGACCCTTTCCAGTCACAAACAGTTGGGAACCTGTTGACCACCTCTTCAATTCAATTAAATTCAGTTTTATTTATATAGCGCCAGATTACAACAATTCAAGCCAATTGGAGTTCAATTCATTGTAATCATAATCCAATAAAATCCAATTAATTAATTTAAAAATAATCCAATTCATTCATATAGAGCCAATTCAAAAACAATATCATAGCTAAGGAAACCAACAGATTGCACCGAAACTTGTCTTCAGTCCAATCTCCCGTCCTGAGCCTGAGGGACTGTGGAAAGGAACGACTCCCTTTTAACAGGAAGAAACCTCTGGCAGAACCAGAACCAGGAAGAAACCTCTGGCAGAACCAGGTAGAAACCGCTGGCAGAACCAGAACCAGGAAGAAACCTCTGGCAGAACCAGAACCAGGAAGGGTGGCCATCCGCCTCGACCAGATGTGTAAAGAAGCCCCACTGATATTCAGGGCTCATTCATACAAAAATCTGTAATTTGTAGCAATGACAATAAATGTATTTTTTTTTTCCATTTTTATTTAATATTATTTTATTTTGGGGGGATTTAACTCCTGCCACTTTTAGGACTTTTATCCCAGCCTATCCCAGCAGTCATTGGGCAATAGGCGGGGTACACCCTGGACAGGTCGCCAGTCCATCACAGGGCCACACGGAGACAATCAACCACACACACTCACACTCACTCCTAAGGACAGTTTAGAGACACCAGTTAACCTAACATGCATGTTTTTGGATGATGGGAGGAAGCTGGAGTACCCGGAGAGTTAAAAAAACATGGCTATGGATTGTGGCTCTGTACACTTATACACTCATAACTAAGCACGGTCATCATGTAGGTCCTGTGCCATGGGTGTCGCATGTTCATGCACACACAGGTGTTTTTACAGGTGTAGCAGCTGGTTGTCTGGTTTTTCTTTCTATTTCTGTTTAGTTTCTTTGCTCTTCCTCTTTCCCTGTCCCCTGGTCCGGTTCAGCACTATTACATGTTAAATATTGTAACAAAAATAAATAAATGTGCAGTTGATAGGCATCAAGGGGAGCTTTACATTCATAAAGCGTCCCTTGGCACAGCAAATCTGTTTGGCATAAAAGGTATTCAGACTACAATTCTGCTGCCATAATGCTGAACAGGACAAGGGGAAGGGAAAAAAAAAAGCTTCAGCAGTGTTATCTTATGGGGAGCTTCAGCACATGTATAACATACTGACAGCTCTTACATGGAGACAAATAGATACATTATTCCCAGCACAAACACAGCAACAGGTTAACAGATTGTAAAATATGTCTATACAGTGTTTGATGGTGATGTTTCTGCACAGTGGTACCATCACATTCAGCCCTTAAAGCTCAGGGTGTCACGCAGTCTTAATCTACCATTTGGAAACCTGACACTACTCTTTTCACATCATATTTTCCAGAAAAGCTTTGCTTATATTCTGACCTACAGATGTGCAGTTTGCATATGATCTATATTTGGTCAAAAATCTCTAATCAACAAACACAGTACTGGAGGCCGTTTTAAAATATCTCAATGCAGGAGAATGAATGAAATGAATCAAAGCCTGACATGACACAGCAGCTGCAGAGTCACTCCTGCCTCCTGGTGGCTGTTCCTAACACACACACACCGGTGCCTGTATGTGCACATCTTTAGGAGACACCACACACACAAATGCACAAACACAGCTGTGTTGACTCTGAGCTCGGTGAATGCTGTTGTCTAAAGTCCTTGTTCCTCAGCAACCTGAGGCCCACCCAAAGGGCCTGATGAGCCGAACACAGCCTGGCTTCAGCAGCATCAACACAAGACTCACCACTGACTCCCCTGTTAACTTGAAGGGTCTATGGAGGATTGGGTGTAAAAGTGAGCTCAGGTTGCCCTATGCTTTCTTCTACATTTCATTGTTCACAATGTTTGACTTCCACGGCCCAAAGTTCAGCGCAGTCCTTGGTCAGACAGCCTTATTTTCAGGTTGATAAAGAGTTGTTCTCAGTTGTGGATAACCAAGAATTATTCAGCAGGGTAGCAGCAGGGCAACATAATTATGTGCATGGAAATGCACATCTAAATAAAATAGGTTTACATTATAGGAGAAATGACCTCAGCTTTGCTGCAAAGTAAAGAAAGTAATTTTACTTCATGCTCTTAATGACCGAGCTCCATCATATCTTAAAGATCTCATTGTAAGATATTTTCCTAACAGAGCACTTCGCTCCCAAACTGCAGGTTTACTTGTTGTTCCCAGAGTTTCTAAAAGTAGAATGGGAGGCAGAGCCTTCAGTTATCAGGCCCCTCTCTTGTGGAATAAGCTGCCAGTAAATGTCCGGGAAGCAGACACCCTTTCCACTTTTAAGATTAGGCTTAAAACTTTCTTTTTTGATAAAGCTTATAGTTAGGGATGGCTCAGGTAATCCTGAAACATCCCATAGTTAAGCTGCTATAGGCTTAGACTGCCGGGGGACCTCATCTGTCACACCTTTCCTCACTTTGCTCTCTTTTTCCCCCTGTTTAATTTCTCAAATGATATTATGTACATGTGACATTATTGTGGTTATTAACTTGTGTTTCCCTGTTCCAACAGGTATCCTTTGAATGGTGTTATGGTGTTTTTTCCCCCCTCTTTTCCCTCTTTTCTGTCTTCTCAAACCCCAGCTGGTCGAGGCGGATGGCCACCCTTCCTGAGTCTGGTTCTGCCAGAGGTTTCTTCCTGGTTCTGGTTCTGCCAGAGGTTTCTTCCTGGTTCTGGTTCTGCCAGAGGTTTCTCAGGACGGGAGATTGGACTGAAGACAAGTTTCCGTGCAATCTGTTGGTTTCCTTAGCTAGGATATTGTTTTTGAATTGGCTCCATATGAATTATTTGGATTATGATTACAATTAATTGAATTCAAATTGGCTTGAATTGTACTATATTATTTAAGTGCCTTGAGATGACAATTGTTGTAATCTGGCGCTATATAAATAAAATTTAATTGAATTGAATTGAAATTCATTATATTTCAGACAGTGTTATCATATGATGATATGCTGTAAACACATCCGTTATGTGACAGTTTCCCAATAACTTTATGAATTACAAATGTTCACTTGAAGTACATCATTATAGTGTCAAATATAATGCATTATTATGGGGGAAAATGCCCAGCTTTACATAAAATATTTAAGCAGCATTTGTGCACCCTAACCCTAACCCACCCCTCAGAGGGTTGCTGGTTCGACCACTGGCTTCCCCAATGGGGCAGTTTCTTGGGCAAAATGCTGAGCCCAACATTGCCCCAAAGAAGTTTCCCACTTGAACGCCGCTTGGGAAAAAACAGGCAGCGATTGAATAAATGCACTATAATGTGCATCTAAGATTCTGGCTTGATCACTTAGAAAATGAAAATGCTACCTGCTGTGCATTGACAGTAAGTAACTAAGTATTACTGCATTTTGGTTTTGCTACTTAACCTATGTGAATTGGTATTCTTAGAACCACTGCAAAACAGCTTCATGTGTTTTCTGAGACCATGAGGAAACTTGTCAGGTCTGCCAAACACGTAACACCCTTCCCACATGGGATGGGAGGGGCTACTGGTCAAGTTTTGGTGACACTTCATGAGCAAAGTCCTTCATTTTTTGCTCACATCTTATATTACACAGTATGTCTTATGCCTGTACACCTCCCTGTACTTCCAGCACAACCTGGAGTCCTGTAAAGAGGTTGAGAAGAAAGAACCGGTTTTGTTGCATGGTGTGGTATCATAAAGGAAATAAAATGATTAACTTTAAATTTTAGAATGAAATTAAATATTTATGAAGAGATTAAAGAGATTACATTATATCAAAATTCAAACACTATTTAGTTCTAGAACAAGCTATTGCTAACATTAAAACTCGTTTTTTAGCAAACTAAGCTAATGTTTTTAAACTTGCATAGTTTTATAAATGACGGTACAACAAACGTTAGCAACAGCTTTCGGTGCTTGAATCGTTACTGTACCAGGATTATATATCTGGAGTTATTGTGTAGAAAGGAAACACGGGGAGAGTGCTGTCCGCATTAATGGGGCTGAACAGAGGAATTTTCTTCAGGGATGTTCCCTTGACTGATGCTCCCTGAGCAGGGAGCAGGAGCTATGAAGTACGCTGTAGAATGGAATGCAATCTTTTTCTCTGGCACAATTAAGAAGATCATCTGTTTCATGCTTGTCAAATCAGAACATTGTGGACAATCGTGTTACTGCATTAAAGTCTTTTCAATTACAGGAATGATTCCAGACACCTCCTTGTTCTGAAAGAGATGCTGTGCAGGAGTTAGCTCCAGTCCATCCCAAAGAGCCAGAAGCTTCAATAATCCTCCTAGTCACTCCATGTTAGCCATGTTTCCTGCTCAAACATCCATGTATTCAGAAGCTAAAAAGCCTAAGGATTCTCTCAAGAGGTGTGTATGCCTGGACAGTAAACAGCAACAGTGCATTTATCAGGAGATATAAAGACCCTTTAAGCTGCAAAACTAAAAACTCTGGTATAATCTACTAGACACACCATTTTGTTCTGATTCTCCAGAAGAAGAAAAAAATGACTTTTTCCAGAAAATATAAATAAATGGACAGCTGGTGGTGGAATTCTGAGCATAGCCAATTTGATTGCACTGTCAAATATACAGTACGTTCATGCAGGAACCCAGAAAACCTTTTACTTCACAGTAATAAGAGGGGAGCCGGTTACTTTGTCAAAGAAACGAATATAAAATAATTCAATGTCCAAAACTTAGTAAATAAAAAAGATCAAAGTGTTGGGAGGCATGATAGTGCAGTGCTTCCTGGTTCTAACCTGGGTGACCTAAGTTCTACCTGTGTGTGTTCTAGCTTCTCTCTGCTGTACAAACACTCGAGTGTTAGGGTTAACGATCTTAGTAGGCTATAGCTGTGAGTGGCTATCTCTTCCTTATGTTCCTACCCTACACCTGCCCCAGACTGCTTTTCGAGTTCAACATAAAATAATTGTTGATCCCAAAAAATATCCCTGTGATGAAACTGGGACTGGGCGAGGTAAGTTCCTGCCTCACTGCATGCTGGGATGAAGAGGAGATAGAAAATGGATGGATGCTTCCACATTGTACTTTATGTGCAAATACAGAAAACAAATGATTGTGTTCCTGGTGGGCTCCTCCACCAGTTGGTCGCTTCAGACTTTAACATTTTTTGTCACCGTATGTAACTAACTGTACAGCAGTTGAATTTTCACCAAGTTTATTTCAGTATAAGTGTTTTTTTTTTTTAAACACCTCACACTGTTTCTCTAAGCTTTTCTTTTTTCTTGCAATGTCCAGTACAAGCAAGCAAAACATCAACAATGTCACACATGGCCAAGTCCGACATGTGTCAAATATAAAGCAACCTATTCCACATTAAGACAGGGGGTGGGGGGGCAAACAGTCACATAATAACCATAATAATGACAAAATGATCAAATGCCCTAAAGGTAAAATTCTCTTCAGACTCCACAGCCTTCTGTACAGTGTGAGTGTGTGAGTCTATGCATGCGTGTGCACTTTTGCTCTATCTAACAAACATTACATTACATAGAGACTCAAAGTGTTCTAATAAGGCAGTATGTGGCAAACAGAAACTACACAGGCTAAAAAAAACATCAGTACCAGAAAAATCTGTTTTAAGGCCAAAAAACAGAACAAAGTACCTCAAAACCAGAGCAAAAATCAAGCTTAAATCCTTATATGTCAATACAGAGGAGATTTAATGATGCAAGGAGGAATGAGATGAATACAGGAAATATGTGGGCTCTACCTGTCTAAAATGGTGTGCTGTTCTAGGTTAGTGAACTGGAATTTGAACTGAAGAACAGCTGGAATTTGTCTGAGTAAAAACATGAAGGCTGTGTGCTCCACTGTGAAAGCAGTGATTTACAAATTCACTTTAGCAAGGCGCAAAGCCAGAGAGTGCACTGAGATCACAGCTGGTGATAGTAGCATAACGAGCTGGCCTTAAAAAGTTTATGTACAAAATACATTCATGAAGACATCTTTACAAACAAAACAAAGTCAATTAAAAGCAGGACACCATCAGTTTAAAGTTCATGGCTCAAGCCTAGAGGCAAAACAGAGAACTCACTTAATGGAGTGCAGTACTGAGTCAGGGGAGGGTGGGGAGCACAGCCGGAGTTTTTTTGGTGTGTGGTGACAGAAATGAGGGTTTGGGATAGCTTGTTCATGACATTACTTTGAGCTAAAGGAATATGTAAAAAGTATGCCCCACTGAAGAAAAAAAAAAAAGAATGACCAAATTTATTACATTTGTTTGAATGAACAATAAAAATAGAAAAATAGAAAAAAAAAGTGCAGACATGGGGGGGGGGCAGTAGTACAATTCAGCTTGAAAAAAAGTTTAAAGTTTTAAGTTATTTGCCATCTCCAGTGACTGATCCTGCTTCTTTTTGTTATGTTTGGTCAGAAAGACAAAGGTACTTTTACACAAAGACAAAATGGAATCAGGCTCTCATGAATTTTAAAAAAAGAATTAAAAAAGAAGACTAAATAGTGGGTGAAAAATTTGAATTCACATCCATGATAATGTGTAACTATACTGACAGATCTTACCTTTGAAAAAAGTTTTAAACAGCCAAAAAAAAAGATAAAATAATTAACCCAACAGTCCAGCTAACTGACAGCAACTGATCACTTTTTCTTTCCTTTGTATCATTTGTTTTGTAGGTAAAGTTTCAACCTGAACAAGCAGAATAAGTTGAACTACCTGAGCCAGCTTCAACCTGAACGACCTGAACAAGCTTCGATCTGAACAAGCTTCGACCTGAAAGAGCTGAACTACCTGAACAAGCTGAAGACGCTTCTACCATTATCTTTTTTTGAGAAAAGCACTAAATTGAATTTTGATGCGACTTGATGTGATTTTGACTAAAAGCTTACTCTTGGTATTCCAAAGAACCAAATGTCAGAAATATCATCATATTTCTTCAGAGGAAGGTAATTCTAAAGATGAATCAGTTGAAGTCAGAGGAAAATCCAAAGTATAATAAGTGAAAAAGCCAGATAGAAGCTGAACTTAAGCATGATTAGATGCAGCTAAACACAGGTGAAACTTTTTGTTGAGGGGATATTTTAAGACTTGATCTCGATCTGACGGTTAGCTTGATTCTTCATCACAACCACACAATGGTCTGCCCATGCCATGTTCCACCCACAGCTGACCTCTTCAAAAGTTTCAGTACCTATTCATGAGTAGATGGGCAGTGCTGCCTAAGCCATGGCGGTGATGGTGCTGCGCTGCGCCGCTCTGACACAGTTCCCTGAGAACCCCAAACACACTAAATCTATGACTACAGCTATGGTAAAATGCTGGGGGCAATCACTTGCAGTCTTCAATGATTAAAAATACAAAGAAAAAAAAAAGGAAACATTTTACAGAATGATACGGTGCAGCATTACAAGGTGAGGACATATTAAAAGCCAGTATTTACAAATAGTTTATATCATCTTGGCAATGCTCAGAGGTTGTCTTTACCCTCAAAGCCAGGAATATTAGTCTGTAATCACGGCATGTGTCACCTCTACATACATACATACAACAGTGTGCTGGTGATAGAAAGAAAAGTGTTTCTATGACGACACCATCGGGTCAGTGATGAGTCCAATCACAGATCTGTTTGGTTGCATTGGCTGCGATCACAGCTTCAACAGTTTCCAAACTGGCAACCCTTCAACAAGACAGACAATTCAGATTCTTTGAAAAGATGAGACGTGATGCACAGTTAACTCTTCCAAACATCTGACCCGGGGCCTAAATGTTACAAATACCGCTGTAGTACACAGCGTATTATTACCAACAACTCTCACTGACCTGAACAAATGCTATGTGTACATAGTGTATACAGCATGAGACTATATATTTGTATTTTCCTATGAGTACATGTGTGTTTTATGCATTTTATTTTCCAGTTTAGATGCTTATTTTGGCTTTAAGCAATGAACCGCTCCAATGAATGTGAGTTTGCATTTCAAATAGTGTCTTTCTTTCCCTGACGTGCAGGACAAACTCAAATCCTTCACAGTTTTCCTCAGTGACCACCTCTTCCCACTTCTTTTTTTACCCATTTATATATAAATTCATGTATCTATATCTATCTATAGATATAGATACATGAATACATGTGTATCTGTAACATATATATCTGTAACATTATAAAAAATAAGTTATTGCGCATCCAAAAAAGTGCATTGTAGCTTTGAAAAATATCTCTTTTTACGCTTTTCCATTTTTCTTCATGTTTCCTGTTGATCCAGATGGATTCCCTTCCATGGATTTGAGATGGCGTTAAGTTTCCACCCTCTGCGCTCCGTCGTACTGCGCCACTGATGAGGAGTGAAGGGGACTGAGGGAGCAGAAGCAGGAACAAAAGAGGAATGCGGTGTCTTGCTACGCGATGACCATGGGAACATCATCTGAAAAACCACTGATCATGGGAGCATCTTCATCATCATCTCCTGCAGAGGGCAGAAGAAATGGCTTTAACAAAAACTCTTTTAGGAATTAAAGCCACATCTAGTTAATATTATCATGGCTTAAATTACATGCATTTTCAAGCATGTGTGCAGTAAGTTTCAAATAAGAATAATACTAATAATTACTCACAAAGTGTAACTTGTTGCTGCTACAGGCTTTTTAGTTATGTTTGCAGACTGCTGAATCATATCACACAGACCTGGGGGGGGGGGCAACTAGGAATAACTACCTGTCTCCAGTGGGTTGGGCTAATCCAAAACAGTGAAAATAAGGGGGGGGGGGGGGGGGTGTTCTCTGAAGACAGGGCTGCTCTGAAAACACCCCCATTAGCACCTTCCTCCTGATGAAATTAACCATTGAAATTAATTATTTAATTAAAAAAATGAAATAAAAATAGAATTTTGGTCAGCGAGGACTTTGCAGCTCGAGTTTGAACTCAGCAGATGACCTCCTTTAAAATGTACTTGTTGAGAAAAGTCCTTCTGCACGACTCTTTTGCAGTTCCTTGTACACTTTGGTAATAATGTCCAAGTAAAAGGTTGAATTAATTTCATTCATTCTGTGTTTTATAATCTGAAGCTCTGCTGCTCAGTAAGAATGACAGATGCAGCCCTTCATTAATGGTTACCATCAAATCAAGTGTGTGGAAGTTTTTATTGATGATTTCCAAAAAGCTGCTGACTCTATAGTTGAATGACATTCGATCCTCTGCAGAACCAACGACATTATTTGAGCTGTGCTGCTCAGGCTGTACCATGACTGGTGCTGAGGAGCTGGGCTCACCTCTGAAAGACACTTATCCCAGAAGCACAATATGCATTTCATCATGAACATCATAATAATAATACACAAACATAATTCCATTTTAGTATGAGTGAGCTACACTGAGCTAACAAGTGTCATTAGTGACACTAAATTAGCTAAACAGAAAGAAAAAAAGAAATTTCTTTCCATTTTCATTGCTTTTTTGCTTGTTTTGAGACAAAAATGATGAAAATCATAGATGATAAACCTCATAAATAGCAAAATTCTCAAGTAACAGACGGCTTATTTGACAAAGTAATGAGTAACTTATTACACTAGCACTGCTTTCTAGCACTAAGAATCCCGGTGTGCAACAGCATTTCAGCGCATGCTGCTGTGAATACAGTACGAAAACACATCTGTCACATGAGTCCGACTCCTCGTGATGCCTGTGATTCTCGCTTCCTGAGAAGCTGGTTACAAAACACAACAACGGGAACTCGTAGTCATACAGAAAACTACGGAAGCCTCCCAGAATTCAGTGACACTGTTACCACAACAACTTGAATTCAGGGGTACAAACATGATCTCCAACAGGCTTCCAAATGCTCAGGAGTGGAAAGTTTAGGAAACGTAACCCGGCACTGACCGCTGGATGAGCTGCTTATCTGCCCTCCTTACAGACACAAGCCTCCTCTCAGAGGACTCAACAATCACTTTACTTTTTACATCTATAGGATCATGATTGCACCGTTTAATCACCTTTTAAACACCTACTGACTGTGTATGAGCTCAGGATTCCCACATATTGCTGACTGACATATTCAGACTACACTAAATACATAAATGCTTTGTTCTGAGGTATTCATTAGTTTCTGGATTCCTCCAGAACTAATACATCTCTCCACCTCCATTCACTGAGCCCTCCCTGAAACCGTTTGGGGTCCCCCTGAGGACGCTGACCTCCGATTTGATCAATCAAGCATTTGACTAATTATAATATAGAGCTAAAAATCATCTAATGGTAAGTGGCTCAGTAATTGTGCATGCAATGCAAAAAACAAAAATCCATCTGTTACCCAGTTCATCCCCAGAAGAGAATATGGCGGAGCCAAGCCGAGAGTTGTAGTGGGAGTTGGCAAAGGCAGTGAAGTTGTTCTGAAGTCGGCGGTGTCTGAGGTAAAGTGCCACCAAACCACCGCACACTCCAAGTAGAAGCAGGAAGAGGACCGGAACCACCACTGCCGCTGTATCCCCTGAGTGGCTCTCTGTGTGGGAGGCATCACTGGTCCCTGAGCAGGTGGGAAAGAACATTTTCCCTTTCAGATTAACACCACAACATGATGGGCTTTCTCTGTGGGGGCTACCAAAGGCCAGCTAACCCTGTGCTACAGCTGGAGGGTGTCGGTGTCTGTTACAGTCCAATCTGAAAGGATCCCAGTCTGAACGACTGATCTCAAATGATATTATGTACATGTGACATTATTGTGGTTATTAACTTGTGTTTCCCTGTTCCAGCAGGTATCCTTTGAATGGTGTTATGGTGTTTTTCCCCCCTCTTTTCCCTCTTTTCTGTCTTCTCAAACCCCAGCTGGTCGAGGCGGATGGCCACCCTTCCTGGTTCTGGTTCTGCCAGAGGTTTCTTCCTGGTTCTGGTTCTGCCAGAGGTTTCTTCCTGGTTCTGGTTCTGCCAGAGGTTTCTTCCTGGTTCTGGTTCTGCCAGAGGTTTCTTCCTGTTAAAGGGAGTCGTTCCTTTCCACAGTCCCTCAGGCTCAGGATGGGAGATTGGACTGAAGACAAGTTTCAGTGCAATCTGTTGGTTTCCTTAGCTCGGATATTAATTTTTAATTGGCTCTATATGAATGAATTGGATTGTGATTACAATGAATTGAACTCTAATTTGGCTTGAATTGGACTTTATTACTTAAGTGCCTTGAGATGACTGTAATTGTTGTAATCTGGCGCTCTATAAATAAACTGAACTGAACTGATCGATCATCAGTACCTGTCAGCTGGTTATAGAGCAGCAGAGCAGGCTCCCCACACAGCTGGCCGCTGAGCAGGCACCGGGCCTGCACTGAGAACGTGTAGTTGTGTCCCAGCAGAAGGCTGCTGATGCGGAAGTATGTCTCTGTGGTGTCTCCCAGGTATGATGTCTGGTTAGTCACGCTGTCGAACACATGCACTTCATATCCCTGTAATAAGCACAGCAAGAGTCAGCTGGGGCCAACCAAAGCACCAATGCATGAAAATAAAAGCACAGCTACCGGTAATTCATCTGTTCAGTTCCGGACCAACAGTGGACATCTATGTCCAAACATCTGTGCAAAGCATAGAAAATCAACCGCAGATACAGTGCTGCTCAGTTGTGTCTCACCCTGCTTTCATTAAAGCCCTTCTCTCGGACTGCCAAACTTTTCCAGAACAGGAACACGTGATCTTTCTCTGTTAGAATTTTCAAGGCTTCTGGAGCTGGAAGAGGAACTGCAACAGAAGGAAATGAGATCTTCAATAACAACATTCCTTCTGCTGGGAGAACTGATGCTATTTCATGTCCGGCTTTGACAGAACAGTTACTTTAGCAGACTGACCATCTCAACCAGTCCTTATCTAACGGATCTGAGGGTTGTGTTCAGGCACACACCTGTGCTCAGCGTGAAGCTGGCCTCCTTGCTCATGTTGCGCAGGCGGACGGAGATGCTGTATCTTCCTCCGGGCTCCAGGCCTTTCAGCAGGTACTCCACAGTGTTGTTCTGGGTGGTCAGCTTGTAGTCACTCTCCACCTTCCGGATCACATCCCTCACATGGATCACATAAGTCTTAAGATACAGGAAGTAACACAAAGAGGCCCCTTGTTGACAATGAGTAGATTCAAGGGTTGTTCACTGTGAACGGGTTTTAAAAAAGTCATGTAAGTGGAGGCCAAATGGCCTGCTGCTCATCATCACAGTAGCATGAAACGGTGCCGTACCAGAGGGGTGTCGGGGGTGTCATATGGCGGCTGCCATTTCAGTGTGGCCTGGGTCTTGTCTACCCGCACACGGTGGAGGTTCCTGGGCGGCAGCCTCTCGTTGGGAATCATTTTCACCACAGTGTAGTCAGAGGGAGGACCCAGAAAGGGAGAAACAGCCCGAGCCTGAAGATACATCAAACTGATCGTGATGCCTTTTGTCAAATAACGTCACACAGCAAGAGAAATATATGAGTGGCTTCTGCTGCTAATATGACCAAACACTGATTGTATCGTCTATATCATATATCCCAAAGTGTCCCTGCAATGAAAAAGCTTCTCCTGTAACGCTGCACAGACTTCATTACTAACACCACAGCCATGTTAAACATCACTGAAAATGTGCAGCTTCACACATTGGCCTGGAGTAGAAGGGTTTCCCAAATATGTAAAACTGCTTCACTGAACCTATAAAACCAATTAATCAGTAACCCTTTAAGTTCTTCATCAGACATAAATACAAAACTCAACCCAACAGTGACATCTTTGCATTGAAAATGCTGATCGTAAGGCAACTTAAGGACTCTGAACATTCCCCTCTCTGAACTGCTTTGTGTCAGCAGTTCAGGTTGTGTCTATGGATTTATGCTCCTATGCAAATGCCAAAATTTGATTGAACAGTTATTCAAAGTTAGTTTTGAAACTGTCCTAATAGCTCTGCATACTAAAGTAAGCATTTGCATATTTCCACACCTCAAACATCCCCATAGGGAGGTGATGGTGCAGTATATCAGGAATCTATTTGCTCCTGTGTTTGACAGACTTAACACTGAATAATTTCCACCTCTGCCTGAATTTTTGCTATTCAGGAGGACAAATTGTGGGGAGGTGCAGTCCTCCATTTTCTTAACATCAGTTGCAGACTTTTCTGCCAGCTCAAATTTCACTGTATGCCAAGTGTGAAATCTCAGGGATTTTAGGTGTTTAACCTCCTAAATCTCATGAAAGGATATGATCGTTATACTGGTGCAAAAAAGAAGAATTAAAAGTTCTGTTCCATACAAAATGAGTAGTTCTGTGTTCAGAATCAGCAAATATAAAAAATATCAAACAGCGGATCAGAAAGTGGAGACTAATCAGAGGGGAGGACTTACCAGGAAGAGGTACTGCTCATCGCTGTCTACAGTCACAGTGAGGCTGAGAGAAGAGGCGCGGATCTGACGCGGACTCCGGTAGAGATCCATAAAGGAGGTGGCATAAAAGACAGCATACACCTGTAGCACACACACACACACACACACACACACACACTCCTCACTACCAAGGATCGTTGTCCTTCATTAAAGCTCCGAAAAGCTTTTCAAACAGTCTGAAGGTGGTGCAGTTCTACAACAGATGATGTGATCAGATCAGGAAAAGGTGCCGTTATCACCACTGAAAGGGCTGCTTTCATTAAAAAGCTGATAGGACACACTCTGCAACACTGGTGCAGCTCAGAAGTGTGTTCCATGTACATCTGCACCCGGTTTTTATACATTTATTAAGAATTACACTGGTGAAGAATCCACACACAACATAAAGAGCAAGTCCAAAGTAAGCTCGAGTCTGTGAGTGTCTGTGTTGGTGTGAGTGTGTGAGTGTGACAGTGTGTGTGAGTGTCTGTGTGTGTGAGTCTCTGTGTGTGTGACAGTGTGTGTGACAGTGTGTGTGTGTGTGTGTGTGTGTGTGTGTGTGTGTGTGTGTGTGAGTGTGTGTGAGTCTCTGTGTGTGAGTCTCTGTGTGTGTGACAGTGTGTGTGTGTGAGTCTCTGTGTGTGTGACAGTGTGTGTGACAGTGTGTGTGAGTCTCTGTGTGTGTGACAGTGTGTGTGAGTCTCTGTGTGTGTGACAGTGTGTGTGAGTCTCTGTGTGTGTGACAGTGTGTGTGACAGTGTGTGTGTGTGAGTCTCTGTGTGTGTGACAGTGTGTGTGACAGTGTGTGTGTGTGAGTCTCTGTGTGTGTGACAGTGTGTGTGTGTGAGTCTCTGTGTGTGTGACAGTGTGTGTGACAGTGTGTGTGTGTGTGTGTGTGTGTGAGTGTGTGTGAGTCTCTGTGTGTGTGACAGTGTGTGTGAGTCTCTGTGTGTGTGACAGTGTGTGTGACAGTGTGTGTGTGTGAGTCTCTGTGTGTGTGACAGTGTGTGTGACAGTGTGTGTGAGTCTCTGTGTGTGTGACAGTGTGTGTGAGTCTCTGTGTGTGTGACAGTGTGTGTGAGTCTCTGTGTGTGTGACAGTGTGTGTGACAGTGTGTGTGTGTGAGTCTCTGTGTGTGTGACAGTGTGTGTGACAGTGTGTGTGTGTGAGTCTCTGTGTGTGTGACAGTGTGTGTGTGTGAGTCTCTGTGTGTGTGACAGTGTGTGTGACAGTGTGTGTGTGTGTGTGTGTGTGTGAGTGTGTGTGAGTCTCTGTGTGTGAGTCTCTGTGTGTGTGACAGTGTGTGTGAGTCTCTGTGTGTGTGACAGTGTGTGTGTGTGAGTCTCTGTGTGTGTGACAGTGTGTGTGACAGTGTGTGTGTGTGTGTGTGTGTGTGAGTGTGTGTGAGTCTCTGTGTGTGAGTCTCTGTGTGTGTGACAGTGTGTGTGAGTCTCTGTGTGTGTGACAGTGTGTGTGTGTGAGTGTGTGAGTGTGACAGTGTGTGTGAGTGTCTGTGTGTGTGAGTCTCTGTGTGTGTGACAGTGTGTGTGACAGTGTGTGTGTGTGTGTGTGTGTGAGTGTGAGTGTGTGTGAGTCTCTGTGTGTGAGTCTCTGTGTGTGTGACAGTGTGTGTGAGTCTCTGTGTGTGTGACAGTGTGTGTGAGTCTCTGTGTGTGTGACAGTGTGTGTGTGTGAGTCTCTGTGTGTGTGACAGTGTGTGTGACAGTGTGTGTGTGTGTGTGTGTGTGTGAGTGTGTGTGAGTCTCTGTGTGTGAGTCTCTGTGTGTGTGACAGTGTGTGTGTGTGAGTCTCTGTGTGTGTGACAGTGTGTGTGAGTCTCTGTGTGTGTGACAGTGTGTGTGTGTGAGTCTCTGTGTGTGTGACAGTGTGTGTGACAGTGTGTGTGTGTGTGTGTGTGTGTGAGTGTGTGTGAGTCTCTGTGTGTGAGTCTCTGTGTGTGTGACAGTGTGTGTGAGTCTCTGTGTGTGTGACAGTGTGTGTGTGTGAGTGTGTGAGTGTGACAGTGTGTGTGAGTGTCTGTGTGTGTGAGTCTCTGTGTGTGTGACAGTGTGTGTGACAGTGTGTGTGTGTGTGTGTGTGTGTGTGTGAGTGTGTGTGAGTCTCTGTGTGTGAGTCTCTGTGTGTGTGACAGTGTGTGTGAGTCTCTGTGTGTGTGACAGTGTGTGTGAGTCTCTGTGTGTGTGACAGTGTGTGTGTGTGAGTCTCTGTGTGTGTGACAGTGTGTGTGACAGTGTGTGTGTGTGTGTGTGTGTGTGAGTGTGTGTGAGTCTCTGTGTGTGAGTCTCTGTGTGTGTGACAGTGTGTGTGTGTGAGTCTCTGTGTGTGTGACAGTGTGTGTGAGTCTCTGTGTGTGTGACAGTGTGTGTGACAGTGTGTGTGTGTGAGTCTCTGTGTGTGTGACAGTGTGTGTGACAGTGTGTGTGTGTGAGTCTCTGTGTGTGTGACAGTGTGTGTGTGTGAGTCTCTGTGTGTGTGTGTGTGTGTGTGTGTGTGTGTACCTTTGCTGGGGGCCCGTTGATGGTCCAGCTGCACTCCACAGCTGTCTGGTTGAGAGCCCTGGCTTTGAGAAGGGGCCGGTCTGGCTGGGTGCCGATGGTCTGGTGCTGGGACAGGGCGGTGGGGCTGTCTCCTATGCTGGTGTGGGCCCACACAGCCACCTCATACACTGTCCCCGCCGTTAGGTTGGTGGCTGCACACACAACACACAGCTTTAGATGGAACCATTCCAATGACAATGAGAGAGCACCAAGAGGAAAAGCCACCTTTGAGGATGCCCTCTGGGACGGTGTAGTTCTTGTTCTCCTTGACGTGGGCGTCAAACTGCCAGGACAGAATCACAATGTAGTGTTTCACCTGCAACAGAAACACAACATACCCATAAAACAGCAGAACACTCTCACTTTGGAACAAACTCAGGAGATAATAAAAAGCAGGTCTTACATCATACTGTGAATTTAAACTGAATGACAGGCTCATGGAGTCAGAGGTGATGCTGTCAGCGATCACAGACGGAGGAGGCAAAGCTGCAGCGGAGCAAGCACACGACAGGAACAGAAACGGGTTTCATTGAGTCCACATGCTAGAAAATATCTTCAAAGGCACCAGGACAAAGACAGAAACACTCTTTTTGTTTTCCAGGGAAGGCCTTCCACATTTTTAATGCCCTTAGATTCACATTTACATTAAAAAAAACATTTTGTTTTTCTTCATCACCCCCCCGGCAATAAATGATCGCTCTCAGGTTGAGAATGAAGAATACCAAGTGTTGGTGCTGCTTTGTTGTCAGTGTTTTTAGAAAATTCACCACATAAAAATACAGTTTCACTTCTTAAGGTAAAAGGATTCACCCTAAAAGACCTGCAACTATACTTGAAGAATATTCTATGTGGTGTTATTTCTGCGGTTTTTCTCAGCTGAGCAGCTTTTTTCAGGACATCTCAAAGCTCCAGCTGTTATGGTCCGAGTCAGTGCTGAGAGCCGTTCTGTTTCTCAGAATGTGCCTCAGTCCAGGAGCATCCTTTTCAAGGATTAAGCTTCCATCACTTCAACTCTGCTTTCAGACAGAAGGAACTTTTTCGTGCTCGTTCTACCTGTGGAAGGAACTGTGACACCTCCCTGCGGGGGCTTTCTGAGGTCCTACCGACCATTTGTGCCAAAATGAATGATGAATTCAGCTCATGCAAAATGTACGTTGACTGGCTGCGCACATGAATGTTCATGAAAAAACCATCAAACCTACAAAGAACAGTCGGGCACAGCTTTGCAGCTCAGGTGCAGCAGCAGATAAACTGGAAACGCTTTCTTTTGTTTCACTGGCAGCACTTGCACTGCCTTCACTTGAACTCGGAAATTGGTCACAACCGTTCTGCTTCAGTATAACGTCCAAAATTACGGTGGCCAATCAGATTGCAGGGGTTGAGCAGACCCCCCTGCATTTCTTTAGAAGCATACATAAGACAAATGATTAATTACTGAGCTCAGATCAGATGTGTCTGTGCATAAATGAATAAGATGAAAGCAGCTTGGGTTAAGCTCGGCACCAGATGCTGTTCAGGGCCCTCACCTTTTTCAGGGGTGATGGATTTAATCTCACTCCAGTTTCCAACACCGCGGCTGGTCACTGCCGCCACCTGGAAAACATCAGTGATTGTGAGAATGCTGAAGCTTGGTTTTTTGTCCTCCTTAAATGTCCTTTTTGTACTGAGTTACCATAGTGACACGTGTGGGTTTCTTACCCGGAACCTGTACAGAGTGTCTGGCTGCAGCGCCTTCACTTCGGTGCTGGTTTTGGTGGATCTCTGTGATGTCCAATCAAGACCGCCACGCTCGCTGTATTCAGTCTGTCCACGCACACACACACGCACACACACACACACACACGCACACACACACACACACACACACACACACGCACACACACACACACACACACACACACACACACACACGCACACACACTTACTTCCTGGTATTGAGTATTAAGCCACATAACGACTAATGCATCAATAAATCCGTTTTCTTAAAGTTTGTCATTTATTAATTCACCCAAAAAAATGTCAACAGACACGGGTGCAAAGGATTATTTTCTGTATCTTCACTGAGCAACTTCATCGTACTTAGATGCAGGACAGCACAAAGAAAATGTTGGGAGGGAGGTAAAAAAAGACAGATTGATGCATGGATCATACAAGAAGCAGCATTCTGGAAGATTCAGCGCTTTAACTGGGCTCAGGTGAGGGTGTCAGATTGGTTATAAAAGGAGATTCCACCAAAGATTTAGTCTCTCCAAACAAGGATGGGTCATGACTCAGCACTTTGTGCCAAACTCCACAGGATTAGTTTGGAAGAAATATCAAACTAAAGAACTTTGTATGATGTTGTGAAAAGAGGCACGTGCACACGTGTTCTGTGGTCAGACGGGTCCACGTTTCAGCTGCTTCTGGGAAAACTGACGTGCCAAAGATGAGAAAGAGCATCCAGGCTGCTGTCAGAGAAAGGTTTAAAGCCAGCGTCTGTGACGGCTGCAGGCTATGAGCGACTTGCTTATGTGTGTGAAGGTGTAACTGAGGCAGAGGTGTCATTTGGAAATTTGCAGAGACATCAAAGGTTTTTTTCCAGTGACTAAATGGTTATTTCAGCAGTACAATGGCAGTTCTCATTCTAAACTATTTCAAATAGAGTGGACTCAGAGACACCAGAGTGTGTGATTGACTGTAGCCGACTGAGAATGCATGCTGCATCGTGGGGAGGACAGTCTTTTAAGGAGCTGAAATCTTGTATTCAGCAGGAATTCCACTGAAAACTGCGAAAATCAGTATTATCAAAAGTGTAATGAAGGCTGATGAGTGTGCTCCACTGATACTTTATAAATAAATCAGTCAGGGGACACAAAAAAAATATCGAATCTGTGTAAATCACAGGTTAAAGTTATATTTCAAGAAACACGCCCACTTCTCTGGAAAATGTGCTTGTAATGAAATGAGTATCTTTCTGTTTAACAAGGCTCAGGTTGCAGGAAGCGATTTTTCTTTCTACAAACCATGAAACTCAATAGTATTGCCAATAGCAATTTTAGTCCTACAATTTCAAGAAAATAATTCAAATGTCATTTAGATGCTGAATGCAGTGAATGCATGGAAGAAAAAGCCTGTAAGACTCACAATGTACTCCCTGATCAGGCCATGTCCTTTGTCTGGAGGGTTCCAGGAAACCTCCACCGTCCCCTCTTCAGCGTTATCACAAGACAGCTGCAGGTTCCTGGGAGGGTCAGGTACTGCACCGCAATACACGCACACACACATGCACACACACACGCACACACACATAAACACAAAATTAATAGGATATAGTGTATTATACAAGAAACAGGAATTTATAGTGATTGTATTCAGTGTCAGAAAACTGCCCGAAATAAAAATTCCTTCTAAATTCTTTTGAGAGTCAGATGTGAGCAGGAGTCTGAAACTGGGTTAGGAATGGAGCAAACGATGAGTGTGCCAGCAGAAATAAATGAGCCTCGTGCAGGTCCACCATGTGATACTCACATCCCTCCGGTGTCCTGACTGTGATCACCTCGTTGGTCTTGTGCAGCTTGCTGAGGCACTGAGTGAGCACCTTTACGTGGTAGGTGGTGTCTGGTTTCAGCACTGTCAATTTGTAGCTGGTCTTGTTACTGTGGGTGTCCATGATGGTCCACTGCTGTGTCCCAACAAGCCTGAGCACAAAAACACAGAACCACAGTAACCCCAGCAGGGCAGCACCTGTAACGCTAACTCTTAGCAGAAAAACGGTTGGCTGCTGACACAGCCAGTGAAACAGGTGCTCTGATATGTTCCAGTTGTGTCCAAGCTCACCTGTAGTAGATGAGGAAGTAGCAGGAGTTCAAAGGGAGGTTTTTGGGACGGGACCAGGTCAGAGTGATGGTCCCCAAGAAATCTGGTGTCCACTGGAGGTTCTGGACTTTGTAGGCCAGAGTGTCCGCTTGAACACAATAGGAGGAAACCATGTTGTAATATTTGAATGAGGTCATATTAGTTTCATTATACAGTGCATACAATCAACCACCAGGGGGCGGTACTACTCTGTCTTAGTCTTGAAGAGACAAAAAGCAGGCTTGTCAGTGACAGTGGGTGATACTGCTGTGGACCTACGGGTGCAGTTGTCCTCATCGCTGTGGTCAGAGCAGTCCAGGAAACCATCACACTTCTCACTGTCCAGCACGCAGGCTTCACCGTCAGAGCACCGAGTCCCGTTAATGCAAAATATAGGCCCACGAGTGGCTGCAGACAGATGGCGAGAGCTCCAATATAAAACAAGCTCCTGCATCGGAATATTCTATATGCAGGGAACATTTAGATTTACAGCTTGCAAGAACAGTTTTAGAAGCATTTTTTACATAATGAATATTAAAATAAGTGAAAGCATTTGGAAATAAATTCCCGGCTGGTTCTTTCTGTGTGGAGTCTGCATGTTCTTCTCCCCCTGTATGCGTGGGTTCTCCCCAGGGACTCCGGGTCCCTCCCACCGTCCAAAAACACGCATGCCAGGTCAACTGGTGTCTCTAAATTGTCCTGTGAGTGTGCACGTGGATGGTTGTGCGTCTCTGTGTGGCCCTGTGATGGACTGGCGACCTGTCCAGATGTACCCTGCCTATCGCCCAATCACAGCTGGGATAGGCTCCAGCCGCCCAGCAACCCTAAATTGGACTAAGCAGGTATAGAAAGCGGATGGGTGGATTTGTAAGTACCATCTTACACCTCTGCTGTCATTCAGGAGTAAAGTATCACTGTCGTCTCACGCTTATTCAGGATGGGGGAATGAATGCGATTCAGTGCATTCTGTTGGCTTCCTTACCAAACCAATTGTTCTTTTTTAATTGGTATTGTAAAAATTGGACTAATTTGAATCTGAATTCATCTGATTTGACTGTAGTATAATAGTCTTGAGTTGAAATATATCTCTGAACGGCCTTGACATCAGATTTGTTGTGTGTAGTGTTCACAGACGTTAACCCCTCGCTAAAGACCTGTCACATGCCAGCCTGCTTCCACCATCATCCTGTTCCCAAGAAGCCAAGGTCCACAGGACTTAACGACTTCAGACCCCTTGCCCTGACCTCTGTGGTTATGAAGTCCTTTGAGCGCCTTGGGCTTTCACAACTCACTGACCCCCCTCCTGGACCCCCTGAAGTTTCCCTACAGAGCCAACAGGTCTGTGGACGATGCAGTCAACTTGGCCCTCCACTCCATCCTCCATCACCTGGACTCCACAGGTACCTACGCCAGGATCCTGTTTGTGGATTTCAGCTCTGCTTTTAACACAATTATCCCGGCTCTGCTTCAGGAGAAGCTCACCCAGCTGAGTGTGCCTGACTCCACCTGCAGGTGGATTACAGACTTCCTGTCTGACAGGAAGCAGCATGTGAAGCTGGGAAAACATGTTTCCAACTCACAGCTCATCAGCACTGGTTCCCCCCAGGGCAGCGTTCTTTCTCCTCTGATCATCCCCTGTATATCAATAGCTGCACCTCCAGTCACCAGTCCAGCAAGCTCCTAAAGTCCGCGGACGACACCTCTCTCATCTGACTTATCTCTGATGGTGATGAGTCCGCCTACAGGTGGGAGGCTGTCCATCTGGTTACCTGGAGCAGGGAGAACAACCTGGAGCTCAACGCTCTAAAGACAGTGGAGATGGTTGTGGACTTCAGGAAGAACTCAGCCTCAGCTACCCCCATCACCCTCTGTGACTCCACAACTGACACTGTGGAGTCCTTCTGCTTCCTGGGAACTTTCATCTCCCATGACCTCAAGTGGGAACTGAACATCAGCTCTCTCATCAAGAAAGCCCAGCAGACTTCCTGTACTTCCTGCGGCAGCTGAAAAGATTCAACCTGCCAAGGACAGTGATGGTGCACTTCTACTCCTCCATCACTGAGTCCGTCCTCACCTCTTCCATCACCATCTGGTACGCTGCTGCTGCCGCCGCCAAGGACAGGGCAGACTGCAGCGAGTCATTCGGTCTGCAGAGAAGGTGATTGGCTGCAGTCTTCCATCACTCCAGGACCTGTACGCCTCCAGGCCTCTGAGGCGTGCAGGAAGATTGTGGCTGATCCCTCCCCGGTCACAAACTCTTTGAGACACTCCTCTCTGGCAGGAGGCTGCGGTCCATCAGGACCAAAACCTCACGCTACCAGAACAGCTTCTTCCCATCCGCTACTAGCCTTATCAGCAAGGCCCAGAGCCCCCCCGACACTGACTCTCTCCCTCCCCCCTCCAGACCTTCTGCGTCACATTAACGCACATCTATGGTGTATATATAACCAGATTCTGGATATATCTCTATACTTTCTGTAGCAACTACACCAAGTCAAATTGCTTGTACGTGCAAACCTACTTGGCAACAAACTTGTTTCTGATTCTGATTTGGTGCTATATAGGAAAAAAAATAATTGAATTCAAAGAGTCAGTGAAAGATTTTGAAATAAATCACTCATTTTAAAACTGGTCAGTTACATGAACACCCCCCACCTGAATAAAGAGCAGTCAGTGTGACCTAAACATGGAGATAAAGGGATCAGCGATGAAAAAATGTGCCTAACGCAACTTAGTCTATATCAAAGTCCTCCACAATTACAAAATTAGCCAAAACGTACCCCACAGTTAGTGATACCTGCAGTAGCTTCAAGCAATATCCTGCCCTTCATATTCAGAAGTTTTGGCCTGGTTCAAAATGGAAACTTTCTGGAAGAGCCTTCGGTCACGTCCCTCCGACACAAACGCCGCCGTTGCAACAAGGCAGGCTTTAGATGTCATGACCCTCTTGACCCGATCAATGATGTTGCTCAACTGGAAGCTTCCCAGCCTCCCAATATGCCGTGCCTTGAAGGACTAAGATTCTCACTCTTGGGCTCTTCAAAGTTATTCCAGGATACATGGAACCCCTTTCTGGAATTAGCAAAGTCCCTTCTTTTATCCTCAGACCAGTGAGAGAAGTAAGCTTCCATCCTGCCTGGCAGAGGCAGTTCAACCACTCTCATTTTCTTTTTTTTTAAAAACTCTTTTGGCACCTTGATGCTGCTTATTCGACTGCGTGTCCGTATGTGTGTGTGTGTGTGTGTGTGTGTGTGTGTGTGTGAATATAGCGTGTCCCAGTCCACTGTGACCTGAATGGGAGGGTTTAGCGATGGGAGGGTTTTGCACACTGGAAAATAAGAGTTTACATAAATCCCAAATCCTGCTGCTCCCATCTAATGTTCAGTCTGCACACAGACTGTGTTAATCTTTGTGTTGATCTTTGTGTTGATCTTTGTGTTGATCTTTGTGTTGATCTTTGTGTTGATCTTTGTGTTGATCTTTGTGTTGATCTTTGTGTTGATCTTTGTGTTGATCTTTGTGTTGATCTTTGTGTTGATCTTTGTGTTGATCTTTGTGTTGATCTTTGTGTTGATCTTTGTGTTGATCTTTGTGTTGATCTTTGTGTTGATCTTTGTGTTGATCTTTGTGTTGATCTTTGTGTTGATCTTTGTGTTGATCTTTGTGTTGATCTTTGTGTTGATCTTTGTGTTGATCTTTGTGTTAATCTTTGTGTTGATCTTTGTGTTGATCTTTGTGTTGATCTTTGTGTTGATCTTTGTGTTGATCTTTGTGTTGATCTTTGTGTTGATCTTTGTGTTGATCTTTGTGTTGATCTTTGTGTTGATCTTTGTGTTGATCTTTGTGTTGATCTTTGTGTTGATCTTTGTGTTGATCTTTGTGTTGATCTTTGTGTTGATCTTTGTGTTGATCTTTGTGTTGATCTTTGTGTTGATCTTTGTGTTAATCTTTGTGTTGATCTTTGTGTTGATCTTTGTGTTGATCTTTGTGTTGATCTTTGTGTTGATCTTTGTGTTGATCTTTGTGTTGATCTTTGTGTTGATCTTTGTGTTGATCTTTGTGTTGATCTTTGTGTTGATCTTTGTGTTGATCTTTGTGTTGATCTTTGTGTTGATCTTTGTGTTGATCTTTGTGTTAATCTTTGTGTTGATCTTTGTGTTGATCTTTGTGTTAATCTTTGTGTTAATCTTTGTGTTGATCTTTGTGTTGATCTTTGTGTTGATCTTTGTGTTGATCTTTGTGTTGATCTTTGTGTTGATCTTTGTGTTGATCTTTGTGTTGATCTTTGTGTTGATCTTTGTGTTGATCTTTGTGTTGATCTTTGTGTTGATCTTTGTGTTGATCTTTGTGTTAATCTTTGTGTTGATCTTTGTGTTGATCTTTGAAAACAGAAGCATCTGCAGCACGCAGAGACTCACGGCAGTGGGCTTCGTCAGAGCCATCCTGGCAGTGGAGCTGGCCGTCACAGTGCTGCCATTCAGGGATGCAGAGGGGGGGGCGGCGACACAGGAACTGACCTCGACTACAGCGATCAGGGGACGGAGGGGCCAGGGTGGGTACCGGGGCCAGCGTCACAGAGCTGTTAGCTGCTGTCGGAGGATTCAGATGCAAAGCTTATTCTCATGACTGCTGCTCCTTTTACAGAGAAACCTCAGCAAATCATCTGCATGTTAGTACCTGTTGGACACCCAAGCTCATCGCTGCCATCAGGGCAGTCAGCGTAGCCATCACACACCCAGGTGTTGATGATACATGCTCCAGAGCCACAGTGGAAGCGGTTGGGGGCACATGTAGTGGGACCAGGAGTCACAGCATGAGGAGTAACACCGCCTAAGAAGTTACACGTTAAATGATTAGCCTTGATTAAGATTTGTTTTTAGATAGCAAAAGCCAAAACGGGGTGTTTTTAAAGCTTGCACCTGTACACTGAACCTCATCGGACCAGTCGCCACAGTCATTCTCTCCATCACACTTCCACCACGTAGGGATACAGCGTCCGTTTCTGCATTCATACTGGAAATACCTGGAGCAGCCTGGGACCTCCGTGGGAGCAGCTGAAACGTCAAAGAGTTGGCATCAGATACTGCTGCTTGAGTATTTGGAATAAAAGTTGGCAGGCTACTGTTATGACCTGGGACTGGGACTTATTCAGTCACTACATTTGTTCCATTTGATCTGTCAACAAGCTCGAGCTGCAGTGTGTGTGAGTGATCTGGGTAATTCTCAATTAGCTTTTCCTCACCACAGTTGGCTTCATCAGAGTAATCCCCACAGTCATCCATGCCGTCGCACTTCCACTCCAGGCTCACACATACTCCGTTGGCACACTGGAAGGTGTAGGTGTCGCACACTTTGCCGAATTCAGATGGTGTGGCTGACAGAAAATAAGTCATGATTTACCTGTGCCAGCCCTGCAAAAGCTCTTTTTTTCTCTTTGAATTCATGGGCAACACATCCCCACACCAAGGTCTGCATCTTCTGTCATATGTTACTTTGTCATATGCAAACAAATGATCCGTATTTAACAGAAGCAATTACATCTTTCATTTCTCAAATCAAAAAGAGGGAAAATAATAAACAAGACATGAGCTGAAGGGTTTAAAGTCTGTTAAGATGTTAGTTAAAGTTAAAGCTAAGATGAAGCTGAGTGAAGATGTCTGAGGGCGAAACACGGTCCAACTGATGAGAAGCAAATAAGACAGCTGTTACAAGTTCTTGCTGTGTAAACAGATCCAAGCCACCATCATCTGTTGATGTAATGAGACACTTCAGATGGGTTAGGGTGAGAGAAACACAAGGTTTAGCAGTGCTAAAGCTTTCTGAGGGGCTGTTAATCAACTGCTTGCCATTTTAAAGTGTTAAATCTTTAAATTATCTCTCTCCAGCTCTAAGGAGTCTGCAATGATACAACCGGGTTTGAAAGGTTAACAGGTTGATGTAGGAAGGTAACACAGTAACCAGTGCAGTCGTGTGACTGATGCTCACCACATCCAGCATACTCAGCATCTTCATCAGACCCATCCTCGCAGTGTTTGATGCCGTCACAAACCAAAGACTGAAACAGACACTGAGCTCGGTTCTTACATACAAACTCCATGTAGCGAGTACACAAAGGGTCTGTGGAAAAAAACGTGACACAAGGACCTTTACCAAAATATACCCAGAATGCAGGCTTTAGAGCATGTAGAAAAGCCCAAAACATATCCACACATATTCTTACATGTGAGATGCATGCTATGCAAACTCTGATATGCTAAAAAACACACGACATGACTGACCATAAGCAACAACTCACCACAGTTCTGCTCATCAGCACCATCTGGACAGTCCTGGATGCCGTTGCAGTGTGCTGTGGCTGGCAGGCAGGTGTCATTGGAGCAGAGGAAGCCTTTACACTGAGTTCCCTCTGAAAACACACAGCATGAATAAAGCATCACTCATTTGTCTCTGCTTCTTCTCTATCTTTGGCTCCAAGTCTGGTAACACAGCACAAGTGATTCTCAATTATTCTAATTCAATTCAATTTATTTATATAGCGTCAGATTACAACAGTTGTCATCTCAAGGCACTTAAGTAATATAGTCCATATTCTGTGTAGATATATGAAGTCTGCTATGGCACCATTTGAATTTTGCACACTCCATAAATGCTTACATGTGTAATGTTTAGGTGATGGGATCTAAAACTTCTCAGAAACTTTTAACTTTAATTTCAGGTTCACTGGATCTCAGTAGTCAAAACTAAACCTTTCCTGTGAATCTGGAGAAGTGGTTGGATTAGACGGCTCAAAGTCAACACCCAACTGAGAAGCCTTTCTCCTTTAAACTTGGCATTGGTGGGGAAGGTATGCTGACCTGCTCACAGGTGGAAGCTGGACAGGTAGGAGAAAATCTACCTCGTCACTCACTCCATGGTCTGGATACATGTTAGTCATACTGCCAAGTAAACACTTACAATTCCACACCCATTTCCAATACTTTATCTACTGTCCTCAAAGACGATTGGCCGAATGATTCTAAGATGACACAATGAGTTCCACATATTCTCAACTTACCACAATATTGAGGATCTTCATCGGAGTCATCCTGACAGTCATCATCACCGTCACACTTCCAGCGCAGCGGTATACAGTGACCAGTGTGACACTGGAAGCTGCTGGGCTCACATGTATGGTGGCCCACTTGGGTCAAAGCAAACACAGAATGACAGTCAAACTGGAACTGCAACACACGTTAAAGTATATGCTTCAACAACTGTACACTGTCAGAATCAACACATACATGTCCTTCTAGTACTGACAGTCAACTTAGATACTTATATAACACAACTTTGAACTGCTTTTGACCCAGTTTTCCTTTGTAGGATGGAGTAATCTGTGGTGTCACAACCTGTACAGTTGGCTTCATCTGACCAGTCCCTGCAGTCATTGTCTCCATCACAGCGCCACGTCTCACGAATGCAAACACCACGTGCACAGGTAAACTCCCCGGGGCCACACTGGTGAGACTCTGCAGTCACATTACATACATACAATACATTTTATTACTTATTAAGTGGATTCACTTTTTCAGTTCAGTTTTGTATTTCACACCAAAAATCATTTTACGTGTAAAATACAAGAAGCTATCAAAGGAAACTGTGTGAGCAGAAACTGTAACCATTTGTTTTGAGCAACAGGATTTTTGTCCTGATGAAGTCAGTCTGTGGCCACCTGTAGAAAAACTACAACATCTTTTTAGAAAACTCTCCACCTTCCAGCAGAAGGTTTTTTCAGATTTTTTCACATTCGCTCCTTTCCAGGCAGAAACTTATGTAGCACAACTTGAGGCTTTGGAAACCCAAAAGAAAGACAGCAGCTGTTTTAGCAGTGCTGATTGTATACGTCAGACAGATGGAATAACAACAAACCAGAAAGAAAAGTCCATTGTGGGACAGTTGCTGTTCAGTTCAGTTCTAAACTGTGCCAACCTTCACAAGTAGGAGCATCATGGCAGCGTGTTTCTGCTACATGGACACGCAGCCTTAGTTAGTCAGTGTTAACACAGCTTAGAAAATTAAAGCAAACATTCTATCAGCACCTTCAACACATGGATACTGAGTGTGACAGCCACACAAGTAACATATATTACCACAATGCTCCTCATCACTGTTGTCTCCGCAGTCATCTTCATGATCACATTTGAAAGCCAGTGGGATGCAGGAGCCTGAGGCCAGACAGCGAAACTGGTTGGATGGGTCACAGGCTGTAGTGGCTGAGAGTGGACAAGGACAAATATGTGTTCTTTCCAGAATGAATGCTGATTTTTTGTTTTTACTGAGAGAAAAGCACTGCAGCGAGACACTCACGACACTCCTGTTCGTCACTCATGTCTCCACAGTCGTTGTCACTGTCACACTTCCAGATGCTGCTAATGCAACGCCCGTTAGCACAGCGGTACTGACTGGGCAAACAGCTGTGCTCTGATCACAAGACAAGAAGAATCACATGCAAAGCGCTAATTAATGAGGCCGGGCTCTGAGGTGAAGGCTTTACTTCCAGCACAGACGAGGTCAGATCATTCAGAACAGAGCATTCAGCAGGGCTCTGTGGTGTGTGCTTTGTCTCACCGGTCTTGAGGCAGGAGTTGTTATGGAGCTGGTAGCCAGGGGGACACTGGCACTGCAGCTCCCCATTTGGCATGGTCACAGTGGGGGTACCATCTGGGCAAACACAGGTGTGTCTGTGGCTGGGCTGAGGCAGACACAGAAGGCTGCAGGGCTGGTCGGCACATGCATTATGGCCTGGTGGGCAATAAGTAGCACCATGACTCACTTCATTGATCTTAACAGGCAACTTGTATGTCTAACTATTTGTTCAGACTATTTGTTTGCTATTAATATTTAAGTTGAGACAATGTATTGTAAGATTTTAACTTATGAAGCTCAAAGTATGAGGCCTAACTCGAAAGTCTTTATGTGATCTGCTACCATCTTTTATTTGATTTGTACTTTCTGGAGGTAATCTCTCTCTGATCCTCACCTCTGTTCTTCCCCTTATAGAAAATCTTCAGGTCCATGACTCCAGTTAGTCTGCCAACAATCAGCTCATTGCTCTCAGATCCAGCCTTGGGAGCTTTGAAGATTCCCATCCTAGACCAGTCGTCCCAGTACAGATCATTCTGAAATCAGAATTCAGTGCAAGAGTTTAAACTTCTTTTTCCTGAAATAAAGTGTCAAGACAAGTGTTTAAAGAGTAAACAGAGTCCTGCCTTGAAAACAGCTATGGCGTACGGATGGGGCAGTCCCTCCATCAGAACGCTCCTCTGGCCCCCGGTGAAGTCAGCCCTCTCGATGCGGTCGCTGTAGGCTTCGGTCCAGTACAGCCAGTGGTCATCAGCTGTGATACCATTGGGCCAGCGGACACCCTCTGATACGATGCAGGATACATTTGTTCCATCCATGTAGCTCCTGTACACACCAGCTGCTCGGTCTCCCCAGTCAGTCCAAAACATGAGACTGTGGGACACCCAGAGGATTACAATAATAATGGAAATGTTCTGTTTCAGATTGAATTTCAAAATGTGTCTGTTGCTTGACTCTTACTACAAGTTGAACCTTAACACAGACACTTAACTGAGATTCTTCACATAGATATATATATATATATATATATATGATTAAGGGTCTAATATGTCTGCCTGTTCTTCAGCAAGAAAAAAAGGGGAAAGAAGAAGTGATTCCAGTCATTTTTCAGAGAAAACAAAAAGAGGCAACATGAGTACCACAGTGTGTTTCCAAGTTGATCACTGGAGTCCAAAGAATTCAACTCCAATTGGCTTAAATTGGACTGTATCTTTAAAGAGCCTTGAGATGACATTTGTTGTAATTTGGTGCGATACAAATAAAATTCATCTCAGATAGAAGCAGAGATATCTTTAGTTCTGCAGAATTATGCTTGCAGAGGCGACAGACAGAAGCTGTATTTGGAAGGATCATTCCTTCCTCAAACTTCTGATTTCTAGCTCTTTTCATGCACAAATCGGCTGAGGCAGGTGCTGACCCTCCCCGAGTCTCCGTTAAACGGGGATGTCACCTGCTGCCCCAAGCATGCTCAGGGGCAGCCACACAAACAGGGGATTGGAATGAACTAAAGATTTTATGCAATCCGTTGGTTTCCTCAACTGGGCTATGAACTGGCATAATGTAAATAAAATACTATCATGTGGTTAAAATCACACTGAACTGGATTGAATTAAACTGGATAAAAATGAACTGGCTTGAATTGAACTGTTCTAAATTGGGCTTAAACTGAACTTGTTAGTTTCACTGTAAAATACAGATTTTGTTTGCCACTACAACTGAATTGAATTAAACTTACTGAGGTCAGAGGTTGTATTACTGTATCCATGTGGGTAAAGTCCAAGGTTTGACATATGGTGGTGGAGGTTAAAACCTCTGACCACAATAACATAAATGATACTAGAAAACAATCAGCAACGGAACTTTAATATGTCTCAATGGTTCATGTAAAGTGAAGGCAGTTTAAACTTCTGTTGAGTTATTGTGATGCATTTTGTTCCTTTAAACTTAAGAGAATGGGATGCATGAGGACAGTGAGGTTGCCGATACTGTAGTTGTACAACTAAACAAATTCTTACCTCTCTCCGGGCAGCAGAACCAGAGCTCGAGGATGTTCCAGGATGGAAGAGTTGAGCAGCGTGTGGCGCAGGTCCCCATCAGGATTAGAAACCTACAAACACGATGACCATGAAACCTTTCACTGGGTGTCATTCACACAATTCAGTTTAATAACTTTAACAAGCTGTAGAGCAGGGATGTCCACATCCGGTCCCCGAGGGCCGCTGTCCTGCAGGTTTTAGATGTTTCCCTGATTCAGATCGACGCACCATTAGCAGGCTGCTGCAGAACTTAAGAATATTTTGAAGAGATCCATTTCATCTGAATGAGGTGTGTTGAAACAGAGAAACATCTATGACTGGCTTTGGACATCCCTGCTTTAGATGGAAGTCAAAACATCAACAACAAAGTCAATTTCATTTGAAATGATTCAACAATGCTAATCACAATAAAAATGCACACACGTTATTGTCTTTTATACCTCAATCTTTTGAGCTCCAGCATCCACCCAGTAAAGCAGTCTACTGATGGGGTCAAAGGTCAAAGCTTCAACATTCTGCAGGTCTTTCCTGACAACAACCTCCTGACCAGTGCTGCCATTCAGGCAGAGACGCTGCAGGAGAAGGGAAGATTCATTTAACACTAAATGTGTAAATCTCTTATGAACACTAAAGGCAAGCTCGGCTAACTCAGCTGGTGTAGACGAGGGCAAAATGAAAAAAGTCAACTCCATGTAAAAAAATATGCCATTTGGCTGGCTCCCACAATAATCTATCACCTGTATGGTGTCAAGAGAGATGTCGGCCCAGTACAGACAGTTCCTGTCGTAATCAAAGTCCAGGGCCACAGCCTCCCGGAGGCCGGCCAGAGGTAGAGCTTGATCTGTGCCTGTGGCCAGATCATAGCGATGGATGGAGTTCCTCACAGCGTACAGGATGAACTCATTACTCTCTGGAAGAACAGACATGACAAAGAAAAACACACATACACGTGAATTTATGATGCTATGACATAATATCTTGTATCAAGATGTACAGTACAGTCGATGCAATGCAAAGCAAGCTTCAGAGGAGTTTATGCTGAACAGCTGTTTCATTCTTTTTTATCACCAAGTCTCACATGCAACAGCTACTGGAAATGTATAAAAATATTTCACTTTCATTGTACAGCTTTATAAAGCTGTACATTTACATATAAAACAACACATTCTTCTTTCCATACACCCTACTAGTAATTTGACATAGTTCTGCAGTGTACAGTATATATATATTTAATTATATATATATTTAAACAGGACCACCCTCTGCAAAAGTCTTTTTGGTTTCTAGCTTTTAAGATAAAAAAAAAACATGTATTAGACCCCTGTAGAGCCATATATCACATTAAACTTCTAAGAACAATCACAAATTCAATTTAGAACTAATTCAAGTGCAGAAAATGCCCTGATGTTCATGGTATCATTATCATTCAGAATACATTCCCCACTAGGTTTTGTAGAGTTGTGTGAGATGAATAATTCTATCATTTCATATCAAGTTTTTTTCTGTTTAATCTTTCCTATTTATTTTTGCACTTAGTTTGACAGTTTTTTGGATGGGTAGATATCAGCTCCGTCACAAGATATCAAACATGATGCTTGTGTTTGTTTTCACTGAGCAGCACCCTGCTGAGATGCATTCATGTGCACTTTCTGTGTTACAGCTGAACAGCGACAATTTCAAATCACTCCCAACTACTATGAATGGCTCATGATACCAGATTGAGAGGAATGGTTACTGACAATTATGAGTCATTATATGTTTTAGTGATTGTCTTCTTAGACAAAATATCTTCAAAATAAGCATGGCTACGAGGGAGTTTTTCACAATGCTTTCGAGGTGGTTAGACTAAAATGTAAACGTAACAAAAAGAAACCTCAACAGGATAAATTCAAGTTCTTGATAAAAACCTGTTTTACCTCCAACAGGACAGGGTAGCATCTCCCCATTCAGTCTGGACTCAACATCTCCTCCACTGCAGCTGTCGCCTGGTACCTTCCTGTAGCTGCAGCAGAGACACAAAAACCAAGAGTTGTCTCAGCCGGACAAGACAACCAAGTCAAGAAGTCATTATTGGAAACTGTTAGGTGATTAAAATCATTGAAGATTCTAAGAGCTGAAAATATGTTGTGAATGTCATCAAAGAGAGTTAGTTTTTATTACAATAAACACGCTCCCAAACGAGACAAGTCAACAGAAACACATTCCACAAACTTTTACCCAAACAGCAAGATTTAGATCTAATGAGAATTAAACTAAAAAGACACAAAATCTAATGTAGAGGTAAAACTTTAGGCTTTTCATACAATCCTCAAATTGAATTTTCATTTAATGCCATTTTGGCATCATCTGTATTTGGAGTCTACACAAAATCTCCCAAGACTAGTTTCACAGATGTGTGGCAGCATCTGGAATATAGAGAATGCTGACCAAGAGAAGCTTGACAAAAGCATGTATCTGACCAAAAAGCGCTTTTTGCCATGACTTTTATTAAAACCAAATTTGTACTGAAACTGAATTATTTGAATGAATATTGAATGGAATTGCAAGCTTCTGACTTGGACTTTAATTTATGAAAATCAGTAGCGATACCCAGCCCCAGTAAACTGTTACTGATGTAGATGTTGTTATCATGCTAAATCATAAAAAAATTCCTTTGAAGCCCATTTCTGCACCGTTACCCTTTGCTGCGGCGGTAGGTGGTACCAACAGGACAAGGAACTGGAGGAGCATAGAGGTCACCCAGGAACTCAGGGTCAGGCACACACACCTGAAGAGACAAGTCTTCACTAAGCTTGAAGCCATAGTCACTGAGGGGAGGAGGAAGGAGACAAAGACAGAAAAAACTCTTACTTTCTGCATTTTGACCAGAACCCTATTAATGTTTTGAAACAGAGGGAACGCAGAACAATCGTTTGCCAGTACAGCTAATACAGCCAATACTGCCAGTACAGCCAGTACAGCCAGTACAACCAGTACAGCCAGTACAGCCAGTACAACCAGTACAGCCAGTACAGCCAATACAGCCAGTACAGCCAGTACAGCCAATACAGCCAATACTGCCAGTACAGCCAGTACAGCCAGTACAACCAGTACAGCCAGTACAGCCAGTACAACCAGTACAGCCAGTACAGCCAGTACAACCAGTACAGCCAGTACAGCCAGTACAGCCAATACTGCCAGTACAACCAGTACAGCCAGTACTTCCAGTACAGCCAATACTGCCAGTACAGCCAGTACAGCCAGTACAGCCAGTACAGCCAGTACTTCCAGTACAGCCAATACAGCCAGTACAGCCAGTACAGCCAGTACAGCCAGTACAGCCAGTACAGCCAGTACAACCAGTACAGCCAGTACAGCCAGTACTTCCAGTACAGCCAATACAGCCAGTACAGCCAGTACTTCCAGTACAGCCAATACAGCCAATACAGCCAGTACAGCCAGTACAGCCAATACAGCCAATACAGCCAGTACAGCCAGTACAGCCAGTACAGCCAGTACAGCCAGTACAGCCAGTACTTCCAGTACAGCCAGTACAGCCAGTACAGCCAGTACTTCCAGTACAGCCAGTACAGCCAGTACTTCCAGTACAGCCAGTACAGCCAGTACAGCCAATACAGCCAGTACAGCCAGTACAGCCAGTACAGCCAGTACAGCCAGTACAGCCAGTACTTCCAGTACAGCCAGTACAGCCAGTACTTCCAGTACAGCCAATACAGCCAGTACAGCCAGTACAGCCAGTACAGCCAGTACTTCCAGTACAGCCAATACAGCCAGTACAGCCAGTACAACCAGTACAGCCAGTACAGCCAGTACAGCCAGTACTTCCAGTACAGCCAGTACAGCCAGTACAGCCAATACAGCCAGTACAGCCAGTACAGCCAATACAGCCAATACAGCCAGTACAGCCGGTACAGCCAGTACAGCCGGTACAGCCGGTACAGCCAATACAGCCAGTACAGCCAGTACAGCCAGTACAGCCAATACAGCCAGTACAGCCAGTACAGCCAATACTGCCAGTACAGCCAGTACAGCCAGTACAGCCAGTACAGCCAATACTGCCAGTACAGCCAATACTGCCAATACTGCCAATACTGCCAGTACAGCCAGTACAGCCAGTACAGCCAGTACAGCCAGTACAGCCAATACAGCCAGTACAGCCAGTACAGCCAGTACAGCCAGTACTGCCAGTACTGCCAGTACAGCCAATACTGCCAATACTGCCAGTACAGCCAGTACAGCCAGTACAGCCAGTACAACCAGTACAGCCGGTACAGCCAATACAGCCAGTACAGCCAGTACAGCCAATACTGCCAGTACAGCCAATACTGCCAATACTGCCAATACTGCCAGTACAGCCAGTACAGCCAGTACAGCCAGTACAGCCAATACAGCCAGTACAGCCAGTACAGCCAGTACAGCCAATACAGCCAGTACAGCCAATACAGCCAATACAGCCAGTACTGCCAGTACTTCCAGTACAGCCAGTACAGCCAGTACAGCCGGTACAGCCAGTACAGCCAGTACAGCCAATACTGCCAATACTGCCAGTACTGCCAGTACAGCCAGTACAGCCAGTACAGCCAGTACAGCCAATACTGCCAGTACAGCCAATACTGCCAATACTGCCAATACAGCCAGTACAGCCAGTACAGCCAGTACAGCCAGTACAGCCAGTACAGCCAGTACAGCCAGTACAGCCAATACTGCCAATACTGCCAGTACTGCCAGTACAGCCAGTACAGCCAGTACAGCCAGTACAGCCAATACTGCCAGTACAGCCAGTACAGCCAGTGCAGCCAATACAGCCAGTACAGCCAGTACAGCCAGTACAGCCAATACAGCCAGTACAGCCAGTACAGCCAGTACAGCCAGTACAGCCAGTACAGCCAGTACAGCCAATACTGCCAATACTGCCAGTACTGCCAGTACAGCCAGTACAGCCAGTACAGCCAGTACAGCCAATACTGCCAGTACAGCCAGTACAGCCAGTACAGCCAATACTGCCAGTACAGCCAGTACAGCCAGTACAGCCAATACAGCCAGTACAGCCAGTACAGCCAGTACAGCCAGTACAGCCAGTACAGCCAATACTGCAGATACTGCCAGTACTGCCAGTACAGCCAGTACAGCCAGTACAGCCAGTACAGCCAATACTGCCAGTACAGCCAGTACAGCCAGTACAGCCAATACAGCCAGTACTGCCAGTACAGCCAGTACAGCCAATACTGCCAGTACAGCCAGTACAGCCAGTACAGCCAGTACAGCCAGTACAGCCAATACTGCCAGTACAGCCAGTACAGCCAGTACAGCCAGTACAGCCAGTACAGCCAGTACAGCCAATACTGCCAGTACAGCCAGTACAGCCAGTACAGCCAATACTGCCAGTACAGCCAGTACAGCCAGTACAGTTAAGTAATTCTAATGCAGAATGTTAAAATTTGCCTGAGCAGCATGCAGTCCTTTGCATCAACAGAGGCTGCCTTGTTGTGCCTGGGTTGCTCCCTCACCATTCATAATCCTGGCGTGTGCAGGAGCAGTTAGAGATAGTGACCGGTCTGTCAAAGTCCTCTCCATTAAAGCATGTAGCATGAGGAGCTCGTCTCTTAAAAGTGACCTCTCTGCCCAACAAACACCCATTTCCATGCTCGTCTGATGGAGACCAGCGCTTGTAGTCGGCCTCAGAACAAGGCACACCTGGAGAAAAACAAAAGAGAAGGTGTAGACATTTGGAAAATGACTTGCTATGTTATAAATGTTCAATTTACCGCTCTTATTTATTTCTCCGCCAGCCCTGCTTCGTTGCGACAAGTTATGATTCTCTTTTCGTTTGAGCTCTGCTCATTCTTTGAATCTTTTCAAACTCATGCTAATAAACATTTGCATGTTCTCAAAGAAAAACATAAGAAACATTTTTTAGTTAACTTGAAAAAACAGCTGGGGTAAGGGTAGCTAACATCTTTCTTTAGCCAACAGGATGAAAGTAATATCTGTGATGTGTTGCCAGCTAAGGTAAATGCGACTTACAACTGAGGAAACAACATCACAGCTAACATCACAGCTCCATAGAAGGAAACTGACCACACATTGTCAAACTTTTGTCTTCACCCATCACAGTAAAACTTTGGTGGACTATTGATCCATTCTAAATTCAGAAATAGCTGTTGAAAGTTGTTGCCAAGAACAGAGGGTGTCAGTTGTGAGATTTCTCCACTGATCCTTCACACTCCAACCTACCCAGAACATCTGAGGTGTTGACCTGCAGGATGAGCCAGCTGTGTTTCTGCTCAGCGTAAGAGCCGAAGATGGTGAAGATGGTGCTCTTCTCTCCAGGCTCCGTCAGAAGCTGGTAAACATACACCTCCTTGTCTGAAAACTTAAATTCGGTCCATGTCTCACCTTCATTGGTGCTAAACCTGACAGGGAAATGGACAATATTTAATCTTATTCCTTCTTCTCTTTTATTTGACAGTAATTATTTGTTTGTTGGTGAACTATTGACATCCTGAATTCAGCATTTGGTTTTTTTTTTTTGCACAATTTACTTTCATCAGCTGCTGCTACTGTCTTCTTCTGTCCAGATAAACAGGAGGGATTTCAATTGGATGGCTTTAACCCAGTTAGACTGACCTTTGCTTACATGAAGGCATAACTAGGTTAGTAAGGAACAAGGGTGTTCATTATCTGCATGTAAATAAGCTCAGCTGTTTTGGAATTAATCTACTGTAGCACCTGTTGACAAATACGAATTGCCTGCCAAGTTCCAGTTGGCACAGAAGTGTCTTATTATACCTCTGTTGGCTGAAGGGAGTTTTTCCTTTTTTTGTTATTCCAACAAGCCAATTCACATTCACACAGTTTGCTTCTGCTGCCACTTAATGAGCACATCAAAGCTTCCACTCACAAGTGAGCCTCTCTAGGTTTGATGTGTCTAAGTTCAAAAAGTTTACATCCAGAGAGCCTCTTACTTGAGGTGTGTGGTGGAGCCTCCCTGTGCGATAGCCATTAGGATACCTCCATGGTCCCCCCATGTGTAGAAATGAGGGCCTGCCAGTGCCTGGATTACATGAAGCATGGACATAATTAAGATATTGTACATGATAGTCATTAAATATAAGGAAAAGCATATCTCTGCATATACTGGGCAAATGGCTCGTAACTCGAACTTATGGTAGTTAAAAACAAACAAATAATCCCGTATCTCTTTCCGGGAACACATTTGGACATGCATTTTAAGTTAAGTAAATCTAATCTAATTTTAATTTGTTACATCAGTACGAAGTACTGGAGCCCACCCTTACAAAACCAAAGCGTCACACATATATGACCTTTAATTATCCTGTAAAAAGTTCAAACAGAGCTCAGGGTTTATGGAGCTCGTGTGTGACAACAGAATCACAGAGAGTTTGGTGTAGTGGTCTCCCAATATGGGCCAGTTCAATACATGACTTGTGTGAAGACTGTGCCTAAAAGAGAAATCTGTACCAGCTGTCTGCTGGCCAGCTGCAGACCAAATAAAAATGTCCTGTAGTGTGAGGCTGTGGCACTGTGTGCACGGAGGTGAGCTACTGTAAGCTCCATCATACAGTCATAACATGCTTCAAGGGTTACTGAGAGTAGTCTGGCTCAAAATGTAGGTAACTCAAAGCTTTGCAAATGATCTCTGAAGAGGTACACCCCAGGGAAGAAGGGGCTGGAGTGGAGTGAAGTGGCTCATTCTCCCCCTTAAAAAACAAGCTGCTATGAACATATCCGTTAAGGCAGGTATGGAAAGGGAGGTGTTGTGCTGTATCTGAGCTATTTAGAGAGAAACTGGGCCAATCTGGGAAAAAGGCGACCAAATACACGTATAAAACATGTTACATCATAAGCCCAGTTGTTGCCATACTACATCTAATGCATTCATGGCAGTCAAAGGTCCAAGAGTTAGTTTTCTCCAAACATCTCAACACATGCCTCCCTCCCTCTTTGTCAACTGATTTTCATTTTTGCTCTTGTAATTTGTCCTTCATTCATTTATCATCATTTTTTACTGCTAAAACATAAATCCCCTTCAGGATTAATTCTGTCTTATCAAAGTAAATAATATAGCTTATTTAACACCTGTTTCTAACTCATTATCTCTTCTACAGTATTGACACCACATTTACATAACTAATGACTGAAGCTGAAAAGCATCAGAAAAAATATCTGAAATGAAAAGGTTCTAAACTAAATCAAGTTGTTAGTTATGCAATGTATCCGTGTGACAGAGGCGAGTCAATGCTGACTTTTACATAACACCATAAACCTATAGAGGTGAGTCCAAACAACAGTTGCAGTAAGGCTCGCCTACATTCAGAGGCATGAAGCTGTAGCTGTATCTTCAGGAGACCTTAAGACCGGCTGCCTGTGTTTTTCTTGTCAACCCTGTCAGGTTTTGTACTGACCTCTTGCCACCGGGCTCCAGCACTGCTAGAAACATAGACGTTGGGTTTGTTGGCTAAGTTTCTGCCAACAGATCCTGCAAGCAAAGGACAAAAAAGCATTTTACACACAGACACAAACTGTAGGGGCTTTCCCTTTTGCTGTTTTCACTATAACATCTGGAATATCTGTAGCCTGGAAACTCAAACCAAAGTATTCTCTATCTTTATGCATTTGGCTGTTGTTTGCACTAACAAATATATATATATATATATATATATATATATATATATATATATGTATGTATGAATAAAGTACATTTCTTACTTACTGTCAGAAAGATTCCACAACTTAACATCAACTATAATGAAATGCAGATCAATGTGTGTGAGGATAATACTCTACCATCCAGCCTTAGACTGACTGTCTGATAACACCCTGATCTCTTCTATGGCTGACTTAGCCAAACTGTCCATCATCCTGGTCCACGTTATAATGTCTCATAAACGTGTTTCAGCTTATGTTGTCCTCCAGGGCAACAACCAGGTCAGTCTTTAATGATCCCATAAATCATCTTCAGTTCTATTTTTGTGGACATGTTTCTGGGCACTGAGTCCTAAACACACCATTTTTGTTTCAAATAGACAGAATAATGAATAGATGCACTGAAGTGTGCAGATATTCATTGTCCTCAGAGGGTGAAACTCTAATAAGCTGGATGATCATCGGACCTGTTGTCTGACTGGTGAAAATGTTAAACGGCTAATAGCATTTCCATCATCCTGCAGAGTATTTTTGTAATCTTTTATCTGCACATCAGCAGCGTTTGATGTCAGCACAGTCACAGTCGTGTTAAAGAAAACTTCAGAGGTTAGTCTTGTTACTCTTTCGTTGGGATTTTTCTTGCAGATACTGAAAGAGGTAAAGCTAAGCATTTGTGTCGGGGTATGGATGTTGGAAGTGGACTTTATTTAGCAACATTAGAAACAACATTAGAAATAAAGGCAAAACAGGGAGACTGAATAATATGTGAAGGAAAATGTTTGTGTGTTTTTTCCATTTCCTTTTCATTTAATTCTTGTGTTTGGTCTTTTGTTCATGTGATCGTGTTCCTGTCTACTGTTTCATGCTATGTTCCATGTTCTATCAAAAACATATCATGATCATGTCTGTTATTGATTAAACAAATAGCGGCACAACACGACACGATATAGTCACGAATATGTTAATATCGTCATACGTAATGGTGACTATCTGAAGTGAATGACACTTGATCAGCTTGCTGTGCAGAGCGTGTTTGACCCGTCCAGCACTCACAGAAATCAGCCCATCCGCTTGAGTGCAATGATGAATCAACTGGCACAGCTGACTGCCACTCCTCCCTCCTTCTCTTTTGCAGTTCCATTATGTTATATGAATTTAATTAGCGAGACAGGCTGGGTGTAGGGGAAGGGCATCAACGAATCAATGCTCTCTACGAGCTGTCTCTGCCTGCAGAAACCCAGGCCAGATAAAGTCCTTACACTTGTTTTTGATGGAATCTTCTGAATGCAACAGGCTGAAACAATTACTAGGTGCGTTTCAGCCTGTTTAGATGCGCATTGAGAAGTATCCAGTACTCCATTACGATGGGAACGCCATCATTTGAATTAAAATCCCCTGATTCCCGCACAAATGAAAACACGCTCGCTGGCACCGGGTTTTGGTTGATTCGAAAGGGATGGAAACAGCTGTGTCCGCATCAAGTCTGACGTAGCGCACTTTCATCCCAACTGCTTGGGCAAGCGCATTAAATAACATCTCTTGCCTCCTTCTCCTCATGAGAGCCCCTCGAATCCACAGGACTAACTGGGCTGACAGCTCCAACACCACATGCCCGATTCTTAATAAAGGTTCAAGTCCTCCCTCCATGGTGAAGCCGGGAAAACCTTTACAGGCTGGTTGTCATGCCAACCTGCGGAAAACTCGCACGAGTTAGTAGTTTTCACCAAAGTCTGTTCTTTTGATGGAAACACACATGATTGGAATCTCTTTTAATGATCATTTCCCAGTGATTGGAATCACTTTTGGATGGAAACGTGACTGCTGATGACTGTCTGTTCAGATTAGTCAACAGATCAAATAAGAAGTTTCTACCCCCACAATTTACATCATTCGTGTGTTTTGTGCAATACAGAATGTGGAGATTTAGTGAGAGACACAGACTGAAGTGCTTGTGTCCTCTTTAAGAAACAGGTTTTTGGAGTAGCCCCCCCCCCAGAGGAGGTTACTGAAGCTGGCACCCAAAGGATCCTCATCCAACTCAACTCTAGATACTAGAGCCATAAAGGATTATTTTCTGCTCATTACACAGACCTGCAAGAGGTTCAATAGTAGTAGAGGATTTCTTAACTATTGATTTCAATGCCATGAGGTTTGACTGTTTAAAGGAACAATCTGTGGATTCAGGGTGAAAAAAAGTAACTCCACGCTGTGGGGAAAACTGTTAGTTTCCTGTTGCTTTTCATGTCCCACCTGTAGCCATGATGAGTCCTGGAGAAGAGTCCTTGGATAAAATGGGCATCCTCCTCAGCTGGATGTTGAACAGCTGGCTCCAACGTTGGGCCAGGTGGAGAGAACAACCTTTACTGAGCTGAGGGGGAGAGGAGCCTTTCAAGTTGATGTGTTTACACTCTACATAAAGCAGTTAAGCCTATGTTGGATGGCACAGAATGATGGCTGTGGACAGTGTCACAAGTGGTGGGTTCTCTGTCGAGTTCTAAACCCCTGAGAGACCAGATGAGAAACTTGAATATGATACTGCTTTTTGGATACTGGCAGACTTCCCAGGATCCATTTGTATGCCTTTACATTCCTGTCACTGCTTATGTCATGATAAAACAATGCTGAATGTTATGAAGGCTAGTACTGAATTAAAAAACCTATAAAAGCAATCAAACATTCAACTAACTTCTTTTCAAATTTCAAACCAATTCAACATTGTCAGAATTCTTAAGATGAAGTGGATGAATTTTTACAGCTCCAGCCCAAATGAACACCTAATGAGGTCCACTGTGTATAAAAAACAGTTCTGGTTCTGATGAATAATGGCGTGAGTTTATTGAGCCTGATGGCATCTCTGACTGGTGCTGCTCTCCCAGCAGACCACAGAATGCAAACATCTGAGCTTCCTCAAAGGATTCTGCTGGTCTCCAAGTCCAGTTTGTTAATTAAGTGGGGACCCCGAGTTCTGTGATCTGTCGATTATCACCCCCTTTCCTGAAGGAGTAAATGCTTCCAGCAGCACCTCTGCACTAAGGGCTCCACCATTTCTCCTTCCTTTCTCCACTTTCTGTCTGTCTGCTTGAGGACTGCCTTGTGTGATGAAAACTATTTGATGGCAACATGAGTTAATACTGCCTTCATTGATATTTCACTGTTTCTAACTTCTAATGATAAAACAGTGAGACATATTCATTCAAAGTAAAGCTTGATGCAATGCAAGTGAGGTTTGAATTTTCTATGTTCTTTATGCAGTGTAGAAATTATTCATCCAATTAGTCCATTACCAAAACTGTTGTAGAGGATTTTGGTGTTAACTGACCTTATCCTCCATTTTCACATTGCCTCAAACACCTGCAAAAACCTAACAACCAGATTGTCCTTGACGAGCTGAGGTCAGGTCTTCTCTGAGGGTGTCAGACAACAGCTCACATGCTGGCGAGCAGACCTCAGAAATGAAAGTGACAGCATGGAATCCCGCTTGGGGCTGGACGGCGTACCTGGCAGTCCACAGTTCCTCCCAGGCTGTCGGCTGCAGGTGGCCGCAGCAGCTCCCACGTCCCTCCCTTGTCAAAAGTGATGACAGATCGCATGTTGTCCTCACTGACCGAACCGTTGATTAACGTGGCGATGAATACACCCCGCAGCCCATCCACGCGGTGCAGATCTGCAAATGGCTCGTTGGCAAAGTACCTGAAACCAAGAAGGGGAACATAATGCCAGCTCAGGGGAGAACACAGACTCTCAAAATGCTGCAGCGTCTTCTATGTGGTCATTCTAGACTAGTTTTATATCATCCTTTCTGTAAATGTTTAAGTAAGTAAACACAGTAAGACAAACAGTATTAAACTAAGTGAACCCCCATTTTGTGATACACAGGAAACTGGAGGATCATCATTTAGATCTGGTGCGTTTTAAAATCTGCATGTGTATCCTCAACACACTAGTGTTCTGATGCAGAAACACAGCAAACAAACTGGAAAACAGATGGCCCAAAAATCCAAGGCTAACGTCAGGTAAACAGGCAGAAAGCTCCCGCCTGAGCCAGCTCTGGGACTGGTTCAGCTCAACCAACACAGGAGCTTCCTGATGTGGTTAGAAAGATGACAACAACAACATTAAGGTCAGAGAAAGCTGTGGCAACAGATCACTCAAGGTTTTTATTCGATGCTAAGCACTGCTTCTGACTGTTTGAAAAGCCTTTCTGTGATGGGAACTGGAGGGCTTCCTGTGGGTTCCAGAGGTTGCTATGGGAACAACTCCATTACTGGTAAGGCTGCAGTTTGTGCTCTATTTGCACTCAACGGATTCATTATTACATGCCAATACAATTTGCTTGACCACAAGATTAATGAATTCACTTATTTCAGGTAAGTGAATTCAATAAATTTATCAAAGCATTAAAAGGAAAAGAAAAAATTGAAGGTTAGGATATCAACCAGATTTCAGGCACTTTTTGGTTGATCCAGGACATTTATGACAATAATAGATCACACAAAGGAAGAATTAAGATCCCTTCACTGTCTGCACATGTTGTAGATTTTATCAGAAAGAGATGCAATTTTAAACAAAAATGATTAAACAAGTAAAAAAAAGGGGGGGGGGGGGGTTGTTTAGTGAATATTCACTACCTTTGGAGGAGCCTGTTACAGCTTTAAGTTTTCTAGACTAAGTCACTCTTCCTGAAAGATCTACTCAGGCTGTCTCTCAGTCCGCTGTGACCTCATGTCATGAAGCTGCTCCCATCACGCTCCCCCACAGGCGAACATTAACAGTTAACGAGAATTCAATCTCCAAGCAAACAGCTGGGGCCAGATGTATGAAGGAGCTGTAAACACACAACCAGATGTATGCCTTTTGCTCCACACAAACCAATATTTAAAAAGGATGAATATGCAGTGAGAGCGTCTGCAGTCTCACCCTGAGTCGTAAGGGCAGAAGAAGCTCATCATTTCCCATAAGACGAAACAATCAACGTCAGGGAGCTCACGCAGTACGATGGCGCTTATTTTCAGTCCCTTTTCACTCTTATTTACAGTGGGTGCTTTAAACATGACTGTCCAAGACTTCTCCAACCAGAGTTTAAATACAAATGAGTATTTAGAAGTTGTTCTGACTGTCTTACAGACTTCCACAGAGATGTAGAAGAAAACAGCAACTACACCATGATCCATCATCTCAAAGCAGTTACTCAAGCTGTCATTAAACTACACTCTGCATTTCTACCTTTAGTAAAAGCAGAAGCTAAAGACCACAGAATAAACTCTGCTCTGCCTGGTTTGAGATATTTTCCAAAAGCAAATATAATGTGCTCTTATATTTCTACAATTTAAAATGAATGTCAAATAAAAAACCAAATCCAATCTGTAAAGCTGTGGCTGTTTTAGCGCACGTGTTTGGCTCATGTGACTTCATGACAGCAGCACATCACTTCAGCCTGCCAGAACCGGTTCTGCATGCAACAAAAGCAACGACCACTCGCTGAACACATTTGTTCTTAAGTCGTGGGTACGAGGGATTTAAGAGAACTGGCCAATAGTTTCATATTTTGAGTTTTCTTTCAGGTAGGAACAGAATTTACGGGTGATCCAGACTCCCGTAAAACAGGCCGCTGTTATTCCAATCTAATGGGTTGTAGATTTAATTACTTTGAAGCAATCATAGATAAATGTATCCATTATACCCCATAGCTATGCTGACATTGTTCTGTTGGACTTAAATGATGCACTGACTGAAGGCTCATCGGTCTCTGCCTGGTCATGGCGAGACGTTTTTAAGCCATTTTCATATCAAAGCTTTTCTTCTTTATTTCGGTGACATTACGAACTACAGGTGACTCGGAATTAACAGCCCTCCTAACTTCTTCCCATTTCTTCGCTTTAGCAGGTCCAGTAACTTGGATCTGGATCTGAAAGCAGAACTTCAGTCTCACAGCTGTAAAGTTGTTCTTTTGGCGCCGTTCTGATGACTCAACACCTCCTGGCACAGCAGAGAGGAAGCGCAGCCTTACACGGTGTTATTGAGGGCGTGGAGGAGGCAGTGCACGTGTAAACGTGCTCGTGTACGCAGGCCGTTTCCACACTTTGTCCAAAGTTAAGAGCGTTTGTTCAATCTGACGTGGCGTGTTCGTACGAGACCTTCTCACAGAAAAGTGAGAGAATACCATAAATTAAGAATACGAAAATGAGACCCAATGTGCCTGCGTGATTCTAAGTGTGTGTGTGTGTGTGTGTGTGTCGCAGGCATGCAGTACCTGATGAGTGTGTTGCTGCCTGAGCCCTCAGGACTGTAATACAGAACATTCTCCAGCGACAGAGAGAACGACAGGCCCTGTGTGTCTGAAATGTAGAGGTGTGTGACGTTGTTTCGGTGGTTCACACAAACAAACACCTGGTCCTCCGATGCGTCTGCTATGTAGTACTCCTGTAGGGAAGAAGAGAGACGGCAGGTCACCTAAAGCTCGCCGACCTTCTGTATGATGGAGTAGAGGAAATACACACGGAGAACAAACTGGAGATCATGGTGCAAACCACAGCTAGCACATTCTACAGGCTGGTGCAGGTCCACTGAAATAATGACATCGTTTACAGTTAGTTTCAAAATGATTGTTGTCTGGCTGCATTTTTAATTCAGTCTTCAGATTACAAATGAATGTCTACACATTTTATCGAAGGATTTCATTGTTCAAACAATGATCACAAGCTACATCGACCCAAATGCAGCAAAGCTGGCCCAAATCATGATACTACCACCACCTTATTTCAGGGAACTTAATCATTTTCATTGAAAGGCATACCAAGCTGAATACTCCCTTCAAACTGATGAGACATGTGTGCCACACAGACTGTTTGCCCTGATCTTTTAGAATGAAAAATCATGAGGTTCTGCACATTTAAAGCTTAAGCCATGCAGCTGGCATGAATGCAGCCTCAGGTAAAGGCTGCGTAGCCACCTGACTAAAACAGGTCCACAAAAACACAACTGCTGGTTAAAATATTGCTGCCACATCAGACATATTCAGACTCTATTAGGAGAATGTGGACTTTCAAATAAAAAGCTTACAGTGGGATTGTGTCAAAGTATGGACTGTCCATCACTTCCTTTTTACGCTAGATTAAAAGGCACCGGCAGCCTTTGAGCTTCCGATCTCAAACAGTAAGAAAGTAAAAGGAAATGGCTCAAGAAGTCAGATGTCCAAATCGGTAACTCTGATAAGTTTGCCCAAAAAGGCAGCAAACACTGAGGTTTTTGGTTAGCTTAATCTTCAGATTTAAATGGTTCTGGCTTCCCTGTTCCGAGATATATCAAATGGAGCATTACTCTGGAATAAAAGGGCAGAAGTTATCACTTTGTGCACCTTTCAAGCAAAAACCTTTGTTTTGTTCTGATCTTAAGACTAAAATCTATCCGAGTGTGGCAGCTTGCGTTCAAATAGAGTCTAAATTCTGAAATGTGACATTTTTCAGCCTTTTTTGGCTTTCTGAGGATCCTCAGTTGAGGTTTGCTGGGATCATCAGACGTTAATAGATCTCTGTCCTTTACACCCGGTCACACCAGAGTATCCCTCCATCTCTACGTCAGAGCAACAGCGCATTGACCAACGGGCTGCCATCCATCTACAGGTGCCCCAGTCAGGTTTAGAGCTGCTCACCACTCACTGAAAGTGGGATCAGCTGATACCCAAACCGATTTTGAAGCTTTTGATTTATCCTGAAACCGTTTTTATTAACTTACTAATTATATGTATGGTATTAAGAGAGGAAAAGATTTGTTAGGCAACGTGTGTATCTTCTGATTCATTTATTTCATTCTGCCTGTTTGCAGGTACGAGGAACAGTCAAGAGCTAATAAAAATGCTTCTTTGCGGAACAAAATAAGCCAAATTTTATTAAATAGGAATTAGAATAAATGCTAAACAATAAAAGCCTTTCCCTGTGAGCTACTCATTTTTTCCATTTTGTTTTTATGTTAAAGTTGTGTAAGCCAACCACTACAGTATGAAGCGTCTGTATCAGGCCACAAAATGAATCAATTAAATATATAAAACCATGCAGTAACTGTGTCCGTGAGACAAAGGCTGCAAGTCCACCCATCACTCATTTTCCATGGAATGTATCTGATTTGGAAACATGCATCTGCCTGGTGCTGGTGTCATCAGGTGAGTGCACGGCTGTGTGTGTGTGTGTGTGTGTGAGAGACAGACCCTTGTTGTTATACACTGTTGAACTGTTTTTAAACTATGATTAATCTCTCATAAAGACAACACTCACTGTTATTGGATGTCGGGTCATAAACTGGGCCGCTTTCATTGGCTGACGGTTGTAGGAGACCCACAGCTGAACAGATGAGGCTTCATGACTGCCCAACAGTTTCTGAAGAGGAGAGGAGACGGATAGGACACAGTAAACGATTCAAATGCTCTTCACTTAGACCATTTCAACTTTATTTCCTAGATCTTCTAGCTTGGAACATCACCTGCAATCAAGGAAAATGTAAAAATATGGAACTGAGTGATAATAAAGTCAGTGTGGACTCTGACAGTCGAACCCCATCCTCCAACAAAAATGTCAAAAGTGATAGTTATACTCAGAGATTATTTGAAAAGAGTTTAGCAAGTTTCATTCATTGTGATTTGGAATCACAATGAAGACATTAACATGTGAGAGCTGAGTTTGTTTGAACTTTACAAGCTGAAATAATCAATGTGTGGAGCCAGTTCAGGTGTGGTAAGCACATAGTAATGTGCAGCATATTCAAATGCAAAAATATGAAACTCAAAGTCATTCTTGCTACTATGTGAACTGCATTAGAAGATGTGATCTGCACTGCTACTCCTATGCAATCTGTCATCTCACTGCTACAAACTGAGGTTGACAGTTCCATAAATGAGCCATTGTAAGGGGGTCGAGGTGAAAAGGATTCAGTCTATACAGACAGACTCCTGGACCCTGTCACATCCTTTATTATCCTGCATTTCAGCCGCTGTGTACATGTCGTCTGACAAAATGTGAGTTCAGCTTCTCTTCTTCTCTGTGCTTTGAGATTGAATGTTTAACCATCTTGATTAAATACTGAATGGAACTTTAGGATCTTTTTTTTTTTTAAATCACAGCTGATCAGAGACGCTCGGTTTGTTTCTATGGTCAGGGTACAACATTTTCCAGCCAACCCCCAATACTTATTAAGACCTCACAGTGTATTCTTATTATAGATAATCTCCACATTTGACATATTCTCCACCCTTTCCATTTCCAACTCTTGTCTAGAATTCATTTTTGCAGTTGGGCTCAGTTTAAGCTTTAGGACAACAAAGTAGTTTTCTTCTCATACTTTGTGTTGCTGTGGACCACTCTGTTTAAGCAAGTGACAGCAGCAACGTGTAGAGAGATTAAGAAAAAAAGTTAGATATGGAAATGAGACAGAGAAGGATATCGAGGCAGGGGTGGCCCACGAGGGAGTTGAACAGAGGAAGATCAGGAAAGAGTGGGAGCAAATCTGCACAACCCTGGTTTTAATTACACCGCAGACATCACTACTCATCAGACACACACTTGGGGGGTGGTTGCACTGAGAGGCATCTGGTGGGCGGGGCTCTTTCAGTTTGTTTGGGGTTCGTTCAGACGTGGTAGAATAGTTGTTTTTTTCCTTTTTTAACCGTCGGCTGCCTGTTTTTTTTACCGTCGGCGCTCCTAGGACAATCATTACTCCATAGGCCTAAAAGCCAACCTAGAAGACAAACGTTGGTGTCTGTCAACAGAAAGATGGCAAGCAGAAAACGTGAGGAGAAAGGTGGGTGTGAAAAGCTCAAACAAAAGAAAGCCAAGTCACTTGAAGAAGCTTTTTGGCGGCAGCAGCAGCCGTAATGTTGATGTCGGCCAAAGCATTTTATCTGAGAACCAGGTGGACATCCAAGCTGACCAGCCACAAGCTGACGGTAGTCATGATGAGGGGCAGGCAGCTGGGGGAATTTCACCGGAGGAGGAGGTACCGGTTGGATCTGCGGCGTGATGATGAGAAATATGTGGTTTATTGCTGTCAAGAAACTACCAAACATGGCAATTATAAATAGATAGGCAAGCACAAACGGCTGCGATTTCATATTCACCTCTGCATAATTCATGCAGATTAGGCTCTTTACGTTCAAGAGAACCAAAGGTTTGAGGGGGAGAAGTGTTTTCCATTTTGGCACAATTTATCTTTGTCTTCTCTTTCGTCTGTGGAATGGGCAACAAATGTTGTTTGAAGGATGATTGGTTGAATGCTATTCTAACTAATCACAGCAGCATTGCATTGTGCAATTTCATTTTAGATCGGTTTGTCAGGCTTAGCTACCAAAGAAATAAATAAAAAATAAAAAAATCAGCATAATATTAAAACTGTAAAATTTGTCAAGCAGGCTAATTCTTACACAGAATAGACCTAAAAGGCTAAAAATCTTCTTCTCTGTAGCCTCGGAATCAAATGCTTTGTTTCTCAAAAGTTTTGGCTGATTTTTAAAAATAGAAATTTGAAGTACAGGTTTAATAATAGGCCCCAAATAGGCCCCGTTTTTTGGTCCTGTGAGTGTCTGACACTTTCTTGCTGTAATTCACGAAAAAATAAAACTAGTAGTGGTATAAATAAAATAGATTAAGCTACACACACACGCACACACGCACGCACACACACACACACACACACACACACACACACACACACACACACACACACACACACACACACACACACACACACACACACACACACACACACACACACACACACACACACACACACACACACACACACACACACACACACACACACACACACACACACACACACACACACACACACACACACACACACACACACACACACACACACACACACACACACACACACACACACGGTGTGGAAATAAAAAAAAAAATAAAAAAAAAAATCACACTGATCATAAAAAATTAAAAGTTAAAAAAGAAAGTTACGTTGAGTATGAAAACTCTTGTCCATTACATTTTATTTCATAATTGCAACCAATGTGTTGTATTCATTGTTGCAAAACTTGTTCTGTAAATAGTTTGTTTGCTATCATGATCAAAACTATTGATCTGAAGCTCAGTGCTGATGCTGTTCTGTAAATAATCAGCAATAAATATAATTTCTGACCAACCCATATCAACTGCATGCTTAAAATAACATACTGGTTAAAGCCCCGCCCATTTCAAGACAACCGACCCCCATCCGGGTTAAGCCCCGCCCACTCAGAGTACGGCTACGGATACAGATGATTCATATGGTTAACAGATACAGATAATACTGTACTCGCTCATCCTTACTGCTTAATCCAGTTTAGGGCACACCCCGGACAGGTCGCCACTCCATCACAGGGCCACACAGAGACAAAGGAGATACAACCAGGAGAAAACTTACCAGTTAAGCTGACATGCATGTTTTTGGACGGTGGGAGGAAGCTGGAGTACCCGGAGAGAACCCCCGCATGCACGGGGAGAACATGCAGACTGCACACAGAAAGGGAGAGGGATCCCCTGCTGGGATTAGAAGCAGGAAACCTCTTGCTTTGAGGCAACGGTGCTAATCCCAACACCAGCGTGAAGCCCCCATTTGAGTCTAATTACGTTTAGACTTTGAAAGCATCGATTTCATACTATTTTGTTGGATAAACATGTTGTCAAGGATTCTAAAAGTCCAGTTTGGGTCTGGCAATGTCATGTAAACGCCTGGATCTGTGCCAGAAAAACAAAAAAAACATCTATATATCAAAATCTTTTAGGCTGAAAAATAAATAAAGCATGAGCTGCAATGTATGAAAGAAATATGTGTGCAAACATGTCTCATGTAGACAGTCTGCAGTCCCAGCTTGTGTGTTGCACATGTTGCAGAGGAGAACACAGTCCACCTTTTCAGCAAATGTCTCACACAATTATCTCTGAGGGTTTAAAGCATGACAGTAATAGAGCCGTTTGTTTTTGAAAATACAGCCGGGTCCAAGACTGTTCAGAAAACATTTAGGGCTGCAGCCCCACACACCAAGCTCTAACACTCGGTTACATGCGGGCAATCGGATCGGATTAATGGCTAAATTCCAATAAGACTGAGTTATTCAGTTCATGCAGACAGCTTAATCTGACAAGAAATCGGATCGGATCGGGTTACTTGTGATCGAATTAAGACCCCGGGATCAGATCGAGCGCTCTGCCCATGCACTTCTGATAAGCCAGCTAAACAACGTAAGGGGAAGTGTATACCACCATCATTAATCATTTTGGTCCCAATAAGTGTGTAGTTAACCTAAAACTGCACACTGAGAGTCTCCAAACTGAGAAAAGAAAGTGGTGCATGAGGTCAGCAGCAACAGCACATCTGTATGTTTTTTTCATTTAAGATTTATTGGGAAATTGCCTTTGAAAGTGAAGAAAAATAACAAAATAAATGTACTGTGCCACCACATTGGTCAATAATAATAAACTACTCAAATCCAATATAACTCCAATTATGGGTTTGGAAATGAGTTTTTTTCTCCCCTCATCAGCCACCAAACTTTAATCTGGGCTTTCTGGTCAGTTTACTTTGTTCGTCAATAGTGAAAATTGAACAAGAGTTTGTCTACTATGTAGTTTCACAAGTAAGTGGCGTGATACACATTTTCCACTGAAACCACCGATTCTACTCGAATGGCAAACCCATTCCACACTAAGCTCATGTTCCCTAAAACTGATCCCCTGAAAACGCTCAAATCCCTAAAATGCAGTGCTTGTCTTGGGTTTGAGATTAACTCATCCTGGGTGGCAGACAAACACAATGACTTCAGTTTAGAATGAAATAAGGCAGTCTGCACACGATGCTACAGTATTACCATAACAGCCAGGGAACTATTCCCAGAAAACTATCGAAGTGACGCAAGACATTCACACCTCTGTGACAAAGTCGTAACTCAAAGGGTGTGTTGCTACAGCAACAGTTTCCAGTTCATCACACGAATACACATACAACACCCACTGCAAACAACCTCTCTCGGGAGCGAGGTGCGGTGCAGTAACAGCTGGGCGTGCCTGTAAAACATCTCCTGATTACAGGCATCCTGATCGGACGCCTCACCTGGGTCTTATCAAATGAAGGAGCAGCTGTAGCTTTCTCCCAGTGTCTGGATTCCTTATTGCATCTTGAGGGGTGACAGCACCTACCCTATAGGGGGTACCTTATACATGTGATGCACCTACACATGGGGGGCTACCACACTGGGAGCTGCTTTTGGTCCACTGACGGGGTGCTGTCCTGTGGACTGCTCTGGCCCGGGTGGCTGGAGGACTCTGCACCTTGGTGTGGGGCCTCTTGTCTGCCCGGGTCGGGACCGTCTCTGTGGCGGCGCTCCCTGTGGTCGTGGGCCAGGAGCCCTCTCAGTGTGGTCGGCCCCCAAGGTGGCTCTTTCCCTGCCTTAGGTCTGGGTGCCGCCATGTCTCTGTCTGATAGGGGCAGTGGGTCTGAGCTCGTGTGTGTGTGTGTGTGTGTTTGCGTGTCTCTCTGGGTATTTATGGGGGTGGGAGGGTTGGTTTGTTTTATAATTGTTGTTTTTAGCCTCTGTGAGGCACTTTGTGTTGCTTTTAAAGTATGAAAGGTGCCACATAAATACAATTTGATTTGATATATATATATATATATATATATATATATATATATATGGTAAGATGTCCACACCTACACAGACCCTCATGGACCTTTGTTAAGTCAGCAGTGATCTGAAGGCCTTGTGGCCGAAACGTTGGATCAATACATTTGGATACTTATGGAGCCAAGGTGTGTAACACTTTTTTTCAAATGGGTCCTACAAAATGCCAAACCAGGTGTCTCATTCACACACTCAATCACATTCATGCATGATCACACACATGTACACCAATCCCTGTTCCCGACTATGTCCCAGATTATGGTGTCTAAGTCTAAAGTGCGCTAATATGCTGTAGCTATTGTGTTGGCTCAGTGTAGATAAAGTGACGACATAACCAGAAGTTAAACTTAAGGAGGATAGAACAACTAGAACCTCCCACTTTGATTTAGGTTTTACACCACTGTCCTTCCCTAAAATCCAACTGGATAACTGTACAAACACACAAATGTTCCTGAGAACACCTGTGTTTATGCAAAGCAAACGTATCCTTAGATGCACATGTAGGTTTCTACAAGAGATAGTCTGACACTGACAGTCAGTCAGTAGCTTCTGGATTTATAAACTAACAAATTACCAACCTAAACTTTCAAAATAAGATATTATTATTCAGCTGCACAGCGGTTATACCACTCTCACTCCATTCCTGCTAAATCTTTTTCCAATCAAATACCCCCCCACAAAAAGGAAATAAGAATAAACTGGAACTAAAAAGGGAGGGTTACAGATCACTGTCCCTTACAGAGATGACTGCCTTTCTACCGACACCATCCAGTTCATATTAGGAAATACACTACTTCTGCTCCTCTACTGAGAAGCAATGCTCGAGGTGTGGGAGAATGGAGCCATAAACAACAGCAAGGAATTTTCAGGAGTCTGCAGTATTTACTAAACTCAAGCATTCTGAGGAAGTGCAAGTAAGCAACAGCTTCAGAGACCACTGTAAAACATGCAGGGCTCTGATGAGAGGAATCAATCTTGCTCCAATCTCCACTTCCTGTTTTTCTCTCTCTGTCCAATCTTTGGACTAAATGAGAGGGACTGTGGAGACCAGATAACTCAGCCTCATCAACATTCTCATTACATCTGCTAAGCCGGTTATCTTCAATAGTTCTCCTTAATGTTAACTAAGGCTCAGGTCTTTAAGATCTGATAGGGACTCTATTCCTCAGGATAACTGCTGTTAGAGAAAACTTCTGGCTTTTCATTTAGCTAAAACGTCTGGGTACTGCCAAAGGTACTTGTGATATTCCATTAGTGATATTCTAATCCTATTAGGGAAAGTGACTAGAATAGAATAATCATTCTTCTTACAGCTGATGAGCAATGAAGAAAAGAAAGATAGTGGCGCTAACAGTAAGGCGCTGATAAAGCTGATGCTGTGTGACGGGCCACTCTTTATCTGTTCCATCCCAGCCTCAGGGGCTGCGGCTGAGCCGAGGCCTTGATCGGACTGCAGGTCAGAGACAGGCCTCCCAGAGAGAGGAAGTCACATACATTAGATTCTGATGGCTATTGCTGAGACGGCTGTATGTGTGGGTGTACGTTTGTTATTTGTCTCGGTTTCTTTTTTCATTTTCAAGCAGTAAAATGCCTGTAAAAGACATGAATGTGTTAATCACACAGCAACAGCTGGCCCTAACCAGTTAGCCAGAATCCTTAACTTACACTAGCATTCCCTTTATCTTGATCAAGATTTCCAGGGGGTTGAGTTGAGCACCTACCCATCGGAGTGCAAAACCGTGACAATAACTGGGCAGACAAAGATGAAACTAAAAGATTTGAATATTTGAACTTTGTATATCACGTCGGCTGCCTCAAACTAGTTTTTTTTTACTTCACGTGTCTGACACTTTCTTGCTGTAATTCATGAAAAAATAAAAGGTAGTAGTGGTATAAATATTACAAATTAAGCTACACACACACACACACACACACCTGGTGTGGAAATAAATTTTTTTTTTTTAAAAATCACACTGATCATAAAAAATTAAAAGTTAAAAAAGAAAGTTACGTTGAGTATGAAAACTCTTGTCCATTACATTTTACTTCATAATTGCAACCAATGTGTTGTATTCATTGTTGCAAAACTTGTTCTGTAAATAGTTTGTTTGCTATCATGATCAAAACTATTGATCTGAAGCTCAGTGCTGATGCTGTTCTGTAAATAATCAGCAATAAATATAACAATTTCTGACCAACCCATATCAACTGCATGCTTAAAATAACATACTGGTTAAAGCCCCGCCCATTTCAAGACAACCGACCCACTTCTTTGTTAAGCCCCGCCCACTCAGAGTACGGCTACGGATACAGATGATTCATATGGTTAACAGATACAGATAACACTGTACTCGCTCATCCCTGCTGACACAACAAGGACTGAAGAGCTCTTGTAGAAGGTAAGTGACAAATTTCTGGGCACAGATTAGAGTTGAAATATTGAAAGTTACTAATATCAGATGAAGTACCAATAAATCCTTTTTTTAAAAATGGAAAGAATACAGAACCAAAATAAACTTGATAAGAAAGGGTAGACCAACATAACCCACCAGTCAAACAAGAAGAGCATTATTATGCTCAGGCCATACTTCTTCGTTTCAAGGAGGAAAGAAGGAGAGCAGAGCGCCGCAGACAAAGGAGACGACGTCCAAGTTTAACTTATTAAACAGGCGCCGGTTGTGTCCGTGTCGTATGAGGAAACGTTTCAGACAAGGGGCGGAGCTACAGCCACCAAACACCTACGTCATGTTCCTGTGGAACCCAGAAAAGACCCTGCCTCAGGGGAAGGAGCTAAAATGGTTCCAGGAGCTGAGGGCCGTGGTCCCGAGTTCCTGTATGTCCGAATGCAGGAAAAAACGGCCCGATTCCTGAAAAGATTATAGGAACTGCAAAAGGTTCCTACGGTGGGAATGCACCTAATCTGATGTAACAAAGAGGCCTTAAGTAACCCTTAAGCAGTGAGTGGAGAGCTTCTCCACAGGACCAATTTAAGCTGTGATTTATGAAAGAGTGACCAGACAAAAAGCCATTACATAACCTCACCTCGTCACTGTTGAGGGTCTATCTGAAGTCATAAGGAACATAACTGTAAGTGTAGCCCACACAACTCAACCAGAACATTAGAGGTTCCCCCCATGCTGCCAAATCAGCTGATCACCTACAGCAGGGGTCTGCAACCTGGAGCCACATGTGGCTCTTTCATCCCTCTGCTGCAGCTCCCTGTGGCTTTGGAAAGTAAAAAATGAGTACTTAAATGTATCTTATTTTAGTTTGTTAGCTTTTTAAATGCAATTCTAAATGTGAAGGTTATGGTGATCTCGTAAGATCAAAATAAAACGGGTTTCATTTTCTGAATGCGATGTGTGACACCCTTGAGCTTTTCGACCTCCTGGCTTGTCTGGGCAAATATATATTTCATATTGTTCAGGGAAATAAAGCTTTTTTATTCAGGTTGACAGCTGACTGCATGCTCCAGTACACGCGATAAAAGGATGACTGCACAGAGAAGCAGAAGCAGCATTTCTGCTTTGCTGCAGGTGGATCATTTAAGTTTGGCTTTTCATTCCATAAACTCCATGACACTGAGTATTTCATCTGAATGGAACCTTCAACCCAGCATCTTTTTTTCAAAATGGTTTTGGTGCATGCAAATGCTGTTTTCTCCGTAGCAGTTCATTGATTTCGCAAATGCAACACACTATAGCTGTTTTCCACATACATGCATTCTTACAAAACACTGCTGATTTACAGGCAGCAGTGAGCCCACACTGGAGGTGACATGTGACAGAGGGTAGCAAATCTGTCCAAGGCCGCCTGTGTGACAAGGGAGGAGGTGAGATCCAAATCACATTTGCCATCTGCTGCTGCTGTGTGTTTGCTGGCCAACCAAGGCTTCCACCACAACATGCTGGAGATAAACAAAGACTAAACATTCGTGTGCAATGCTCTGCACAATACGCTGAGGTGAGGAAGCAATACTCTGCTTTCATTCTCACTTTGACTAGTATAAAAGTGAAGGGAGCCAAGCTTATATGTATGTGCACAGAGGTGTGTGGTGAAACGTATTGGAATATTTCATGTTAGACTTCTATGTATGTTCTGTTTTTTCAACTCAGAGTTAGCTTTGAAGCCTTGAAGGAGGGAGAAGCAGTTAGTCTGCTTCTTTCTAAACTGTATGTACAAGTCAGCTAACACTTTTAAAACTGCATTTAGTCTAAAAATGTTTCACAACAGATCAAATGATTGTTGGAGTTGGAGAATTAAAGTGTTGAGGTTTCAAAACTGAGTTGAGATAAGATAACAAGAATGCATGTTCTATTCAGATGTAGATGCAAGATCTATAGATAAGATGTACAAATAACACATCAGGTTGCAGGTCACGTTACTGAAAAACTTACTGTCACGTTACTGTCAATGAAGGGCCTATGTGCTACACATGCCTACACTGTGCTGCTGTTAATGGTATTTATGGATGTCGAGTATATCAAAACTTTCTAATAAACTGTGACAAGAACTGCTATTTTCTGAGAGTTTTATCATTTTATACTGACTTTACAATGACTCAGAGCGGAGCCTCGGCTTCCTAAATCTAAATGACAGAAGTCACAGTGTTTGGGCGTCGTGGACTTTACAGAGACCCTGTCGATGCTCTGCCCCCCTCCCTGGGTTCATAGAACTGCTCTGTCTTGAGGAGCCTTGGTGTCACTCTTGACAGTGAGGTTAAATTTGACAGGCAAATTGGCTCCGTCGTCAAAAGCTGCGACTTCTGGCCAGGCTAAAACCATCCCGTGTCCTCGTGGCCTGGAGAAGGGGATTCATGCTTTTATTTTTTCCAGACTGGATTATTGTGACTCGTTGTTCGTGGGTTTAGACGAGCGCTCCCTGCCAGTCTACAGCTGCTGCTTGTCTTTTAACAGGTGGACATGTAGCCCAGTTCTGGCCTCTCTGCACTGGCTTCCTGTCCGCTTCAGAGTTGATTTTAAGATCCTGATGTTTGTTTTTAAAGTTTTGAACGGTTTGGCCCCCGAGCTGAAGTCATACATGTCCACAGACCAATCAGAGCTCTGAAGTCTGCTAACCTTTAGATTTACCTAAATGCAGGCTAAAAGCTAAATCGATCGAGCTTTAGCAGTGGAATAGTTTACCGCTGCATGTCCGGTTGTCAGAAACTCTGGAAATTTTTGAATCCTCTCTTAAAACCCACCTTTTCTCAGGCTTTCGGACGTGGGTTGTCTTTGAGTGTCGATTGTTTCCATCTTTTGCTGAAATTGTCTTTGTGAAATTTATTTTTGGATTTTACTGTTATTCATTTATGTAAAGCACTTTGATCAACCTAGAGTGTTATAAGGTGCTCTGGAAATAAACGTGACCTTGAGAAAAGATTTTTCCAAGACTTACACCTGGAACATTGACAAGCCAAATAATACTCAGCTCATTTCACAAGAATGAACCTGAGTGAAGGCCATCATCATTGGATCAAACGATTGCACATGCCGTTTCTCCCTCTTACCCGTGTTGTGGTGGCAAACATGTACTTGTCTCGGAGCTGGAAGCTGTCCACCTTTTCCAAGATCACTTTGCGGTTCTGTTCGCTCTGAAAGAAGTCTGTGCTGCTGAGTACGGTGGAAACGCCCTGAGGTTCGTGCCTCTGGACCAGCACTGTCGTGGGGGGATCGTAAGGTTCCACACCCCTGGGATGGTAGAGAAAGGAACAGGTGGATTGGGACGACAATGAGAGCGGGAAGAGGTTTACAAAGGAAAGGTTGATAGAGCAGGTGAGGGAGGAAAGATAAAGATGGGACAACATTAGAGCCTGTTAGATGCTTCTGAAATAACACAATCACAAGGTTCATTACAAATTAACCAGTTCCATCCATCCCTCCATCCATTTTCTATACCTGCTTAATCCAACTCTGGAGGGTTAGGGGGTTCACCCTGGAAAGGTCACCAGTCCATCACAGCATTTGGTTAACTGGGCAATATTTGACACGTTTATTCAGTCCTTTGTAAACGTCTTATTGTGGGTTAATAACAGTTTGAACAGTCATTCAGGGTCAAATGTCCCACTGTTGGTTCTCAGGGGCTGTTCTGTCGAAATCCAGTTAAACGCATTGTTTCTGATGTTCGTGTCCCAACTATAAGACGGCTTGAATTCTGATTTGGAATATAAATGACATGAATGGTAAGAATTAGCATGTCATTCCTGCAGATTTCCTCAAGGTGCTTTCAGGGCTGCTACACCAACCAAACTACTGCAAATATTACAGTGTTATCTTCAATTTCTGAAAGCCTGTCACCACCATTTTTACGATGGTAAATGTCAGCACAAAATAAAGCTAAATAAAGACATTCTATGTGTCAGCCTTGGAATACAGTCATGGTCCAGCTATTTGTAGCCACAAATGCAAAGCAAGGGTTGTTCAGAAACCATGGCACAGGGAGTCAGTAGGAATGAATGAAGGGGGTTCAGTGCTTCTTATCATCTGCCTTCCAAATCAGTGTGTTTTCTTTCAGAGTTTAGAGGGCCAAACAGACGGAGCAGTGTCTCAGCTGGACTCTGCCTCTGTGGCATTCTTTCAAAGGTCCCTGTTCAACTGATGGACAGTGTCTGGACTGTGAGTGCCTGGAGTGCTATTAGCAGGCCGTCTCTGCTCCTTCCTCTGGATTAATCACTGCTCCTTGTTAAGACTTCAGTCCTCCCCTGCTTTGGCAGCATGCTCTGCTGATGCTACAGTTTGAACGTCATCAAATGGAACAATTATTTTAAACTAAACTGACAAAAAATGTGTAAATTCATCTATTCAAGCCTTTTAATATACAATAAAACAAAGACATATAATTTAGCAAGACATTTCTGAAATGAATGTATAAATAAAAAAACCTTAGGTTAACGATGATTACTTGAAAGATAGAAACTAATTCAAATTCCTTCAAAACTAAACTACTGTAAACATCCTATTTGACTAAACTAAGATCAAACCCAGACTTGGAGTCCCTGCTAAGTTTCTACAACTAAGTACACTTGTCCAGGCTCGCTGTACATTTGCCACCTGAGATGTGGCTAAAAATCGTACATTTCTTGATTAGTTGTGGTTTGGCTCTTTTACGTCTCACACATCTAAATATGTCAGTCAGACGTAACTGTTCCATGTTACTGTGGTTTCTTCCATTAATTCTAAAAGCAGAGAATTGTTTTTGAATTACAGCAGACTGATACATCTTACAACCTACAGGTACAAAAGAAGTAGAACTCTACTCAAAAAGTAACGGTGGTCTTAGTCCAGTGTTTCTCAATTCCGGTCCTTATGACCCACTGCCCTGCATGTTTTCCATGTTTCCCTCCCCCACCACACCTGATTCAAATGAATGGCTCCTTATCAGGCCACTGCAGAGCTTGATGATGAGCTGATCATTTGAATCAGGTGTGGTGGAGGAGGGAAACATTGAAAACATGCAGGGCAGTGGGTCATGAGGACCAGAATTAAGAAACACTGGGTTAGTCAATAGGCCGCCTGTTCCACTTGTTGTCGGTCTGGTCTTTTTCTAATTCAAGCAAACACATTTAGTCTTTTTTCTAGTTTTCTTGTGTGTTTTAGTTAGCATCTTTCTGGTCCTGCTAGTTTCATCTGTGATGTGAGCTCACATCACTTTCTATGCAACATTTGGAGAATGTTCTGGAATCCATATGGAAAAGGAGATTGTACTTTTCAGTGGGAGGGTTTTCCTAGCTACAAGATCACAGGATTAGGCGTTGGAAGGGTGGGGGCGACCAATCAGTTTACTCTGGTTTTCAAAACATGTCACTGTAGTCCGACCGTCAGGTTTGAGTTTCTTTGACTTTCAGCCCCGTAAGACTGATGTAAAGCACGAAAGTAGCAGCCTCTGCTGAAGCCAGAACAAACTGGATTAGACCAAAATCGGATGGAGCCACGGGGAGGAAGAGTTTAGCATCAATCCTTATTTGCACCCCCTTTGTGCTCTCATGATTTGCAGTTTCTCTTGGGTGGTTTTACAGTGTAGCTTTAACAGACTTTACTGGATCTTCATTGGTAACTGATGAATGCTATGAATGGTTGAAAAAAAATCTGATGTAAAGTCTGTAATCTATAGAAAGAGTGAAGGATGACAAAAAGAGGCTGGTAAGTAGAACTGAGCAACACTGAGACATTTGCCTGACACATGCAGAAGAAAACCTAAAGAAACATTTTCTTTCCCTTTGGTTAACTTCATTACAGCAGCAGTTATCAGTACTAATGATGATTTGACCGCCTGCAGCCCTTGGATAGAACTCTAACTGGTGGTGCTCCGTGTCAGCATATCGTAAATGTGATGAAAACCTCATAACCAGGATGCTCTGGTCTCTATGGACACACTCATGGATATTCTGACATGTGTACGTGCTTCCTGTGAATAATGTTCGACTACATTAATGTGTGTTCAGGTGCTCTTCCTTTTATCGTGGCACCGTGAGCGTGAGCTTGGTGAGGGGTGCAGGTGGGTTTGTGCATTTAAACCATTCATGACATCTTCAGGTTCAACCCGCATTTGTTATTTTTTCAAAAATTTGATTTACTCTGTCTGAAATGATGCAGTTCAAAGAAAATAATGAAAATAAACACTACTAGTGTCCAGCAATGGATCCAACAGATCAAAGTAATACTGCCTGCCTCGCCTGTCAATAGGCTTTTCTGCCTGGATGGAAGGATGAGGCATCAATCTGCCAGTCCAAAAACTTTTTGGGACCAGACGAACCAATGAGGCTTGAAGGAAATAATGCTGGCAGAGTTTGAGTGATTTGCTGCCTTGTGTCACCTACAGCTCACTGTTGGCCTGTCTCACCACAGGCTTAGACTGTACCAGCTCCAAGAGTGAAAACCTTTTATAGGAGAACGACAAATGCTGGAAGATTTATTGGCCAGCTGGAGTAACCTTCCTTTGTTCAGCCTTTACAGGGGCAACAAATCAAAGGATTAAGAAGAAATATGAAATAACAATTAATGAGGAATGGGTTGAAGCATCCTTAGAGAAAATTTCATTTAACACTTTAAAGAGATTCTGCTGATAATTGGGGGTATTTAACATTTAAACCAATCACAGGCATTTGCATAGCTGTTTGTATTCATCACTCTGACAGGTAATGAGATCAGTTTCATAAGAAATCTTTCAATTTTACAAGAAAAAAATAATTGGATATTAAAGAAATAATTTTTACTCCTTCTTAAAACATTTAATATCTAGCAAACATAGCACACTCTTTATGCAGAGACTGAGCAAAGTAAAGCAGAATTCCCTCTTTTATGTGAACTGAAAGCTGACTAAAGTGGTTTTTATCTGCTGGAAGGTTGGATTTCTTTCTTATCGTGGAGCAGTGAATGCAGAAAACACATCCACACTTCAATGCAAGGTCTACTTGTCGTGAGCTGAGACAGCCGCTGTCTTACCAAAAGTAGGTCTTCACATGCTCTTGGATCAACACCCACGTCTCCCCAAAGTCGTCAGATTTCCACAGCTACAGAGGCAGGCAGGGAGAGAGGGTATAAAGAGACGGGGGGGCAGGAGGACAGGGAGAGGAGAAGAAGAGGGGGATGGTGCACTGTAAAAATGTAGGTCAAGCTCATTCCTGTGTTTTGGCTCTGACACTTTTGACAAGGAGAACACTGGAAAGACGCTACTGTGCTGGAACTAATGACAGGGAAACTTAAAGAGCCTCTGTGCAAGGCCCTGTGCTACCAATAAGCTCTGCCCTGGGCTACAATTTATCAAATACAAGAGACCTAATCAGAAAAAGTGATGACTATTAAACAAACATTCAGGCATCAAAGCATTCTTTTTGCAGTTGTGTGTACGTTTATCACAAAGAAAGCACCTGTATGTAAAAAAGCAGCTAGTTTGCTGTCCAACATCTAAAAGTTACACAACATCAAATGAACAGTGCAGTTTTTTGCTGTAGCTCTACACAGTTTTTAGAAACCCAAAAAACAAAGAAGTAGCGATGCTGTGTAAAATGTCGAAAACAGAAAGCAACAATTTGCTAATCCATCCATTTTCTATACCCGCTTAATCCAACTCAGGGTCGCAGGGGGCTGGAGCCTGTCCCAGCTGTGAGGAAGGTACACCTGGACAGGTGGCCAGTCCATCACAGGACCTTTGTCAATCCCATAAGCCGTATGCACGTATGCACGTAAAGATCCACTTCCTGTCTGCAGTATCTATTCCTGCCATCCTGTATATATTTCTCATTCTGTACATATTCCACCTAAATTGTATATTTTTTTCAAAGGCACAACTTCTTTTTTACTTGTTTCTGCTAATCTAACTTCTATTTAATGTTCTGTGGCGCTGTTACACCAGCTCAAAGTCCGGTGTACGTTGTACATTTGGCGAATAAGGAGATTCTGATTAAACCAAAACTCTTTTCACAACAGAACATGGAAACATATCAATGGTTGGAAGTTAGACATTTTACAGCGTCATGAAATGATTAGCTCATCCTGATGGCAGCAACATTTTGCAAAATAGTTGGAACTGGGCCAAGAAAAGGTATGAAAAGTAACAGAACTGGGTATAAAAAGTGAGAGAGGCCTTAGAGAATATTCCATCATCTACAGTAAATGATATCAAAAGCTTCAGAGAATCTGTAGACGTCTCTGTGCACAGCAGAAGGTGAGTGTTCATGTAAAAAAAAAAAAAAAAAAAGATCTATACTAGTTGACCATGAGACCCATTCAGGCCCTCAGGCAGCACTGCATTAATATCACTGCATGGGCCCAGGAACACCTCCAGAATACATCGTCTGCCATCAACAAATGCAGATTATAGCCCTATCACACAAAGAAGAGGATGTGAACATGATCCAGAAAAGCTTCCGTCTCCTACACACCAAAATTCATTTAAATGGACTGAGGCAACATGGGAAACTGTTCTGTGGTCAGACACATTGAATTTTGAAATTATTTTAGGAAAACCTGGATGTCATGTATTCTGAACTAAAGAGGAGAGGGATGATCCAGCTTGTTATCGGCTCTTAAGCACGCATCTCTGATGGTATGACGGTGCATTAGTGCCTATGGAACTGGCAACGTGTACATCTAGAAGGATTCATCAATGCTGAAAGTGATATACAGGGTTTAGAGCAACAGCTGCTCCCATTCAGACAATAAACCATATACTGCATAGAAGAACTAGAAGAGTCGGGTTCTGGACTGGCCTGCCTACAGTCAATCAAACTGAATTAGAGCTGCAAAGGCCCAGAAAATTCCTGGTCAATTTCCAGAAACTTTCCATGGGAACTTTAGTTAGATCATTTACACATAAACAATTACTTTGCAATACGCAGTGCCATGTAATGCACAGGTATATCGATAGTTAGCTGAAGAAATGGCATTTACAACTGATGTCAAAATTTTGGACGGTTACAGAAAACTGTTAGCCGGAGGCAGAAGAAAAAGCATCACATTTGAGGTAGCTAGGCTATAAGAGAGAATCTTTACTGAAATGGTTAGCTATGCTAGCTAGCTAGTTTACATTTAGCATATCTGGATTACCAAATAGCTAGCTACTGTATGAATATTTTTATTCAATAGCTGCTAGTTAAACTTTAACACCACAGATCAAATATATCTACCTCATAATATCGTCAAAACTTACTTGACTTCATTTAGTCTTTGGGCTCAAATGTGTGGCTTCAATAGTTTGTGCTGTGGGCTCAAAAGAGTATTTGTAGAAATCATCTGCGCATGTGATGGAGGAATGCACAATGCATGTAGGGGTCACTGCCTCAACAGCCCTAAAGCAAGTACTGTGCTGTGTGCCTGTGATTGAGGAATAGCATCATTTAAGGTGACCAGATTTTTCAATGCATCTTCAATGCGGAGGTGAAAAATCTGCCAAAAATAAATAAGTTACACAACATACCATTTATCACGGCCGCTTGCCTCCTTTTCTTTCCTTTTTGCCACCTCTGATTGTTGTTGTTGTGGACGCTGCTGCGTTTTTACGTCATACGACGTCTTCTCTGGCGATGTGTTAAATGGCTGCCGTAATAACTCGATGTTACTTTGAGTCTGCGCGCATTTCCCCCCATTCAGTGTCAAAATCTGGGACATTTTCAGGGACAGCATTTGTCCAGGGACAGGTCATCGAAAAGGGGGACTCTACCCGGAAATCGGGGACGTCTGGTCACCTTAGCATAATTACAAAAATGTATCTGTATAGAATCTGGTATTCTTTAGCTAAGACTATGCTACAATATATAGTTTTTACCAACTATATCTAAGTTGCCAACTTTCAATTTTGAATTTTCAATTTCTACCCATTAATCCCATGGAAAGTTTCCAACTTTGAAAATTCAAAATGAAATGAAAAATAGAACAAAACAACCCTGGATTGTTAAGGAGCTACAATATATCAGAGAAGAAAGGGACATACTTCACCCAAAGGTCCAGCAACGGGTCTCAGTTCCCAGATCCCACACAGTGGGAAACATGGACCTGTGCTGCTGCCATCAAATTCAAGATAAACTAATGTTTTTCATGAAGTAACTGAATGTCTCACGTCCAACATTTGATATGTTTCTTTATCTTTTATTGTGAATAAAACATTGGGTTATGAGATTTGCCAATAATTACCGTTTTTAATAACAATTTACAGAGTCCCAACCTTTTGGATATGGAGTTGTAATTTTGCACACCATGAAGATGAAAAAGTGAGGTGGGGAGGGATTTTACCTGTTTGTTTGGATGAGAGCTGTCATAACCGAGCACGAGGTTGGCTCTGCTAGAGTGAAGTAGCAGGTCGGTTGGTTTGAAGGGAAGGGAGAAGCCCTGAACGTTCTTACAGAAGTCAAAGGTGTTCCATAGGTAGATGTTGGTGGAGTCTACAAAAAGATACTGCAGAAAAGAGGGAGGGAGGGGCACGTTATTATCATGATTAAAAATATCATGGTTCTTTTTTTATTATTAGCATACTTATTTTTCTAATTTACGAATTTAAAGAATCCCATAGAGCAGCTGCGTTCACATTTCAGGAGACCAGACTTCAGCTTCCTGTAGTTTTCAATGACATTTACATGAAGAATTGTTGCTGCCCTGTTTAAAACCATCCATCACCATTATTCTTTATTGTGTGTTGTAGAGCTTTGGGTCGCACACACACACACGTGCGCTTCTTTCAGTCGTGGCATCCTCCTCGGCCCTGTGCAGCCCACTTGGTTTACAGCGCAGCGTGATACTGACTTCAGATCAGCCTGGAGATCTTTAGATGTCTTTGAATCATTAACAACCTCCGCAGAAGTCTCTCACCAGGTTTCTTCTGAGCACCACGTTCATGAGGCACCTTCACAGTTTCTTCATGAAATAATAAACTGTTGAAACAGGAACTTAAAGATCTAACTAGAAAAGAAACTTTTATCCCTTTTTATGCAGTAAAACCATCATGTACCATCACAGTTAATGCAGGACATGTACACACAAAACATGAACTCTGAGCTGGCTTTTTATTTTGCTTTGACCGTGTTGCTTTTCTTATCAATTCATGCTGAACATTTTCAAATATTCAGATTGGTTTAGTTGCATTTATTTCAGAAATAATCAAAATCCTGCAAGTAGGTGTCGATAATCCTCACAACACGATTCTGCAGTATTAATTTAAACAAACAGTACAGTTACTTGTATGGAAATCAGAAATGATTCCTGATGTTACAGTAAAAATTAAAAAAAGTGGTACGATTGCCACCTTTCATGTGGGTGACCTGGGTTCAAATCCCCTGCATGAAAGGTGAGACCCCCTTACCCTATACTCTATAAACGCGTGAACATATCACAGGGTATATGTCACCATCCACAGAGCTTATCCCATCCCCCAAACAAGTTCTTTTTCTCAGTTCTGATGAAGGAGCTGCGAGGCTCCTCACATCTTCACAGCCATGGCAGTGACAGGCAAGGGTCCGTCACTCAGATGGAGTCAGATTCAGAGCAACTTCCTGTTTACAAATTTGACCTGTGACTCACAACTTTGGGAAGAAAACAGAAAAGCTCTCATTTCAGTTAAAAATACCAAAAAGGCCTCGATGGAAATAAGGAGCTTACAGTCTAAGCAGTACAGAGCGAATTATTCTGTGTTTTAAAATAAAATCCAGTGAATCCAGGTTTCATTTCCCAAGATAAAACCAAGAGAGCCGAAACTTTTTCATCCCTCCCTGACATGAAAACAACCACCACTCTCCCAGTTTGTACCTTAGGATTTGTACCGCCTGATGACGTGCCTTCAGCAGTGTTCCAGCTTCCAAAGTAAGGATTCTGTTTGCACGAGCTGAGGAGAACTCAAGTGTTGTGAATAATTAGCAAGAACAGGGAATCCAGAGAGAAGCAGGTAGACTGAGAAGTCCCTGAAGTCAAATAAAGCATTCTCAGCTGCTCCACGTGATGTCTGAGTGCCCTGCTGCAGCGTGGAGAGGTGCCAGATCACCAGCATACAGCAAATCTTTGCTAATTCACTCCCAGTGGGAGCAGAGTCTGTTCAAGAGCTCCTGGGAGTCTGCTGTACTGAAGAAAAACTAAACCTTTTATTTCCTTTATCAAAACAATCAGTTTCTACATCAGCACTTGGTGACATTTGGTGCAGACTAAATCAGTTTAAACATGTCTGTGTGGAAAAAAAGGATGAAACTCTTCTTTTCTTTCTCTGCTTTCAGTGTAATGGAGCGAATCTGCACTCAATTCAAGCAATTTAAGGCAATATTTCACTATCCAGGAAAAGCAGATGTACTCAGGGTGAGAGTAACGCTCTCATATTCCTGCTTTCATTTCCAACTATGCTTTTTCCACAGTTTGCTTAACAGTGTTGAAACAGGACTGGTTCCCTTTGAGGAGAGCCTGCCAGCAGTGGCCCTGCTTCCACTTTTGAGTCTATGCTAGGCTAATAGCCTCCAATCTCACTTACATGTTAAAAGTAAGGACTTTCTCATTTAACACTCCAACGAGTGCATTTTCAAAATGTTCAGTGTGTAGGATTTAGTGACAATAGTCCAAATCAGATTTGAACCACCTGAATACCTTGCTCTTAATCTTTGAAGCATGTAGGCTAAACAGTGGTGGCAGCTGAGAGTTTAGAAGAGCCATAGAGGCTGACTTCCACCTGCTAGCTGGGATGTACAACCTGCAGTTTCACAAGAAGACATAACGGCTCTGGAACCACATATCATGCAGCTGTAGGTCCAAAAATAAGCACACATAGCAGTATGCTTTGGGTAATGATCTTTCTAGAATCAAGATCATTTCATTTAACAAGGAAAAATCATTCTCCAATCATTTTATTATTCAATAATCTAACTATTCAATCAATGTTTTCCATCTGTAGGCCTGCATTTTTTCACTCTGCATGACCACATTGTGAAAGTGTATCTTCTTATGGAGAAAGGGAAGTGACAAGAGTGTGTACGACGCGTTAGGTTAGCCTTTTGCCATCTGACGTCACTGCCACCATGCAGCGCCATGCAGTCACAAAGCTGAACAGCCAGAGGAAGTGATCTCACGGACAGATGCAACAAGATTCTACATGCTGAGCAGCGTGGGAAAGGTCCAACGATGGCGACGCTCCACATATATCTGATGGCCAATCGTGGGCCTTGGAAAGGTGTTTTAACACTCAGAAGAACATAATAATGAAAATATTTTGCATTTCTCCCAACAGAGTCCACAAAATTCTACTCAGTGGAACAGGCATAGATGGGGAACAGTGACCCAGGTGGATAAGTTACTGATCCAAAAGCATCGTCTCTACACTCAGAATACAGAAATACACAGGACCCTTAGTCTTTATACACGGAGAAAAAAGATCCAACACAATCCAACTCACATGAAACACAATGATTGCTTTCTCTGTGACATCAGTCCTCCACACAACACCACAGCTAATATTTAACATCAATACACCTTTCAATCATAGGTCCAGACTCATGCTGACTCAGCTGCTGCTCATTTGCACCTACAGCACCGCATGACAAATGTTTTTATTGTTAATACAACTAACCTGAATATTACTCTTCCAAGAAAAAGTGAATTTGTATGCAGAGGACTTATTGCGCCTTACCCTCCGGTTGTCTGCAGGACTGTGGTAGAACTGAGAGATGACCTGCGTGCTGCTCTCCTTCAGCTTGGCCCCCGAAAGCTGGAACTTGTCTGAGACCAACGTGAAAGTCGTCCCGTAGTCGTAGGACAAGTAGACCTGTGGACAAAAAGGGGATGAAGAAGAAGGCAACGCTTGCACTGTATGGCCCCTGAGGAAGCCACGTTTCTTGATTCCAACATACAGATTTAATCATCCCTAAATCACAATCCTAATTTGAAGGAGAGTATTTTTAAAACTGGAAGTGCTGCTATCCAAAAAACGAGTGAAGCAAAACTCATACTGACAGTGTGCAACACGGAGCTTAAGCTGCCACAGCGTCAGGCTCAGAATCACCAGTAGAATGAATCAGATTTGATTTAAAAGAAAGCGTCTCCACAGAATCTAAAGAAAAACCCTAATATACACTGCACTCCATTCCTTACCCTGGACAATGCAGTGCAGGGAGATGGTGGTCAGGGGTCGTGTAAGTAAGTGGACTGTGCATGTACAGCTGACCACTTAAAGTGCTTTTACACTACAAGCATCATTCATCGAGTCACACACACTCCCATTGCACTTCATTACAGACTATGTAGTGTTTTTTTTCTCTAGCAAACATATTCACACACGTGTTTAACGTCAGGCTCTGAGTCTTGCTCAAGAACACTTTGGCATGTGGGCCTGGGAGGCCACTGTGGGAGAGCAAAGCCTTGACTCTGCTCCACATATTGCGTGAATAACATGTTGCTGAGGTCAGAATGAACCCTGTCTAGATAATGACGAAGACGCAGAGGCGTCCTCAGACAGCAGAGTGGGTTTGGGCCACGCACACACTGAATGGTATAGAAAGGTATAAAGAGCTGTCCCAAAACTGAGGTCATTGGGAATTTCCGTGTATGCTGAAATGTACATGTGTCCGTGACGGTCTGTTCAATGTCATCACTAAAGTTTAACTAAGTAAAATAATTCCAGGAATCAAAACACTTCCCCTTAATCACATCTCTCTGCAAACAACCCAGCATTTCCCAATGTCCACGCCTTCAAAACAGCAGTGGATCTGACAAAGAAGGGGGGTGATTGAAACATCTTTAACTCTCAGGGGTCTCAAGATTAACATGTGCTCCAGATGAATATATCTGCTTGGTTGGCTTTTCATCTACAGTTAAATAACGTCCGGTTTGTGCTGCCCATCTCTGATATGATGGATGAGGACATTTGGTAACTTTACAATGAAAACCTATTCATCAACCCTAATGGTGAAGCTGGAACTAGGGAAAGATACTGTTGGTTTGTCCCGTCTACAGCTGAGGGAGAGGTGTGGAATAATTGCTGTTTTTTTGCTACCCAAAACTTACCAACACTTTTATAATCCTTGTGGAGACTTGGAGCATGGGCAAAGAAAGCATTAACATCACTGTCAATAAAATTCAACTTGGCAGAGGAGGTGCTTCCATGTCCTGTTTCAGATCTCTACAACACCAGCAGTCCGACATCACTGCAGAAACGTCTGCTCCTTCAACTGTGCACAAGTCTCATTTAGATCGCTAATAAAGATAAATCAATTAATGGGAATTCTCACGGCTAACACGTTTTCACTCCTCAGTGAGAGACTTTTTTCCACTGCCACTGGCAATATTCAAGCAAACAAAGCAGTGAATTCTCACTGACTCTGACTAAGGTACAACATGTCATCAGTGACATCAGTTAATTTGCCAAGCATATGTTACTCATCGTTTACATCCATCCCCAACATAATCTACGTGAGGGAAGAGAGACCTTCACTCGGTGCAAAACAGAATCACAGCAGCACAACTGCCCAGTCTTCATTACAGTGAGCCCCATTACCAGCACCTGGGGGGCATTATCTGTGTTTAAAAGAAATTCTGAGTTTACTTCAGTAAGACTCCATACAGTCCAGCACAAAAAAGGGCAAAGCTACCACTCCCAATCATATTTCATTTTAAGCAAAGAGCTCTGCCATTTATTGAATTTTAGTTCAATTTATAATTATGGCTCTCAACATGAATAAAAACAAGACAATCGGCTGTCGAGATGTGCAACCATCTCACAACAATGCTGCTGTTCTACAGAAACGTGCAGAACTCGGGGGCAGACAGCAGCACTCACTTTGGTAGAGTCCAGCCCCTAAACAGAGGAAACAAGCTGGTAAACTTTACCAATCATCTGAAAGGATGGATGGATGGAAGAGAAGAGGTGCTGCTCGTCCCCAAAGTCTCTCCAGTGTCTGTGAATGCAAAACTCTGATCCCATCTCATAAGACTAATCTCTTAAAACTACAGAGAAGATGAGCTGAACTGGTTAAGCAGGCATCCCATGTCCTGACGCTCCTTCATGCAGTCCATGCAGGTTGGACTCAGGCTCCTTCGCTGCACTTCTTCCCCTCATTTCCTGCCAAGTAACTTTAGTCCAAACTGGATTTTTTTATGGATATGGACATAATTTGATTAGAATTAATGAAGCATAAGGATTCAGCTGCTCACAGATTCTGACAGCCGAACAGGCCATGCAATTACTCACTTAGAATTCTGACAGCCAGCTCAGTCTGGACCACGGTTATCTTGGACATGAAAATTCACTATACTCGGAGTTACGTACTTATATAGTTATAAAGATAACAAAGCAATATTGAATCAAATATGCTGGAAAAAAAAATCATAACATCACCAAAAACATGAGAGACATTGAAGAGGCACGAACACTCACCTTCTGCTGATTTACTGACACACTTTGATGACTGACTTTATTAAAACATGGAAATTATTACAGGAGGTTCCAATGAAAAATAAGAATTGATGAACATGCTGCTTTTCCTGAGCACAGGTGTACTTACAGAGCTGGTTTTGGGCCCGGTTGCGGCTGCACTGTCTCGGGCCAAGGCAACAATAACATTGCTCTTCTCTCCAGCCCAGTGGACCACCATCTGGTTGTGAGAGTCATTCAGGTTGGCCTACAGAATGACACAGAAGAACAAAAGATGTGGATGTGGCTCTATGACTCTCACAAAGTGTTCATCTGCAGAGAAGCAAACAGCATGTTTTGGAATGAAGCCGCTCTATGTGATGTGAAAAGGTGTGCTAACATTAAAGGCTTTCACTGTTTGGTTATTTGACACCAACCAATGGGGCCCCAGTAAAAAGACAAAGTTAACTCAGGTTAGACCGGTCCTGGTAGCAGAACTACGACAGTCTGTGTGCTGACTCAGCAGGACTGATAGAACATGACACATCAGGTGGGAATTAGCAGCCAACAAGCTTTCTCTTCTCAACATTTCATTCCAAATGCTGTAAAGAAGCTCATTTTTCTGACTGGAGAAGCAGTGGAATTTGAATATTTGCAGGTTACATCTCCTTAAAAAGGTATGAGAATAAAAGAATAGGCTCCATGTTCTAATGCTGTAATGACCCTCATCTCTGTGGAATCTTACGTACAGTTTCTATCCTTAGAAATCTTACTTTGCAGCTTAGACTCCGTGTCTCAGAGGCTGATTGAAGATACTTGATGCTCCATGACTGCGTACACTGACTGGCTGAAAGTGGAGGCGTTTTTCCTCCAGCCAGTGGAAATTGTATTTATACTGCAAATGACTGTTACAGATTAACTCATCCTCATCCATTCTATAGAGCTGATTAGCAACTACAACAGACCTCACTTAAGTCCTCTGTAGGAGCTCGTAGGCAGAAGAGGACCTTCACAAGCGTGATGTGGTTCATCAAGCTTTTCTGTCCGGGAGACACATGCAGAACAGTATGCTGGTGGTGCAGAAACGCACCAACATGATGACATATTCCATGCATATGCATGTGAGATAAAAGCCTTCCAGCCTACAAGCCTGTGCTTAACGAGCTTCATAGTAGGCTCCAGCCCTCTGCTGTTTTTCTTTAGACACTGATTCAGTATGAAAGAGTTTAAAAAAGTGTGTTTACAGACACTCAGCTCTGCAACATCACAAATATTCTGTATTTCATGCTCCTTTTACTTCTCTCATACTGTGTCTGTTACATACAGAGCTTATTCTAATCTTCCTAATGGAGCCTATCCCAGCGGTTCACCCTGGACAGGTCGCCACACCAGACAAACGCCACACGAGTCACCAGCTAACCTGACAGCATGTTTTTGGACGGTGGGAGGAAGCCGGAGAACCCAGAGAGAACCCCCGCATACAGGGGGAGAACCTGCAGACTGCACACAGAAAGTTGAACCTGGAACCCTCTCGCTGTGAGGCGACGGTGCCGACCACCACAGCACCGTGCAGCCTGTGCGAAAACCACTCAGGACACATGTGGGGATGTGATTACCAGTACCTGGAGTGTTCCAGGTGTGAGTGGATCGCCCAGGATGCATAACAATACCAGTTCTTAAACTGCTCAATTCACAGTAAAATGAGAGCCAGATGTTGTGGTTTCAAGTGCTGAAATCTGCTGATAAGGTCTGCTGAAGCAGAGGAAGTGCATACCAATCAGATTCATTCTCTGCAAACTTGCTCTGTGGGGAAGGGAGCAGACAGCAAGGAAGCCTTGTGGTTACTCATTGTTAAGGAAATTGGGTCCTCTTTATCTGCCCTCTTTCAGATTTCTTGTGAACACACACGTCTTTGCAACCAAGCCGGTACATTGGGCCAGCTTGGTTGAGCTGTGTTGACTCAAAGACTCAAACCGACTCAGTCTTTAAAATAGTATTGTGCAACAGTTCTCCAGGCTTTAAGCAAATCTTTAAAGGTTTTCTTTGAACATGGCACTTTGGCTGCTGTTTCACCCATTTTCAAGGACTGGATCCTTGTACCTGACCATTTTCAGAGGAACGTTTGGCGAGCCGATTAATTCTGACCTGTACATCGTGACCTGTGAGGCATGAACCAGTTTTGTGTTTGTCTCAGCAGATCTTTAAGCATTTTGACAAGCAGCTGGTGACATGCCCACATTGTTTATTCTGAATCAAATGATGCCCTCCAATTAGAGAACACCTTTTGTCGCTGAGGAGTTTGACAGTCTATACAGGCAGGAAAGAGCGACAGAAGTGGGCAGGATTGTACACTCCACCTGCACGACACTGCTGCTCTGCCCTAAAGAAAGAGAAACTGCCTCACTTCTGAGAAGGAAGCTACGGTGTCAGTTAGAATTTAAATTTAACAGTAAAGTTTAAAGAATGACGGTTCACACAAAGAGGCATTACTTTCTATGCATACGCACTAACCAACAATCAAATCATCAGAATTATTCTTGAATGATTCATTCTTAGGATGATTTTTGAGAGCTGATCTATCAAAACTCAATTTTTCCCTAATCAAGAGTAGCTCTTTGTTCATTTTCACCCCAGTTTCTGCTAATGAAAGGACACTTTGTGGAAGGTATGTTTGAATAGTGATTACACAGTTTTGGCAAAGAGGACAGACCTGCAATGCAACCAGCTGACAAAATGAAAAATACAGAACGAAGCCAGACATTTCCTGTTACCGTCCTGCAGATCAAGCTCTAACAATGCATGTCCCCTGTGAAAGGGAAGTATTGCAGTGACCTACCATTATACATACTTAGAATTTTTCTCATTGTCACTGCCGAAACAGAAACTCATGGCCAACAGTTCAACATCTGGGCTGCAGATGTTCCTCCTCCCCCTTTTCCTTCTCAGTGACATGCCCAGGATTCCACCATCTGTTGCTAACCAGCTCTGTGATCCTCCTCCTTTACTGTTAGCGCTCTGTCTGCAGTCTCTGTCTGCCCGGATAGTCTTAAAGCTGAGCAGAGAGCTGTTAGAGTTGTTCCTGCAGCCAGGTCCAGGATTCCACCATCTGTTGTTAACCAGCTCCGTGATCCTCCTCCTTTACTGTTAGCGCTCTGTCTGCAGTCTCTGTCTGCCCGGATAGTCTTAAAGCTGAGCAGAGAGCTGTTAGAGCTGTTCCTGCAGCCAGGTCCAGGATTCCACCATCTGTTGTTAACTAGCTCTGTGATCCTCCTCCTTTACTGTTAGCGCTCTGTCTGCAGTCTCTGTCTGCCCGGATAGTCTTAAAGCTGAGCAGAGAGCTGTTAGAGCTGTTCCTGCAGCCAGGTCCAGGATTCCACCATCTGTTGTTAACCAGCTCTGTGATCCTCCTCCTTTACTGTTAGCGCTCTGTCTGCAGTCTCTGTCTGCTGTCTCTGTCTGCCCGGATAGTCTTAAAGCTGAGCAGAGAGCTGTTAGAGCTGTTCCTGCAGCCAGGTCCAGGATTCCACCATCTGTTGTTAACTAGCTCTGTGATCCTCCTCCTTTACTGTTAGCGCTCTGTCTGCAGTCTCTGTCTGCCCGGATAGTCTTAAAGCTGAGCAGAGAGCTGTTAGAGCTGTTCCTGCAGCCAGGTCCAGGATTCCACCATCTGTTGTTAACCAGCTCTGTGATCCTCCTCCTTTACTGTTAGCGCTCTGTCTGCAGTCTCTGTCTGCTGTCTCTGTCTGCCCGGATAGTCTTAAAGCTGAGCAGAGAGCTGTTAGAGCTGTTCCTGCAGCCAGGTCCAGGATTCCACCATCTGTTGTTAACCAGCTCTGTGATCCTCCTCCTTTACTGTTAGCGCTCTGTCTGCAGTCTCTGTCTGCTGTCTCTGTCTGCCCGGATAGTCTTAAAGCTGAGCAGAGAGCTGTTAGAGTTGTTCCTGCAGCCAGGTCTGGATGAAAAAACTAATATTGCCCTGTTAATATGCCTGCTCTCTCCTCATCAGGGGACCCAGCTTCTCTATTTCATCTGCCAGTGATCTCACACTTCCCTTGAGGGAAGAAATGATTTAACCTTCTTACTCCCTTTTCTACATTTTGTTCCTCCTCTGCATCCTAGACTTCTCTTCTTCAACTCATCTTGATTTGGGTCTTATTCCAGGCATTACTTGGACTTTGGAAAGCTCAGTTAGATCCACCAACAGGTTAGGAGCATTCCTGTTACCATGGTTATGCATCATAACAGTTGTAAAAAATTGCCAGGATTACCAGCAGAAGTCCTCCCAGCAGCCCAGCATCCAAACAAGCATAGAACATGTTTCAGAAATCTGTGTTTTCACTAAACAAAGCTCAAGAAGATGTAAAGAAAGACACGATATGTCCAGAGCTGCCGCAGCAGCCTGCCAGCCTGCATTCTGGAGCAATAAAAGGTAAATGTAAATAAGCAGCTGTGATGACAGGTGATGCTTTTCATCCACTTTCCCAATCTCATATTGTTTGCACCCCATCGACCTAAAAAAGACGTCCTTGTTAACCCGTCACAGCTCCGCTTTAGTAATTCACACAGGCCAGACAAAGGCACTTGTTGGTGTTCTTACACACATCAAGCCGGAGTATCTTTGGTTAGTGGTGTGTTCTGCTGGCTTGTCCTTACACACATGGCCTGTTCAGCCTCTGCAACAAGCTGCCTTGCTGTGTCAGAGGTGTTTGAGCAGCACATCAACCCTCCATGCTGCCACTGTAAATCAGTCCCGGCTTGAAAGTCAGATTTGAAAAGGTCTTATGATACCATACGTGCATTTTCACCCACTAGCTTTCAACCCAAACAAGGAAGCTGAGACACCACATACCAGCAGAAAATGTTCAGCATACAGCACCTTTGACTACCTCCAGCTCTGCAGACAGCTTCAGCGGGTCCCTCTGAAACGCCTCAGAAGAAAAGCCATCACTAACTTTCTTTCTAATTTTAATTCTTTATTAAGACGTCCTTGTTATCTGCTTTAACACACTCCTTTTTCTTTTGTAGCACTGTTCCAACATGGCCCAGTGACAACACTGTTTCATCTCACTGAATACTGGAACGGCTGAAAAGACAAAAACCTGAATTGTTCTAAACAAGCGTTCGAAGAGAGCTGCATCTGATTCTATGAGAAGAATGTTGGATGAATGTTCTTTATCTGTTCTTTCCAAGCATTCAAGATCATGTCTATTGCGTGTTTGGATGGCAGTCTGATCAGTCAGCACGACTTTTCTCAACACACAACTGAGACACTGGCCACATTCCTTATTTGTGCTTGGACCCAGATAAAAACAGCCCCGCTGTCTTGTGTAGCTGCCTTCATCTGACTGTCCGGCGCCAGTCATTAACTATACCTTCTGATTATGTAAGCCTCCTCAATCTATGTTGATAACTTGGTGTATTCCTTTTATATATCTGTGTTTAGCACCCAGTAAGCATGTTAATGTTTAAGATGAAGAGCCGTGATGTAAAACAACAAAGCAGGATCTCGTATTAGTCATTCATGGCAGACATTTGAAGGCCATGAAATTATCAGGAAATGATTAGAATTGAGTAAGTGAGACATCAATGGGAAGAATTCAACTCCAGACAGTGCTTTTAGAACTTCTCTGGGCAAATACATCGTCTGTGTTATCCTTTTTCGTCTCACTTGACCCCAGATTTCCCAAAAGTTTTTTTTAGGCTAGGCTTTACAGCATTAAAGGGGAACTCTGGTATTTTTAAACCTTATTTCTGGCATGAAATACGTTCATCTGCTCACTGAGAACAGTTTGGTGAAAGTCGGCGTCCTTCTGAAGATATTTAGATAACTGGAGATCCATATAACGGAGTGAACGGGGCTTAGAGGATGCAGCCTCTAAATAAGGCATTATCTGTCTTTATTTCACCAATACTTTAAGACGAATGAATGAATGAACGTGTGCTATAGCTCTGTTAGCTCATAGCTCTGTTAGCTCATAGCTCTGTTAGCTCATAGCTCTGTTAGCTCATAGCTGCTGTGTTGTTGTTATTGGGGGCTATCGGGGGGCTTATAGAGGGCTTTCTACACACTGGTCTAATGGGATGACGTCATCGACGCCCACCGCTGCAGCAAAGCTCATTCACTCCGGTAAGAACGTCCATCTTACTCAAAGTCGTCGTTCACGTGGTCAAAATCTGATAAATATCCTGCCATGTTGCACAAAACTATCAGCAGCAAACTCTGTGTGAAGTTAGACTGTCACAGAGCACGGAGTGAACGTATAAGGAGATGAGAAGATGAACGCATTTCATGAGCGTGCACGTGTGTGTGCACGTGTGTCTGTCTGTGTGTGCACGTGTGTGTGTGTGCATGTGTGTGTGTGTGTCTGTCTGTGTGTGCACGTGTGTGCATGTGTGTGTTTGTGTGTGTGTTTGTGTGTGTGTGTGCACGTGTGTGTGTTTGTGTGTGCATGTTGGTGTGTGTGCATGTGTGTGTGCATGTTGGTGTGTGTGCACGTGTGTGTGTGTGTGTGTGTGTGTGCGTGTGTGCGTGTTTGTGTGTGCATGTGTGTGTGTGCGTGTAGGGGGGGGGGGGGGGGGGGGGGGCTGGGGGGCTGGGGGGCACCGTGGTCAGTCTCACAGAATGACATCATCTCTGCAGGACTGGCAGACTCTGAAGGCTTGCTGCGCTCTCAGCAGACAATGAGCACTCTCCAGTTTGCCTCTGTGAGCCTCTGTTTTCTGCGAGCAGCTACCAGGAGGCCACAACGGAGCCACTGTTCCCCTGCAGTGACAGCAGACCCCTCTCTCTGGTTTCTTTTCAGGTTTGCAAAGCAAGGTATTTATGCGCTGCTACACCAAAATAACGCGCAACTAAAAATGCAACCAAACTGCTCAGTACACTAGTGTGAGTAAAACTGAGTAAACACAGACTAAATCCAGCTTCAGTTACTCCCTAAAACGGATGCACTCAAGAAAAAATTGAAGTGGGCCAAAGTTGTTGTACACCAAGAAGATTCAGCTTGAAATGTCCTGACAGCAGCTGGACAGATGTTTTCCTCCTGAGGCGGCACACATGACCACAGACAGGTGGCTGCTGTGCCTCTGGGAGTCCAGAGTCTGTGATGAATTTAAGGAGGCTTTGAACATCTGAGGGGCGTGTCAGCTCAAAGCTGCGTGGCATGCACCTCGTGCACCATCAGTATCACTGAAAACTGGTATAAGAATGCTGTGTGGGCATCACTCTCACACCACATTTAGGTCTCTCTTGGAATGTAGAAAGGCTTTAAAGTGCAGCCCCACAGACTCGTCTTTCAGGTCCTGCCATATTACTTTAATCCGTCTCCATTTATCTGTTCAGCTACAGTTCTCTGCCAGAATGGAGAAGAACTTATTCATCCCCACAAATAAAGAAAAACATCTCACCTTAAATTTCTGATTCTGAACAGCAGTCTGATAAGAACAGAATTTCTCAGAGAAGGTTTTTCTCACCCCCCCCCCCACCAAGGGTGAGCAGAACAGCAACAACTGCTGAAGGAAGAGCAGATACAAAGATTTAAAGCCAGGTGACTCACCATCATGATGCTCCGAACCTCAAATGAACCGAACCTCCACACCAACAGCTTAAAAACAGTTTAAAATCACTGCTCTATTCAAAGCAAGCACAGGCGTGCTCATCCCATGCTCCAATGATTGTGTAGAGAGTTTGATTTTAAAGACAAAACTGAGATCCTTACACTCGGGTCTTTAGGTTTATCACAGCTATAATATAGCTGAGTATGAATATAGCTACATTATATATTATATATATAATGCAAAGCAGCAGTGATGCGAAGCAGCTTTTTCACAACAGCTCATCCCACCTCATCTTTCATCCACAACAAACTGAGAAAGGTTTCAACCTCTCACCCTGACCCTGCTGTGGATCTGTGTGTTTCATTGTTAATAAAAAACATCTTGAGAACAAATAAATAGTTGCTTTGCATTTAAACTGACGCTGCTTATAAGGTTAGAATCCAATAAGAACCAGCTGAAGTAGTAGCAGAAAAACAAGGCTCAGCTGCCATGTCCGGACAGCCAAACAGCCGACAGGCAGCAGTCTCTGCAGTCACAGTGATCCCGTCTGCAAGCTGGCGTGGACAGACTTTACCTCCGGGAGACATGAGTGAGGTTTGTGAAAGCTTTGCAAAGTGCATCATTTTCACACAAACCACAGCTTGTATGTGCACGTCGCTGACAGCCGTCTCTGCTCTCACTCATGCCATCTCCCTGCAGCGACTCACCTGCAGCACCGACCTCTCCCACGGTAAAAACGTCTGTCGCTTCACAACGTGGTCAGAACATCAAGAGATGAACTGGATCACAGCTACAGTTGGGTTCTGCTCCTTATCTGAGGGTAATTATCCTTGGATATATGGCGGTGAATGAATGGAATCACTGGCACAAAGCATGTCATACCCCGGTACCATAGGTGGCGCTGTCCCCATTTCAGCTATCGCTAATAGAGCCACTTCCTGTTGACGTCTTCACCACCAACAACAACAAACTCAGGCATTCAGAAAGATGGCGAACGCAGAGCGAGATGAAGCTGCGTCCCTCTCCATCTGTGATGAGCTGGTTATGGAACAGAGATGCACAACGTTCTCCATCGCCTTGTTTCTTTCTTTCTGACGGCGCCAACAACAACAGGAATATCGTCTCCTTCGACTTCCGGGTGACGAGCATGCGCAGAACGCAAAATTCAATTCACCACGTGCTTCAACGTCTACGTGCACGTTTAGTGCGACTATCAACCGAGTTATACAAGAACCTCTTCGGGGTCTTATACAACCCACCATAGCAACAAAAAAGTGAACTGTCCAAGAATGTCTGGTAATCTGAAATTTGGGATTATTAATTAATTCATTTCTCAAATCATTCCACAAACTATTATCCGATTCATGCAATTCAGAAAATGTACTCATAGGATGACCTGTGAAATGAGCCAAGCAAAAAAGAAATGCATGCAGCAAAAAAGAGTGCGGATTGGCTACAGGACGGGTGTCAAGCCAAGGCCCAGATGGATCCAAGTGAAAGGGGCAGATGGTCTGTCCAGACTCCCCCAAGCAGCTGTAACCACTGGTTACCACCGCCAAAGAGGTCAGGGTCCTACCATACGGCCGCTTTTCATCCGAATCAACCTACCCACTGTTTTCACTTGACCGCTGTCAATGACCGAATGCAATCTGACGAGAAAAGAAACATCCAACATAGAAGAGAAAAGAATCTGAATGCTTTCTGAACTATTTACCTGTAAAATTAATGAAAGGTTGACAAGTACAAGTTCCCAAAAGTTTGAAAGTGCTGTGGCTGCTGGTCAGAGAAAAAGAAAAAACCTTTACAATGACAACCGGGCGGGCATTTTAGTCACTATTTTCTGAGCTTTTCCACTTTTAAAATAAGATGTAATGTGGAACTCCGCTGTAGCCAAACAGTTAGGGTTGACAGCAGCTTTCACTGTAACTGCAGCTCTGTAGGTTTGCTGAGTAGAACAGACAAACTGCAGCCTTCAACGACTTTTTCAAATCTTAAAACACAATAAAGATAGAGACACATTGACTAGGAACTGATAACACAAGCCAGGGATCAAGACATCCTCTGGTTGCCTTGGTGATGGCGTATCCAGTGTCAGGCAAACAGCTGATTTGTGTCTTTAAAAGCAGTGAAGGTGGAATTAAGCGACACTTTGGACACATGCAGCACATTAAAGCTGCTTGGTGGTGACTTTACCTCAAAAACAGCTACCAAGATATACGATGTCATGGGTTTCAAGACCATTAGAGCCTCTAATACCAACAGCTGCTGGAGCATCTGAGCAGGTCTAGTGGCAGCGCGGCGTGCCACCAGGCCGTGTCTGGGCCAGAAAGGGAAGCGTGAGACAGCCGGCTGATGGCAGACGATAGAGAGACACTTCCCCTCGGCTCACTTCTCTTTTGCAAAGCTCTTCCTGGGTGATGTCAGCTCGCACAAGCAAAGCGAAGCTGAATTTCTTCTGTCGGAGGGGAGTTTGGAAGCGGTCATGAAAATACTTTACCTCTCACTGCTGAGGGACTGATCTCCTGAGCAGGTCCAGTGGATCCGTGGAATGACCAGGTTCCCTGACTAGTTCAGTTCTCTGAAAGTTTCACAAACTTTCTACAAACAAAGATGAAATGTTGTCTGAGACAGCTGCAGCACTTTGACACACCTCCTTTAGCTCAACAGCCAGAGCTGAGTGCCAGAAGTCAGACTGCTGCAGGACCCTCATCCTGAGGAAGAATCCCACACAGGGCTGCATCCCCAGGCCACGCAACCCTGGAACCCTGGAACCCACCCTGGAACCCACCCTGCACAGGATACTGCCCAAAGCTGCCAAAGCTGCCACACACTCAGTGAATGAGCTGGACTGACTCCACCGGGCTGCTTTTACACAGAACTAACTTCTACTTTACTACTCAGTACCGCAGCATTTCTCTCAGGTGTTTCCAGAGCTGAGCGGCACACACATGGTTCTTCTGGTTGAATCAGGGCTGCCATGTGGGGTATTTAACAGAGGAGCAGCCGGGAAGGCTGCAGCTTTCACTGTGAAAGCAGAACACTGAAACCTGTCAGCGGGGGGGGGGGAGCCGGGACCAAAGCACCAGGAACCCGCACACCGCTGCCAGCCGTGCGGGTTAAACTGCATTCAACAGCAAACACCACAGGGGCGACCTGAGAGCTGCCAGAACTGATGTGACTTTGCGTATTTTCCAGACACGCGTAAGGTCAGTTTGAGGTGATGCACGTCGCTCAGAGCGTGGGGATGTGTCGCATTACCTGGCCGTACACCTTTGGCATGGCTAATTCACCAGAGCTCCGGCGTCTTCGCTGCTCCAGATGGGCGCCGGAGCCCGACGTTGCGCGAGCAGCGCCGCTGGCGGCCAGAGGCAGCGCGGGCGCCGCGGCGGCTGCTCCATCACCGGCCGCTAAATCCGTGTTCGCCTCCATAAAAAAAAAGCCGCGCTTCTGCGGCAGCATGTCGCGCTGCTCCGGATGAACACGAAGTGTCGACGAGTGTATTCCTGAAAGCCCGAGGAGCAGCAAATACAGAGAACATCGAAGAGAGGAGCGCATCTTGCCCGCCTGCCTTCTCGCCATGTTTGTGTGTGTTTGGCTTGATTCGGTCAAACCGAAAGAGCTCCTTCTACCGGCAGAGCGCCGCGCGTGCTGCTTTCCGTGGCCGTGGAGGATCCGGAAGAACTCCACCTCTCAGTTCAACATGTACTCTGCTGCTCTGGCTCACACACCAGGATTTCACACGCATCTCACTGATCACAGCACGTCCGCAGAAGAAGGAGGCAGAGACACGGGTGGAGAACGCCACAAAGGATCTTACGTCATCAACCAACGTCACACAGAGCCAGAAGAACGCCATATCACGTCCATATATGTGCACCCACATTACAGTACTGATGTACAACCCTGATTACAGTGTGTTTAATCATCATCATCTGGATGTTTGACCTGCCGGCTCCGGTGCTCTGCACCACAAACGTGACCTGTGTGTTCCAACTGGGTTTGATTCAGAAGCGGAACCCTGCCCCCTCTCCTCCTTATGCTGGGGATATTTGGCATATTACTTGGAGGAGGATGATATAATTACAGAAATGTCACAAGTCACCATTTTGGAAATAAAACGAAACCTCATGGTTGTGTAATACATGAAATCAGTTGCATTTCCACATTTCATTGGTCCCGAAGAGCTGCAGAGTAGAAACAGTATTCTGCAGACAACTGCTATCATGTTATTATAATGTCTTGGTAATAGTCATTTTGAATAAAAATCATAGCCAAAAGTGTTTTTATACCATATGTCTTATGCTAAGTCACATTTACAAATATCTGCCCCTTAATTATATCAAAAAGACCGTTTTTTTAGATATGGTTCATCATTCCTGGTGAATGATTAAAAAAAATAATTAAATAAGAAAATGGTCAGTTTTGTAGCTTTATGGCTCTCTTATTCAAATGCTAATAAATCTTTAGGGTGGCAGCACCTTGCAGTAGCTCTGATAATATTTTATTGATTTCTACATTTTGAAGAGATTATTTTCTTTCATAAAATACTCATTTATTTATGATAATATCATGTCATTTATATTCATTAGCTGTTTCTGAAGCTGTGCTGTTTCAGTCACTTCTCCTGGCACTTTTTAACATCTGTTTCCATCAGGGACCCCTCTGCAAAGGCAAGGTTACGTAGCAAAGCGTTTTGGGCTGCAAAAGAAATACGTTGTACAGTCTGAGGTGTGGCCTGCTCTCATATCATATTGGTCCTTTGGCTTTGTTCTGCTTTGGAAAAGACAGAAGTTGTACTCCATCACTGTTGTGTGAGTGGAACTAAATGGTAAAATAGTGAAAACGTTTTCAGTTCAGTGGTTGTCTGCTTTTCATATGCGCTTCTTTGCTACATGCTGCATTTGGCTCTTGGTCCTGCGTGTTATGATGTTTGTTGTCAGCCACTCCCAGTTCAAGCCAACTTTGAATCAGTCAGCATACAGCTATCGCGTTGCATTATCTCTGAAGCCTCTGCCCTGTTAGGCTTTGGGAAGACTGCGCATCTCTGTCTCCATTTATCAAAAATATACAATACTTCATTCTGCAGGGGCTAAGCATGACTGAGCAAGCATGAACAAGAACTAACTATGCCAACAGAAGAGCTGTGTGCAAGCAGGAGCAGTTGATTGAACTTTCAAAATCAGAATAATGCTGAAAATAACATCCCAAATCTTCTAAAAGTTGAAGAGGAAAGTTGTGAAAGTAAGGAATGAGCATGATGGTAAGAAAAGCATAAGAAGTTTTGACCATTTCTTCAGTCGGTCTGGCAAATAAAATAGACAAGCTTGGAGTGGTGACGAGGTCACAGCAGGAAGATTGGAAATGCAGCATTTCCAATGAGACATGTCTCGCTGGCAGCACTTACAACATTCCAATATTTGTCCATTTTTCCATCAGAGACAATGAAACCAATTTTTTTATTTCATTCAAATGTTATGAATGAATACACCTCCTCTGCTTCTCTTCCACTAAGGAAATCAGACCATTATCTGGTTCTTCTCACCTTCAACTACCTGACCATTGTTTGGAGGGTACTGTCTCACTGTATGGGACACTTGGACATGACATCAATGCCCGAGTTTAGCTGACTCCATGCGTCTGTGTGGAGAATATCATGCTCACGAGGACAGTTTTTACTAGAACAAGCCCTGGAACACCAGTGACATGAAAAAGCTGCTGAATATGAAGAAGAGAGCTTTCTGTTTTACACCCAACTGTGAGTGAAGAAAACATACCATGAAAATCTTCCCCAAGTCTCCAACACTTCAGATTATGTGAAGGCAGAAGTTTATTTACAAAAGACATCAAATAATGACAAAATCTAAAAAAAGTCAAATTTACAAAAAGGTAGGCAAAGTTAAACTATCTGGGCATGAAAAGATAACCCATACAAAATGTAAAATAAAAGAAATGACTTAGTCAAAAAAATATTATAAACAAAAAAATAATGCAACAATATTTGGGATAAAATAAGTATTTTTCCATTTCATATCATTTCATTTCTTCATGGATAACCAAGAATAGGAAAAACGGGGGGAATCGAAAGGAATGGCAGCCCACCCCTATAAACTATAAGACAAAATATTTGGTTGGCTGGAAGAAGAAGAAGATTACTGAGTTCTCATAGGCTGTCAGTCAAGACAATCCTCAGCAGACTGCTGATTATCACACTAATTACAGGCTGACACCTGCGCAATAGAATGTGCACGTTTTTATCTTCAGAGGGCGATGTGAAGCTACTGAGGAGGGCTCAAAAAAGACAAGGAGATGTACAGGAAAAAGTTGGATAACTCACCCCAGAAAATGTGTGATGTGTGGTCAGGGATATGAAATATTAAAGGTTATAATGTCAACTGAGATCAGACTCACAGGAGCCTGGATAGAGCTAATGAGCCTGACATATATAGAGAGATTCAGCTCAGGATGAGGTTCAGCATTCTTCTCCCCTTTCTCCATCCACACTGACCTCCCACTACCTGAACCCACAGTTTCCTTTTCAACTCTATTCATATAGCGCCAAATCACAACAATAATACAATCCAATTCAAGCCAATTAAAGTCCAATTCATTGTAATCATAAGCCAATTAATTAATTTCAAAATAATCCAATTCATGTAGAGCCAATTCAAAAACAATTTCCAAAACCAACAGATTGCACCGAAACTTGTCTTCAGTCCAATCTCCCATCCTGAGCCTGAGGGACTGTGGAAAGGAACGACTCCCTTTAACAGGAAGAAACCTCTGGCAGAACCAGAACCAGGAAGAAACCTCTGGCAGAACCAGACTGAGGAAGGGTGGCCATCCGCCTCGACCAGCTGGGGTTTGAGAAGACAGAAAAGAGGGAAAAGAGGGGGATAAAAACACCATAACGCCATTCAAAGGATACCTGCTGGAACAGGGAAACACAAGTTAATAACCACAATAATGTCAAATAGACATAATATCATTTGAGAAATTAAACAGGAGGAAAAGAGAGCAAAGTGAGGAAAGGTGTGACAGATGAGGTCCCCCAGCAGTCTAAGCCTAAAGCCTTGGCCTCTTCAACACTTTTTCTTGAAAATCCATGTAAGTTTGTGAGTAAGTGAGTAAGTTTGTGAGACTGAAGAACTGTGTCTGAGAAGGTGGGCAGCAGCACAGGAGCACCACAGGGTACTCTACTCTCACCTTTTCTCTTCACTTCAACACCTCAGACCTCCAGTATAAGTCCTTTTCTCTTCTTCAGTACTCCGATGAATCTGCAGTTGTTGGGTGTTTCAGTGATGGACATAATGTCACGATTTGAGTTTAACTGATATTCAGACCCAAATGCATGACACATTTGGGCTCACCTTTCTTGGGAAAGAAGTCGGTCACCAGTTGCTTTCCCTCATTTCCTTTTCTTTCTGTTTCCTGCCTTTCCTTTTTTGAAAACCTGATTTTGCTTTCTTGGGCATCATCTTCATTGTGTTGCGTGCTGCTGCTTCAGCAGAATGAACGCACAGTTAAATGCGCACGCTTAAGACAAAATATAAAATGTGTGCGCCTAAAAAGCCCGGTGCAGACAGTCTAAACCATTTCGTGCAAGGGGTGAGTGTGCCTGTACTCAGACACTATATGTAGGCTAGGACACAAAATGCAATCCATCAATCATCTGATTTATTTACCCAAAACATTAAATTTGCATTAGTTAAATATTTACTGTGTACTTTAAATCATAACAGTGTCTTAATAGTGAAAGGAAATAAAATTCCAGATTCCTCAAGGCCCCCCCCCCTCGCCACTTGGGGCCCTGGTAACTCAGTCCCACTTTTCACACCATTATGATGCCCCTGACACCCACCAAGGACAACCAACAACTCTCCTCTATATCTCTCAGACACCCGAGGCCAATAAGGACAGATATGCATTAAAATCAAATTATTCAGAACAAACCTTTGGATCTTCATTCTCCACTTTGGAATAAATCTTCTACGCTCTTTGCTGTTGTCTTCGGGTCCTGCTTTAGAGTCCACACAACATTGGCTGTTCACGTCATGACAGTGGGACGTCATGACGAGACTGGAAATGTATAACAGAACATGTTGTGCGCCTTGGTGAAGCGAAGGTCTGTCAATGTCTGCATCAAAACATTTTATATCTTATACAAGTCTGTTGTGGAGACTGCAATCTCCATTGCATGCACCTATTGGGGCAGCAGCATCAGAGACTCAAAGAGACTTTTTTTTCTAAAGAAGGAAAAAAGAAATAGGCTTGCTGTGTGCCGGGGAATACATTTCACGTTTACTTAAAGAGTATTCCTGAGATGCATCACTGGAGGTGATGGGCAGACTATTCTGTTCAATCATCAGGCCCCAACAGGACACAGCGAACCAGCTCACACGGGAGGAATTCCAAATTGTACATCAGGCTGTTTAAAGCTTGGCAGGTGAGCTTTGGAGGTGCAGCATGTGAGTCCTTGCCTCCTGTTTTCTCTGGGAGTGGCAGAGCTGGAGGAGGAACCCAAAATGGAGCGTAGCACAGCTTTGGCTGAGATCTTCAGCATAGAGTCGGTTCCTGTCTCTTCAGTTTCTTCCCTGTCTCACACTGCCTGTCTCTCCTGTTTCTGTGTGTTCTGGTGTGACAGTGCCCTGAGTGATGAACCCCGAATCTAACTGTCCATCTCTTGCTCCAACATGCACCTGTCTCCAATATTTTCCTACACCTATGCAAAAGATAAACATTTCATACAAAATGCCATGATCATGCTTGGCTGTGTTGTTGTTGTGGTTTCTGGGCCTTCAGTAGGGCTGAGCAGATTTCCAGCGGAGTATTGCACAAAACTAGAATAAAGAAATCCAGGATAATTGAGCAAGCCCGGCTTGACCTAGTCTGCTCGGCGCATCCTGGCTTATTTGGTTGCACATTTGCTGAGCCAGGACGAACATGCGCGGGTATGTTAAGCCAGGTGAAGATAGTTGGGATAAGTGCTTGTTCACGACATACTTAAACAGACCTCGCGATCGCTCAACGAATCACCGATGGGAACATGGATAAAAGTCGCGCTTCATACTTCACCGCCGCCAAAAAACAGCTCCTGATGGAGTTATATGAAGAGGTGAAAGATACCATAAGAATAAAAGGCAATACAAATGCCATAATTAAAGAACGGGAGAAAGCCTGGTAGGCAGTAGCGGACCGGCTTAATGCGCAAGTAGTCCAAAACTGTACACTCCACTGGAACTGTCATAATTAGGCTACAATTAAAGGACTAAAGGAGTTACTTTTCAAGTCCACTAATCAACTGTTGTACACTTTACTTTAAAAATGGCAAGTAGAGGTGCATGTTACTCAGGAAATGTAGAGTATGATTAAGTGCAAAGAATTTTCCACAATGTGTGTCATTTAGTCTCTTTTTCTCATGTTATCTTTTGAGCTATTTTATCTTTCTATCTTTCATAAAGAACAAACTTGTCTTGCCATAAAAGGACCTGGCAGCAAGTTCAAATTAAATATAAGAACATTTTGCAGGCTGGTAAGTGACTTTAAAGTAGAACAGTGGGCAAATGAGTGAATAGATTAGGTGTCTGTTGACATGTTGAATTGTACGATTGTAGCATTTAATAAAAAAAAAAAAAAGTCCATAGAAGTGGCACAGGGGATGGCCCACCAAGCCAGGATATGACCTCAGTGGAGGAGCTGGCACTCCATTTAAATAAAGGGAGGCAGAAATGCAGTGACACATGCATTGCATGCTGGGATGGCAGAACTCCGAGATCGATGCCACGATTGGCCATGACCGAGGTTTTTGCCATTTTTGTAGAAGAGTGTTGTTTGCCTTTTATGAAACCGAGTCTTAGTGTGTTCATGTATTACGGAAGCTCCAGGACGGCTGTGACCGGAGGACTTGCCGTGTTTTGTTTTCTGTTCCCGAGGAATCCGATTGGTTTTTTTTGGCTTGATCAACACTAACCAGGGACTGGAACGGGATCCTCAATCTTCACCTCCACCCTCAGCGTGGAATTCTTAATCTGGTTCAGATAAACTTCGAAAGAATAACACACACACAATCCGGGTAGACTGCACATATATAGACTTGGACTTTAATCAAACGGACCTTGGTGTGACTTAATTGAACTGTGAACTTTGAACTGCGAACCTTGAGCTTTAAACTTTGTCACCTCGATCCCTAAATTTTGAGAGCAGCTCAAAGCTGAAAGGTGGACACTTTATTTTTGGTTTGTTATTTTCTTTATTGCTTGAAAGGGGATACGAATCTAAACAGGTTTGTTATTTTATGTTGTGGAAATAAATTTTGGTTACCTACCATGTACTTGCTGTCCCTCGCTCCTTGAGACGAACCGTAGCTTATTACCAGGTTACATGAGAGCATGTTACGTGTTACACACAGAATTAATTCATCTAGGTCATAATAACTACAAATCACTCTTACCTGAACATTGATGCTGTGGAAGGATTCCTGTTAATGTAATCTCCCTCATGTTCTCCTGAGGGGCGTTGCACCAATGATGCTAGGGAAAGCTGTAACAGTGAGGATCCAACTGTGACTGATCAAATTAGAAACTAATAGTTGCACATTGAAACTGAGGTTACCTGCAATCTTGTAAAACTCCTCCTTAATGTAGAGGGTATTCTGTGGCCAGGGAAGGGGATGAATATGTTGCTGAAGGACTTCAGCACCCTATTGCGCGGGCAAATGGTTCCGTTATTGAGGTTCTCTGCATCCCCAACAGAATAAAGGAAGCTCCCACTTGCAAACTATTTCATTGTAACACATACCATCTGTGGTACAGATGTATGGCTTTGTGCCGTCTAGTGCTGTATTTTTGGACCCAGCAGCCTACATAAATATTTTCACCTGAGAATCTGTATCTCTCAATGAGATAGTCATCTCCAAAGGCCAATGGGTCTGACCTGTCCTGGAAGACTCTTTCATGTCTAAATGCTCGTCTGAGGATTAGGGCTTCCTCATTCAGTACGTCCTCCAAAAAGGGGCAAGCCATCATGAAGAGGGTGAATGGGAGGAATAACTTATGTATGTTATATTGCCGTCGTCACAGAATTCATTGAAAACACCTTTGCAACTGTTATGGAAGTTTTCAATCACTTCCTTCCTAATACCTCTGATGAGCAATGAAATAGAGAACTTTACTTTTTCTGCTGGCCGGCTAAGTTTTTATTCTTCGCTGCAAGGAAAAAGATCAGTCCACACCATTCAGCGGCAATGGTATGAAAAAGATACAGACAAAAGCAATACAGAGCATTTATACCTGAGGAGGGGGGCTTTGTTCTTTAGGTGTGTAACCACACCTCCAGGGGGGGTAGGATGCAGTCTTGATGATTAAGAAACAGGAGGTTAAAACAATTATCTTGTCTGAGTGTTAATTAAGAAGTAAATGATTTAAAACAATTAGCGTGTCTGGGTGATACAAATGGTTAATGTGGATTGGAGGGTCAGTCAGTCCTGAGACATAAAATTTACCATCACACAACTTCATCAGCTCTGTTTTGTAATCTCAATTATTGCAAAAAAACGTATTTATGAAACGTGACAGCAATTTGACAAGCAGTCTTCATTAGCATAGCAATATAACACAGTCTGAGTAATGATACTACCACTTCAATCAATATCAAAAGACTGTTGCAGTTACAAACAGCCAACAGATTTAAATTCAATGAGAAATTACTATATATGTAATATTTCAACACAGGATAATCAAAATGATGCAACATATTTCGAAAGACTATAGACATGCTGTAAAACACATTCATTCCTCACAGGATTGACAGTGGAAATAAAGGTGAATCACTGGGATTAATCTTAGCCGGGCTGTTAGCCTGGTCTGGAGCAGGCTAGCTGCAGAGAATAAATCACCATAGTAACTTGGCCGGTTAAGTTTGAGCTGCTTTCAAGCAACCAACTTGAGGCTAAACTCAGCCAGGATAACCAAAATATCCCGGCTTAATCCCTTATCATGGTTTTGTGCAATACCCCACAAGAGGTCCGGGGCAGAGTCTGGATTGTGCCTGCCTTCAAACCTGTTCCTCGTCTGCCCTCATGAAGAAACAGTTCTAAGGAGCTGCAGGAGCAGCCAGCCTTCCCCAGATTGTCTCACTTCACCAGTGGTAATTAATCCTCTCATAGAGAGTTATTCTGTAGTACTTACTTTGCCTTCTGGTTTTTCTTTAGTGCTGCTTCCGCTGTCTGTTCTCCTCACTCTGGATTCCTAAGCTAAGGAACTAGCTTTCTTTGTCGGATTCCTGTTTCTCCTACCTGCCTGCTCGCCCTGCCGTCGACTCAGAACCACAGCCGGATCAACACAACTGATCATCGGCTCCTCACTAACCGTCTCCCTCCTCTCTCAGAGTTCCACGTTTACCCGGATCCTCCCTCTGACTTCCAACACCTCGCACCTGTAAATAAACTCTGTTCTAGCTGAAAATCTCCCAGTGTTCTGCGTCTGCTCCTGGCTCCTTTTTGTGAGTCGGCTAGGCACCTTGCTGTGACACCATAGCTACGACTTTGCTTTGCAACGGCCTTCAGTGGCTGACTATAGAACTCCCTGAGGAGCCCACCTCATAACAATCCCTGAAGCAACAATATTTCAGAACGACTGAACTGTTATACCATATGTGTCAAACTATATTTGCACAAAGGGAATCTCATACAAATAACGAATCATCAATATTTGGAAGACTGAGCTCATGAACACATGGCTGCTTCAGATATTGTTTGTCTTTCATTTGTAACACTTTAATCTTGTTTTCAGTGTTTTTGGGATAATTTAAGTAAATACAGATGTATGGTACTATGGCAAAACTGTGCTGTGTATGAACAGAATCATAACCACATTGCTAGTTAACATGTGTCTGCTGAGTAAACCCCCATACAGGGGGACAAAGCCTGGTTTGAACTCACATGATGATGCACTATAAAGTTTAACTTGAATATATAATATGTTGTCAAGCAATTAGCTAATGTTTGCTGCTCAGCAACAACACCAGATGTGAGCATTAAAACCTCCCCCATACTGTATAGTTATGTTTATTGAGGGACTTCAGGGATTTCTGAAATTCTGATAACAAGAAAAAATGGGGTTACAAAGGACAGCTTTACCAATATGGCTAGCTTTAACGTTGACCAGACAGAGAATATTCAGGCACACATAACCAGCTTTAAAGTTATACCATATCTAGTCAACTCTAAGCTACATAGAATAGAACGTATTCTTTATCTAAATTACTGTAATTAATCAAAAACATATTTTGTTTGGCCTGTTTTGATGCTTTCTGGTTATCTAATCTCTTGACACAGACAGGTTGCCAGGCTGAGTTTTGTTTGCTTGACTGAAATAACATTGACTTTGACTGAAATACTTCGCAGCCACAGGGTAGCAGCACTGTTCTGCAGTTTAACCAGAAGTTAGACCTACCACCTTGGCAGCTCAATTCAGTTCCCTTTAACCAATATCTTTACACAGTGTAGTTAGAATCTTCCTTTGAATAATCTCATTGAGTTATCAACCCAGACAAAACAAATTTATCTAAATATACCTAGAGCCTATGACATGTAAGTCTCAATTTAAAAGGAACACTTTCTATATGCAATTTATAAATGAATAAGCTATACACAGCTAATTGAAATGAACATTCCAGCCCAGCTCAGGACTGATTTAAATGGTTGATTGCTGTGAGAGGAGAGATACATTTTCACTTGTTTTGTATTCATGCTTGGTGCTTGAGGAATCCTCATCATGAACCACTAAGCTGTTAAACCCTTGTGCAACAGACACTGATGGCTAGTAGAATGACAAAGTTAATGAAAAGACCATAAGACATCTCACCAGTACAGGCAAATGCAACAAATACTTGTTTGTTGAACACAACAGTTGCATATATGGCAGAATGATGGATATCAAGTTACAAACTTAATTTGTTTGTTAAAATTAGATTAAGATTATTTTATTGACATATCACAAGGAGTCACTCCTCTGCAGCTGTTCAACACACACGTATTCGGGTTTCCGGCCGCACATACCCGACAGCGGGCTCCGTGGTCAGTCTGCGGGGGCGGACAAGGCGTCTTGGTCTCGCTACCCATGGGTCGGTGCCGATGGAGGCTGGAGGATTTGCAAAATACTGCCCATTAAAACCTTTCGGACCCCTCAAACAAGCCGGCGAGCCAGAGAAACCCATCGCCTTATTCCCACAGTTGGGCTGGCTGGGCTCCTCCGAAGGCAGGCCGCCAACGCCATTCAATCAGTTGTTGAAGTGTCAGAGGTGCATTAACAAAAATAAGATTTAAGAGAAGGTTCAACATTATGCTATAATTCAAGGCCTTCCATGGTAACCATCCTCATTACTAGTCCAGAGGGGTGTTCCACAAACGTAGCTAAAGAAAGCCAGGCTGTAGGAAAGCCTCGCTTAGACTAACACCATCTCCCAATTAAGCCTCAAGTCGTTCCACTCAGACATTTCAGCTGCATCTAAGCAAGGCTGATTCAAGCGAGGCTTACAAAGCCTGGCTATGTGCGAGTGCCCAAGGAACATAGGAAGCCTTGACAATTGGATGGTGGAAAAAGGAGATGGCAGAAAAGGAGAGCAAGACAAGAGCTGTACTTTTATCTGCAGCTGAACAAAAAATGCTGATGGAGCTGAATGATGAGTTTAAACGTGTGATCACCAGAAAAGGTAATTAGCTGCGATCAATAAAGTTTCATACCATTGTTACATGTTTATTTCACTGTCCTTATGTATTTATGCTCCTCTTTGGGTTATAAGTTTTTACATAAAGTATGCTGAATTGTCTCTGTATGAGATGTACTGCACAGATGTACTGGCCCTGCTCAGTTCATTAATAACCCAATAATCAGCACTCCTCATCATACTTTGTGACTACATTATCACGAGTGTGTGACCCGCATATTAATTCTTCACTGTTACATCTCAACAGGAGCAATCATAACAGCCAGAAGCAAACCTGGCAGCAGGTGAAAGTAAAGTAAAGAACATATTTCAGAGTAGTCTTTGAAGAAATGTGTTTGTCCAAAAACTGTGTTGAGCTGTAAATATGTTGCACTCCAGCTACCAAAAAAAAAAGACAGAGGCCTCTGCCACTGGTGGGGGTCCTCCACCCGAAAATCTCACACTGGTGGAAGGAATCGAGGGAGGGACCAAAAGTGTGCGGGATCAGTGTGTAGAAGGTATTGATCACTTTCCCTCAAAATGTCCGTCTGTCAATTATAATGATGGTGTGCCCATATCTGTCAGTGGTGGGGGACACCATCTGCCTGCTGGATCCTCAGACCACAGAGGACATCCCTAACCAATGTGTGAGGAGTTGTATTCAATTTAATTCTCTTTCGATGGAAATACTCTGCATCTCAAGCATCCCTTTTCTGACATATTTTCTGTCTTCTCAAACCCAAGCTGGTCGAGGCGGATGGCCACCCTTCCTGGTTCTGGTTCTGCCAGAGGTTTCTTCCTGGTTCTGGTTCTGCCAGAGGTTTCTTCCTGTTAAAAGGGAGTCGTTCCTTTCCACAGTCCCTCAGGCTCAGGACAGGAGATTGGACTGAAGACAAGTTTCAGTGCAATGAACCTGGATTTAATTGTCCAAAGGTCATTTCTCCCTGTGCCCTTGTTTTAGCATAGTGGAACGCCCTCTCCGCCCTTGTTCCTGGATCAGGATATGGCGTGAGGAGGTACGGCCAGCATGCATAGCCTCTGTCCCCAAGCAGGACACCACTGAACTCTCCTGCAGAATAAGACAAATGTCGGCTGGATATATATGTGTTTAGACTTGGCAATTTCATGCAATATGTGCCTTATATGGCTATCTATAGTAAAGTAGGGCGAGCACCTCAAATTCCTTAAGATGACTTCTACACCTGACCTCTCATTAGATTACCAAAATTATGCCTATACCTTACTTCAAAAGTACCCTCCTTCAAGTAAGTAAAATTCTCGTCTTGTGCAAACCTCTGAGCCAGTGAGGATGCTCGAATATCCTGGAATCATGAACTGATCCCAGCCATTTAGCCACCATGTTGGAACTTAAATTAACTCCATCACAGATCATCTGTATGCATGGAGGATAGGAGTCAATGATGAGGTGCTTGGTTTCACACGGCATGAATGTAACATTGCTCAACATTACTCAAAGGAGTTGATGTGGTGTTTTTCCAAATGAGAAATCCAGTTCAGAGTCTATGGACAATTATCCCCAATAAGTACCTGTCCATGACACATTTTGGGTTTACGTAGTCAGCCTCCACAGGTCCAGCAGGGGCCTGGATGCGTACATGGGTACAGTCTAGTGCACCGATAACATTGGGGAAGCCTGACGGAGATGATGAACTTATACGTCACCAGTAGGTTGTTTTACATTATCGTTGTTGTAAATGTGGAGCAGCAGCCTGAAAGGAGCTGTCCCCCATTTTTCTGAGTCTGGTCCTGGGTGGGTGTAGATTAGGTGTTTGTAAAATGTGGGACGGAGATGTAATAAAGTATTAATTACTTTGAATGAATATCATGTTCTTTTTCATTTAATTTCATCTTCAGTACTTGTATAGTTGTGTTTCTTTAGTTGCACTGGCACTGACTGACTGATTTATTCATTTTTTGAGACAGTGAAAGTGGTGATATGATAAGCACAATTTTTTTTGTTTTGTTTTTTTATACAAGACATGAGTTGCGGGAGCATTGGAATTGGAACAGGTGGAACTTTCTTTCAGGAGTCAAAAGCTACAGTTACAGCTGCTCGGACATTCTTTGAAACACAGCTAAGCTAAGCTTGAACGTTAGCCTCATAGACATTATAAAGAGTAGACGCAGCATTGGCTATCATCCTATCAATAGACAGCAGAGTATTTAAGATGCCAGAGCACTGTATTCCTGTGCAAATCGGCAGACGATTGCGAACAGGTCAGGGAATTATTTTTCACAAGTACAACATTATTATTGGTTGTAACTTGTGAATAGAATATTATTGTACTGTATTTATGCCGAAACCGTAGTCAGCAAACGTTAAGCTAGGCTATGTTTATAGTCGGTGTTCACCCGGCTATGAGGCCAACTGAGACTTTTTAAATCATATATTCCATAACACAGGCTTAGATTACAACTGACACAAGAATGCTATTGTAGAAATAATGCAAATATTGCTGATATAACAGTGAGCAGGAAGTTTTACACAGGTGATACAGGCTGTATTATTCACAAAGTTCGTATATAATAATAATAATAATAATATAACCATCACACATTTTAGAGTGGTAAAGCTCAGTGTGAAATTTTCTGTAGTACAAAGCAGGCTTATGGAGAGAAGGAAGTCAAGCAAATACTAAGTTGAATATACAGTTTAGAAATAAGTGCTCTGTTCTCTGTATATTTTGAATAGATGAGTATTGGTTTCAACTATCTAATACCTAATGAAACCCTGTAATGACAGTGATTTAGATTCCATCACAAGGCACAGTGAAGGTGCTGAGAGCTGCAGAGAGCTGCAGAGAGAGTGATTCACCAAGCCTCAGCAAGGCCAGCTCCAAAGACGTCGACGGTCACCTACATCGTCCGGGAGGAACGGAGGATGTTTTTCAGCTTGGGGAACACATGGAGGAGACACAGTTTGGCATCAACAACCATTATTCTAACTTGTTGTCACTGGTTGTGTCTGTGTTTCTGAAAGTAAGGCTGCACCACATTGCCAAATTCACCTCTGCTGACCTGCAGAAAGGGAGAAAGAAGCTCTGCAAACAGTCCTCTTTCAGGGCTTTTAGCTCATTTAAACTTTTATGATTAACTTTGTGTAAATATGGTTTAGCGCAGGGTGGTGTCATGTTCTTGTGTTTAACTTGAAAATTTAAATTTTTTAAAGATTTCTCTATCATCTGTCTGTCTTAATTTTTTCTGATATATATAGATTTTAATTTATTTCTGAGAGAGATAGAGATAGAGACAGATAGAGAGTAATTAAATAATAATTCATGTAAATAATCCAATGTAATTGTATTATAATTTAATAGTATTTTTGTATGTTTTGCTTTTGGCAACAATGGTTGATACCATTCATGCCAATAAAGCCAATTTGAAACAATCTTGATATAGATATTCATTTTTTTTCTGAAACAGAACTTCTGTCTCTTGTGTTTTATCTTATATATGGATGTATAATGTGTTATTGTTTCTTCAATTTTCAACTTATTAAAATAGCTGAGTTGTACACAATCTCTTCTACTTCTCTATCATATATTAGTGTTTTTATATAGGTGTGTGTGTGTGTGTGTATTATATTATATTATATATCGTGTGTCTTTTGCAAAATAGCCTACCCATCACATAGCATATCACATACCAGAATATTCTATTACTGCTGACCCATTTTGCCCCAATGGCAACAATTGTTGCCGAAGTGTATCACTGTCATTTTTGATTCACAATAAAAAAATCTCAAAGGTACTAATGCAACTTTTTCCAATTATGTGCTAGTGGACAAGTTAGACAAAGGTTTTGATTTATAAAAAAATCGTTTCCAATTGCTTCCTATTGCATGACATCACTTGCTTCCTGCTCCTTCTGGCTGAAGACATGGCAGATGCAAATCCTCCTGGAAAGAGGTCATTTTCATAAATTTCTTATGATTTTCCTCCCAAACATATAAATCATTATTTAATCATTCAAGTCTCTTGAGTAACCCTCCCTCAAAAAATTGTTCCCTAATTTATTTATTTAAAATTGTAGAATGAAGTAAAATTACATTTTAGTCCTCTTAGAATATTCTTCCTAGCTAAATAAATTCACAGGTATTCAAGGCCTGTGTCTATAGGATTTTGATATGTTACCATACATCATTTTCTTGCTAGCTGCGTTAGCTAAAATTATCTAACATTAGCTTGTGTGTTACTGAGGTAAAAAATGTTGATGTGCAGTTGGAGTTGCACTTTTCTTGACACACAAGTACTTACCATAACCAGTGCCCACACCTACAATACCCAAGTATGGTTCTTGGCCTGGCAGAGAAAGCTGAAGTGCCACCTGGAGTCAAGTTTTACCACGACAATCTCTTCACAACCTTGTCCCTGGTGGATGAGATGACCCTGAGAGGCTATGGCAGCTGTGGCACGATGCAACAAAATCAGCACCATAACGTTCCCTTCACAGCACCCCAGACCTTCAAGAAGACACCCAGAGGAGATGCTGATTATCTGGTTGAGGCAGAGAAGCTGATTGTAAGGTGGAATGACAACAGCATGGTCACTGTAGTGTCGAACATGGAGAGGAAGTTCAGTGAAACTGAGGCAAAGAGATGGAACAAACAGAAGCGGAGCATGGACAAGGTCAGACAGCCCAAGTGTATCCAAGACTACAACACACACAGGAGGAGTGGACCTGCATGAGCAGTTTGTCAGCCGCGAGAGAGTCAACATCCGGTCCAAGAAGTGGTGGTGGCCATGCTTCAGCTGGGCCCTGAACAGTGCCATGGTGAACAGCTGGTGCTATTACAGGTACAAAAGGCTGTATGTTATTTGGCGATATCACAATTGAGTTTGACTGGAGGTCAGCGCTACTGCTCTTCGGTTGAAAAGAGCAACAGTGATATCCAGACCAACATCACAAACTCAAGTGGGATATTGCTTTTACAGAACATTCTACATATGGGGTATGATGCTGTAGAAAAGATGATATTCATGATTCATCAATAGCATCATATGCAAACAAAAACATGGCACATTCATTTTTGTCATTCATTTAGGTCCTGGAAAAGCGGGGAGAAATATCTCCTCTCCTTACAGAAGCTGGTAGCCCTCCTGTGCCATGGAACACTGGAAGTGTACGGAAATCCCTTCATCATCTTCACATCATCGCTAATAAACAACATTTGTAAAGCAAAGTATGCAAAAGTTGGCACTATAATATACTGAAGTCTTGGTCATCCAGGACCATCCTGTCAGCCTGGGGAAAGGGACACAGTAGGTATAATTAGGTCTTAATTAACACATCTTTATCTATTATTAACATATTAGCTCATTAGAAATATAATATGAAACTCACTGTAAATTATGGGGAAAACCGGGTCTAAACTGGTCCAAATTTCTAAGTCTGGCAGTGTATTAAGCAGACGTCAGTATTTTGAACACATGTGACCACTAACTGCCCCTTAAACATGTTTGAATTATTTCATCCAGCTTGGTCTTAATAAGGGTCTGAGAACACCTTAAAGGGCCTTGGAGCAAGATGAACATTAAACTTTGGTGTAGGACAAAAGTGAAGACATTATTAAAAAGGTCTTGACTCAGGGAGTAACATGTGTCAGAATGGAAATTGTTGGCTGTTCCTGCTCCTCAGAGGTGACCTTTGAACCTTGAACCTGGGACACTTTTGAAGGCTTACAGAGCAGCAACAAAATGGGCCACAGACCAGTTGTAAACAGTTTTGGAAAGCTCTTGACCTATACTACCATCACCTGTGGGACACCTGTAGGGGGCGCCACTAAGTAGAGTCAAAACCCCAAAAAATGTGATTTCACCCCCTTTACTATAAGCAAGATCAAATCTGACCAAACAGATGTGCTTCCCAACCCCAAAACCAATATAAAGTCTGAAATTTTCCTGGCCACAATTTCACATATTAGAGGAAACACATTCGAACTACAAAACATATGGCGCTGCCCGCCACTACGAAGAGTAAGCGACTACGAACGGCAATTTAGTACAAATTGTAGTTTTTATATCGTGCTCCAGGGTTAGTGACCCTGCAAAATTAGGAAAATTAAAAAAAAACATATCTGCGCATTATTCAACTGAAAAAGTAGGACCCTAACATGTACGTTTATGTCGTGACAAAAGCTATGAATGAAAACATAAAAATATGCTAATTTAGACATGATTCCTGCCACTCTGTTTCGCCGACGAAAAGGGGCGTGTTCAACAGCTGAAACGAATGGAAGCCATTTTTCATGCGCACTGGTCGCTCATGTCAGTGGATATTCGTAGGATAATGCACGAAAATCTGTACATAACTTTTCGTACGTTTCCATACGAACCCTTTCATGAGAATACGTTGCTATGGTTAGCCTGCCCAGGAGCAGGCTAGTTCAGCGGCATAAACTACTATGGTTACTCTGCGGGGATTCAAATAAGCCACGTTGGTGGAGCGGAACTCTCTCTTAAATGAGCCAGACTTATCGAGATAAGCGATGCTTTCCCTTAATCCAGCTTCATGGAACACCCTTCAGGATGTATATGCATTATTATTATAATTATCGTTGTTGCTGTTATCATCGTAATGGATGTATTTCCTCTTAAATTAAGCACACATATCCTCTGCCCTGAGTTTTTAAATGAACCGTGAATGCAGCACATGGGAGCACGCGCTACTGATGTCATAAAACAGGCAGTAACGTCTCGCCTGCCAATACACACGTTTGCAATTAAATAAGCGACAGTTAACATTTATGTTCACTTTTTTAAAGGAATACATTCAACTCTTCACCATAGATCTTTCGCTGTCTGTGAGTAGAGATAAGCGACCACTTCTCTGAAAAAATGTGCCATTAATTAGTTTATCTACAGTTAGGTTAGCTTACTTGCTAACCTTTATCTTTCGTTGTTTTTCCTGTAGTTTAGGCCTTGCCTGTAGTTTATTGATACTTACAGCTTGGTGGTAAAGCATTGTATGGCATTATCAGCTCAAAAAGGATATCTTACGCTTGAGGGGTTCGGCACGGTGTTATGGTGGGTAGCACCATCACCTCACCGCAAGAGGGTTCCAGGTTCAATTCCCGATTGCCTTTTCTGTGTGGAGTTTGCATGGTCTCCCCATGTATGCGTGGCTTCTCTCCGTCTTTCTCCCACCGTCCAAATACATGCATGTCAGGTTCATTTGTGACTAAATTGTCCCCAGGAGTAAGTGTGAGCGTGCATGTTTGTCTCTGTGCCTGGCAACTGTCCAGAAACATGCATGTTCCAGGGTGTATCCTGCCTCTTGCCCAGTGGCAGCTCGGATAGGCTCCAGTTAAAGCAGGTACAGAAAATGGATGCATGCAATTTACCCGGGGGCCGCTGGAGGGAGAGTCTGGGTGAGGCTGGGCCGCATCAGGTTTTTCACAAGAAAAGCTCTTACAGACGCCGAACCTATGAAGACGTCACGTCGACGTCGTCCGTCGATATATACATAGATACACGTAGACGCCGCATTCAGGCTTGTCAGGCACGTCAACCCGGCCGCCATCTTGGGACGGGGTTTCTGACAGCAGTCAGGCTGTCAGAGCGGGTCTGACAGCTGTGCATCTGGCAAAATGCCAGACTTTTGTGCCGCTTACAGATGTTCCCGTGAAAGAAAAGCTTAAACGAATAAACTTTAAATAACATTTCACAAGTAAGAAGTTGTTTTGTATTATTTAACTGTTATGATCGAGTTTAATTTGATGTCTCTCTTAAGATAAGATAAATTAAACTAGCTTATTACTAGCTTACACCAGGACAAGAAAACAGAAGATGTTTTTGTTAGTAAGACATCAGTAAGATGATGAAAGTGACATTTGGCAATCAGTCACTGTATATAATTGTGCTTTGTTTGTTGTTTCAGCTTTTCTTTCACAGGAACATCCTTAAGCGGCACAGAAGTCTGACATTTTGCCAGATGCACAGCTGTCAGACCCGCTCTCATTGAGCATTCGAAGTTTGGCATCGGGAACAGTTGCAATTCACCGCCATGCCGGTAGGGGCGTGTGGCTGTGCGGTTTCAGGTTATAGTCGAATCCTTGCTTTTTCTTCCGGTCACAGTTAACAACAGTAAACGATGGCAACCGAGGTGGAGCAGCTGTATTTGCAGTTGGAGCTCATCAGTTTTAAAGAACAAATGCTTAAATTGCAAATGTTGAAGCGCAGGCGGCAGAGAAGACGTTTGTGGAGGTGGTCTGTACGACCGGCAGAGGCTGAACGGGTGAATTTACAACACTGGTGTGAATTTACAACCTGGATGAACAAATGCACTTTAGATGGTTTTCGACTGGCCCACGTCTGTGCGTAGTTAGAATTTTTTGGAGGTGCACGTCAAGCTACGGCGGAGGGGTCCATGTCAACGCCGTAGCTACGTCGTCGAAATGACGTTAAAGCATAAACTACTGTCTCGCGGGCCGCACTAACATTAAACTTTCATATTAAGGCGGGGGCCGTAAACTATCGTCCTGAGGGCCGCAGTTGGCCCGCGAGCTTGAGACCTATGACTTAAAACAACAGAATCCCGAATCCTAAAGGTAGATATAGCTGAACACAGATAAATAAAGAAAAACCAGCTAAAAAACATCAAACTTTGTCATTGGTATATTGAGGACCACAGTTTAGCAGTTAATTTGGAGGCAGAGTCAGGTTTGTTCAATTAGGGCAATGATTATTGGGCGTGAGTGACCAGCCTTTTGGATTTAAGGAACATTACACTTTTGATTATCACATTACATGCACGACAAATTGTACAATAATACAAATAAAGGAGATTTCTGAAGATCTCAGAAGAAAGTTGTTGATGCTGATTAGATTGTAAGAGGTTAGAAGGCTGTAGAGGGTTAGGATCTACCTTCAGGGAGAGAGGAGCTGTATTCAGCATGGAAAGATAATTCCACATGGTGGTAGCACTATCACTGTTTTGGTCTGTTTTGCTTCATTTGAGCTCAGACTGCCTGCCGTTATTGATAGAATAGTAAATGCTAACCTGTTTAGGCAAACTCTAAAATAAAAGTTCCATCTGTTAGTGAATGGAATTTCAATAGGAAGTGAGAGATACCTCACAGTAAGACAGTTCCTGGATTTGAATCCTGGCAGTTTTTTTCTGTCTGGAGTTGATTTTTCCAGGTACTTCTGCTTCCTGCCACAGTCTGTGTCATGATTATCTTTTGTTGATCTCTGTTTTGGCTCTACCGTGGACTTGGCTCTAGCCTGCTGCAACCCTGATTTGGATTAAGCAGATATAGAAAATTGACTGATCGACACTACAACAGAGTCATTTAGTTGCAAGAAACTATCCCAGTTTTAAGGTTGTCATTTCATACCTGGCATTAAAACGTGTTTCTAAGTATGTAAAGACAAGTCACCACTTGTGATCAAATCGTCCCCAACGTTTGGATAAATGCACACGTAAATTAGCGAGGTGTGGGCACTAAAGTAGGTTTAGTAATGTTTCAGAAATATCATCATAAGGCCTAAGCAGCACAAAAAGGACGTCTCCAGAAGCTGCTGATCAATCAGCTGATTGACAATACCATCCCTGGTAAGCGATGAAGTTCCACTGTGCTAGCTTGCTGTCTGAAAAGTTTGCTTATTATCATTATATAAATGTCACGGCCAGAGAGGCCATTATGTGCATAAAAACTTCTCCAGGAGAAGTTGGGAGACAAAGAGAGCTGTGTTTTAAGAAGGAATGTTGTCTCCCCACTGATGGTTATCTTTATAGCTCCCCAAATAAGGAGATGACTCCAGACTCAGGAGATATACCAGGTCTCTGTACATGAAAGCAAGAAGTCGATTGTATGTGTGTGTGTCACCAAATAAAAGAGCAAGGGAGGCAACCACTCGTTGGAGAACTCTCGTGAATCTGCAGAGAGAAGGTTCGTGTGTTGTTCTCCTCTTGCAAGTAAAATACTGAGGCCTCTGAGGGATTTCTGGGTTTCATGCTGTTGTCTGTGAGTGAATTTTCTAACACTTGCTTATACACCTGTGCTAATTCCACTCTGTGACTACATCCGCTGTTGGCTGCCATATCCCTTCTACCTCTGTACTTACACACAAGACAGTGATGGCTTATGAATAATTGGACTATGTTATTTAAGTACCTTGGGATTGTAATTTAGTGCTATATAAATAAAACTGAACTGAATTGAATTGATGTGCAAGAAAGGCGCATCAGTTCCACCTTGAAATGGGTTGTGTGAAGCTTGTGATCTCAACATGGCAGCCTGCTGCAGAAGCTCTGGACATACTGAGTCTTTATTTGCATCCATTTTCTACTGAGCTTTTTTCTATGAAACGATGCTGCGCAGCTGAAAGGACTTCTGCTGATAACTGGCAATTTTCCACATCTGTTATGATGCGTAACTATGGTAACATGAAAGTTCCTAACCTGTTGGAGCACCTAACCCAACTTTCAGAACCCCAAATAATGCCTGTAACGAGACCCCAAATCAAGATGCGTAGAAAAGAAGAATGTCTAGGATGGAGAGCTTTTTTTCTCTTTATTGTCATGGGAAATGTGGGATCACTGCCAGATGAAACAGACAAGCTCGGACCCCCGATGATGAGACAACAGGAACAACTCTAAAAGCTATCTAATCAACTTCAAGTGTCCTGATCCATGGGTTTCGGTATTTTGATTTTCCAGTCTTTTCTATGGTTCAGTTATTTATCAGTTCCTTGGTTTTCACTATTCTGTGGTATTAGTTTTATATTTTTAATTGGTATATGCTCCAGATTTTTGTTCTGGTCATTATTCCTAGTTCTCCTCGGTTCTCCCTGTTTGGTCCTCAGCTCCACTTACACACCTATCTGAAGTCTATGGGCCCGAGCTGCTGTCACTGTCCTCAGTATATACTGCTTTGTGAATCGGATTGTGACTGTTAGGTTATCAACTGATTTCCCTGTAGTCTTCTTGCTTTTCTGCGTTTTTCCCCAAGTCAGGTTGTGTTATTATTTAGTCTTATGAGTTCCGAGTTTAGTTTAACGACCACAAAAATCACCCATAGCCTCTGGACTAATGCTTCCCTCACCCCTTCCCAGAAGGGCCTTCTCTGCCTCTCCAACCGCACAATGTCCGGTCTTAGAAACTTCTTCTCCAGTTCCTGGTCCAGTTCCTGGTTCAGTTCCTGGTCCAGTTCCTGGTCCAGCTTCTGCTGCGCTAACTCCCAAGCTTTCGCCACAGTCTTCTCCCGCACCCACACCCAAGCCTCCATCTTCAGATAATCTGTTTTTGAGTATGTCTGGCGGCCAAGACACAGACCTCTTGGAGAGATTCCAGACAGAGGTATGGCTCCAAATGGTATCTTCTCTGCTCCTCTGCACCATCAGAGCTGCAACATGCATCTCCGGCAGAGCTACAGTCAGTATGCTCCCGGGACCTCGCAGGTGCCTCCAGGCTCCACTCCTCCACAGGTCTTCTCCTTTCCCCCTTCATTCGCTGCAGCCTGAGCCAAAGGCTGTGCTTGAGCCTGCATGAGTGCTCCGGTCTGATTGCTTGTTTCTTTAGTCTTTTGTTTCCGTGTTTATCTGGCTCAGTTTGGTTTGTTTTATAATGAACACCTTGGTTAGGCTTTCCAATACCGTTCATCGTTCACATTGTGACATAAAGACAGTCTGTAAACAGAGAGGTGTTGACCCGTTGGCTGTGAGTTTCTGTCCAGGTTGTCTTCTGAGAGCGTTCACCTGACGGAGACCTCTGACTCCATCTACCACTCCTTCCTCTCTGCTACACTTCTACATGCTGATTTAGATTTTATTCTGTTATCTACCTGTAACAGTAGCATATATGTAATAATGCAGTGATATCATTTCCCTTCAGAGATTAATAAAGGACCATTGAATTGAAAATGCTTTAGATTTAGAAATGTCACATTAGAGGTGGTATTTTATTAAATGTTTCAGTAGGCCTTGTTACTTCATAAATACAAGATTTTGGAGAAGTGAAAAAAAGAAAAATGTGAAATTATATATTTCTAGATAAATCTGAAAGAATCAGTTTTCATTCAGAAGCAGTTTGAGAAAAACTGCTGAGTTTGCTGTAAAAGTGACAAATGCCTTCATAACACATGCTTTCTGACACAGGTATTTCTATAAATAAGTGACTAAGAGTTAAAAAATAGTATCAGCAGTTTAACAAGGTTATTATTGAGAAGACAAGTACAACTATACCATAACTCTGTCAAGATATGCCGAGATGAACTCAAATGTCAAATCTCCCTTTTTAGATGATCAGTATTTTACAATGAAAGACTTAACACAGATGGCAGGGAAACTGATGCCACCATCAGTCAATAAGCAGACAGTGAGCAGCAACAAGGAGCCACAACAAGAGGTAAGAACAACTGGAGAAGAGAAATCTCCCTGCTCATAGAATATGATATTTTAGATGATTGTTCAGATGTGTTTCTCTTTATTGAGATTTCCACATGGTTCGATGATGAACCATTTTGAATGCTCATGAATATTTTAGTGCAGTTTCTTCTCCTTATTGTAACAGATGGACTGTACACTTTCAAATCAGTACAAATCTCCACCAAAGAAGAAAAAAACTCCTGAAACATCTGCTTTGGAGTCACCTAATTCGTTTGAGGCAACAGCTGTAGGTATGTCACCCTTCAAGAATATTCTGCGTGTGGCAAAGATGTTTTATTGGAAAAACACATTTCAACCAACAAAGATTAGAAAGAAAGCAGCAGAAAACTACGGTGTGCTAGTTGGTATTTGGTGCAGCAGCACTTAGATTTGGGTGGTTATTTTGGAAAGAGGCTGTTGTAACCACAAGTTGTTTTTTTTTAAGAACTTTCTGCCCCTCTTTACTGTGAGTTGGGAGCATAGCTTTGTTCCAGACTTGTAGATTATTTATGAGAATGTGGAAAAGTGATAAAGTGAAATAACATTGCAGATGTTAGAAATGAAATGAAGTGTTGATCTATTCTCATAACAGGTGCAAGCAGAGAGGTCAACTTGCTGGTTACGAAATTTGCTGAAGTGTTAAGGTATTTAAACAACTTAAGTCTGATGCTCTGAAGAAGACTTTTGAATCCTGCAGATTGCAGAGAAAGGAGCTTAAGAAAACTTTTGAATTAATATCGGATGCATATTTATGTATTTGAGTGTTGATGCTAAATAACCAAGAGGAGCATGAATACCCTGCTGACTTAAAATGAAACGTCACAGACAAATCCAGCCCATGACTTCATTTCTGTAACCCTATCTCACTGTTTTCATGCAGTTGGACACGAGCACTGGCACATGCTTGTTAATCTGACAGTTACTCTGGTCTGTTGCAGTGACAGAGCTTCGGCAGATACCTCCCAGATGAAGGAGCTGGAGGTCATTTTGATAGAAGCTCGAAACCTGGAATCCTACCTGAAAGAGAAGAAGAGCCACCTGAGGCAGACATTGGCTCTGATTTCTGATAAACTGCAGGGATAAGTCTGCGGTAGGGCCCGTGAACTGTGTGATACCTGCTTCTTTTACTTCTGTTTGTCCTGAACAAAACCAGTCTGCACTTCATATTCATGTCAGGACATGTAACCAACACTGTATTTGACTGTTCTATATCTTTACCCATATGAGATTAATTTTATTTTATTTATTCTTGGTTAAATAAAGTTTAGATTAATAGAAAATGTGTCTCCCCACATTTATACCGCATTCTCCCCACAGAAGTGCCATTATTTTCTTAACAAATAATTCCCTTTTCTCCAACGCCTTCTAGAAAAATAAAAATATGAAAGAAAAAAATTGCACTTATCCAGACCTATGGAAAAAAGAACATTTAAAGAGGAAGCACTTCAGGATTACTGTTTCCCTGAACCAGTGTGAAGAACCTTAGCTGGCCAGCAGGAGGCGTGGTGCACACATTTTAAATAAGGTGCCTCAAATTAGGGGTATGTTCATTCATAGTTAGAAGTTATAATTAAGATGATAAATGTAAAACATTCTATCTATAGCTTTGTTGTATTATGTCAGTCTTTATTGGCCAAGAAAGCCTTTCAGAGTACCACCAAACCAAAATGATTTTTTTATTTGGACGGTATTTACTGTGTTTCACACATGCATCATCATTCAGGCATTCATGAACTTTTTTCATGAGCCTCTGGCCAAGCGGGCTTTAGCCACTATACCAAGATGCCAAAAACAAACCCAACAGTATTTTCTGAACTGACAGCATTCATAACATTTTATTGTTGCCATACTGTCTGCAAATAGATGTTAATGTATACATGAGCTTATAGTTTCACACAGAGAACACATTTCACATTCTAAGGTCTCTTAACAGCTCAAGCTAAAAGCAGCTGCTATGCTAAGAATAGAATGAGCTGGATACAATTTTTTCATTTTTTTGTCCAAGCAAGGAATACGTATTTGTATAGTGACCTAAATTTCCATTTACGTCAGACAAAGAAGAACATTTTCGGTGTAGGCCTAACCATCTGAGCATCTGAAGGTCAGAGGTACATTGAACATTTTTGTCTATGCAGTGGCATTGAATGTTCCATGGAAGCCATATGGGATGTTTACTGGCAGGACAGCCCTGCCCAGCTCCTCAAACGTCTTTGCATCCAAAACAAGAAGAAATGTACTCTTATCCTGGGGGTCACAGAAGTAATGGGGGTCACATTAACTTAGATCTTGCACAAGGTGTTAAACAGTCAAGGTTTGCACTGTGCTATACTGTGATTCTTAAAGTAATTTCACTGAAGTAAGAAACAGTTTCCAAAATGTTTGACTGAATCTGACTGACCTTATTTGGAGTGACAACCACAGACAAGATGACACCGTCATCTTCCTCTGTAGCATTAGGTGAAGGTACAAAGACTGGCTCCGAAGGATACAGACCAGGATGTTCCCACACCTTTGGAAAAATGCTTGCGTTCTTAGAGATGCTGTGTAATGATCATGTAAAATGATCTTTAAAACTGAATATCACTGCTTTTAGCTGAACTAGTTGATGAATCTTATGATCATTGACTGGAAGTTTGATGTTATATCTCTTTGATTTGCTAGAATATTACAGTTTACCTTCATGTGTTTCCCATGGATGTCCATCTTGATTAGGGTGTCTCCTACAAGGTGCCTGAAGCCACAACCATAGAAGTAGCGGTAGGAATGTGTGTTATATTTGTCATAGTTAATCTGGGGGAACTCGAGACCTCCATATTGATGAAGATCTTCCCCATGGAGGTCCTCATGTGTACAGAAAATCTGCATAGATTAAACGAGGCAGAAAATGGAAAATAGTATTCAGGGATTGTTAGTAGAACAGTTACAGTACTACAGTTTTGGGTTATGATATGGGTCTGTTAAATGCAGACAAACCGATTTTTGTAAATTACTTATATTTAAGAGTTGTGAATACTTGTGTGAGAAATAAATACATTTGACAATATGCAGGTTTTTATTTGTAGTAATTAAGTATTAATCTGTACGATTAGCAACAACATGAATTCAGAGGGCCATTAGTACATAAAACTGCATTTTAAACACAATATCCTTTATGTAAGTGATTCCATTCGATCAAACAGGGTTTGAGCAAATCTAATTTTATTTACAACTATCAGAAAAAAAATGCTATTCAGAATTTCCTATATCCTGATATAGATAGATCATTTTAGGCTGCCTACCTTGTTCTTGCTGGTTCTAATGGATGTGGCTGTGCAGTGGGGCAGGTCAACCAGGTTGGAGTTGTAGGGTGTGTGATGATCCACATCGAGAGGTAGCACGAAACGCCGAGGGAACACTCTACTCAAGGTGTTATACACCTAATAAGGAAAGATGAATCTTGTCAGACTTAACAACGTCCAATTGTCTGACTGAACCAAAAGCATCTAAACAACTTTGCTTCATGTAGAACTTTGTCATTATGAGCTGACAGAAATACATGCTCCTCAAATGGAATCTCCAATAATCCACCATACCTAAATGAAAACACCCAATCAGAGCAAAGAGGAGTTGCTCGCTATTGCTAATCACTGAAACTTGTTCAGTGTTACCTTTGTGGAGATGACAGCCTCCTTGCAGGGAGAGACTTTGGAAGCAGAGCTGAAGCACAGCAGAGAGGGACCTGCTATTTTGTATCTATTTAAATGTTCAAGACCACCTTCTCAATGTTACCAAATTCTGCTTTGAATTCCACTTATGTTTAGGGAGATGTGGATGTACAGAAAGTAAAACTTGTTGGTACTGAATTTCACTCAATCTTTACCTCATCAAGGGCCTCTCCAGACTTGCGCAGGTTCTGGACATTGTAGTTGGCAATTGCCTGGCCGTCATCTGAAGCACACATGTCTATAATTAAGAAGCCATTTTCTTCATATGCATTTATCTGGTGGAAGGTTGACAGCGGCTTGGCAAGATACTTGATGGAGCTTAGCTGCAAAGCATAAACAGGAGGGAAATGTGTGTTACTTACACAGTGAAAAACTATGCTTTAGAGAAGTTGTGGTCAATGTTTGAGAAGTACCTTCCCAGTCTCTTTGTGAATCAAGTGGAACATTGTGTTGAGTTTGGGGTCCCAGGAGAAGCCGTCACTGATGCTTTTCCCTGTCAGCTTACCTGTGGCAATTTTCAACAGATCCATCTTGATGGGCTGCTCAATGAACACCACGTAGCTCTCAGACATTGCTATAATGAATTGAGATTATTCTATTAGTTTCCATCGTATTGTCACGATCATGCTTGGCTGTTGTTGTTGCTTTGGTCTTTGAGTCTTTTAGATGACTTTGTTGCATCCACATATCTTGATTTTACACACATCTTGTCATCCATAGATTAATGTTATGTTTATCAGACAAGGATTGCTGATGGCACAAAAACTAAGTCAGTGGTCTTTGAAACACTTAATTTTATCACATTGATAAAGAAACTAATTGTCCATAAGTCTCATCCTTCTGTTACTTGATCAGCTTAATAAAATGATGTAATCCATGAGGATATCTGTAGCGTGAATGTGTTCTGACAGGATTTACAGTCAGGGGGAAAGCAATACAGTGTCTGATTGTACTTTGAGAATGTTTGCTCACCAAAGCTGTGGTAGTAGGAGGGTTTGGTCTTGTCCAGTGAAGGAATTGAGCACAGCACTGTGGTACCCTCTAGAGTTTCTCCTTCTGCTTTCTTTATTGGGGGCACTCGGATGATGTTGTAGTATGCTCCTGTGAGTACAAATACAATCAGATCCCGTATAAAGCTCACTAGACTTGTAGCAAGTGGTGCTGTGCTATTGCACACTTGTATCATAAAACAGACTCTTTAAATACCTTTAGAGGTGTAAGAATTGCCCATGTTGTATGTTGTTCCATCATGCTCAGTGTGAGGGTGTGCAGTTGCTCCATTTACAGCAATGAATTTGCTCCAGTCCACCTAAATACACCAGCACAAATCAGATCTGGGCTTCATTTCCATTTTATACTCTAGTTTATGGTTTTATTTGTCAGATCTTTCAGTGAGAAAGATGCATGTCAGTAGGCTATTGGCCTGTAATAAATCCAGGTTATATTTCACTTGATTGTGACTTTTCTCAGCAAATGTTTTCCAGCCAACCTACAAATCCATGTCACCTTTTTGGTTGCCTCCAAAGTCTCAGGATCCACCTTGTGCATGATGTTGGTTTCTGTGCTGACATAGTAATCGCCTTTGTAGGTCACAAAACTCACATTAGCATTGTCAGTGGGCTCTGGAAGAAAACAAGTTGTCGTCAATGAGGTTGCAATAATATTCCAAACTGTTGTTTGGCTACATTAGCGCGGCCTGGTTCCTTTTCTTGCATTGGGTCAGAATACTCACTTGGCAATTCAAACCTTGACAGGAAACGCTGGAAGAAGTTTTTACAAGGGTCTGGCATGGTGATAGTCCCAAACTCAGACACCACAATGCGGTCGTGCTCCTTGTTAGCTTGGTAACTATCACTTGACAGGAATCTACTTTTATAAGTCACCTGCCCATTGGATATTTTGAACTGGTGCAGAAGAGCCATTCCGTCAAACCAGTGGTTGAACCTGACGAGAAAGGTGGGACCAGTGAGGACGAGTAAGATTCATGATGTACTTTCTGCATTGCATGAGATTGCTAAACATTTTGAGATGTTCTCACCTCTGGTTACCTATCTCGAACTTCCCAGGCCCATTTCTCAAGAATTTCCCATTGATCCATTTTGGGATAGTGCCTGTTATGTTAGTGCAAATGGGCTCAGGAGTATCCTCCACTGATGTCACAATTTTCTCAATGCAGGGCAGTCCGTGCACATTTGTGAAGTGGTTGATGTTCTTCTTACATTTGGATTTTTTTACTCCTATGGAAAGAAGTCTAACTTTATACATGCAAACCATACACATGCAGAACAGTATTATCAGGTAAGTTCAACAGGTAATATGACTGTACGCAAAACTGGTGCGATCAAAAGTTTACCTGGGCTGTGGCTGTTTAGATGTTTGATGGTGTTCATGGTTTGGACTAAGTCTTCAGTAGCTGTAGTCTCTCTCCTTAGACGATGCTGCTACTTCTCCAACATGAGCCTGTTGTTTTATACTGTTCGTCTGACTGTGACGCGGCTTGTTTCATGCTTGTGTAAGCCTGCATAAAACACAAGTACACAGTGATCCAAGATAATATAAAGAGTAACTTATTCACAGAAATAATCACAAATTTTTTCTGTGAAGTAGCAAATCACTGTATCAATTTTTGTTCAATTACTTCTTTATCCAGATTAGTTATTATTAGTTTCCCGGGCTAATTGTGTATATTTGAGAAAAGTTGCTGGGAGGGATTTTTTACATATGCGCACAAACAGCCTGTTTTTGTAATCAGTCATTAAAAAAATTCTATTTCTGTAATTAATTAAATAATATGAGATTTTCCTCCCAATAGGGAAATTTTGAGTTTTATCTTTTGTAGGAACAAAACCAGATACCTGCTTACCATTATACACCAAACCTCTATACCATTATACACCGAAATTTGACTAGTATCATCCATGCATAAGTGTACTGTGCATTTATCAGTGGGAGCACTGCAAGGAAAGTAATGCATACTTGTTCGATATCTTTGTAACAATGGACAGCAGATTCTAAATAGCTTACTTAAAATTGGTAGTATTTACTCGGCCAGGACTGTCTTAGATACATACCTTACAGAAAGTAGATACTATACAAATACTGCTGTAAGTTTCACAGTTTTTAATGATGTAGGCTAAATAGATAAGAACTAAACACCACATATTGATGGGTATTATTGTCTTGATAGCTCGACTTGTCTTGATCCCGTATACTTTATAAGTCCCCTAATAAGCTTCATCAGCCTTCACTTGTGTTATCTATACATTTATGTTTCATCCTTATCTCTATGGGTAAAGGATGTTGTTGAGTTGTTTCCTGTATCTGTAGAGTTAAAGAAAGCATAAATATTTTACTTTGCTGTTCACCTTTTCTACATAGAAAGGCACGGTAGTAGAATATTGTAAAACAAGGGATATCAGTCTACTCAAGAAGAGGCTTGTACTGCTGCATGAGAGCTGAAGACTTTTCAAGTGTGTTAAAAAAGCCAGTTGGTTGTTAGTTGTAAGGTTGATAGGAAAGGGGATTAATATATAACCAAAACTCTATTTTTAAATGCAATTGTCCACTAACCACACTTACCATTAATAAAATGTCAAGAGGAGTCATCACACCTTGTTACTGTTTATAGCCCAAAATTATCCAGAATAATTCAGAATACTTCCTTGGCCCTATGCATTGTTTTTCCAGTTGATATAAAAATCTTAGTTAGTCCTACAAAGCCAAAGCATGAAAACTAAATCTCCAAGTTGCGAGATTTCTGGGGGACCTAATAGACTCTCACCAAGTGCTGGACATATAGCCATAATCCAATTTATAACCTAATGTAAAACTTCCATGTTTATACTTGCACGTCAGGGTACATTTTTCTCTCTAATACCTGTCTGTGTTCTGTATTAGTCTTATGCTGTCTACTATCAGCAGTCAAGCAAATAAACTGTTTTTTCTCAGTATTTTTCTTTATCCATTATCCATAATTACAAACAGAATGACTAACAAAGGTGCTCTGATTCAGAAAGCGACACTACATTGACACATAGTGATGAGGCAGTAACATATTTCCATTTAAATTACTGTAATGAGACATATAAGATTATGAAGTCTTATGTGCTATTGAAAATAAGTCTGCTTTTTTAAACATCAGTATACTTCCTTCCTCTAACTATCATGTATGACAGAACAGAAGAGAGCTTTTCACAGCCAGACCTTTGTGTCTTGGCCCAGTTATCCTGTCATGGCATTCAGCAATTCATTATACACACTGAAGTGATTTCATCCTGTAGTTACTGTGAAACTCATTTAGGAAATTCCCACAAAAACATGTCATGCCCTGCAGCAGTCGCATCACTAAGTATAAAGAGAACATAATTACAGAAGAATAATTGGACGAGTTATAAAGCTATAGTGTATCTACACTGGAAATTCACCAGCAGTACTCTGGCATGAGAAGAATGGGTAAAATGTGGATGTGAAACAGAGGCATCAGCTACTCTCACTTAAAACAGAGGAAGAACTGCTTTGTCATGGTAAATCTACAAGCTTATGTAACATAACGAGTTGGAACTGATCCAGATAAACTTCTATTACTTTGAGAGCAGTGATTTAGTCATCCTTCTATTGCCTGCAGCCCATCCTCTAAAGTCAAAATAAAAATACAGCTGTCATCGGTTAATTCCCTTAAAAATCAAATCATGGGTGTAAAAGTTGTGGTCTAGTGCACCAAATACATACATTATGTCTGTGTGAATGACTCTTTGTGAGACACATTGCCCTAAGTAACCACAGCAAAAAGGGCACTATAATTAGGGTCTAAAGTCCACAGGAGACTGGCTGAGTCTTTTTGTCTATTTTCTGCTTCTCTTCACTTTAGTAACAAACAAGGTAATGTTAGAGGATTAATAACTTGCTAATAAAGCAGTTTATAACTGACTTGGAAAAAAAAATCATTGGCTCCTGGGGCTCAGCCAGATTCAGCCCAAAGAAGCAACAAGATGCCACTTTCACATAGGACCAACACTCACAGGGAGGAAATTTGAGGTCAGTTTCACTGAGAGCTGGGTGGCAGGCAAAGGCTGGGTGTGCCAATTCCCAGTGTTGCAACGTGGCCCTGTGGACGTAGAATGTCACCTTACTGGTTGAGAAAGAGCCTGAGCTGGTGTGTGAAGTTGAACAGTACCAACTAGATATAGTTGGGCTACACTCACAGTGTGGGCTCTGGAACTAAATTGCTGGAGAGAGGCTAGACTGGAGTTACTCAGAGGGAGAGGCATTGGACAGGTGTGGAGATTCTCATGAGCCTCCAGCTGAGTGCCCCGGTGAGCGAGAGGGTCTCGCTACTGCAACTTGCAGGGGGAATATTCTGGCTATTGTTTGTGCATATGCACCAAACAGCAGCTCAGATTACCTGGCTTTCTTGGAGTCTATGGGTGGTGTTCTTCAGGGGATGCCACCTGGGTATTCCATTGTTCTTCAATGCCTATATGGACAATAATAGAGTGGAATTTGGCAAGGCCATGGAGAAGGGGTTTCGGGTGGCCTTAAGGATGTTCTGGCATACCATTTGGCGACTCCCCCACTTTGCTGTCATGACATGACCTCCTCCTCCTATGCTCAGATTCCATCCTTGCATACTATACAGAACAATGCCAGTTTTGAGATCTTTGCTCCTTGTCAGCTTACTTTGGAAATATCCTCTATTCTTGTGATTACCTCTGTCAGACACCCCATAAATCATCCTGTGAACAGGGAATTTGTTCTCATAATCTCATATATGTTAACATTTAGTCTAATACACGACTAGCTGAACTAAAAGCCTACTCTGGGCTTTCACCGAGGGCCTTTTCAGATGAACGCAGGCCACCTCGCTGCTGTTTTTCTCATCTTCACAGGCGTGGGGTGAATCTCCTCAATCTGGGGCCGCTGAACTGGGTCCCAAGGTCTACCACTACTCAAGCTCTGACTCTCATCAGGATAGCCCAGGTAAACGCAAGATTTAATTCTGAATGATTTTGTCACTTCTAGTGGATTGAATCCGGTGCTTCTTCTGAACTTTTAGCCACTGATTGTTCATCTTTTAATGCCACGAGGATGTGGTTGAGGAGGAGGAATAAGGAGTTTTTAAGAAGAAGTTTCGATGCGAACATCTCTTCATATCCACTTCCTTCTCTAGTTTTGAACTGATTGTGTTGAAGTTAGGTCGTGCTCACCCAGTACTGTGTGCCGTAATCTACTGACTACTTTCTGGCAGAAGCCCTGCAGTGGTCAGTTGGGCAAAGATCAGTTGCAGAGGGCAGAACCCTCAACAGTATGATTCAAACCAGGAGTGTGCTCTCCCTGTGATGCCCATGCTAGAGAGTATGGACAAAAGGATGCTGTGGTTGACAGTGTCAAATGCAGCTGATAAGTCGAGCAGGATAAGTACAGAGGACTTAGCTGTTGCTCTGGGTTCATTTAAGGCTTCTGCCACAGCCAATAGAGCTGTTTAAGTGGAGTGGCCACTTTTAAACCCAGATTGGTTTGGATCAATAGGCGCATTCGGACAGAGAGTTCTAAGAACGCAGTTCTAAGAACTGTCCACCTCGAATTTCGTTATAAGAACTGCCCTTCCCCAGGGGAACTGTTTCATTTTGCATTCACACATAAGTCGGGGACCTTGGTCGGGACTGAAGTGACACAACCGTCTGCGACAGACGTGTTACTGTAGCGCCACACTCAACAACAAAACCCGTGAAAAGTAAGGAGAGAAGAAAACAACACCACCAAGAAGCTAACATGGAGAGCGAGGAGGCCACCGTGTTCATGGTCTGCATGACGGTGATATTAATCACGGACGATCACATCAGGCGTCTAAGATGGAGGCTGGAAGAGCTCACAGCGAGAGTCAGGAGACGAAGAATCCAGCAGCGGGCGATACTTCTTCGTTTCATGGAGGAAAGAGGGAGAGCAGAGCGCCGCAGACAAAGGAGACGACGTTTAACTTATTAAACAGGCGCCGGTTGTGTCCGTGTCGTATGAGGAAACGTTTCAGACAAGGGGCGGAGCTACAGCCACCAAACACCTACGTCATGTTCCTGTGGAGCCCAGAAAAGACCCTGCCTCAGGGGAAGGAGCTAAAATGGTTCCAGGAGCTGAGGGCCGTGGTCCCGAGTTCCTGTATGTCCGAATGCACGAAAAAAACGGCCTAGTTCCTGATAAGGTTATAGGAACTGCAAAAGGTTCCTACGGTGGGAATGCGCCAAAGGAGGTTGTTTTGTGAGAGGTATTCTGTCACCTGCTTAAAGACCGCCCTGTCAATGGTCTTAGACAGAAATGGGAGGAGACCGGCCGATAGTTCTCCACTTGAGTTGGAGGGAGAGAAGGTTTCTTGTGTAAGCTTGCTTGAATGTGGTAGGAATGTGGTAGAAATGTGGTAGGAATGTGGTAGGAATGTGGTAGGAAATGTACCCGATGTCAGTGAAGTATTAATCACATGTGTGACTGCTGCAATTACCATAGGAATAGATGGAGGAACAGGGTCCAGCTACATATGAGAAGTTTAGACACACAGCTCTCAGTGAGAGGGGTGAATGAAGAAATGATGCAGTAGGGCTTCTGCATGCTGAGTTAGTCGTACACATGTCTAGGGAAGGTTTGTGTGGGCAGTTTGATGAACTGTTTGCTTATAGCTGCCACTTTGTCAGTAAAAAATGAGGCAAAGGTGTCTGCTGTTAGATTGGTAGCAGGCAGAGGGTTAAGCAGAGTTTTGAAGGTGGAAACTAGTTTCCGGGTGTCAACTAGTACCAGATTGTTGGAAGTGTATAAATGTATTTGGAAATATGTGTGCTTGCTGTGCATCAGAGGATACATTAACAGACATATTAATAACTGTCTGTGTAGCCTGAACTTCTCATGCATAACATTTTTCAGCACAATTTCAGTGCATTTTTCTTTTTTTTGACAGTGTCAACCTGGAATTTTATCAGGTGTCCCTGAAATTGTAAAAGTAAGCTATTTTAAAACAGCAATTAGATTAACGTTAAGCTTCACCCACATAGACCTGGCTTAGCAATTAATTTGGTAACTATTAACCTAGGCTACTTAACCAAAGTCCTTCCCAAATTTCACAGGCTGCTGCAGATAAATCAGCAGCGCTGCAGTGAAGAATGAATCTATAATCTGCATATAGTTTACAGCACTGTTTACTTTGATTAGTGTGCTATACAGAGACACTGACCTCTCCTTGTGCGTTTCCAGGTGCCTGATGAAGGTGGACGTAGTTCAGCCGCCATCATTTATCCTGATACCACACACTTTGCAAGTGGCCGTTCGCTTGTTTCCTGTCTGCGTGAACGCTTTATAACCAAATGTGACAACATATGGCACAGTTCCAGATGAGCTTGACGCTGCCATGGTTACAGTAGTTTTGATATCTGTGGCTGCACGCATGCGTGAGGCTATGATGCGGTCAGCCTGCCATCAGCCTTCATACATCGAAATTAATTAAATAAAGATCAGAAACAATAATTTCATGAAATGAAGATTGTTTACGAGCCCCAAACCTCAAGTCCAAGTCAAGTCTCAAGTCTTTGTTTGTGCGACTTAAGTGCGACTTGAGTCGAGTCACATGAATACAGAGGGTGTTGACAAGGGGGGCTGCAGCAGGAAGGACGACGGGCTGGGGGAGGGTTAGGTGTCTGATCCAACCTGTTGAAGAATAGGTTCAGATCATTCACCCACTTCTGATCCCCCGCTGGGAGTCAGCTTCTCTGTATCCTGAGATGGTCCTCAGGCCTCTCCAGACTCCGCTGATATTGTTCAGCTGCAGCTGATCCTCCATCTTCTTCCTGTAGCGGTTCTGAAAGGCCCTCTTTTTCTCCTTAAGAAGGGCCTTTATGTCTGGATTAATCCAGGGTTTCAAGATTCAAGAGGCTTTATTTATCCCGAGGGAAATAGTTGTGCAACAGTTATGGAAAAAGGCAAAAAATGGCTAAATTACAATAAGATTGAGTTATTCAGCTCATGTAACAAGCTTAATCCAACATGAAATCTAATCGGATCGGGTTACTTGTGATCGAATTAAGACCCCGGGATAACTCGATCCAAATGCCTACTTAACGTGCATGTAGACGACAGTGGATCGGATCGAGCGTTCTGCGCATGCTCCAGATTTTTTCCCGCGATCGTGACCCGGAAGTGGAAGGAGACGATATTCCTGTTGTTGTCGTCAGAAAGAAAGAAACAAGGCGATGGAGAATGCTCCGTTGTGCATCGTCTGTGCCATAACCAGCTCATCACAGATGGAGAGGGACGCAGCTTCATCTCGCTCTGCGTTCTCCATCTTTCTGAATGCCTGAGTTTGTTGCTGTTGGTGGTGAAGACGTCAACAGGAAGTGGCTCTATTAGTGATAGCTGAAATGGGGACAGCGCCACCTATGGTACCGGGGTATGACACGCTTTGTGCCAGTGATTCCATTCATTCATCGCCATATATCCAAGGATAATTACCCTCAGATAAGGAGCAGAACCCAACTGTAGCTATAATCCAGTTAATCTCATCATGTAAACCCACTGAGTGTGTGGGTCACAGGTTGCCTGTGCATGAGGGGTTCATACATGAACCAGGATGTAGTCTGATCTCCCCAAGGGGGGGGAGGGGTGTTGCATTATATGCGTCCTTGACATTGGCATAACATAGATCCAGTATTTTATTGTCTCTGGTGTGGCAGGTGATGTACTGGGTGAATTTGGGTAGAGTGGAGGAAGGAGAGGCATGATTGAAGTCCTCAGAGATGAGGAAGAGGGCTTATGGGTGCTGTGTCTGCAGCCTGCTCACAGCTGAGTGCAGGACATCACAGGTCATGTCACCATTAGCAGAGGGCGGGGGGGGGGGGAGACATATGCCACAATCACAACTACGTGTGAAAAGTCCCGTGTTAGATGAAATGGCCTCATGCTAACAGCTAACAGTTCAATGTCTTTGCAGCAGACTTGTTCTTTAACAGTGGTATGACCAGTCTTACACCATCTGTCATTCACAAACACAGCCAGCCCTCCTCCTTTCCTCTTACCGCTCTCCTCTGTCCTGGCGGCCCGATGTAGATTAAACCCACCCAGTAAAAGATGTGAATCCAGAGTCAGTGAGTTCAGCCATGTCTCCATGAACAGCATGATGCTGCACTCTCGATATTCCTTCTGGTGCCGGGTCAGCGCCCTTAGCTCGTCCATCTTATTGGGAAGAGATCTCACATTTCCCATGACGATGGATGGGAGGACAGGTCTGTGTCATCTGCTCATGGCACGATGTCGGGCACCAGCACGAGTCCCCTGTCTTTTCCTCTTCAACTTCTGGGGGATGTCGGGCCTTTCCTGGGGCAGCACCGCTGCGTTACAGAGCGCCAACAGCTGATCCCCGATGTAAACAATAGGGGCCATGGCTGCTTCACTGGAGTAGGGTCTAAACAAGACTTAGAAAGACTAATCCATGCGTTTGTCTCCAGCAGGTAGACTACTGTAACGGCTGCTCACTGGGCTCTAAACGGGCTGTAAGACAGCTGCAGGACATCCAGAACGCTGCTGCTAGAGTCCTGACTAGAACCAGGAAATACGACCATATTAGTCCAGTGCTCAGGTCTCTGTACTGGCTTCCTGTCACTCAGAGAACAGACTTTAAAACAGTTCTGCTCGTGTACAAGTTTCTTCATGGTCTAGCGCCAAAGTACATCTCTGACATGTTAGAGCCATATGAACCAACTGGGACTCTGAGACCCTCAGGGAGGGGTCTCCTGCTGGTGCCCAGAGTCAGGACTAAACAAGGTGAGGCTGCATTTCAGGTTTATGCTCCTAAAATCAGTCTTCCAGAAGATGTGAGACAGGCCGCAACTCTGACAATGTTTAAATTCAGGCTGAAAACAGTTTATTTAGCTGTGCATATGACAGCTGAAAGTATTTATCTGCACGCTTTGCTTTTAATTTAATTAATTAATGATTATTTTTATGTTTTAATGCTTGAACAACAACCTTCTTTGCCTTCTTGTGAATTTATGTAGCTGTAAAGCACTTTGAATTGTGCTCTAAAAATAAACTTACATTGCCTTAGCATTAGGCCCTGTGATGGACTGGCGACCTGTCCAGGGTGTACCCCGCCTCTCGCCAAATGACAGCTGGGATAGGCTCCAGCCCCACCGCTACCCGATTAACGGATTGACGGTATAGAAAATGGATGGATGGATGCCTTAGCATTAATGAATCAACTCCCTCTGACTATTTAAATGTTCACGTTCCTCCAACCACAGGCAGAGGAGCAGGAGTGGCAGCTATCTTCAGATCAGGGTTACTAATCAGTCCTAGACCCAAGATTAGTTTTAGATCTTTTGAAGCTCTGATTCTCAGTTTTTCCCAAAGTGGAAATCACAAAAAGCTCTTGTGTTTGTTGTTGTGTATCGTCCACCTGGCCCTTATTCTGAGTTTCTGTCTGAATTCTCAGAGTTTTTATCCCAGTTAGTGCTGAGTACAGATAAAGTCATTGTAGTGGGTGACTTTAATATTCATGTAGATGTTGAAAATGACAGCCTAAATATTAACTTTAATTCTATATTAGACTCTATTGGATTATCTCAAAGTGTTCACAGACCTACTCACTGCCTTAATCATACCCTTGACCTTGTGCTGACTTATGGCATTGAGAGTGAACAGTTAACAGTGTTCCCTCATAACTCTGTCTTGTCTGACCATTTTTTAATAACTTTTGAATTTACATCACTTGACTATAGCTTCTGAGAAGAATTCTACATATAGAAGGTGTCTGTCAGAGAATGCTGTAACCAGATTTAAAGAGTTGATTTCATCATCCTTTTCTTCACTGCCATGTGCTGATATGACAGAGGACGGCTACCTAAATTTTACTCCAGTAGAACTTGACTCTCTTGTTGACAGCACTATAGCTTCAATGCGTACAACACTGGACAATGTTGCCCCTCTGAAAAGGAAGGTAATCAGTCAGAAGAGGTTGGCTCCTTGGTATAATTCACAGCTGCTTTAAAGCAGACTGTAAGAAAGCTGGAGAGACAGTGGCGTTCCTCTAATTCAGAAGAGTCTCAATTAGTCTGGAAAGATAGTTTAATAACGTATAAGAAAGCACTTCGTAAAGCTAGAACTGCTTATTATTCATTATTGATAGAAGAGAATAAGAATAATCCCAGGTTTCTTTTCAGCGCTGTTGCCAGGCTGACAAAGAGTCCGAGCTCTGTTGAGCCATGTATTCCTTTAACTCTCAGCAGTGATGATTTCATGAGATTCTTCATCAATAAAATTGTTTCTATCAGAGAGAAGATTAATGGAATCCTTCCCACTATTATCACTGATGTATCATCAAGTAGAGCAGCTTTAGAAGTATCTTTAGAACCTGATTTGTATTTAGACAGCTTCTGCCCAGTTGATCTCTCTGAGCTAACAACAGCAATAGTCTCTTCTAAACCATCAACTTGTATTTTAGACCCAATCCCAACCAGACTGTTCAAGGAGGTTTTCCCCTTAATTGACACTTCCATATTGGATTTGATCAATCGGTCTTTGTTGACAGGATATGTACCTCAGACTTTTAAGGTTGCTGTAATTAAACCTTTACTTAAAAAACCTACTCTTGATTCTGAAGTGTTGGCTAATTATCGACCTATATCCAATCTCCCTTTTTTGTCTAAAGTTCTTGAAAAAATAGTTGCAGTTCAACTTTGTGATCATTTAAATAGAAATAATCTGTTTGAAGAGTTTCAGTCAGGATTCAGAGTGCATCATAGCACAGAAACAGCACTGGTGAAAGTTACCAATGATCTCCTCTTAGCCTCTGATAGCGGACTTGTTTCTGTGCTTGTCCTGTTGGATCTCAGTGCTGCATTTGATACGATCGATCACAGCATTCTGTTACAGAGACTTGAACATGTTATTGGGATTAAAGGAACTGCATTAGGCTGGTTTAAGTCATATTTAGGTGATAGATTCCAGTTTGTTCTTGTAAATGAAGAATCTTCCTCACACACCAGAGTAAGTCATGGAGTTCCTCAGGGTTCTGTGCTTGGACAAATCAATGAAACCAGATGAAACCAACAGGTTGGTCAGACTACAAGCCTGTCTTAAAGACATAAAGACCTGGATGACTCAGAACTGTCTGCTTTTAAATTCAGACAAACTGAAGTTGTTCTCTTTGGACCTGAGCGCTTCAGGGAGAAATTGTCTAGTTATATAGTTACTCTAGATGGTATTTCCTTGGCTTCTAGTTCTACAGTGAGGAACCTTGGAGTTATTTTTGACCAGAATTTGTCATTTGACGCACATATAAAACTGGTTTCTAGGACTGCCTTCTTTCACCTTCGTAATATTGCTAAAATCAGGAACATCCTGTCTCAGGGTGATGCAGAGAAACTAGTTCATGCATTTGTTACTTCAAGATTGGACTACTGTAATTCCTTATTATTGGGCTGTCCCACATATTCTCTGAAAAGCCTCCAGCTGATCCAAAATGCTGCAGCCAGAGTTCTGATGAGAACTAACAGGAGAGATCATGTTTCTCCAGTTTTAGCTTCTCTTCATTGGCTCCCTGTTAAATTCAGAATAGAATTTAAGATTCTTCTTCTCACATATAAAGTTCTTAATGACCGAGCTCCATCACATCTTAAAGATCTCATTGTAAGATATTTTCCTAACAGAGCACTTTGCTCCAAACTGCAGGTTTACTTGTTGTTCCCAGAGTTTCTAAAAGTAGAATGGGAGGCAGAGCCTTCAGTTATCAGGCCCCTCTCTTGTGGAATAAGCTGCCAGTAAATGTCCAGGAAGCAGACACCCTTTCCACTTTTAAGATTAGACTTAAAACTTTCCTTTTTGATAAAGTTTATAGTTAGGGATGGCTCAGGTGAGCCTGAAACATCCCATAGTTAAGCTGCTATAGGCTTAGACTGCTGGGGGACCTCATCTGTCACACCTTTCCTCACTTTGCTCTCTTTTTCCCCCTGTTTAATTTCTCAAATGATATTATGTACATGTGACATTATTGTGGTTATTAACTTGTGTTTCCCTGTTCCAACAGGTATCCTTTGAATGGCGTTATGGTGTTTTTCCCCCCTCTTTTCCCTCTTTTCTGTCTTCTAAACCCCAGCTGGTGGAGGCGGATGGCCACCCTTCCTGGTTCTGGTTCTGCCAGAGGTTTCTTCCTGGTTCTGGTTCTTCCAGAGGTTTCTTCCTGGTTCTGGTTCTGCCAGAGGTTTCTTCCTGGTTCTGGTTCTTCCAGAGGTTTCTTCCTGGTTCTGGTTCTGCCAGAGGTTTCTTCCTGTTAAAGGGAGTCGTTCCTTTCCACAGTCCCTCAGGCTCAGGACGGGAGATTGGACTGAAACTAAGACCAAAAAAGTGGAGCACATCAGTCCCCCTCTGAGGTCTTCACACTGGCTGCCTGTCCATCAGAGGATAGACTTTAAAGTTCTGATGCTGGTCTATAAAGCTCTGAATGGTCAAGGACCAAAATACATCAGTGACCTCCTGACCCACTATGAACCTTCCAGACCCCTCAGGTCATCTGGATCCGGTTTTTTATCAGTTCCCAGAGTCAAAACCAGACCTGGAGAAGCTGCATTCAGCTTCTATGCTCCACATGTCTGGAACAAACTCCCAGAAAGCCTCAGATCAGCTGAAACACTCAGTGTATTTAAGTCCAGGTTGAAGACACATCTATTTTCAGCTGCATTTGAATAAGCATGAGTTTCAAAACGGAATCATATTTTAACTATTGATTTTATCTTTCATATAATTTTTTCTGATTTTATCTATTGTTCTTATTTCTTTCTTTTGTTTAAATTTTAAATCGTGCTTTTTATTTCTTCTGTTTTAATGTCTCTGTAAAGCACTTTGAATCACCTTGTCGTTGAATTGTGCTATACAGATAAACTTGCCTTGCCTTGAAGACAAGTTTCTGTTGGTTTCCTTATCTAGGATGTCATTTTTTTAATTGGCTCTATATGAATTAATTGGATTATGATTACAATGAATTGAATTCCAATTGGCTTGAATTGGACTATATTATTTAAGTACCTTGAGATGACAATTGTTGTAATCTGGCGCTATATAAATATAATTTAAATTAATTGAATTGAATTGATGAGATCGCATTTCTCTAATTTTTAGCTTCTCTTCATTGGTTCCATGTTAAATTCTAGTGTTTGACTTAATGTTACTGTTTTTGCTACTTGTGCAACAACTCATTTCAGGCCCTGTGGTGGTAGACAGCTGAGTTGTTGTTCAAGTCCAACAAACAAAAGACGATAAATAAAAATGTAAGTATTACCATAGAATCCAGTTATACGGGATATAGAATCACAAGTGAGTCGGTGAAGCAGTCAAAACATCTTTCTTTTAACTTAAACCGTAGGACACTGACAAATGCAAGTACAACATCTTATATCACTTCCCTTTGCTTCAGCAGAAATGAGAGAAATATGTTTCCTGCTTACATAAGACATAATGAAATGATGTAAAATATTTGATTTGAGAGAAAATGAAACTGGAGTAGTCATTTATTGCTGTAGAACTCTCTTACAGCTGGTTTTATATTCGACATTCACCTATTTTCCGGTGTTGTAACTGTAATAGCGCCATGAAAACCGCACCAATTACCCTTAAGATGGTATTATTTTGTACAGAAAACTAAGACAAACATTTCACAAGCTTTATCAACTCACCATAACCGTAACCGTAACCGCGCTGAACAGTGGCGTGCACAGACTTTTTGAAGGGCAGGGCCGGAAAGAAAAAAAAGGGCACATGTAGTGCGTCTTCACCCCTTTAGAGGGCACTTTAGCACGAATTTTGGCTCCCAAGAGGGCACTTTAGCATGCGTTTTGGCTCCCAAGATGGCACTTTAGCATGCGTTTTGACTCCCAAGATGGCACTTTAGCACGAATTTTGGCTCCCAAGAGGGCACTTTAGCATGCGTTTTGACTCCCAAGATGGCACTTTAGCACGAATTTTGGCTCCCAAGAGGGCACTGTAGCATGCGTTTTGGCTCCAAAGAGGGCATTTTGGCATGCGTTTTGGCTCCCAAGAAGGCACTTTAGCATCCGTTTTGGCTCCCAAGAGGGCACTTTAGCATCTGTTTTGGCTCCCAAGAGGGCACTTTAGCATCCGTTTTGGCTCCCAAGAAGGCACTTTAGCATCTGTTTTGGCTCCCAAGAGGGCACTTTAGCATCCGTTTTGGCTCCCAAGAAGGCACTTTAGCATGCGTTTTGGCTCCCAAGAAGGCACTTTAGCATGCGTTTTGGCTCCCAAGAAGGCACTTTAGCATGCGTTTTGGCTCCCAAGAAGGCACTGTAGCATGCGTTTTGGCTCCAAAGAGGGCATTTTGGCATGCGTTTTGGCTCCCAAGAGGGCACTTTAGCATCCGTTTTGGCTCCCAAGAGGGCACTTTAGCATCCGTTTTGGCTCCCAAGAGGGCACTTTAGCATCCGTTTTGGCTCCCAAGAAGGCACTTTAGCATGCGTTTTGGCTCCCAAGAAGGCACTTTAGCATGCGTTTTGGCTCCCAAGAAGGCACTTTAGCATGCGTTTTGGCTCCCGAGAAGGCACTTTAGCATGCGTTTTGGCTCCCGAGAAGGCACTTTAGCATGCGTTTTGGCTCCCAAGAGGGCACTTTAGCACAAATTTTTGCTCCCAAGAGGGCACTTTAGCACAAATTTTTGCTCCCAAGAGGGCACTTTAGCATGCGTTTTGGCTGTGAAGTCTTCATAGTGAGTTCATGAACACATCAGAAGTGTTTTGAAGTCGATATGTAGAAAAACAAGTTATTAAAAAATAAATGCCTTAAGTATGAATAGAATATATACACTGATTGCTCACTATATCTAAACAACTTGTAAAGTGTTTTCTTGAAACTACAGAGTTAGGGTGACAAATTCAAAATTAGTTAATAAACACATCAAAAGTGGTTTGCTGTTGATAATATGGAAAAACAAGTGAGCTATCAAATAAGAAAGGTCTTAAATAACTACACACTGATTACGTATGCATTTAAAAAGCTTTTCCTTGATAACAAAGGATATGGGAACTCAACAATGAGTTCATGAACCCATCAGAAGTGGTTTGGTGTTGATATCTATAAAAACAAGAGTTATTACGAAATAAAAGCCTTACATATGACTGAATCACATACACTGATTACTTATGCCTTTTTAAAAAACTGAAAACGTTTTCCTTGATAACAAAGGGTGTGGGAACTCAACAATGAGAAGTGGTTTGGTGTTGATATGTAAAAAAGTTATTAAAAAATAACAAATAGAATGAAATATGCACACTGAGTACATATTCTACCTAAAATGATTTTTTTCTGTTAACTAAATGGCTGTGAAAGCTTTATAGTGAGTTCACTAACACACCAGCAGGAGTTGGTGATTGGATGAATCTCCAGTGAGTTATTAGAAATGGGAAAAAAAGCACTTTTGCGACGGTCCCTAAGCGCTCTGGCTGCCGTAAGACACCAAGAAGTATGTTCAGCGCGGTTACTTTGATCTTACGCCAGACTTGCTCATTACGGTGAGTTGATAAAGCCTGTGAAATGTCAGTCTTAGTTTTCTGTACAAAATAATACCACCTTGAGGGAAATTGGTGCGGTTTCGTGACGTTATTACAGTTACTTCGCCGGAAAATAGGCGAATGTCGAATATAAAACCAATTTCAACCCGAGTTACTTCCGTTTACACGGGGCGCGCGTGTCTGCGTCAGACGTTCACGGTGACATCGACCCAATAGGAAATGTGATCTCGGACAAGGCGGGTACACCGAGACTGAAGGTGGGTTAAGACAAAAGACATTTGAAGACGTCGAATGAGACTTGTGAAAAGTGTTTTTAAAATATTTTTATCAACGCTGACCTGCAGAAGGAAGTGAAGCTTTAGAGGTATGTTAAAGGTTCCTGCCGAGCTGCATTTTAAAGGTTCCTGCTGAGCTGTATGTTAAAGGTTCCTGCTGAGCTGTATGTTAAAGGTTCCTGCTGAGCTGTATGTTAAAGGTTCCTGCTGAGCTGTATGTTAAAGGTTCCTGCTGAGCTGTATGTTAAAGGTTCCTGCTGAGCTGTATATGTTAAAGGTTCCTGCTGAGCTGTATGTTAAAGGTTCCTGCTGAGCTGCATGTTAAAGGTTCCTGCCGAGCTGCATGTTAAAGGTTCCTGCTGAGCTGTATGTTAAAGGTTCCTGCTGAGCTGTATATGTTAAAGGTTCCTGCTGAGCTGCATGTTAAAGGTTCCTGCCGAGCTGCATGTTAAAGGTTCCTGCTGAGCTGTATGTTAAAGGTTCCTGCTGAGCTGCATGTTAAAGGTTCCTGCTGAGCTGCATGTTAAAGGTTCCTGCTGAGCTGCATGTTAAAGGTTCCTGCTGAGCTGCATGTTAAAGGTTCCTGCTGAGCTGCATGTTAAAGGTTCCTGCTGAGCTGTTCAGACAAGTTGATGAGGAAGGTCAGACACATGCAGGCTTTGTTCTTTTCTTTTATGTGCCATTGCAGAGAAGCAAAGCCAGTTCAAATGTCACTCCTTAATGCCTTTGTTTGACTCTTTATGGTCCAGAAAATAAAATATTAGGGTTCAGTAGACATGTCAGACCTCAAAGAAAGATTCTAAAGAATGAACAGCAGACCCAGTTTCTCAAGAAATATGATGGTTGTGCTTTGGTCAGGAGTTTAGTTTACTGAATATCTTTAAATATGGAGGACTGAAACTAAAATGAATTAAAATGATTAAAAACAAGCAACAGTCTAGATAAGTTAAAAGATACCGTGCAGATTTCATGCACAGACACATGAGAAAAGAAATGTTTTTAACCTGGATTTAAAAATGTCTCCATTTGGTGACAGTTTAATCTCCACTGGCAGTTTGTTCCACTTGTTTGCAGCATAGCAGCTAAATGCTGCTTCTCCAGGTTTAGTCTGGACTCTGGACTGGACCAGCTGACCTGAGTCCTTGGATCTAAGAGCTCTGCTGGGTTTATATTCTCTGAACATATCACAGATGTATTTTGGGCCTAAACCATTCTGGGATTTGTAAACCATCAGTAGGCTTTTTGGTGTGATGTGTTCAGATCTCTTAGTCCTGGTTAAAACTCTAGCAGCAGCGGTCTGGATGAGCTGCTTTGCGATGGCCCAACCGAGGCTACAAGGCAACAGGTTTCACCCACAGATGGGTTTGGATCACTTTCTCAACAACAACAGATATTGAATTTGGCAAGAAGCTTAGAAAAACTTACACGAGCAGACACACAGTTCTTTCCATGCAGTTCCGAATTATCAGCCGGTCTCTCTCCTCCCGTTTCTGTCTAAAACCATTGAAAGGGCGTCTTTAAGCAGGTCACCGATTACCTCTCACATAACAACCTCCTTGACCCAAACCAATCTGGGTTTAAAAGTGGACACTCCACCGAAACGGCTCTGTTAGCTGTGACAGAAGCCTTAAAAGAAGCCAGAGCAACAGCTAAGTCCTCTGTACCTATCCTGCTCGACTTATCAGCTGCATCTTTCTTCAGGATCTCAGAGACAGTCTTCCTTCTCAGAATATCTAAAGAACCTGTGTGGACAATGCTCCTCATGCCATCTGGATGTGTAGACAGAATGGTCGGCAAGATATCTATCAGTTCCCTGACTGATGTATCAGAAAAAGTTATATTTTCCTTCTTTGTTATTCTGACAAACTGTGTTATAGAGCCCCCAATCAGAATGGTATCTGTTCCATTTTGTGTGGTGTTGATTGCTTCTGTTGTCCTCACCTTGGTTGTGGGATTTGGGCTTCTCCTAATATTCTGGTTTGTCCTTGGCTGAGTTTTGGGGCCATTTCTCTTGAAGGTGTTGTATAGAGGGTGGTGGGTGTTGTCCAGTATGGACAGCAGTCTGCCACTGAACACACTCCTCTGCCTGATGAAGGTGTTGTATAGAGGGTGGTGGGTGTTGTCCAGTATGGACAGCAGCCTGCCACTGAACACACTCCTCTGCCTGATGAAGGCGTTGTGCAGAGGGTGGTGGGTGTTGTCCAGTATGGACAGCAGGCTGTCACTGAACACACTCCTCTGCCTGATGAAGGTGTTGTATAGAGGGTGGTGGGCGTTGTCCAGTATGGACAGCAGCCTGCCACTGAATACACTCCTCTGCCTGATGAAGGTGTTGTGCAGAGGGTGGTGGGTGTTGTCCAGTATGGACAGCAGGCTGCCACTGAACACACTCCTCTGCCTGATGAAGGTGTTGTGCAGAGGGTGGTGGGTGTTGTCCAGTATGGACAGCAGGCTGCCACTGAACACACTCCTCTGCCTGATGAAGGTGTTGTATAGAGGGTGGTGGGCGTTGTCCAGTATGGACAGCAGGCTGCCACTGAACACACTCCTCTGCCTGATGAAGGTGTTGTGCAGAGGGTGGTGGGCGTTGTCCAGTATGGACAGCAGCCTGCCACTGAACACACTCCTCTGCCTGATGAAGGTGTTGTGCAGAGGGTGGTGGGTGTTGTCCAGTATGGACAGCAGGCTGCCACTGAACACACTCCTCTGCCTGATGAAGGTGTTGTGCAGAGGGTGGTGGGTGTTGTCCAGTATGGACAGCAGCCTGCCACTGAACACACTCCTCTGCCTGATGAAGGTGTTGTGCAGAGGGTGGTGGGTGTTGTCCAGTATGGACAGCAGGCTGCCACTGAACACACTCCTCTGCCTGATGAAGGTGTTGTATAGAGGGTGGTGGGCGTTGTCCAGTATGGACAGCAGTCTGCCACTGAACACACTCCTCTGCCTGATGAAGGTGTTGTATAGAGGTTGGTGGGTGTTGTTCAGTATGGACAGCAGCCTGCCACTGAACACACTCCTCTGCCTGATGAAGGTGTTGTGCAGAGGGTGGTGGGCGTTGTCCAGTATGGACAGCAGGCTGTCACTGAACACACTCCTCTGCCTGATGAAGGTGTTGTACAGAGGGTGGTGGGTGTTGTCCAGTATGGACAGCAGTCTGCCACTGAACACACTCCTCTGCCTGATGAAGGTGTTGTATAGAGGGTGGTGGGCGTTGTCCAGTATGGACAGCAGTCTGCCACTGAACACACTCCTCTGCCTGATGAAGGCGTTGTGCAGAGGGTGGTGGGTGTTGTCCAGTATGGACAGCAGCCTGCCACTGAACACACTCCTCTGCCTGATGAAGGTGTTGTATAGAGGGTGGTGGGTGTTGTCCAGTATGGACAGCAGGCTGTCACTGAACACACTCCTCTGCCTGATGAAGGTGTTGTATAGAGGGTGGTGGGTGTTGTCCAGTATGGACAGCAGTCTGCCACTGAACACACTCCTCTGCCTGATGAAGGTGTTGTATAGAGGGTGGTGGGTGTTGTCCAGTATGGACAGCAGCCTGCCACTGAACACACTCCTCTGCCTGATGAAGGGGTTGTATAGAGGGTGGTGGGTGTTGTTCAGTATGGACAGCAGCCTGCCACTGAACACACTCCTCTGCCTGATGAAGGTGTTGTATAGAGGGTGGTGGGTGTCGTCCAGTATGGACAGCAGTCTGCCACTGAACACACTCCTCTGCCTGATGAAGGTGTTGTATAGAGGGTGGTGGGTGTTGTCCAGTATGGACAGCAGCCTGCCACTGAACACACTCCTCTGCCTGATGAAGGGGTTGTATAGAGGGTGGTGGGTGTTGTTCAGTATGGACAGCAGCCTGCCACTGAACACACTCCTCTGCCTGATGAAGGTGTTGTATAGAGGGTGGTGGGTGTTGTCCAGTATGGACAGCAGCCTGCCACTGAACACACTCCTCTGCCTGATGAAGGTGTTGTATAGAGGGTGGTGGGTGTTGTTCAGTATGGACAGCATCCTGCCACTGAACACACCCCTCTGCCTGATGAAGGTGTTGTGCAGAGGGTGGTGGGTGTTGTCCAGTATGGACAGCAGTCTGCCACTGAACACACTCCTCTGCCTGATGAAGGGGTTGTATAGAGGGTGGTGGGTGTTGTTCAGTATGGACAGCAGCCTGCCACTGAACACACTCCTCTGCCTGATGAAGGTGTTGTACAGAGGGTGGTGGGCGTTGTCCAGTATGGACAGCAGTCTGCCACTGAAAACACTCCTCTGCCTGATGAAGGTGTTGTACAGAGGGTGGTGGGTGTTGTCCAGTATGGACAGCAGTCTGCCACTGAACACACTCCTCTGCCTGATGAAGGTGTTGTATAGAGGGTGGTGGGCGTTGTCCAGTATGGACAGCAGTCTGCCACTGAACACACTCCTCTGCCTGATGAAGGCGTTGTGCAGAGGGTGGTGGGTGTTGTCCAGTATGGACAGCAGCCTGCCACTGAACACACTCCTCTGCCTGATGAAGGTGTCGTATAGAGGGTGGTGGGTGTTGTCCAGTATGGACAGCAGTCTGCCACTGAACACACTCCTCTGCCTGATGAAGGTGTTGTATAGAGGGTGGTGGGTGTTGTCCAGTATGGACAGCAGCCTGCCACTGAACACACTCCTCTGCCTGATGAAGGGGTTGTATAGAGGGTGGTGGGTGTTGTTCAGTATGGACAGCAGCCTGCCACTGAACACACTCCTCTGCCTGATGAAGGTGTTGTATAGAGGGTGGTGGGTGTCGTCCAGTATGGACAGCAGCCTGCCACTGAACACACTCCTCTGCCTGATGAAGGTGTTGTATAGAGGGTGGTGGGTGTTGTTCAGTATGGACAGCATCCTGCCACTGAACACACCCCTCTGCCTGATGAAGGTGTTGTGCAGAGGGTGGTGGGTGTTGTCCAGTATGGACAGCAGTCTGCCACTGAACACACTCCTCTGCCTGATGAAGGGGTTGTATAGAGGGTGGTGGGTGTTGTTCAGTATGGACAGCAGCCTGCCACTGAACACACTCCTCTGCCTGATGAAGGTGTTGTACAGAGGGTGGTGGGCGTTGTCCAGTATGGACAGCAGTCTGCCACTGAACACACTCCTCTGCCTGATGAAGGTGTTGTACAGAGGGTGGTGGGTGTTGTCCAGTATGGACAGCATCCTGCCACTGAACACACTCCTCTGCCTGATGAAGGTGTTGTATAGAGGGTGGTGGGCGTTGTCCAGTATGGACAGCAGTCTGCCACTGAACACACTCCTCTGCCTGATGAAGGTGTCGTATAGAGGGTGGTGGGTGTTGTCCAGTATGGACAGCAGTCTGCCACTGAACACACTCCTCTGCCTGATGAAGGTGTTGTATAGAGGGTGGTGGGTGTTGTCCAGTATGGACAGCAGCCTGCCACTGAACACACTCCTCTGCCTGATGAAGGGGTTGTATAGAGGGTGGTGGGTGTTGTTCAGTATGGACAGCAGCCTGCCACTGAACACACTCCTCTGCCTGATGAAGGTGTTGTATAGAGGGTGGTGGGTGTTGTCCAGTATGGACAGCAGCCTGCCACTGAACACACTCCTCTGCCTGATGAAGGTGTTGTATAGAGGGTGGTGGGTGTTGTTCAGTATGGACAGCATCCTGCCACTGAACACACCCCTCTGCCTGATGAAGGTGTTGTGCAGAGGGTGGTGGGTGTTGTCCAGTATGGACAGCAGTCTGCCACTGAACACACTCCTCTGCCTGATGAAGGGGTTGTATAGAGGGTGGTGGGTGTTGTTCAGTATGGACAGCAGCCTGCCACTGAACACACTCCTCTGCCTGATGAAGGTGTTGTACAGAGGGTGGTGGGCGTTGTCCAGTATGGACAGCAGTCTGCCACTGAACACACTCCTCTGCCTGATGAAGGTGTTGTACAGAGGGTGGTGGGTGTTGTCCAGTATGGACAGCAGCCTGCCACTGAACACACTCCTCTGCCTGATGAAGGTGTTGTATAGAGGGTGGTGGGTGTTGTCCAGTATGGACAGCAGCCTGCCACTGAACACACTCCTCTGCCTGATGAAGGTGTTGTATAGAGGGTGGTGGGCGTTGTCCAGTATGGACAGCAGTCTGCCACTGAACACACTCCTCTGCCTGATGAAGGTGTTGTGCAGAGGGTGGTGGGCGTTGTCCAGTATGGACAGCAGCCTGCCACTGAACACACTCCTCTGCCTGATGAAGGTGTTGTATAGAGGGTGGTGGGTGTTGTCCAGTATGGACAGCAGCCTGCCACTGAACACACTCCTCTGCCTGATGAAGGTGTTGTATAGAGGGTGGTGGGCGTTGTCCAGTATGGACAGCAGCCTGGCACTGAACACACTCCTCTGCCTGATGAAGGTGTTGTACAGAGGGTGGTGGGTGTTGTCCAGTATGGACAGCAGTCTGCCACTGAACACACTCCTCTGCCTGATGAAGGTGTTGTATAGAGGGTGGTGGGCGTTGTCCAGTATGGACAGCAGTCTGCCACTGAACACACTCCTCTGCCTGATGAAGGGGTTGTATAGAGGGTGGTGGGTGTTGTCCAGTATGGACAGCATCCTGCCACTGAACACACTCCTCTGCCTGAAGGTGTTGTATAGAGGGTGGTGGGTGTTGTCCAGTATGGACAGCATCCTGCCACTGAACACACTCCTCTGCCTGATGAAGGGGTTGTATAGAGGGTGGTGGGTGTTGTCCAGTATGGACAGCAGCCTGCCACTGAACACACTCCTCTGCCTGATGAAGGTGTTGTATAGAGGGTGGTGGGCGTTGTCCAGTATGGACAGCAGTCTGCCACTGAACACACTCCTCTGCCTGATGAAGGTGTTGTGCAGAGGGTGGTGGGTGTTGTCCAGTATGGACAGCATCCTGCCACTGAACACACTCCTCTGCCTGATGAAGGTGTTGTGCAGAGGGTGGTGGGTGTTGTCCAGTATGGACAGCAGGCTGCCACTGAACACACTCCTCTACCTGATGAAGGTGTTGTACAGAGGGTGGTGGGTGTTGTCCAGTATGGACAGCAGGCTGCCACTGAACACACTCCTCTGCCTGATGAAGGTGTTGTGCAGAGGGTGGTGGGTGTTGTCCAGTATGGACAGCAGCCTGCCACTGAACACACTCCTCTGCCTGATGAAGGTGTTGTACAGAGGGTGGTGGGTGTTGTTCAGTATGGACAGCAGCCTGCCACTGAACACACTCCTCTGCCTGATGAAGGTGTTGTATAGAGGGTGGTGGGTGTTGTCCAGTATGGACAGCAGTCTGCCACTGAACACACTCCTCTGCCTGATGAAGGTGTTGTGCAGAGGGTGGTGGGTGTTGTCCAGTATGGACAGCAGCCTGCCACTGAACACACTCCTCTGCCTGATGAAGGTGTTGTACAGAGGGTGGTGGGTGTTGTTCAGTATGGACAGCAGCCTGCCACTGAACACACTCCTCTGCCTGATGAAGGTGTTGTGCAGAGGGTGGTGGGTGTTGTCCAGTATGGACAGCAGCCTGCCACTGAACACACTCCTCTACCTGATGAAGGTGTTGTGCAGAGGGTGGTGGGTGTTGTCCAGTATGGACAGCAGCCTGCCACTGAACACACTCCTCTGCCTGATTAAGGTGTTGTATAGAGGGTGGTGGGTGTTGTCCAGTATGGACAGCAGTCTGCCACTGAACACATTCCTCTGCCTGATGAAGGTGTTGTATAGAGGGTGGTGGGTGTTGTCCAGTATGGACAGCAGTCTGCCACTGAACACACTCCTCTGCTTGATGAAGGTGTTGTATAGAGGGTGGTGGGTGTTGTCCAGTATGGACAGCAGCCTGCCACTGAACACACTCCTCTGCCTGATGAAGGTGTTGTATAGAGGGTGGTGGGTGTTGTCCAGTATGGACAGCAGCCTGCCACTGAACACACTCCTCTGCCTGATGAAGGTGTTGTACAGAGGGTGGTGGGTGTTGTCCAGTATGGACAGCAGTCTGCCACTGAACACATTCCTCTGCCTGATGAAGGTGTTGTACAGAGGGTGGTGGGTGTTGTCCAGTATGGACAGCAGTCTGCCACTGAACACACTCCTCTGCCTGATGAAGGTGTTGTGCAGAGGGTGGTGGGTGTTGTCCAGTATGGACAGCAGTCTGCCACTGAACACACTCCTCTGCCTGATGAAGGTGTTGTATAGAGGGTGGTGGGTGTTGTCCAGTATGGACAGCAGTCTGCCACTGAACACACTCCTCTGCCTGATGAAGGTGTTGTATAGAGGGTGGTGGGTGTTGTCCAGTATGGACAGCAGCCTGCCACTGAACACACTCCTCTGCCTGATGAAGGTGTTGTGCAGAGGGTGGTGGGTGTTGTCCAGTATGGACAGCAGTCTGCCACTGAACACACTCCTCTGCCTGATGAAGGTGTTGTATAGAGGGTGGTGGGTGTTGTCCAGTATGGACAGCAGTCTGCCACTGAACACACTCCTCTGCCTGATGAAGGTGTTGTATAGAGGGTGGTGGGTGTTGTCCAGTATGGACAGCAGGCTGCCACTGAACACACTCCTCTGCCTGATGAAGGTGTTGTGCAGAGGGTGGTGGGTGTTGTCCAGTATGGACAGCAGGCTGCCACTGAACACACTCCTCTGCCTGATGAAGGTGTTGTGCAGAGGGTGGTGGGTGTTGTCCAGTATGGACAGCAGGCTGCCACTGAAAACACTCCTCTGCCTGATGAAGGTGTTGTGCAGAGGGTGGTGGGTGTTGTCCAGTATGGACAGCAGGCTGCCACTGAACACACTCCTCTGCCTGATGAAGGTGTTGTGCAGAGGGTGGTGGGTGTTGTCCAGTATGGACAGCAGCCTGCCACTGAACACACTCCTCTGCCTGATGAAGGTGTTGTATAGAGGGTGGTGGGTGTTGTCCAGTATGGACAGCAGCCTGCCACTGAACACACTCCTCTGCCTGATGAAGGTGTTGTATAGAGGGTGGTGGGCGTTGTCCAGTATGGACAGCAGGCTGCCACTGAACACACTCCTCTGCCTGATGAAGGTGTTGCGCAGAGGGTGGTGGGTGTTGTCCAGTATGGACAGCAGTTTGTCCAGGGTCCTTCTCTCTTCCACTGTCACCAGAGTCCAGCTCTTTGCCCACGACTGATCCAGCTCTCTTCACCAGTCTGTCCAGTCGGGCAGAGTTCTTGCTGCTGCCTCCCCAGCAAACCACAGCGTAGAAGAGGGCGCTGGCCACCGCCGACTGGTAAAACATCTGCAGCAGTTTTTTTGCAGATGTTTGTATGTCCTGACCACCTCCACACCGACCCCCTCGATGGAAACAGGTTGGACCTGTGGTTTCTTCCTTCTGAAGTCCACCACCATCTCCTTAGTCTTGGAGGTGTTCAGCTGTAGGCGGTTGGACCTGCACCACCCCACACAGTCCCCCTCCCGTCCATCCTTGACCCAGCCAACTATCACAGTGTCATCAGAATATTTCTGCATGTGGCGCTCTGGTGCTGCTAACCACAGTGTCCGACCACTTCAGGCTGACATACTGTGGTCTCTCTGTGAGGTGGTCTGTAATCCATCTCACCAGGTGGGAGTCCACCCTCATCTCTGTCAGCTTGTCTCTCAGCAGGAGGGGCTGGATGGTGTTGAAGGCTCAGCTTCTCACCTTTTGCTACTCCCTTGTAAACAATCCCACACGGCAACCACTGCAACCGAACGACACAGCTGCTGAAAGATTGGCGTGCGCGTCGATCGGGATCGGTGTGCTATTACTTTTGTCTCCCATTACTTGGAAAGGAATTCTGGAAAATTGGGAAAAACTGGGAAAATTTCCAATGGAAAAATGCATTGAAAAGGCCTTAACGAGGCAGTTTTGGGCTCAACTTTAAAACTAATTTTAAAACTGCCATAAAAAACAAACCACACACAGGAGAAGAATCAAAACTAGAACATTTCAGGAAATTTTGATATGGGCATTCCCTACTGCCCATTTCTGCCCTCTTACTGCCTTGCTTTAGTGTGATAGTGCTTGTGTTGTGTTCTGTTTAAAGTCGTTCTGGTTGTGTTTGGGGTGCTGTTGTTAATGAACCACACTCCCTGCTTCCAGAGCGCCCCGCGTCTTTGAACGTTTGAATGATGTCTCTACGATGAAATGTTGCCAAGCAACAAGCCTTCAAAATCAGCATATCAATCCATTAGCTTCAAAATGAGCATAAAGTCAAAGTTTACTTTCTCAAAGACTTTAAATCCCAGCATAATGAGGCTACAATATGTTGTGGTCCAAAGCTTCCCGAATCTTTGAACGTTTGAATGTCTCTACAATAAATTGTTGCCGAGCAACAACCTTCCAAAATCAGCGTCACTCGATTAGCATTAAAATATCAAGTTAAAGTTCAATTTATTAGAAACTTTGAATCCCAGCTTAATGAGTTTACAATATATAGTCCAAATCGTCCCAAGTCTTTAAATGTTTGAACGATGTCTGTACAATAAAGTTTAAATCAGCCTCTTCAAAATCAGCATGTCAATCATTGGCATTAAAATTATGACCAATTTAAAGTGTCATATCTCAAACACCGTAGTAGCCAGCATAACGAGACGCTAATATGTTGTAGTCCAAAGCGTCCCGTGTGAACATTTGAACGATGTCTCTACCTTATAGTGGGGCCGAGCAAAAGTCCTCAAAGATTCGACATAATAACCTCATAGCATCAGCTAATAGAGCACAAAAACATAGTGAGTTCATGTCTACGAGATGTAACATTAGCATTTTAGGCTTCCCTGCAAAATGCTAATGATGCTAGTATGTTAGCATTTTAGCATGATGTTAGCATCTGCTGGTTCTGTCTAAGTTGGTTCTGGTTATGTCTGAGGTGGCTCAGCCGGAAGCGGCCAACGGGGCGAGGCTTATATGTATAGCAACTAGCAAATATATATAATAATCCACCCATACATCGGTTCCCTCTTTCACCATGGATCGTACTCTGGGCAGCCTTCTTTGTGTTTCTTTGTGTTTGTGCTCTTTCCGCCAGATCGGCCCTAATTGGCTGTCGTCGCGTCGCATCACTGCTCATTTGCATAAAGTTGAGCCTTTCTCAACTCTTGAAGCCCACGAAGCTCATGAAGCCGGCTGCTCATCGACGCCAGCTTACATTGAAAATGAATGGCAGCTGGCTGTTCACGACGCTTTTGGTGTGAGCCCCCAGTTAGGCTCCCCCTTGGGAATGCATAGGATTTGTGTTGCCATAGTAACAAGCCTCATGTTAACGGTTGGGCAAATTTAACGGTAAATTTCTAAAAACCGTAATAGCCAGCATAGAGAGACCGAAATATGTTGTAGTACAACGTGTCCGGGGTTGGGGAACATTTTAATGATTTTTCTACACTGACCTGTTTTTTTATTTAAAGTTAGCTATCGCAAAAACCTAGCGTAATGAGGCTTAATAACCATTTAGTACGAAGCGACCCAAGTGTTTGAACACACGAATGATGTCTCTACGATAAAGTCCGGCCAGGCAATAAGTGTCCAAATTTCTTCGCTTCCTGGCATCTACCGTTACCATGGTAACGCTTTTGATTGAGAACAGTAAGGCCCATAGAACCACGATGGAGACGCACGTACTCATGTATGCATTGCGTGGGTTGCGAGTTGCGGTTCGGGCCGAAATAACAGATACATTTTTTTAATTTTCGTGGTAACAAAATGTTCAGAATCCTAATAGAAATGCATTGTGATGACTGGACAAAAAAAAAACTATTTAATCACAGCTTTATGAGATTTAAATATGTTGTAGTCCACAGTGGGGCGAGTCGTGGAATATATTAATGATGTCTCTACGACAACCTGTTGCCTAGCAACAAGCGTCCAAAGTCAAAATTACGTTTTTTAAAAATTCGAAGAATTCAAAATTTCAAAAAGCGTAATAATTCGCATAATGAGGTTGAACGGGCGCTTAGTACCCATCAGCCTGAGTCTGTGAAAGTTTGAACGATGTCTCTACGATAAAGTATAACCGAGATAGATTTGTTACTATTGACTGATCATATTCAAACATAATTAGTGGTTGTTTCATAGATCTGGTACATGGCTCAATTTTAAAATCTCCATGGTTCTGATACATATCCTTTCAAAATGAATAAACTAGGTAATAAAGATAAAAAGTACTTTGGAAAAGATGACATTTCACAAAACTGGTAAGTGCTGACAGTGCTTAGAGTCCAATAATGGTAAAAATGAAATGGCAACTTGTTGATCTGTTTTCAAAGGCAGAACCAACCTTGTAAAGTTAGCATCAATCACGTAAGTAACCTAGCGAAGCTAACACAAACTTTTCTCTCCAAAAATGTATTATTATTATTCAAAAGTAATCAAAGCACTTTCAGTTGTCAACCCCACAGCTCAAAAGCATTATTGACATGAAAATACATCCCATACAACATACGTTTACTTCGATATTTACCATGCAATAGCTCACACTGTACCATACGAAACTATGACAGCTTGCGCTTTGGTTGGAACCGTTGGAACTATTGAGGCTTACGTGAACCACGTGACAGCTCTAGCGGCGACGTCAAAGTGTGTCGTCACTCTGTATTTACTCTATAACTCTGGGCAGAAGCACCGGCCTGAGCGGTGAGTCTGCCACAGCGTGCTTGTGGCACCACTAATGAAAAAAACAAACCCCAAAAGCCACATTTGGAACTATTTGGGGTTTAAACAAGTCACAGACGGTAAAGCAATAGACGATGGCCGTCCACTGTGCAGACGCTGCCACCAGCTATAGGAGCCAAAGAGGCAACACATCTAAACCTCATAAAACACCTGCAGTGTCGTCACCCAGATTTATATGTTCAATACCAGGTTAGTATTTCCTGTTTATTTTCTAATTGGCTAATATTAGGCCATGTGCTCCGTGTACAGGCTGAAGAATGAAGAGTTAAAAGATGTTAAAGCACCCAGAAAATACATAAAAATATAGTTTTCACAGGGAATCAGTTCCTGTTTATTGCATTTTGTCCTCTATGGTTTATTATGTTGGAGAAGAAGCATTATTGTCAAAGAGATTTTTTAAAAAGACAGTGGATTTGTTATCCTAGGTCCATAATTTATATTAGTATTATGTTTATCGTGCACATAACAACATACGTAATTAATAAGTATTTATAACTTGTACAAATACATTGCAGTTCATAAAAAAAATAATAATAAAAAAAGGTTATCGCGATAATACCCGGAACACTTACAGTCAGCCAGAACATACTAAACATACTAGAACTATACTAACTGTGCCAACATATGACATCTGAGGGTGACCTGGGGTGCACTGGGAGTATTAGTGGTTACAATGGTTTGAATTTTAGGACTGATTGGTGAGTATCATAGATCACAGGAGTTGTTCATGTTATTTCTTTTTTATAATCTGGATAAAGTATGCACATAAACTTAAGAATGGTGGTGCTGGATGTAGATAATTAGTTCAATATGATAGCCTAAAATAAGACTCAGTTTCAGGCTGATCATGTCTCCACATGCCTGCACTGTCTCGTTTGTAAAAGCAAAAACGTTTTTTTCTTTTCAGCGAGTCTCCCTGATGGCTGCCAATGACTGCTATCTACCTATACCGATCAAATTTCTACACACAAGTGAAAATTCCTTCTACTTTCAAGGTAAATGTGATTTCACAAGTTCTTAAGTTTAGAAATGTAAGTAAGAAATGTACTCTCTTGTTTATAATGTCTCTGTTCCCTTTTCCAATGTTTGCATATGAATCTTGGAAATCTTCTCCCTCTGCTACATGTGTGAAGAGGTTGAAACAGGATCAGGTAACCCTTTCTAAACTTATGCATTTATACAATGCATTCATACACCGTTTGTTACATGTTTTTGTTCTATGATCTCCTTTAATTGATGGGTACATAAGTAGAGATAGGACACATGGCACTCATGGTGTTTATTTTAACAGGTTTTTTTCTCACAAATACAGATCTAGAGGAGGATGTTTTCGAGATTTCGCCACATGAACCCTTGACATTTTGGATCCAAAGCAGGGAACAAAAATTCCTGATTATGACTGAAAAGAATTTGCAAGTCTGCAACTTGGATGTTCTGGGACGAAAGCAGCCCGGTAACATACTTTGATGGTTTTATTTAGCCTTCAAGATTTATTTCACGTATGTGGCTTTATACTGTATACTTTTATTCCAGTTTTTTATTCCAGTTTGAAAATAGCGTATTTATCTGCTTACTTTGTTTTGTTTTTCACATGATATTTTATTACCTGCGATGAGATTGTATCATATCTCATTTCCAACCTGAAATACCCCACCATTAACTACAGTGATGGATTGCATATTTTGACATAAATCTTGCCATCACGTCTGTGATTGGATTTTTACGAGCCTCTGGCAGGCAGGCTGCTGAAGCAGACTATGTCAAACAGTCAGACGCTGCACGCCTGACATTGCCTCACTTTTCTGTGGGGACTCACTGCCTCATTTGTGGCAAGTTAACAAGTGAGTTATGTACAAACAGCCTGTTTTAATATTCTTTACTACAGCATAATATCCAAAACACTTCCAAACATCGCTTTTCAGATGCTCCTTGTCCATAATACTGTATTTTAAGATATTGTAAACATGATTGTCACAACTGTCGGGATAATAGAGCGTCCTCTGCTGGATCAAAATGGCAATCTTTTTCCGACACTAAATATTTCAGTGGAATGGGTCGTTGCAGTTCACACTTTGCCTATGTTTGAAAATATGTGAATGAAAAGTTACTGCCCTACATACAGTACTGTCATCTAAACTGCCTTTTCCTTTGGTTTTCTATTCTCATATTTTCCTATTAGAGTGCAAATTCCACATCCAGATTTATCATGACTCCTCCTCAGACTTAAAGGTGGGGAGGCCAGTCATGCTATATTCCAATAAAGATATCCAGAAGATGGTGGTATGCTGCCGTGATGAAAAAGAAGTTTATCCTGAGCCCATGGTGAGTACAATACAGTTATTTATCGTATAGTTGGCACCAGACTTGTCGGTTTATCTGATGCTGACATCACTCATTCAGTTATTGGATATCGGATGGATGTCACACAGACTGTGTTGGAGAATAAAGGAGCTCAGACCAGATATTGACTGAGTGGACACAGAGCTGCACCATGATTGTGTGTTAGAGCGGAGCTTTGAACAGAATTGAATGTAAAGTGTTGTAAACAACTCGAGGGACTTAAATAATACAGTCCAATTAATTTTTTCCCCCCTTGTCCTGTCCAGCATCATGGCAGCAGAATTGTAGTCTGAATACCTTTTATGCCAAACAGATCTGCTTTGCCAATGGAAGCTTTATGAATCCCCTTGATGCCCATCAACTGCACATTTATTTATTTTTGTTACAATATTTAACATGTAATAGTGCTGAACAGGGGGACAGGGAAAGAGGAAGAGCAAAGAAAAAGAACAGAAATAGAAAGAAAAACCAGACAACCAGCTGCTACACGACAATGGACAAAACAGACGACAATCCACGGCCTCTGAGGGGAATACAGCCTTAGCACCTCCAGGAGCACCTGAAAGCAGACAAGCAGAGAAAAAACAAACACACAAACAAAAACAAGCACAAGTAGCGGCAATCGCATACAACACAGCTGTGCCTGTGGCGACTGTGGAAAGGAACGACTCCCTTTTAACAGGAAGAAACCTCTGGCAGAACCAGAACCAGGAAGAAACCTCTGGCAGAACCAGAACCAGGAAGAAACCTCTGGCAGAACCAGACTCAGGAAGAAACCTCTGGCAGAACCAGAACCAGGAAGGGTGGCCATCCGCCTCGACCAGCTGGGGTTTGAGAAGACAGAAAAGAGGGAAAAGAGGGGGGAAAAACACCATAACGCCATTCAAAGGATATCTGTTGGAACAGGGAAACACAAGTTAATAACCACAATAATGTCACATGTAGATAAAATCATTTGAGAAATTAAACAGGGGGAAACAGAGAGCAAAGTGAGGAAAGGTGTGACAGATGAGGTCCCCCAGCAGTCTAAGCCTATAGCAGCTTAACTATGGGATGTTTCAGGATTACCTGAGCCATCCCTAACTATAAGCTTTATCAGAAAGAAAAGTTTTCAGCCTAATCTTAAAAGTGGAAAGAGTGTCTGCTTCCCGGACATTTACTGGCAGCTTATTCCACAGAGAGGGGCCTGATAACTGAAGGCTCTACCTCCCATTCTACTTTTAGAAACTCTGGGAACAACAAGTAAACCTGCAGTTTGGGAGCAAAGTGCTCTGTTAGGAAAATATCTTACAATGAGATCTTTAAGATATGATGTAGCTCGGTCATTAAGAGCTTTATATGTGAGGAGAAGAATCTTAAATTCTATTCTGAATTTAACAGGGAGCCAATGAAGAGAAGCTAAAACTGGAGAAACATGATCTCTCCTGTTAGTTCTCATCAGAACTAACAGAACTAACTAACTAATTATGGTAAAAAATAACTCCAAGCAGGGCCATATACAGGGCCCAAAAAATAATAATGTATGTAATGTAATAATAATAATAATAATGTCTTTTAGGCTTATTTGTTTTGTTTGTTATCAGAGAACATCAGCCTCATCCTAAATGAGTTTGCATATGAGTTACATTGTAAAACTGGAGAATGAATTTCATCAAGTCCTGGATCAGGAACAAAAAGAAATGAACAGTCCTGGGACAGAGGGATAATATATACAAATGCTTCATATTTCCTTCAGTATTTAAAATAGATACCCAAGCCCATCCATCCATCCATCATCTGCCACTTATCCGGGGGTCGGGTCGCGGGGGCAGCAGCTTTAACAGAGCTGTCCCCGGCCACTTCCTCCAGCTCTTCCGGGGGGACCCAGAGGAGTTCCCAGGCCAGCCAAAAGACATAGTCTCTCCAACGTGTCCTGGGTCTTCCCCGGGGTCTCCTCCCAGTGGGATGTGCCCGGAACACCTCCCCAGGGAGGCGTCCAGGAGGCATCCTAACCAGATGCCCGAGCCACCTCATCTGACTCCTCTCAAGGCGGAGGAGCAGCGGTTCTACTCCAAGCCCCTCCCGGATGACTGAGCTTCTCACCCTATCTCTAAGGGAGGCCCAGACACCCTGCGGAGGAAACCCATTTCGGCCGCTTGTATTCGCGATCTTGTTCTTTCGGTCACTTCCCACAACTCGTGACCATAGGTGAGGATGGGAACGTAGATTGACCAGTAAATAGAGAGCTTCGCCTTCTGGCTCAGCTCCTTCTTCACAACGACGGGTCGGTGCAGAGCCCGCAACACTGCAGACGCTGCACCGATCCACCCATCAATCTCCCGCTCCATTCGTCCCTCACTGTGAACAAGACCCCGAGATACTTGAACTCCTCCACTTGGGGAAGGATCTCATTCCCGACCCGGAGAGAGCATTCCACCCTCTTCCGGCTGAGAACCATAGTCTCGGATTTGGAGGTGCTGATTCTCATCCCAGCCACTTCACACTTGGCTGCAAATCGTTCCAGTGAGAGCTGAAGGTCACGGTCCAACGACCCTAGCAGAACTACATCATCCGAAAAAAAAAACAATTCTGAGGTGGCCAAATCGGACACCCTCGACGCCCTGACTGCACCTAGAAATTCTGTCCATAAAAATTATGAACAGAATCGGTGACAAAGGGCAGCCCTGACGGAGTCCACCCCTCACCGGAAACACTTCCGACTTACTGCCAGCAATGCAGACCAAACTCTGACATCTCATATAGAGACCGAACAGCCCCTATCAAGGGGTCCGGCACTCCATACTCCCAGAGCACCCCCCACAGGACTCCATGAGGGACACAGTCGAATGCTTTCTCCAAGTCCACAAAACACATGTAGACTGGTTGGGCGAACTCCCATGCACCCTCCAGGATCCTGCTGAGGGTATAGAGCTGGTCCACTATTGCACGGCCAGGACGAAAACCACACTGCACCTCCTGAATCCGAGGCTCGACTGTCCAACGGATCCTCCTCTCCAGTACCCCCGAATAGACCTTACCAGGGAGGCTGAGGAGTGTGATTCCCCCTGTAGTTGGAACACACCCTCTGGTCCCTCTTTTTAAAAAGGGGGACCACCACCCCGATCTGCCAGTCCGGAGGCACTGTCCCAGATGTCCACGCGATGCTGCAGAGGCGTGTCAGCCAAGACAGCCCTACAACATCCAGAGCCCTGAGAAACTCAGGACAGACCTCATCCACCCCCGGATACCCAAGAGAATACCCAAGCCCTATTACACTATTATGTTGATGACAGTGCCTAATCTGTTCACTCTTCTTAAGGAAGCCAGCTTTTGAACACATTTCTATCATAATCTTACACAATGCTTCAGTTATCATGCATTATACATCTGAATTTTAAAACGTATACAGGTCTGGCATAGTCTCTTCCTTTTATAGCACCTGCTCTCCCTCTATCACTGCTCCTCTTCTTACTGCTTGGCCCAAAGATGAGCTTGGTTTGGCTCAGCCTTTTTGTCCCTATCCTGTTTTCCCTTTAGTGAAGAATATAAACACAGTCGGATACTAAACTGATAGAAATGAAAACATTACACCATTTCAACATCGTGTTTTCAGATGTGTCAGAAATCTTTAAAAACCTTGAGGGTGGTGCAGAGCTTTTGAATTTTGAGGTAAAAATGGGGCATTCTGAGGCATTTTGAAGGATCATTATGGTGACTCGTGAAGTAAGTTGGGCAAGTTACCACAGAAAGTTCTTAATTATTATTATTATTTTGAAAATTAACCGGATGTTTTATTTTGTTGCTGCACACGACTTCCTGTCCCGCACGATCTGCTCTGTGCCGTGTTGCTGTGTTGTGCTCCAGCGTCCGGCAGAAATATATAACAGGTTCAGCATCCAACATTGAGAAATCAACACAGAATAAACGTGTAATTTTCAATCGAAGACGTCGCTGACAAAATGTTATTGATGACGCGCAGCACGTATGCCCAAACTGAGCCACTGTTTTATTAAACAGTTGCGCTACTCTTGGCTCTTCAAATAGAAAATCTCCACAATTTAAACAAAAAAAATAAAATGAAATACTGAGGACACGACCTCGGTGTCCTCAATGGTAGTTACGGCCTTGACTCCAAGGTTCCTCACTGTAGAACTAGAAGCCTAGGAAATATCATGTAGAGTAATTATATAACTAGACAATTTCTCCCTGAAGCGCTCAGGTCCAAAGAGAACAACTTCAGTTTTGTCTGAATTTAGAAGCAGACAGTTCTGAGTCATCCAGGGGCCTCGTGTACAAAGAGTTGCGTGAATTTCCTACTGAAACATTGCGTACGCTCAAACCAAAATGCCCTCCAACGTACAAAAATATCCGGATGTATCAATGTGTGAGCACGGATGAATCCAAGCACATTTCCTTTGTACATCTCAATCAACGTGGAATTGAGCGCACATGTCGGAGTACCCGACTCCTCCCTGTCCACGCCCCTACTTAAATATGCAAATCATATTTAAATGAGCCCTTCACCTGCGATTCCCCTCTCTGCACGATCAGAAAATAAAGAAAAAAGTGAGTAAGACGGGAAAAAGAAGAACTTAATGGAAAGTGAGCTGGAGGTGCTACTTTCTGAAGTGGAGGCGTGCAAAAATGTGCTCTTTGGCACGCCGTCCTACGATATAAGCAGCAAACGTAAGAGGAGTGGGTGGGAGAGCGTGAGCGAGGCCTTTAATGCTGAGGAGTTGAACAGAGAGTCGACACAACTATGGGTGACACTGCTCTCTCAGGGATGGTGGGTGTGGGAGACTCTGATTACCCCCAAGGTAAATACCTACATTTGTGTAACTCACAACAAACGTGTTCATACAGTAATCTATAGAGCAGAAGTGCGCCAGGGAAAAGGTGAGACTCAGTGAGACATTTCACAAGCACACAGAGACGATCAGGGGCTTGTTAGAAAGTTTAACCAACAAAAAAACAGCAAGTTACTAACTTTAATCACCAACTATGATGCTATGAAGACGGGATATAAATTAGGGGCCCACATGCTCAATGCACTTCATGGGGAATAATATTAGGACAATTACACGGATAAAGTTACTCACCAAGAAGCCACCCATTGCGCACAGTGCCAGCTTGTAGTCTGTTCCCAACAATGCTGTTACTCAGAATGTATGAGTCATGCGTTGAACCAGGACACCCCCACAATGTTAGTTAAGTGCATTTGCGCATCACATATGATCTGTACATTGATGGAATTGAATTGCTTCCTGTTGACATACACAAATTCATCATGTGATGGCGCTTTTATAGCAATGTGTGTGCAGTCGTTAGCTCCGATTACATTAGGAAAACCGGCTGTCGCTGCAAATTGCGCTTTAATGTTGGCCTGTTCAGCTGCATTGTATGAGAATTTGATATACCTGGCTGAGATGCGGATAATCCCGTCCCACACGGCTGGCATGGCTCAGCTCAGGGTCGACTGGCACAGTCCCTTTGAAATGCCCCGGTTGCCAGGAACCCCAACGTGGTCATCACCTGTATGGGAACAGGCAGCGCGTGGCTCCTCGCTGTGTTGCGCTCCGACGCAGCTCTGCGCATAGCTCCAGGAGGATTGCCTTCGGGAACCTAAAGCGGCTGATGAGCCACTTGTCCTCATGTGCCAACAAATTATGTCTGTCTCTAAATACACGCTCTCTCCTTATTGCACCATTTCATATGTCTTCCAACACCGCTAAAGCAGCCATTGTTTTTAATAGTATGCATTGCACCACTTTGCGCATACTTTTATATTTACTCTAACTGTAATTGCAGACACATGGGTGTGTTAATTGTTTATCAGTGATAATTGTTCATGTCTCTCAGATGTGCACGTCGCTCATTCTGAGAACAAATTGTGTTTAAATTTATTCATTATAACAGTTTCCCAACATCACCTGTAAGTGTCGCCAAAGAAACAACCGCTGTAGAAAAGTGCGTACGACAGCCCTGAAATTTGCGTGAGGCACCGCACATTTCCACGGTCATTTCGCTCTTGATACATCTGATCGTTGACGTGAAAAAGTTTGTACGCCACTTTTTTGTGCGTACGTACCCTTTGTACATGAGGCCCCAGGTCTTTGTCTTTAAGACAGGCTTGTAGTCTGACCAACTTATTGGTTTCATCTGGTTTCATAGATAAGTACAGCTGAGTATCATCAGCATAACAATGGAACTTTATGCCATGCTGTCTGATAATGTTACCTAATGGAAGCATGTATAAAGTAAAAAGAATCGGTCCAAGTACAGAACCCTGAGGAACTCCATGACTTTCTCCAATGTGTGAGGAAGAGTCTTCATTTACAAGAACAAACTGGAATCTATCAGATAAATATGACTTAAACCAGCCTAATGCAGTTCCTTTAATCCCAATAACATGTTCAAGTCTCTGTAACAGAATGCTGTGATCGATCGTATCAAATGCAGCACTGAGATCCAACAGGACAAGCACAGACACAAGTCCGCTATCAGAGGCTAAGAGGAGATCATTGGTAACTTTCACCAGTGCTGTTTCTGTGCTATGATGCACTCTGAATCCTGACTGAAACTCTTCAAACAGATTATTTCTATATAAATGATCACAAAGTTGAACTGCAACTATTTTTTCAAGAACTTTAGAGAAAAAAAGGGAGATTGGATATAGGTCGATAATTAGCCAACACTTCTGAATCAAGAGTAGGTTTTTTAAGTAAAGGTTTAATTACAGCAACCTTAAAAGTCTGAGGAACATATCCTGTCAACAAAGACCGATTGATCAAATCCAATATGGAAGTGTCAATTAAGGGGAAAACCTCCTTGAACAGTCTGGTTGGGATTGGGTCTAAAATACAAGTTGATGGTTTAGAAGAGACTATTGCTGTTGTTAGCTCAGAGAGATCAACTGGGCAGAAGCCGTCTAAATACAAATCAGGTTCTAAAGATACTTCTAAAGCTGCTCTACTTGATGATACATCAGTGATAATAGTGGGAAGGATTCCATTAATCTTCTCTCTGATAGAAACAATTTTATTGATGAAGAATCTCATGAAATCATCACTGTTGAGAGTTAAAGGAATACATGGCTCAACAGAGCTCAGACTCTTTGTCAGCCTGGCAACAGTGCTGAAAAGAAACCTGGGATTATTCTTATTCTCTTCTATCAATAATGAATAATAAGCAGTTCTAGCTTTACGAAGTGCTTTCTTATACGTTATTAAACTATCTTTCCAGACTAATTGAGACTCTTCTAAATTAGAGGAACGCCAATGTCTCTCCAGCTTTCTTGCAGTCTGCTTTAAAGCAGCTGTGAATTATACCAAGGAGCCAACCTCTTCTGACTGATTACCTTCCTTTTCAGAGGGGCAACATTGTCCAGTGTTGTACGCATTGAAGCTATAGTGCTGTCAACAAGAGAGTCAAGTTCTACTGGAGTAAAGTTTAGGGGGTCTGTGCAGGTGTGGTGCACTTCGCACCATGACCGTTGCTTACTGAACACCATAGACTTGAGATTGATTTAGAGACGGTGCCTGAAGGTTTGCAATTCCGTTGAACTTTTTTCAAGTGCTTAAATCATCAATTTAATAGTCTTAATGTTTTCCATTTCAGTTACACTGTTGGATAGAAATTCATACACACTAAGTTTCAACTCCATATTTACTGAAGCATTTCTGTTGCACGTGAACCCCAACACATTGTGGATTTCCTGTCAGTAAGCATTCTGCGGCAGAGGTACAGGTGTGTTGAGCATGACTGGATGCTTGCAGTCACACAGCACTTCATGTTTGCCTGTAATGAACTTTCAACAAAACAACAGTGTTTTTCTCTGCTAACACATGACTGTGCTTTGGATGGTTTGCTCTGCAGCCTCTGACCTGTAGGAATGCCATGATGATGAAAAGAGAACCGTTAAGTTGTGAATGGCTTGTAAACAAGGTTTAAGGAGGGTGACAAACTTATGGAAAGCTTCTGAAACCTGTCGTGCTGCACTGCCATTTATTGTGGGTTTAAGAGCAAAAAGTAGAACAGCATGAACACAGACGAAAAAAAATGATTTAGTAAGCTGTCAAACAGTGGTAATCTGTAAGACTTGATCAGAATCATAGCCGTTTACTTGAAGCATGTCCTCGTGCTTGAATTTAGTCCGAAATGGAGATCAAAAGCTACTCTCCCACATTTTTAAAAAGAAAATGGATGTTCACAGCCCAATCAACTAAATACAAAAACTACAATTAAACACAGTACATACATCAATGTATTATTGTCAAAATGATATATTTATAAGAATTTACATAGAACACCTTGAATTTTACAATCAGCCTGGACAAGATTTCTCCCACCACAGCGTGTGGGTCCTCCTGAGTGTCCCAGTCCATAGTCACTTTCATTTACTCCAGAGCAGAGCAACAGCTTTGCAGATGCCCACGTCATTGTAGTTGAAGTAGCAAAGGCCGGCAAAAGTGACCGTGGACAAGAGGAAGAGACTTGCGTTGGCAATCTTGATCTTTGTATCCCCATGAACGTAGTCTGTTAACACCTGACCGAGACCCCTGCAAAACAAGAACAATTCACAGTCAAAGACGGGCAGAGCCGAATGTTTAAATGAGCCACTGAGTTCCACCTATGGTAACGGGCCTCCCTGGCAGCGGCAGCATACGCCAACATTTAGGGGCTTTTTTGGGGGGTGGTTGCCACTACAAAAATTTAACTGGAGACACAACAAAGAGTCGGTCACGATTCATACGATGTGCCAAAACAAGCCTGATTCTTATCAATTCTGTTGTCCACTGTACCCAGTATCTTCCAACAGCATCCTGGTGCCAGACACCACGGGAAACCCAAGAGGTCCATGATGCAATAGATCGGCGTTGCTCTGGTACTACAAGGAGGACTTTATAAAAATAAAAGGCACGTGGTTTTAATCCATTAAAACACACACAGTACAGTAGCACTGTTGACTGTCCCACTGATGGTTTTTATTATTGGGATCGCTACCTGCAGCTGTTAGAAACTAGATTCCCATTAAGAGCTGTGTAAAACCACCTGGTTTGCTACTTCTCCTGAGCTAAGTGAAAGACCTTACTGTCTCATTGATTTATCAGCTTGGCATTCATTTCCAGCATTCCTTAGAGCTATAAAATCCTATTAGTCACATATTTTTCAAAAGGGGAAGTTGTCCAGTTTTCTCATGCTTTTAACTATGCCGATGACGTTGCTGCAGGAAAGTGGAGCATTCGTTCTAAACCCTTAGATTCCTTCCTGTCTGGAAAGCTGTTGCTTAACATGACTTATGACTGGGATTTGTGGCGCACACCTGCCATGCCTTTCTGTTTGCGGTCTGACTGATGGAGGAGTGCATCGTTATGACGCTGAGCTAAAACCACCTTCTGAAGTCTGCAAAAAGAGCTGGAACAAACCAAGGCTAAATTAACATTTGTTGACAGCAACGGTTAGACTCCCACCCCTACAAAACCATCATGGCAAAATGTTTCCAATTAGGGTCAGTGAACAAGCTAAACCCCTGTACCGAGTGAAGACCTTTGGAACACAAGCTGGTAGAGGGCTCAAACAATATTCTTGATCTTTTTAATCACAATCTGCTGAGGTCAAGTCCACAGAAGTGAGAATGACTGCACTTGACATGTGTGACTATAGTAATGCCCCCATATGGGCAACGACCATCAACCTCATGTGATGAAGAAATTTGCCCCTCAGGTTTTCTCCAGAAATAGTGATGAAAAACTGAACAATGCAGCTTCTATAAATGTAGGATTTCTATGCAGACCAAACTGAGTGGAGTAACAGTAGTTAGTCTGGCGTTCCTTCAGCTCATGTTTTCTAGGTAACTGCAAGTAAACAAGGATAAATATGTCCTTTGAAACAAGGAGTGGCTCAGCCCGTTCATTAAAAAAGCAACGTGGACAGGTTTGTGTTGCCTCCTCTTACCAGTGTCCATGCAGGGTCAAGGCAGCAGCCAGAGAGTAGTCGATAGCAGGGCCGGGACTATAATATGCGACGGGGCCCATGGCCAGCAGCAGGATGCTCAGCACTCGCTCAGCTGTCCAGTGCAGAGAGGCGGCTTTAGAGTCTGAGCCCGCTGTAGAACAAGACAAAGTGTTGATTATCAGAGATTATCTGTGTGATGATCTCATTTTATGTGGCTAATCTATACTCAAAGTAATAATTCATTTTCAAAGGAGGCAGTCTCCACCGCGCTCCATCCGCACCGCGCTCAGTCCGCACCGCGCTCAGTCCCCACCGCGCTCAGTCCGCACCGCGCTCAGTCCCCACCGCGCTCAGTCCCCACCGCGCTCAGTCCGCACCGCGCTCAGTCCCCACCGCGCTCAGTCCGCACCGCGCTCAGTCCCCACCGCGCTCAGTCCGCACCGCGCTCAGTCCGCACCGCGCTCAGTCCGCACCGCGCTCAGTCCGCACCGCGCTCAGTCCGCACCGCGCTCAGTCCCCACCGCGCTCAGTCCGCACCGCGCTCAGTCCGCACCGCGCTCAGTCCGCACCGCGCTCAGTCCGCACCGCGCTCCGTCCGCACCGCGCTCAGTCCGCACCGCTCTCAGTCCGCACCGCGCTCCGTCCGCACCGCGCTCCGTCCCCACCGCTCTCAGTCCCCACCGCGCTCAGTCCGCACCGCGCTCAGTCCCCACCGCGCTCAGTCCCCACCGCGCTCAGTCCGCACCGCGCTCAGTCCGCACCGCGCTCAGTCCGCACCGCGCTCAGTCCGCACCGCGCTCAGTCCGCACCGCGCTCAGTCCGCACCGCGCTCCGTCCGCACCGCGCTCCGTCCCCACCGCGCTCAGTCCCCACCGCGCTCAGTCCGCACCGCGCTCAGTCCGCACCGCGCTCCGTCCGCACCGCGCTCAGTCCGCACCGCGCTCAGTCCCCACCGCGCTCAGTCCCCACCGCGCTCAGTCCCCACCGCGCTCAGTCCGCACCGCGCTCAGTCCCCACCGCGCTCAGTCCGCACCGCGCTCAGTCCCCACCGCGCTCAGTCCCCACCGCGCTCAGTCCGCACCGCGCTCAGTCCGCACCGCGCTCAGTCCGCACCGCGCTCAGTCCGCACCGCGCTCAGTCCGCACCGCGCTCAGTCCGCACCGCGCTCAGTCCGCACCGCGCTCAGTCCGCACCGCTCTCAGTCCGCACCGCGCTCCGTCCGCACCGCGCTCCGTCCGCACCGCGCTCAGTCCGCACCGCGCTCAGTCCCCACCGCGCTCAGTCCCCACCGCGCTCAGTCCCCACCGCGCTCAGTCCCCACCGCGCTCAGTCCGCACCGCGCTCAGTCCGCACCGCGCTCAGTCCGCACCGCGCTCAGTCCGCACCGCGCTCAGTCCGCACCGCTCTCAGTCCGCACCGCTCTCAGTCCCCACCGCGCTCAGTCCGCACCGCGCTCCGTCCGCACCGCGCTCAGTCCGCACCGCGCTCAGTCCCCACCGCGCTCAGTCCGCACCGCGCTCAGTCCGCACCGCGCTCAGTCCGCACCGCGCTCAGTCCCCACCGCGCTCAGTCCCCACCGCGCTCAGTCCCCACCGCGCTCAGTCCCCACCGCGCTCAGTCCGCACCGCGCTCAGTCCGCACCGCGCTCAGTCCGCACCGCGCTCAGTCCGCACCGCGCTCAGTCCGCACCGCTCTCAGTCCGCACCGCTCTCAGTCCCCACCGCGCTCAGTCCGCACCGCGCTCCGTCCGCACCGCGCTCAGTCCGCACCGCGCTCAGTCCCCACCGCGCTCAGTCCGCACCGCGCTCAGTCCGCACCGCGCTCAGTCCGCACCGCGCTCAGTCCCCACCGCGCTCAGTCCCCACCGCGCTCAGTCCCCACCGCGCTCAGTCCCCACCGCGCTCAGTCCCCACCGCGCTCAGTCCGCACCGCGCTCAGTCCGCACCGCGCTCAGTCCGCACCGCGCTCAGTCCGCACCGCGCTCAGTCCGCACCGCGCTCGGTCTCCACCGCGCTCGGTCTCCACCGCGCTCGGTCCCCGCCGCACTCAGTCCGCACCGCGCTCAGTCTTAAACAGGCTGGGTCGCAGGCAGTGGGCTCCTGAGCACGGATGGCTCCGCAGCCTTCTATAGCGTCATACTCATTGTGTGTTCTGGTTTGGATTTGAGGTGTTTCTGCAAACTGAGGAAACCAGCTGCTGTGATTTTAAAGTTAAATCTTTTTCCAGTCTTGCTTTACACTTGAGCAGAATATAAAATCTAAGTCTGAAAAATCCATTTTCATCAGTTTATACAGATATTAACAGATATGTTAATATCCCTAACTCAACAAATGTCTTCTCAAGGCACGTCAATAAGAAAGTCCAATTCAAGCTAATTCATTCAATTCAAAATTAGTCCAATTCAAAGAGAAACAACTCCCTTTTAACAGGAAGAAACCTCCATGAGAACCAGAACCATGAAGGGTGGCCTCCGCCCCCCCAGCTGGGGGGACAGGAAAGAGGGGACAACAGACACTTGAGAAGTGTTAAACTCTCATGAGTAAAGCTCCCCATCTCTGAGGCATCACAAATCGTTTCCACACAGCTGTGCTCATCTGGTGCTGCCTCACATCTCCACTTCTTTCAAATGTGTTACCACAATAAAACTCGAAATAAGCGTTCATTTGATAAATACAAGTTTTCTATGAAATGTTGGTATCATTTCTACATAAATATGAGTCCCTTCTCATGTTTTACATGACATTGTATTTTTATTCATTTATTCTGCAAACGGGCTGTTTAATTCAGTGTCTTTCAGTGTTAGAACACAAAAAGAGGACCAGGGGCTCCTACTCTCATGTCAAAACAGAACACAAGTGCTTCCTGCCATCTTAGCAGTGGCACATCCGTCACCACACTTACACCAGTATGACCACGTCAGAGCTGAACGAACCAGCAACCAGAGCTCATTGCACTGGACTCGGAACAGTTCATCAGCCACCATCAGGCTGTAGGTGCTGCGATAATGTGAGCAAGGAGGACGTGCACACACACATCAACCTGTTGAGGAAAGCGTGTCACAGATGTTGACCTGACTCTGTGGTCATGTCGAAGGTCACACTGACTTTACCGCTGCAGAGTTTCCTGTGCAGGTGCTGTTCTGGATCTACCCCGCATATAGGTCACCGCGCCCCCAACCGCAGCGCATACTGCCGCTCGGCACACTGACCATATAGAGCTTGTGATGAGTGGATCCTTGCCGTCAGCAGGTGGGGCTGCTCCTGGTATTTGTGTGGTACAGCCACTGGCCTGACCAGCAACGTGCTTTGGTAGAACAGAGCTGAGGAGACAAAATGGACACAACAGCTTCTAAGTGTCAGTGTAGGTGGTCTCAACCAAACACAAATACGAAGGGAGGGGGGGTATGTTAAAGAAAACTGTAGACTTATACAACTGTTTCCTGTCATGAAACCCTGTTTCACATGCAGTACCAATAAGTATCATGTTGTTTGCTGTCCAGTCAGCCAGTCAGCATTTAGTCTTAGGAATCAATCTGTATCAAAGTTCAACCCTTTTCTCACGTCTTGTCCTCTAAAATACATTTGCAGAACTGTGCTGCATGTTTACTGTGAGAAATGTGGTCACAAAATTCAAGTTTAAGTGGCAGTAGGTGAATTTGGTATGTGTAAGGCTTCCGCTTCAAGAGATTAGGTGACTATGTAGAAGCCTGTTGAAAAAATGTTCCTGTTGTCACGGGTCCAAGCCAGCAATTAATATGTCTAAAACATGTTAAAGAGCCGTGTTTTTCCATTGGTGGCAGCTGAGAAAGCTGCTGGATCACCAGAAGAGACAAAGTAGCTCTCCTTGTTAAAGTTGTTTCTCAATAAAGATTATTCATTTGCAGGTCAGCAGGTGCTGCCAGCAGGACGGCAGGAAGCTGTTACGATTGTGAGGATTCCAACACCTGAACACCAAAATGTGATTTTCTCTCAAAACTATGCTAATCAGCATGATGTGTGAGGAAATATACAGCTGCTGCCATGTGTGGACTCATAGTTCTCACCATCTGTGTCTGTGGTGGGTGAGAGTGGTGTTCATCCTCCATCTGACGCAAATTGCATCTTTTCTTACTGAATCGAAGGGTTTCACATGTTGCTAAAACCATTTAAAGGTGGCTGAACCAACCTCTGGCAGGATGTAGTTACCCGTCACAATAAAAGCAGGAGACTGAGCTTACATTCTGTTTGCACCTGTGCTTTAAACAACCACATATTTTGTTCTTATGATAATGATTGTATCATGCAAATTCATTTGGAACATTTGAATATTTAAAATGCGTGTTTATTGTAAATCTATTTACATAAAAGCACAGAATGATCATTCAATGATGGGCTTCTTGGTTTGTGACCATGATTCTCTGTCAGTGCTATTTTTATTTAAATTTTGCTCCATCACAGTAATACTATAATTAGTCAACTAAAAATCGTTAGTTTTGATTAAAGTAAAAAATAAATCGATAAAAAGCAAATATCTTCCTCTCATCCTGCAACTGTACTGAACATGTGAATGTCCGCTCAACACTTCAGCAGTGAAATAAAACACAAACTTTGATATATTCGCTTCTTCCGGTTTCCAAACTGCCTTCGTAGCAATGACCAACGAGCCACGCTTGAGGCTGAAGGTCGCCAGTTACCATGAAAACATTTTCAGCTGCAACACTGAGCTTACATTGCCTCAGTGATGTCATCATGGGGACAACGTTATTATTTTCCTTCACGACAGCCCGTTTCTGGAGGATTAAGGTTACTGTCCTCTTCACAATACTAACCAGAAACAGTTAGATCCAGACCTTTAATTATGGCACCAATATTTGATTTATTCAAGACTTGAACGCGAGCTGTTTCTACGCTGCTCATAATCCACCTCTCCACTCTCATACGTCCTGCTGACAAACCGTTGCGCTAAAGTGAGAACACTGTCAAGAAAAAAGCTCAGACATTGACAAAAGAGAGCAATACTTACGCTTAATTGCCCTGCGATAGGCAGAACTCAACCTAACGATGGCCGCCATGATGATTAACCAACCAAGGTCACCACGGTCACCCGGATGTAGTTGTTTCGTCGGCAATGACACAAAGATGTTGAATGTTCGAGAAGATGAGTTACTACAGTTTATTGAGGCATGGCGACAGTATCAGTGTGACACTGGGTGGGTTTCCATGCAATGCCATTTCATTAACATGAATACCTGAATGAAATGTCTATGACATTAGTGAATAATGCATTCGTATTATGAATATGTGACGAACAAAGAGACATTTAGAATAATTGATACACTGGCGTTTAAAATTCTGTAAATAAATACTCTTTATTATTTTTCATATTTCAACGCCATCTATTGAAATATTTATGGATATATCATTGTTTTTATTGTTTTTGCATTGCTAGTTTTCATCAGATTCCATTTTACCTAAAATATTCATCTTCTGTATAAATGATTAGATTAAGAACCGTTAAGAGAACCATTGCTTTTATTCATAAGATAGAAAGTGAAAACTTAGAAGGAAAAGGGCCGATTTATGTTTCCTCCAGAGAAATAATATGATTCACACTTTTCAGTGAACTCCTCTTCAATATCGAATATCTTTGTAAACGTCACTTCTTGCGTCACTTTCAGTCTGCAGATTTCTACACGTCCCTGAGCACGAGCCCTTGCTGTGTGGGGCGCATCTTGTGACTTTAACATCAGCGCTGTCTCCGCCGCCGCAGCCTCTCTCTGGCGGAGAAAGCGAAGGTGACCTCCGCTCCTCTCAGCCGCCTGTTACCGGCTTCTTACAGTCGCACTGTGCTCATCTATTCAGAGGGTAATGGACAACTTTGACAACTATAGTGCTTCTGAGAAAGCAGAGGCAACGGAGCTTCAGAGAATGATCGCCATAGAGCAGCAGAAAGCGCAGTTTCAGGCTCAGGTTTGTAGCAGCAGCCGGGCCACATGCCGGAAGCCTCGCTCTTCTGGTGACATCGAACTACACTTTACAATTTAAAGGTTTAGTCGCCGTAGTACGATGTGATGCGATGTTTTACGAATACTTAATGTTCAAACCTCAGCTTCTTCTGTTGCACTATAACATTTCTCATGGCGAGGTTTATTGCCACTCTCATTTATCAAAGGCAGCGATCCCTCCCGTTTAATGGAGCTGTGTGAAAAACAAAAGAACATTAGTTTGACACATCACTTCAGTCAGAGTGCAGTGTTTCAGTGTCTGTGCTTCGTCAAATCAAAGTTTTCCTTCTCAGCTCCTAAGCAGTTTGTGATGTGACCTGCAGGTGCACAGCTTCACCGACGTCTGCTGGGACAAGTGTGTGGACACCCCAGGCTCCAAGCTGGACTACCGCACTGAGACGTGCCTGGTGAGCTGCGTTGAGAGATTCATCGACACCACCCTGACCATCACCAACCGCTTCACACAGATGGTGCAGAAGGGTGCTCATTGATGAAGGACTGGAAGTAGAAATAGTTCTGTTACTCTGCCCTGTTGACTGCAGATGATGTAAAGAGGTCTGTGGGGATTTGGGGTATCTTGGAAAACCCTGCGAGCTTCTCAATGGGAATTTTACAGTCATGTGACGGCATATTAGTGGACTGGCAAATGTTGACCTGCAGGTCTGGAGAAATCCAAATTCCCTCAAAAAGGATGTAGAAGGTATTAAAATCTTTAAATGTTGTCTTCTGTTCATCTTTCTAAAGCTCAAAGATTCAGAGGTACTTATGTTCTGCGGCTCAAACGGCTTTAAGCTTTAAGGATAACAGTAATGGAAGATTACCAATCCCAATTCATTATTTACATTTGGATTATCCATCTGTTTTCTTTTTCCAGGTTGAATCATTGAATTAATGATATCTTCAGGCATTATTGCTATTATCAGACTTCCATCGTGTTATACGTCGACTGAGAGGGAGTTAATGCATTATAACCCATAATGAACTATCCATATAATCTAAAAGGCGAGAGACAGGATACACCCTGGACAGGCTGCAAGTCTATCACAGGACGAATATAGAGACAAATGACCGTGCTCACGCACACCCACTCCTGAGTCAAAATAAAACCACCAATTAACTTAACATGCTTGTTTTGATGGGGGGGGGGGGGGGGGGGGGGTGCACACAGAGAACAGGCGAGTTTTGAACCTGGAATCTTCTGTTTGTTAGGCAGCAGTTCTGGCTCCTACACCGCCATGCAGCCCAAAAGGGAACCCAAAACGTGTCAGATTATGCTTGAGCAGTAAACTGCTGAACAGATCTTGGTTCAGAGACTTTTTTTCACATTACTATTTTGTTATTTGTTGGGTAAAGGTACAACTTATTGAAATGCTCAAAATCCACTCAAAGATAAAGGTTTCATGTGTATGAATCGTAATGAGCTCTCAAAGGTCTGTGAAATCACAGATTTATCAGGTTGACTGCAATGGCCTCCAAATAATCTGACTATAGGACACACATTTCATGCCACTTGTTTTTTGCAAATAAGGTAAATTAATTTTGTAATACTAAAAACCTCGAAAATATCCTAACTTCTGCTGACATAACGTTCGATAACGTGAACAGATGAATGACTTTCAACAATTTTCTCATGGATACTTAGTTTAATTTAGAGCTATTAATCTGAACACTTAAAGCAAGTGTTTCATTCAAATGCTTTATCTTTTTTGTTCGACCTTAGAGCAAGATGATTTACATGACACTAGAAAAAAATTATTATGTTAGTTTAACCAAAACCAGACTTTTAAAATGCATGTTAACATGTTAGTCTGACTAAGTCATAAAAAACTGAACTTCTAAAAACCGGGCTGGATAATGAATCATTTCTGCATGAATACGGTCGACTAGAGTCAAATGGGCTTTGGCACACTGTACATACTACAAAGTCAGACTTTTAGATCTTTTTCCAAAGACAAAATAAAAAAGTTTAAAATGCAAATGAATACAACCAATTTCCAAAATTCACTAAGGGAAAAATTTTACAAGGAAATATTTGCTGCACATGAAATTAAATTTGAATGCTGTTGATGTTTTTAGCTGCCCTGAGGGCAGACTTCATGGCAGTCTCAATCCATCCATGAGGTTTGGCTGTGTGCTCCCCTGCAAAGTGCACCCTTCCCTCACTCTGGAATAATTCTCTGGCATAGTGTCCCTGCTGATAGGGTGTGAACAGAGCAAAAGCTCCAAGACTGTAAGGATCTAAGCCCCACTTCTTTACCAGTCCACCTGTACATAGAGGTCTGATGTCCTCTCCGTGGATTTTGACCAAGTCCTCCAGGACCACGGCCATCAGCTCGTCCTCACTCATCCCCTGGAAGAGGGTGGAGTCATCAGAACAGGTGTAGGATGCCAGGAGGGCCCCTGTAGCTGTACCAGGTGAGCTGTGGCTGGGGTAATAGATGAAGCGAGAGGGCCGGTCAGTGATGCTTTTCCCTCCTCTGATGCCTTCTTTTTCCCAGAAACGCTCTTTGAAGCTGAGCACCACCTTAGTGGAGCTAGTGTAATGAACAGAGCGCAATGCCTCCATCTTGTCCCCAGACAGAGGGGGCTTGAAGTCAATGAAGAGAGTGGCCTTGGCTGTGGCAGTAACCAGTACGTAGTCCACTATTAAGTTAGTCAGGGATCCTGAATTGCGCCAGTCTTGGTATATTACAGACACATTATCTCCCCTTGTTTGGTTGATCAACTTAACCTTTGAGTTGAGGAGGATGGTTGCATTTAACACCTGGTAGAAAGCTCTGGGAAGATGGTCAAAACCATCTGTCACTTCAAAATACCTGGAAAAAACACCCAGAGAAAAGCTCTTAAACACCATTCATCAACAAAGTTGCATTAATCATTATCATCTCTACAGTTTCAGCTAAGTGTTTTGTTTTCATGGTACAAGTCGTGGTTCTGTCATGTTTAAAGCTGCATCTTCCAACAGTCACAAAAACGTTTACTAGAACAAAAGTACACTATGAAACTATCTACCCAGGGCAGCATAGTGGTATGGTGGTTAGCACCGTCACCTCACAGCAACAGGGTTTCTAGTTCAAATCCTGGCTGGGGCCTTTCTGTGTGGAGTTTGCATGTTCTCCTTGTGTATGTGTGGGTTCTCTCTGGATACTCTGGCTTCCTCCCACCACCCAAAAAACATGCACATTAGGTTAACTGGTGACTCTAAAAGTGTGTGAGTGTTGATGGTTTTCCTTGTTTGTCTCTGTGTGGCCCTGTGATGGCCAGATGACAGCTGGGATAGACTTCAGCCCTGTTGGCACCCTAAATTGGTTTAAATGAGTATAGAAAATGGATAGATGGACGATTTACACAGCACAAAATCCATCAGTCAAGCTGGAGCTTATCCCAGCTGCTGCGGGGTACACCCAGAACAGAAAGCGAGTCCATCACAGGGCAAATACAGAAACAAAGGAGAACAACCATGAAGACTCACACTCACCTCTATAGTCAATTTAGAATCACCAGTTAACCCAACAAGCTTGTTTTTAGACTCTGGGAGGAAGCTGGAGTACCTAGAGAGAACTGGTATAATATGGCAACTCCACCAAGATTCAACTATGAACTAGGTCAAATGTATTGCATCACTTCCTGTTACCTTGTTTGGGTTCTGTAGAACTTATTGCTCCTCTTGGACTAAATTGGATTAAAAATCACTCAATTTCTTCTTATAAGTTACACATCTTGCATAGTTAACTCTATCCCATACTTGTTCTATTCTAACAGTCACTCCTACAGATCTTTAGTCTTTATTTTTCACTTTTTAGCGGTGTGTCTGGTTCTCTAGCTTAGCATGGCTACCAGTTCTCTTCCTCCATCTCCTGCTTTCACCTGCTCCGTGTGTCAGATGTTTAGTTACTCCTCTGCCTCCTTTGGTGGTAATGGTACATGTAACAAATGTAGTCTGTTTGTAGTTTTGGAGGTGAGGTTATCTGAATTGGAAGCTCGGTTCTGCACTGTTGAAAACTGTGCAGAGTTGTAGTCTTATACACTTCTCTGCTAAGGTGACCAGACGTCCCTGATTTCCGGATACAGTCCCTGTTTTTAGTGCCATGTCCCCGAAAAAAAAGTTTACTTGTGTCCCCCGAATGCTGTCCCCGAAAATGTCCCAGATTTTGACACTGAATGGGGGAAAATGCGTGCAGACTCAAAATAACACCAGTTATTACGGTAGCCATTTAACACATCGCCAGAGAAGACGTCAACAACAACAATCTAGAGGTGGCAAAAAGGAAAGAAAAATAGAACAGCGGCTGCGATAATGTGGTATGTTGTGTATAATCTGGTATGTTGTGTATTAACTTGTTTATTTTGGGTGAACTGGCAGGGTTTTTTTTTTTTTTTTGGGCAGATTTTTCACCTCCGCATTAAAAAATGTCCCAGATTTTCATTTCAGAAATCTGGTCACCTTATTCTCTGCAGCTACCCACCTGCTGCTATCCCCCCCAAAACCCCATGATGACTGTCTGCTCCCACACCACCCAAATTAAATAAATGAATTAACATGAATTTGACCGGAATTTATCATTTGACGCACAAATAAAACAGTCTTGCCCAAGGACGCTTCGACATGTAGCCTGGAGAAGCCAGAGTTGAACCACCAATCTTCTGATGGTGGGGGACCGGGGGGGCCGCCCACCTATTTGCATAGGTAAACACCCAAAAATGTCCATTTCCAGCATTGTTTTAAGTTGCCTATGGTTTGCTCAATTGTGGAGCAAGTGCGTGCTTGCATGTGATTAAATGAAACCTCCTGGTGATTCTGAGGGTTGGTCAGTAGATTCACCAGGGGGCCAGGGCATATCCTCGAGCTCCTACTAAAACAAATCATATTAAAAGTTAGAATTAGGTGTCATTATGGAATATATATATTTTTTTGAAAATTTCTGTGCTGTAAAATGAAGGAATCATGTGCTCCTCCAAGGAAACCACATTAATGAAGTGGTTCTGGGAGTCACAAAGGCATTGGACTTTTATGAAGTGATACTGCTTGTGATAGAGGTATGGGTGCAGTCTATTGCACTGATGGTCATCAATTAAATCACCTCTTGACTTGTTCTTCAGCTGTATTTGGAAACTTTATGTATCGTGTGGCCAGTTGATTTATTGCATCCACAACTCGTGGGAATGGGGCTGATAAACAGCTGCGATATGCCCACCCTGTCTTCCAGCTAAAATGTTCCAGTGTCCAAAAAGCCCAAGGTTGAGAGAACCTGCATATGTGGTGGAACAGGGTTGGACCTTTGTGTATGGCTCCGCAGTGCTGGCTCTAAACGATTGCAAAGGTTCATGAGAACAGCTCTTGGTAGCCTAAAGAATCCAAATAGGTACTCACCACTCTGCAAATAAATCTGCATGATAATGAAATATTAATACCTGTAGGACTTGCTTGTGTGTTCGCATGCTAACGTTTGGGCATTAAACACTAAAGAGACCTAAAGATTTTAACTTTGGTTAATAGTTTGGAACCATAGTTGTGAGCTCATTATTAAGCTATTTCAGATTGTACCAAAGTGGTTCAAGAATCATTTAATTCCTCAAGTCATGCTGCTTGTAATGTTAATATACAGCTTTACTGTATCTTGCGAATTGAGTTTCAAATAAATCAAGTAAATTAGTTCTGACTTCAAAGATGCTTTATCTGTTAGAACAATGGCAAATCCGAAAAAGACTTAAGACTGTCAGTTGACAGTTGCATTATTGATTCAGTTCCTGCCCCAGATTAATTAGTTGATTCTATCTTCTTCTATCTATCAAATCTCTTGTCACTCATTCAGTGGCCTGTCATCTGCTACACACATCTGACCTGCTCTCAGATTCCCTAACACCTCACCTGTTTCCTCTGTGGTTATCAGGACTCTAGGATCCACTCTTTGTCAGGTTGTCCTTTGCCTCTTCATCTTGGCTATTCAACATATGCCTACCCTTTTTTCTAACAGATCCACCATTTTGTTGGCTGTGGTTTCTGTTTGCTGTGTGTCAATACTGTTTGACTGTTTCTGCCTGGCCTCTCAGTGCATGTTGGTCCTCTTGCTCTTGTGTTTACAACACCCCACCATTACATCATATTGTAATAAAGTATGTCTTACTCCGTGTTGTCATTGATGTCTGATTGTATGTACATCATCTCAGTCAGCGAAGTGTAGAAGAGGCTGTTTTCATTCAGAATGTCCCCGATCATTCTGAGAGCACCACGACTCAGGTTGCCTTCCTTCACCAAATATTCCTGTTAGTATCAAAATGCAAAATATGATTTCAACTATTGTCTGTGTGTTATCTAATAATATGAAAATGACAAAAATGTTTACCTTCACAGTGTAGGAATCATATTTATCCAACATAGCACTGCAGCCAATTGCCTTAAGGTCATCCCTAACCTGGACAAATATTACAATACAGTATTCATGTGCCATAAGAAAAGAAAAGAAAATCCACGCTATTATGTGCAAAAGCAATTGTAAGACCATGTGTGAAATGCAAACAGACCTTCCAGAGAGCCTGACTGAAGAGCTCAGCAGCTGACATCCCCTTCTCTCTGTCATTCAAGCTGTAGTTGAGCACACTGGGGTTGTTTTCCACCAAATAGGTTTTTTGTAGAACTCCATTTACCAAATAGTAGGTGTTGATATCATCTTGTATGAATTGGTTCAGGGAAATTTTTAATTTGGAGATAAAGGAAAGCAGAATCCTGTGAAATAAACAGTTGTAGTTCATACATGATATTCATACCATTCAGTTGCCTGCAGAAGATATGGAGCAGCATTAGTATCAATATATTAGCCATTTTACAGCAATATTGCTACAATAAATAATACAATAATATTACTACCATATATTGTTATAAAAATATTAGTAATTTAGTACTTTTATCCAAAATGACATGCAACAGTAAGAAAATCTATTCAAATGAAACACTTAATTTCGAGCGGGTAAAGAAATGCAAAACGAGTGTTGGTCAGGTGTGTTAGGATATTAGAGGTGTTTGAAGGTGACCTTTAACAAAACTCATCACAGTATCACATATATATAACATCTCACTTCTCACTTTCTCAAATCCTCTGAGCACTCACTTATGGAAGCTTGGGATTCTCATGGCCCCCAATTCTGCGTACCAGCTGTCTCTTGTGTTCCTGAAGGTCTCCACTCGTCCTCCAATACGGTTACTGGCCTCTATTATGATCACCTTTTTGTTCATAGGGACACAGAATTATCACATACCACACCGTACACCATACATTATCATAATTTATAGTTACTTTAAAAAGTAACTATGACTAGACATTTATATAGACCTTATGTCCAGCATCTTCTAAAACCTTTGCAGCAGTCAGTCCAGCCATGCCCCCACCAATGATTGCAACATGTCGAGGTGTCTTTGTAGGAGGAAGACCTTTCACCACAATGTCGAGGAGCTCATTGTAGTCAGTGTCTTGGAGGCACTCATGGAGAGGGTCTGCAATGATCCCACTCACAACAAAAACCACAACTCCCACCAGGATCAGAGGAGCTGATAAATGCGGAAAAAATTAAAACTTTGATGGTCAGAACCGGAGGAGCTGATAAATGCAGAAAATATGAAAACTTTGATGGTCAGAACCGGAGGAGCTGATAAATGCAGAAAATATGAAAACTTTGATGGTCAGAACCGGAGGAGCTGACAAATGCAGAAAATATGAAAACTTTGATGGTCAGATCTAAACCTATTGGGACTGCTGAGCAATCATCAGCTCACCACAGTTTCAGTTCTCACTCAGTTTCTTTTTCTTTAAGAACAGTAATTACTGGTAATGACTAATCTTTTAAATATCAATGTACATTGCGATAGCCATTTACGTAAAACCTACCAATTTTACACAAAGCCATGTGGGGCATCATCTTAAGAATAGAACCCCACAGTCTAGACCTCTTCCCTCTGTTGATGATGCTGACACTAGAAGAAGAAAAGGAAACCTAACAAACACAAGAATGTTAAAAGCTTACAACGAGGCTGACTAATGATAAACAAACAGAATTTTAATATTATATGAAACAAAATTAGCTCACTTTATACTTACTTATGAAAATTCCATGTACAAAAACACAAAACATCTGGTACATAAAACAGAAATTATTGCAGCTAATTAATTATCTAAAATCAAAAGAGAATGACTGTTAGTTGAGGGATTCATTCCACTCACCTTTGTCAAAGGAAATGTATTGTAAGTCGCCGTAGATCTATGCATGACTGAGGAGAAATGGCCCTGAGTCCCAAGTGAGGTTAAACCATCAAAGCTGAGTCTGGTTCACTAGAAAACCTGGACTAGTCGCATGTGCGACATTACGCACAAGGACATTTTAATGATGGACTGTGTGGCTCCCTCAAGTATTCCAGAAATATTTTCCCACACTGGCTCGAGAATCAACCACACTGAACAAATCAGATTAGTGAGGTTATACTAGTCATCAGCATACCTCATTTACTCCATCTTCACTCATTTCAATATCTGACCTGAAAGTGCTTGTTCAGAGGCATTTAAAAATATTCCAACCTAAACCTAAAGTTTCATTCTTAACAAGGAGAAAGCAGTTTTGAGTAGGTTTGAATGAAGGAATTAATTCTGTAGCAAAATCTGTATTTGTGCATATCTAGTCGAGAGAAGCTTATTTTCGGTTTGCTGAACAATCAGTGTGGTTCTTTCTCATACATGAGAACACAACGAAAAAAAAAACAATACTGACACCCTTTGATCAAAACTCATTTCGACAGATCACCTTTGACCTCCCTTTAATTAAACTAATTTCTACAGGTGACCTATGAACTCCAAGAGGATGTTACGAGTGGGGAAGAGGGGAGGGGTTTTGTTCATGTGTTGTGAAAGCTTCATAGATATTCTCCTTGTTGTCATGGGTGAAAAAAAGTTTTTCTGCCATTAAGAGTTCAGAGAATCCTCCTCTGTTTGGGTTTACAAACACATAAAAAGACAGAGCGATCTGTTTGTACTTTTTTGTGTGTGTGTGGTGGTGGTGAAGGTGGGAAAACATGGTTTTGGAGGGAAATGTGGCAAAACATCTGAGGGGTGGTGGGACTGGATAAAAATAGTCCCTCTACTTTGCCCAGATATCTTAAGGATTCATAAAGAGAAAATCAGGACCATAACCTCTGGTATGTCAACGTTTCATTTAAGCGTCTTACATTGAAAATAGTATTAGTAGTATAAGTATAAAGTGCCAATACATTTTTTTAGGAAAGAAAGTGAGAGATGAAATCCACAGACTTCCTTCTAATGATTCTGAGCATTGTAGCACTGTTCAACAGTTAGTCATCTACCTTAATAATTAACATATATGTATGTATATTCATATTACATGATAACCCCTAATCCTAACTGCTATACTTCAGAACCCACTGCAGTGGAGTGGGAGACCTATGGTAATGTTCATTTAAATTTCAATACCCTTTGACATACGAAATGATTTGATAAAAATAACAACAATTATAGCTACTTAAAGATTTGATTAGTGCTGCGACGGTAAGCTGTCTGTTAGGGTCACAGTGTTCCCTTTACATTTCAACTTTCTTTTCTCTTCATCGTGTGTCTATCAGCCTCGACATCACAGAGCAGTGCGTGCATGACTGTGTGTGTCTGTGTGGTGCTGGCATGCACACGTCCAGCTGCCCTGCTGTGAAAGGCTGCAGGCCTCCCATGGTCTAGGAGACAAGACAACCACAAGTGGGAAAGGTCTCATTGTGCAAACATGCCGGACAATATAGAACAACATTCAGCTGATAAGATACTGAGAGTACGCCTACTTTTCTTCTTTTTTTTAGATGTCCAACTAGTTGTTTGTTCATATGAGATAAGGAACATAGTGAAAAAGACTCTGCTCTGATATAACAATGATAGTTTTTCACCCTGTTTATTACAGAAATCATTATAATTATTATAATGATAATTGTGCAAAATATCAAGAGGAATTATTCAAGCAAACCCCTGAAACAAGTTCATATGCACAGGGAGCTGTTAATGTAATCTCACACCAGCTTTATATCTGCATCTGCACCAGACAAGAATAACTCAAGAAGTTGGCTTTTGTTGCCCCTCACACCTTATTTTACATTGCTGCTAAAAGATTTATTTACCTTCAGTTGACCAGTGTAAAGAAAATTTCAGGAACCTTGTTACTTATCCTTATAACTTACTTAACATTTAATTAGCTATATTCAATGTGATCTGCTGTTTTCATTGCAACTTATCATCAATAATGGTAATCGCATACAGCAAAAGAAAAACAACTTATGAAAACAAAGTTTTCAGGACTGCATACAGTATCCTATGTGTTAAATCTGAGGGACAACTTTATCTGAGATCAAATACTAAAACAGACAGATTTGTCAGTTTACTTCAGGTGGGCTACTTCTAAATAGAAGTCTGCACCCCTATCAACTTGCCCAGAATACATTTTTTAAAAAGCCTCATTCGTTTTTTGTATTGATGAACGATGTCCCCCAGCAGCAGGCTTTAGATTGAAATATCTGACAACTGTTGTGCAATAGCCCTGAAAGCAATCTCCTTGGGTTGTTTAGAGCTGATATTAAGATATTAAAAAGTGAAAAAACAGATGTAAAAATCACCTAACAACATGCAGAGGAATAAACTACATTCAAAATAAAGTTTTCAATTAAATTCAATTCAGTTTTATTTATGTATGTCACGTTTTGATTATGTTTTGTCTTGTTTTCAGGTTTCTTGGTTTATTTCTTGTCATGTTTTTTCCCCTGTCACATTAAAGGGGAACTCCTGTATTTTTAAACCTTATTTCTGGCATGAAATACGTTCATCTACTCACCGAGAACAGTTTGGTGAAAGTCGGCGTCCTTCTGAAGATATTTAGATAACTGGAGATCCATATAACGGAGTGAACGGGGCTTAGAGGATGCAGCCTCTAAATAAGGCATTATCTGTCTTTATTTCACCAATACTTTAAGAAGAATGAATGAATGAACGTGTGCTATAGCTCTGTTAGCTCATAGCTGCTGTGTTGTTGTTATTGGGGGCTATCGGGGGGCTTATAGAGGGCTTTCTACACACTGGTCTAATGGGATGACGTCATCGACGCACGCCGCTGCAGCACAGCTTATTTACTCTTTTCTCCATGACAGTCGGCTAACTTCACAAAGAGTTTGCTGCTGATAGTTTTGTGCAACATGGCAGGATATTTATCAAATGTTGACAATGAAGGACGACTTTGAGTAAGATGGACGTTCGTACCGGAGTGAATGAGCTGTGCTGCAGCGGCGAGGGTCGATGACGTCATCCCAGTAGACGAGTGTGTAGAAAGCCCTCTATAAAATTTAAATATTTCACTGTGTGGTGTGGCCTTTTATCAGATGTGATATTAACCATACACTGTATGTAAAAGATAGTTGTAGCCTCAGGGTGTTATAGATAAAGCCAAGGTTGAGGTGCCTTAAACTGCTAATGTCTGTAAGGGGTTACTGCAAACCAGCTCAATTAAACTCCTATTTATCTTCAAATAATGTCTTTCTTCAAACACTGCATCAAGACATTTGCCCTTGTAGCCATAAATAAGGAGGAAGAAAAAGAGAAAAAAAAGAAAAGAAAAAAAGAGAAGAAAAGAGAAAAAAGAAAGAAGAGAAAAGAAAAAGAAAGAAGAAAGAAAAAAAAAAAGAAAAAAGAAAGACCTCTATAAGCCCCCGATAGCCGCCAGTAACAACAACACAGCAGCTATGAGCTAACAGAGCTATGAGCTAACAGAGCTATAGCACACGTTCATTCATTCATTCGGCTGCATCGTCCCTGCCCTATTAACTCCATTATATGGATGTACGCTGATCGCGAGTTTTCTAAATAACTTCCGAAGGACACCGACCTTCGCCAAACTGTTCTCGGTGAGTAGATTAACGTATTTCATGCCAGAAATAAGGTCTAGGTTTAAAAATACTGGAGTTCCCCTTTAAGTTTCACTCATCACCTGTTACTCTTCCACAGCTGCACCTCATCACTAATCACCTCCCCACAGAACTTAATTTTCAGGTTCACTCATGTCAGAGCAGAATCCTCACCTTACCTTTCATGTTCATGTCGAGTCAAGTCACGTTTGTCAGGTCAGGTTTTGCCATCAAGTTTTCATAGTCTCGTTTTTTGATTCATCATTCATAGTCTTGTCTTGTTTATTTATTTGTCACAGTTAAGATTTTTCATATCCGGCTCAGCCGCGTTTTTTGTTCTTGCCTTGTGTTTCCTGGAATAAACCTTGTGTTTCTTTGAGCTCTGCATCTGGGTCCTCCCTTCCTGCAATGTCTCTGACAATGTAGCGCCAAAACACAACAATTGTCATCTCAAGGCACTTCAATAATACAGTCCAGTTCAAGCCAATTAGAATCGAATTCATTGTAATCATAATCCAATCAAATGCAATTAATTAAATTAAAAATAATCCAATTCATACACACAGGGCCAATTAAAAACAATTTCCTAGCTAAGCAAACCAACAGATAACTTTACCCAGGTCTGAGCTGCAGAGTGTAAAGACGGGGCTAAATGCTAACATGGCAGCTATCGTTCATAGGTGAAAGAACAGGGTAGCAACACCCATTCCGACAAGGCTTTCCGTATAAGGAAATGTGCGTTACTCAACAGGTGAGTCCCTTGTTTCTGTTCATGCAATTTACATGTTTTAACACATGTTTACAGATAAGTGTTATTAAAAACACAAAGTCTCAGCAACTGGAGGAGGAGAAGCAGACCGCGGTGGTTTTCAATCACACACTCCAATGCCACTTGTTTCAACTTCCGAAAATTTAATCCAGGAAAAAAAGGCTTACAAATATGGACCGAAACGGCTCCATAACACGCACAAAAATCTAAAAGAAATTGAAATTAACTAAAAAAAGCAACTAAACAGCATGAAGTGGTCAAAATTGGTTTTACGCATGCCTATGTGCGTCTGGCACATGCGTCTTCGGGCTCTTCCACGTTGGTTTGTGGATGAAAGCTATATGTTCAGCTCCCCTTACATGTAAAAACAATCTCTACATGACATTCACTCCCAGGTGTGACCAGTTAGGTCCTTAAGATATCAACAGGCTGTATAAAAGGCTGTGTGTTTGTGCCAAATGCGCAAAGCCCATCCGCGCTTCCCAACATTGGAGCGAGTACTCATAAATCACGTGAATAACATGAATAAACGTTTATACTGCATTTTGTTGCCAAACTTTACTTTTCATTAGTGCAAAATGTTTTGGGTAAAAAAATAGGCTATTAAAAGGAACTGTCGGAAAGGCGGCAAGTTAAAAAAACAAAACATACCGTCATTCCGACCATAGGAGGAAAAAAGTATCGGAATGACGGGACGTTTGATAGAAAATTAAGTGTTGCCATTCCGACAATTTGAGGCCCATGTCGGACTGGAGAGATGTCGGAATGTCAGCATGTAACCTGCTGTAAGCTAGCTTATTCGGGTAGAGATCTGTTAATAGACAGCTCCCAGGACAAACAGGACAAAGCTGGAGCTTTGAGTTACGATGACAGCTGTTTTTTTCACTGTCATTGAAGAAACTGATATAGAAGATGAGTACGAGGTTTTGAGTGAACTATACATCTTGTATCATTCTTCTTGTATCTACATCTTGTGAATGATACAACTTTAGGCAAAGAGTATAAGGCAGACATTAAATGATAGTTTATATCCTACAATCTTATAATCATTAAAGTCACATCAAAGGCTAACAAAAAATAGACAAAACAATATAAGAAATACCGCTCAGAAATACAGTTTCATATTTACAGTCTACATTTTAACATTGTACAGAGATTTTAAAATAAACATTCATTGACAAAGAAAAAGGACCTGCTTCCTGAAAGGGTGAGGCCTAATATAATACAAAACAGTGACGATCTGAAGTAGTCAGATGTTATCTTTGTCCTTGAATTTTGATGGAAATTAAGCCAACCTCTGGGTGGAAACATGTTGAATACAATTTAAAGTAATAGAAAACTGAAATTCAAAACCTATAAAAGGTGTCTGCGGGGCTTGGACTTTGGGGTATAGAGAAACCACATAAATCCCACAAATGGAAGCAAACTAGTAAAATTATAGCCATTAACTCAGGCTCATTTCATAGAGCCTAAGTTGATAAAGCTTTTATTTGTCAGTTATTTTTGTTAAAGGTTTTCAACATTTGAGCAACAATTCGCATTTACACAATGGTGAAAATCCTCTGTAAAAACATTAACATACTTCCTGCAATATTTCTCAACATGGCACAACAATCAAAAACATGATAAGCTAACAACAATGCAAGATGATCAATACTGAAACATTCATAAAAACAACTTTAAATATAACTCTAAGCAAAAACAAAATGACTTTTGCCACTACGGCCTACATGATCAGGGTTGTAATTTAACATTACAACTTCCTTTTTTGTAATTTAATTAGTTTCTCCTGATCATGCATTTACTATATTAATTAACAAAAACTCAAAACTTTGTTTTTAGAATAATTATGTTTATTTCCAGTATAACTGGAAATAAAAATATTGTGTTGCTTTTTTATTGAAGTATTTTACTTGATGATATCATATTGACCTGTTGACATTTCTTATCGTACCAGCCTCAGAACAAAATATAAACTTAAATCTTGAGGCTCTTCTTCACCTCAAGTTACTGGGACACTGGTCTTGCTATTGTGCATGCGATTTTAATAACACAAAGAATTCACAGCATCTATGAGCAAACATTGAGGTGGCAGTACATTTTTACACAGGGATGAGTTGGGAGTTTCAGGGGCGTGTAAATTGCCATAGTTGATAGAAATGTAATATGAACCTTGATAGAAAATCTTGTAAGCCATGTCCATGTTTCAACAGATTTTTCAGTGAATAGTGAGATGCTTGTATTTCGTTATTACTATATATTTCATTGATAAGGAAAAAATACTTATTTGCTTTTATTCATCTATGTATTTAACGAACCATTGTGCCAACCTAAACCTTTCCTTGAAGGCCAAGAATATACTCACTTTTATAAATCTTGCTCTAACATAGCCCTCCTGTTCTGATGATACCTAGATATATATTTTTGAGAGATTTAATAGACATAAGTATCATTAAGACAGCAAAAGCAGGTTTAAAAGGATAGCTTTAAGAAAATAAGAGTGAGGGCGAAGGGCCTGCCAGATGGATTGGAAGGATTTAGGCAACTTTGCATGACAGAACGCTTGAGAAAAGTACCTGTAATGTAAGTTCAACCTAAATATTCGTCTTGGGGCAGACAGCTGGACGCTCATTAACTCCATTCTCATCTGTCTCTTGCGCTGCCACTAAGTATGTTTTTAATCCATTATAATTGTTGGATTTTGTTGTGCATAGTGCGTTTTATAGCATATTTTCTTCGATAATTTCTGTTAAGTGTCTGATGCTGCTGGTTGTTTTAAAGTTACTTTATGCTAGGCTTATGTCAGTTCTGAGCTTCAAGTGTTTGTCACTTGGCATTTGTTGGCTAATCTGCTTTAATTGCTGTTTGAAAATGATAAGTTGAAGCTGGGAGGACCACTGGTAAGATTTTTTTGCCATTTGGTGCATTGTAATGTGCGAGGCAAGCTTTGACCATCTTACATTTCAGGTCGTGCTGACGGGTTACTCCATTGGCACCAGAGTACAGCAATTGAAATATATATTTTATCTGATATGTGATGAATGTAAATTTATTCAAACGCTGCAATTTATAATCATTTAGAATTATTTATGCTTTATCTCATCGGACAGAGGCATGAATGTGACTTTTGGTTGATTTTGGACGTGAAGTTAATTCAGAATTACAAATGAAGTTCAAATTTAATCTCTGTAAAATGATCTTTGAACTAGTTACTGTGGAATGTCAACTTGTACAGGTCACCTCCATATTGCAGCTTGGTATGTTAAGCATTACTTTATAAGGATGAGCACAATTGGTCCTCCAAACACAGGATACATTAAATAGTGTAGGTGATCACACAAATTTTTGAAGCAAGTATACTTCTTGCCTAACCTATTCATCTCTGTAACCCTTGACATATGCAAAAGTCTATTCTGGTTTAATCTTTGTTGTTTACATTGTGTATCAAATTCCAAGTATCCCCATTAGTACAGGAAGAAAACTTATGAATGGTCTAACAACATAATGATTTTGTTGCTCGTGGTTCTGTAAAACTTTACAAAACACAATTTTCTATTTCTGAACATAGTTGCATTGCAAGATAATATCTATAAAATGTAAAAAAAAATGTGTTTCCACAGTTATAGTTTTTTAGTAGAGTTGGAGCATCATGAAATGTTACTGATGAAACATCGCTTCCCTTGCAATCTCTATCTGGAGCTCTGATATGCTTCTTTTGCACTGTTACACATCTGGTTAGACAATTACACTTGAGTCTGTTGTTGTGAGTCAGTGATAACAGTCACCCCTTGATGAAGCTCATCCATGTTTTCAAAATCACTGACATGTTCACAGTTCAGCCTGCAGAGGGCTGACATGTCTGAGGCTGATGATGTACCAACTGACAGGTGCATGTTTAGCCACAAAGAGTCATCAATGTCTCCATTTTCCGGCATTACCCCTTTCACTGCAGTGCTGAAGTCAACACGGGGCACCTCCCCAATGGGTAGCTGGTGGGGAGGTAAGTATTGGCTGGTTTGGAAATGAGGCCTTGCATGGTGACGCCTCATGCTGCTAGAGGTAAGGACACCCTCTTTTGAGACCAGCAGATTGGCAAGCAGTGATGTACAAGGCTCAATATAGTCCTCGCCTTTGGGCAGCAGCGGTGGCAGCTGTTCTTGACTCATAAACTCTTCATGGGGAGAGTGGTTGTTGCTGTCAATGTCACAGCTTCCCAGGTAGTAGTCTGACTCCAGTTCATGGCTGCCTCTTCCAAAGCAAGGGGCCAAGCCTACTGCATCACTGCCAGGACCTGTCTTGTACCTTTGCACTTCTTCAGTGTCTGAAAGCCTTGTACTTGGCATCCAGTCTGATGTGTCCCAGTGATATGCTGGACAGAGGAAAAGAGATATGGTTAGCAACAATCTCAACAGTAAAAATTAAAATAATCCAGCGGCCCAAAACTCTCCTCGACAGTGTTAAGATGTGCAATAAAAATGCCATCATAAAGCATCATCAACTTTAGACTTAACATCAGTAATACATGATGAGCTTTGTTAAAAAAAACTCTATACATTCAATCTTGGCAAAATATTTCTCTTTAATCAGTTAAACATTTGCCTTTGTTCATTTTGTGAAGCATTCAAAAGCTGCAAGCTGGCCGCTAGTTGCAGTAGCTCTGCTAGTTTTGTGTGTATATATCAAATTTGTGATTTATACTGAGCTATTTTTTGATGCAAAATAAAAAAATTTAAAGAGATTTTTCTGCACTGGTTTGGAAACTGAGATACATACATGGATTCCCCCCATATTTTTGAAAAAGGTGGAAGAAGACATAATAACAAGGTCTTCCTTGGATATTGATGAGAAATATTAGATCACTTGTAAACAAAATGAATGAGCTTGGAGGGTTCAGGAAGACACAGAGAGAGTATTGAGAATGCAGTATTATGTGTTAAAGCCACTGAAACATGGCTGCATGAGCATATTCCAGACTCAAATGCGCTTCTCCCTGGCTTTAAGAAAATACGAGTCGATGGAGACATTAGGAGCAGTGGCAAAAGTGGGCAACGGCAAGTTTATTTGGTGAGCACAATTCATACACAAGGCAATTCAAAGTGCTTTACAGCTACATAAAATCACAAGAAGGAAAATGAAATCATTCCATAAATATAAAAAATCATTAATTAATTCAGTTAAAAGTGAAGAGTGCTGATAAAATATTTTCAGTTGTCGCATGCACAGCTAAATAGAACTGTGTTCAGCCTGGATTTAAACATTGTCAGAGTTGAGGCCTGTCTCACATCTTCTGGAAGAAGCAAAAAAGCAAAAGTGAATGCATTGCAGTGCTTGCTAACAACAGCTGGTGTAATCCTGGACATGTCACTGTGAAGGAGAAGATCTATACACACTACACTGAACTGCTGGCTGTAAACTTATGCCCATATTATCTACCTAAAGATTGCACCCGTGTTACTCTAGTAGCAGTTTATATTATTACCTGCAGTCGCTGCATGCCAACACAGTTTGCTATGGTATAGTTACAACATGCCAACACATTCATAGCAATTTTCTCAGCTACACTTCTAACCTGTCAACAGTTTGCCAACTGCTCTACCAGAGAAAACAAAAAGCTGATTTTATGTTAATGTCAAAGATGCATATAGTTCATCTGCCTTGCCACCAAACAGTAAAATCAGACCGTAATCTGGTTCTCCTCACTTTGAACTATATACCCATTATTAAGCATCAACCCATCACTGCATGGACTTTGAAATTATCAGGAGGCTGAAGATGAACTGCAGGGATGCTTTGAATCCCCAGACTGGAACGCACTCAGAACCATGACTGAATGTGTGACGGATTACATCAACTTTTTGTATGGAGAGTATTATTCTCACAAGAATTGTAAGGTGCTTCCCCAATAACATACTCTGAATCGCCAGTGACCTCAAAAGGCTGCTGAACATAAACAGGAAAGCTCCTCCTCAGGAATGGAGACAGGGAGTTCTTGAGGTTGAAAAAGAAGGCAACAGAGTGCAAGGAGGTGTACAGAAAAAAGATGTAAAGAAGGTCCAGCAAAATTACGTGAGAGAAAGAGAAGTGTGGTCAGGGATGAAAAAAGATCACTGGCTTCAAGGTGAACTAGGATCAGACTGATGAAAGCCTGGACCGAGCCAATGAGCTGCACATGCATTTCAACAGGTTCAGCTCGATGAACAGTCACTATGCTCCTCCCCTCCCTCCAGCAACATAGAACTTACAGCCTAGCTGTACCCACATCCTCCCTGTCACATCTCCATAATGTCACGATCCACCTCAGTCATGATCCTTAACACAGCCTCACCAACGTATCTCCCCCCATATCAAGACTCACTAAAACTTCCTCTGCATCCCCCTGCTGCCTCTTTGTTTCCAGTGGTTAGGTGAAGAAACGGCTGAAAAGAAATGGTGTCAGCATCAGGGTCTTGAAGACCTGTGCAGAACAGCTATGTGGGATTGTACAGCACCTCTTTAGCCTTGTCACGGTTTATTTTCTGTTCCATGTCTTGTCTCGTCATTTCCTGTTTTATTTTGAAAGCACTGACCTTCTCCTCTCGTTTCAGGTATCTTGCCCTTCCTCCCGTGTCAAGCGTCTCATTGTCTTCCCTGATTCCCAAGTGTTTCCACCTGTTCCCCTTGGTCCCCCATGTGTTCAGATAGTCTGTGTTTCCCTTGTCTTGTGCCAGTATGTTGTCTCACCACTTGAGCATCATTACCAGCCCTTTGTTCTACGATCCTCAGTTCCACGAGTCTGCAGTGAGCGATCCTCCTGCAGTGCCAGGAGATTGCCCTGCATTGCTGTGCTCTGTGTACTGCATTTAAATAATAAAAACCATCTTGCAACCCACACGACCCTGCATCTGTGTCCGGAGTCCCCTGGTAACCTGACAAGCCTGAGTCATAAGAATGTTCCAGTACCAAAAAAAAATTATGCATCTGCAGACCAGTTGCCCTAACATTACATGTTATGAAAGTCCTGGAGCGACTGTTATTGGCTCACCTTAATAAGAAAGTAAAAGCCTTTTTACGACCCACTACAGTTTGATTATCGTCCTGAGATTTGGTGTTGAAGATGCCATCATCTACCTGCTTCAGTGAGCACACTCACATCTGGACAAAGCAGGCAGCACGGTGAGGATCAGGTTTTTTTTGCACTGAAGCTCCAGAAAATACAGGTTGATGCCTCCACAACCAGAGGACTGTACTCTTACCGTTTCTCTGCACTCAGTACACTTCAGAATTTAAGTACAACTCAAAGTCCTGACATCTCCAGAAAAACGTACAGGGAACTGGTCAATCACTTTGTGGCAGAAATACAGATTCCTTGGGGTTTACCTGGACAGCAGACTGGGCTGGAAATGCAGTATTGGGGCTGTCCACAAGAAGGGACATAACAGACTGTACTTTAGAAAACTAAGGTTCTTCAATGTCTGCACCAAAATGTTGCATATCTTCCCCAAGTCTATGGTGGAGTGTGCAGTCTGCTTTGCAACGAATATGTTGGGGGCAGCAGCATCACAGCCAGAGACTCAAAAAACTGAACAAGCTAGGTAAAAAAGGCTGGCTCTGTGCTGGGGACTGCTCTGGAGCCTCTGGAGCTGTTGTTTAAAGAATAATACCACACAAGTTGGTTAATATAAAGAACAACACTGACCATCCTCTTCATAACATCATGTTGAAATCATGTGTAATCAGTTTGAGGTTTCTTCAGCTCTAAAGCAAAAAATAAAGATACAGATGGTCTTTTCTGCCAGCAGCAATAAGTGTTTCTAATGAAAGCTTGTAATGAATGCTTTAAAAAGAATAGTGCAACTACATAATCTCCTTCTGGGACAAACAAAGCAAACAGCATGTATAGAGAACAAGCCATAAAGAGTCGGCATGCCATGTTATACTGAAAAACAAAAAAAACAAGTAAACTAGGCTAAAAACAAACAAATGAAAACTTGAGAGATAGGAATATATCATTACTGTTGGATATTCAGTGCAGTTTCACTCCAGAATCTGTGAAAGGTATTTTAGCCTACATTACAAAATGTTGCAATTACAAAAAAAGGCTCAATAATTCTATAGTGATGACAGTTTCAAGGCTCTAAAGTAATTACATGCACACTTTTGTCTTGAAAAATTGTGGCATGCCTACGTTTTTCATTACATGTATCTGTGAGAATGGTTTTCTTCTTAAAATCCACAAAGAATTAGGTTAGGTTTTGAGAATAGATTATTGATATTCTGCAGGCTGTCACACAACACACCCAAAGTTAAGCCCTATCTGACCCAACATTTCTGAACATTTATGAAGAGCACAGAAATATGTACATTAAGATGCAATAAAAAAATAAAAATACCTTTAAAAAGTGTAGAAAACATTTGAATAACCAAAATAAATTAGAATGAAATTAAATAAACTATGATTATATGCAGTAGCAGTACAATCATGTACAGTATACCAGTATGATATAAATAGTGCATAGTATAATATATATATTTTGCTTTTCAATTGTGCTATGACTCACTACTGGTATGAAAATACACAG